>NC_064638.1:1256434678-1257072178 GCF_023864345.2 Schistocerca serialis cubense | reverse complement strand
GTAACAAAAGAAAGGGAAAGGAAAGGTTAAGAGTAAAAATAATGTGTTCATTGATGTTAATACCAATCATGTATATGTAGCCCTTAAATTGATTCGTTCCACACCTTCTCGATAAAAGAACCGTTCATATGATCTATAGAACATGGATTAACGTTGAGAGCTATGACTGTTATTTCAGCATATCCACAACACATTTTCTTGCTCCGTTATCGCCACATCGATTAGACGTACATAGGGTAACGTACGAACGAGAGAAAAAGCTGGCTGCATCAGGTAAAGCCCTACTGCCTACTACATGAAGTGGCGATTTACAAGTGGACCAGGGCAAACTTTTAGTTCCATTTTCATCCACACAGAGATAAAGTCTTCTGATTCTGGATGAATCTTTTTGGAACGACAGTGTATTTGCAAGAGCAAAAACTAGTTAAAAGAGAATACTATGCAATTGATACTAAGCAGAAACAAGTCTGTTGTTGTTGTGGTCTTCAGTCCTGAGACTGGTTTGATGCAGCTCTCCATGCTGCTCTATCCTGTGCAAGCTTTTTCATCTCCCAGTACCTACTGCAACCTACATCCTTCTGAATCTGCTTAGTGTATTCATCTCTTGGTCTCCCTCTACGATTTTTGCCCTCCGCGCTGCCCTCCAATACTAAATTGGTGATACCTTGATGCCTCAGAACATGTCCTACCAACCGATCCCTTCTTCTGGTCAAGTTGTGCCACAAACTTCTCTTCTCCCCAATCCTATTCAATAATTCCTCATTAGTTATGTGATCTAGCCATCTAATCTTCTACATTCTTCTGTAGCACCACATTTCGAAAGCTTCTATTCTCTTCTTGTCCAAACTATTTATCGTCCATATTTCACATCCATACATGGCTACACTCCATACAAATACTTTCAGAAATGACTTCCTGACAAATCTATACTCGATGTTAACAAATTTCTCTTCTTCAGTAACGCTTTCCTTGCCATTGCCAGTCTACATTTTATATCCTCTCTACTTCGACCATCATCAGTTATTTTGCTCCCCAAATAGCAAAACTCCTTTACTACTTTAAGTGTCTCATTTCCTAATCTAATTCTCTCAGCATCACCCGACTTAATTAGACTACATTCCATTATCCTTGTTTTGCTTTTGTTGATGTTCATCTTATATCCTCCTTTCAAGACACTGTCCATTCCATTCAACTGCTCTTCCAAGTCCTTTGCTGTCTCTGACAGAATTACAATGTCATCGGCGAACCTCAAAGTTTTTATTTCTTCTCCATGAATTTTAATACCTACTCCGAATTTTTCTTTTATTTCCCTTACTGCTTGCTCAATATACAGATTGAACAACATCGGGGAGAGGCTACAACCCTGTCTTACTCCCTTCCCAACCACTGCTTCCCTTTCATGTCCCTCGACTCTTATAACTGCCATCTGGTTTCTGTACAAATTGAAAATAGCCTTTCGCTCCCTGTATTTTACCCCTCCCACCTTTAGAATTTGAAAGAGAGTATTCCAGTCAACATTGTCAAAAGCTTTCTCTAAGTCTACAAATGCTAGAAACGTAGGTTTGCCTTTCCGTAATCTTTCTTCTAAGATAAGTCGTAAGGTCAGTATTGCCTCACGTGTTCCAGTGTTTCTACGGAATCCAAACTGATCTTCCCCGAGGTTGGCTTCTACTAGTTTTTCCATTCGTCTGTAAAGAATTCGTGTTAGTATTTTGCAGCTGTGACTTATTAAACTGATAGTTCGGTAATTTTCACATCTGTCAACACCTGCTTTCTTTGGGATGGAATTATTATATTCTTCTTGAAGTCTGAGGGTATATCGCCTGTTTCATACATCTTGCTCACCAGATGGTAGAGTTTTGTCAGGACTGGCTCTCCCAAGGCCATCAGTAGTTCCAATGGAATGTTGTCTACTCCGGGGGCCTTGTTTCGACTCAGGTCTTTCAGTGCTCTGTCAAACTCTTCACGCAGTATCATATCTCCCATTTCATCTTCATCTACATTCTCTTCCATTTCCATAATATTGTCCTCAAGTACATCGCCCTTGTATAACCCTCTATATACTCCTTCCACCTTTCTGCTTTCCCTTCTTTGCTTAGAACTGGGTTTCCATCTGAGCTCTTGATATTCATACAAGTCGTTCTCTTATCTCCAAAGGTCTCTTTAATTTTCCTGTAGGCAGTATCTATCAAGTCTAGCAGCAATAAAATATTTAGAGGTTTACAATTCACTTACAATTTATTGTTGCAACATTGCATATGTAGTACATGAAATGATTACATTTACAGATCAACACTACAAGCGGTTCTGAGGTAACACGTATCGACCCATGCTGAAACACGCATATTATTACATTGTGTAGCATCTGCAGTCGATCGTACAGCTGGGAAATACTCTGCTAGGATACATTATGCCACACTTGCTCTTCCTGTTCACGTAGTTCTTTAAGGGTTCCTGGTTGACGAGCGTCTCGCTTCTCGTCCCAGCATATCCCATAGGGGACAATTCCGGAGACCGTACTGGTCACAAAGTTGCTGCACGCTTTGCAGAGCAAGTTGAATTTCACTGGCAGTGTGTGGGCGAGCATTATCCTGTTCGAACAGCATGTCACTTTCCTGTTGCAAGAACGCCAAAAGTACAGATCTAACAACATACTGCACGTACGAGCGCTGGTTAGCGTCCCCTCCAAAAACACCAACTAGGTGAACGACAGTTCTTCCAAGTGATCCTCTGATGGAACCAGTCGAGCAGTGCACGTCGATGCTGTGGCGTGAATGGAAGACGGGCTAGAGGTGTGCGTGCCCATACTCCCACTTCTAATAACGGTTCGCAACAATTCATGTTGACTCGTCTGGGCTCACAAGCCCTCTTAACTGTTCTGTACTAGCTGTACGATCTGCCACTGCTGCCATTACAATACGAAAATCCTGGGGGGCGTCTGTGCTGTGTAAACGTCCAGAACCTCGTCCACCGGTGTGAAAACGTCCGCACTATCACTGATACCAGAATCGTTGTACAAGAGACCCGGCACGTCCAACTTGTGTGTCAGTTCTCCGAAAAGACCGTACTGGCACTCGAAAGACCACAAGTTGATCTCTTTCAGAATCGCTCAGTTGGCTGTACGAAGCACGAGTGGGTTTCCGTGGTATTTACTATCCCTCACGTTTGTTGTTTGTTTTGTTTTAAGGCGCGAAACAACTAAGTCCATACGCGCCCATATCAGAGCCCTAGAACACGAAGACGAAAAAGGAGTTATAGCGATTACACGTTAAGCACGTCAACAGAAGGAAAGACAGCTAAACAGAGGCACTTCGTCTTGGAGAAAGGTCCATAAAATACGCCACAGAGACAACGGAGGTCCTGAAATAAAGATTAAATGTCCTTCGCCATATTACTACGACGGATAGAAAGTAAAACGTTGTCGTCAGTACAGACGTCGTTCGTAAAACGGCCGATATATCAGACGGCAAGCATAAATTAGAAGGTAAGTCGTTACAAAGAGACATTCCGTCACGAAATGGCGAACCGTCAGGGGTTGGTGAGAATGACCACAAAGTAGTGGGAGATCACCACTTAAGAAGTGGCGATGGCTAAAATGACAGTGCTCAATACGCAACCTAGTTAAACGGTCTCCTCGCGGGGAGAGGGTCGAGAGGAGGTCGGCCAAGCCACTGGAAGAGGTTTAACTCTCCAGAGCTTGTTTCCATGAAGAGACCAACTGTGGCGACGCCAAAGTGACACCACCTTCTGACAGATGGCAATATGGAGGTCATCGGAGGGAATGGAAAAACTAGCGGGCCGAGGTAGGAAGCCTGCAACGTTGGCAGCAGAGTCAGCAGCCTCGTTTCCCATCAGACCAACATGGCCAGAGACCAACATAAACTGTGACGTCTCCTGGAAAGCCCCATAAAAAATAAAGTAAATCTATACCAGGCGTGCAAATGTGAAGTGGAGGAAAAGATACAAAACTAAGTACATTTCTATTGATAAAAACCATAGCTAATATGACACACAGCTGTAAAACCTACAACCCATCAAGATGATACTTTTGTGTTAAATATGTAAATAAAATACGTATCGTAGTACGAAAGAAAAGCTGTACGACGTAAAGACATTCTTTGTAACCATGGATATCTTATCTCAAGAAGGTTAAAAAAGACTTGGTTCAGAGGTCGACTACTTTGTCCCTCCTGTGGATAACTAAATCGCTTAGCTGTTCTGAAGCATTATATATTTGATGTACATATCACATATATGGTAAAAAGCGAATTTGTACTGTTCATATTCAAAACCTATCGCTCGTTTGGAAATATTTAAGTGAAAAATAATTATTTGAAGCGAGTTGTGTAGAGGATTTCCCATTTGGCTTTCTTTTGCCGTAATGGCACACAGGCAGTCATTACTTAATATTTAAATAAATATTGAACTTCACTCTCACGTCAACACTGTAAACACTTTGATACTGATAATACACCACTGGCCATTAAAATTGCTACACCAAGAAGAAATGCAGATGATAAACGGGTATTCATTGGACAAATATATTATACCAGAACTGACATGTGATTACATTTTCACGCAATTTGGGTGCGTAGATCCTGAGAAATCAGTGCCCAGAACGAGCCCGTTGCTCGGCCATCATTGACCAGACGTTTTCAATTGGTGAGAGATCTGGAGAATGTGCTGACCAGGGCAGCAGTCGAACATTTTCTGTATCCAGAAAGGCCCGTACAGGACCTGCAACATGCGGTCGTGCGTTATCCTGCTGAAATGTAATGTGTCGCAGGGATCGTATGAAGGGTAGAGCCACGGGTCGTAATACATCTGAAATGTAACATCCAATGCTCAAAGTGCCGTCAGTGCGAACAAGAGGTGACCGAGACGTGTAACCAATGGCACCCCATACCATCATGCTAGGTGATACGCCATGATGGCGATGACGAATACACGCTTCCAATGCGCGTTCACTGCGATGTCGCCAAACACGGATACGACCATCATGATGCTGTAAACAGAACCTGGATTTATCCCATAAATGACGTTTTGCCATTCGTGCATCCAGGTTCGTCGTTGAGTACACCATCGCAGGCGCTCCTGTCTGTGATGCAGCGTCAAGTGTAACCGCAGCCATGGTCTCCGAGCTGAGAGTCCATGCTGCTGCAAGAGTCATCGAACTGTTCGTGCAGATGGTTGTTGTCTTGCAAACGTCGCCATCTGTTGACTCAGGGATCGAGACGTGGCTGCACGATCCGTTACAGCCATGCGGATAAGATGCCTGTCAACTCGACTGCTAGTGATGAGGCCGTCGGGATCCAGCACGGCGTTCCGTATTACCCTCCTGAATCCACCGATTCCATATCCTGCTAACAGTCATAAGATCCTTACTAACGCGAGCAGCAATGTCGCGATACGATAAAGCGCAATCGCAATAGGCTACAGTCCGTCCTTTATCAAAGTCGGAAACGTGATGGTACGCATTTCTCCTCCTTACACGAGGCATCACAACAACGTTTCACCAGGGAACGCCGGTCAACTGCTGTTTGTGAATGGGAAATCGATTGGAAACTTTCCTCATGTCAGCACGTTGTAGGTGTCGCCACCGGCGCCAACATTGTGTGAACGCTCTGAAAAGCTAGTCATTTGCATATCGCAGCATCTCCATCCTGTCGGTTAAATTTCGCATCTGTAGCACGTCATCTTCGTGGTGTAGCAATTTTAATGGCCAGTAGTGTATTTTCAAGTATTAATATTTGCAAGTTCATTCTATCAGATTTTTTACGGAATTGCATAGATAGATTTAACTGCAGTAGGTAACAAGGCTTAGGTTTGCCTTGATATCTTTGAGTTTGCAGTGAAATTTATTTCTCTCAAGAAAATGCTTATCCTATATGAAGTGGACTCGCTCTCGATGAAGATTATTTATCGTGAGTAAAAATCCTTACGCTACGTACGTGGTTATATCGTCTCTCCCATCGCAACAGTTAACTTAACGGACAAACACAGTAGTACTTCCATGCTACTTTTGATTATCTTTGCGAGTTGAAACAATGTAATTAAACCATTACAAGCAAAAATGTATCCATTTTTACTAACATTTGAGCCTGCGTAGCAACCTTGATTATTGTTGACGTATATGTAAGCCGCACGTACGAGCGTGTAGAATATACGCAACATCAGCAATATATTTAATATCTTTTTTTTTCCATCAACCCTGACCACATCAAATCATTTTCATACCAAAAAGGAAGAGAGAAAGAAAGAAGGA
The DNA here is from genome assembly GCF_023864345.2 of Schistocerca serialis cubense. Taxonomy (NCBI): domain Eukaryota; kingdom Metazoa; phylum Arthropoda; class Insecta; order Orthoptera; family Acrididae; genus Schistocerca; species Schistocerca serialis. The sequence goes on along the minus strand of NC_064638.1, from coordinate 1,257,065,913 downwards.
CGATAACATCACAGTAGCTCCATCAAGAGTGAGCGAGTGAAAGCTTTACTGGACCCGCTGCACTGAGGGATGGACGGTGGACAGCAGACAGTCTCTGAAGGGCTATAAGCGTCGTACCTAATGAAGCCCCCCCCTACACCACGGGTCAGTCCGAGAGCCACCAGTGTACACAAAGGTACATCTACATGTACAGCTACGTGGATACTCTACAAATCACATTTAAGTGCCTGGCAGAGGGTTCAGCGAACCACCTTCACAATTCTCTGTTATTCCAATCCCGTATGGCGCGCGGAAAGGACGAGCACCTATATCTTTCCGCACGAGCTCTGATTTCCCTTATTTTATCGTGGTGATAGTTTCTCCCGATGTAGGACGGTGTCAACAAAACAATTTTGCATTGGGAGCAGAAAGTTTGCAATTGGAATTTGGTGAGAAGTTTCCCTCGCAACGAAAAACGCCTTTCTTTTAATGATATCCAGGCCAAATCCTGTATCATTTCTGTGATACTCTCTCCCATAAAAAACGTGCTGCCCTTCTTTGAACTTTTTCGATGTACTCCGTTAGTCCTGTCTGGTACGGATCCCACACCGCGCAGGAGTATTCTAAAAGCGGACTGAAAATCGTAGTGTAGGCAGTTTCCTTAGTAGATCTGTTAAATTTTTTAAGTGTCCCGCCAATAAAACGCAATCTTCCGTTAGCACTCCCAACAACATTTTCTATGTGTTCCTTCCAATTTAAGTTGTTCGTAATTGTAATTCCTAGGTATTTAGTTAAATTTACGGCTTTTATATTTGAATGATATATCGTGTAACCGAAGTTAAACGGATTCATTTTAGCACTCATGTGGAGGACCTCACACTTTTCGTTATTTTGGGTCAGCTTCCAATTTTCACAGCATTCAGATATCTTTTCTAAATCGTTTTCCTGTTTGTTTTGATCTTCTGATGACTTCATTAGTCGATAAACGACAGCGTCAGCTGCAAACAACCAAAGACGGCTACTCATATTGTCTCCCAAATAGTTTATATAGATAAGGAACAGAAAAGGGCCTATAACACTACCTTGGGGAACGCCATAAATCACTTCTGTTTTACTCGATGACTTTCCATCAGTTATTACGAACTGTGACCCCTGCAACAGGAAATCACAAATCCAGTCACATAACTGAGACGATATTCCATAAGCTCACAATTTCACTACAAGCTGCTTGTGTGGTACAGTGTCAAAAGCCTTCTGGAAATCCAGAAATACGAATCGATCTGAAATCCCTTGTCAATAGCACTGAAAACTTCATGCAAATAAAGAGCTAGTTGTATTTCACAAGAACGACGTTTTCCAAACCCATGTTGACCGTGTGTCAATAGACCGTTTTCTTCGAGGTAATTCATAATGTTCGAACACAATATATGCTCCAGAATCCTTCTGCATATCGACGTTAATGATATGGGCCTGCAGTTAAGTGGATTACTCCTACCACCTTTCTTGAATATTGGTGTGGCCTGTGCAACATTCTAGTCTTTGGGTACGGATCTTTCGTCGAGCGAACGGTTGTATATGATTATCAAGTATGGAGCTAATGCATCAGCATACTCTGAAAGGAACCTAATTGGTATACAGTCTGGACCAGAAGACTTGCTTTTATTAAGTGGTTTAAGATGCTCTACTAATCCGAGAATATTTGCTTCTACGTTACTCATGTTGGCAGCTGTTCTTGACTCGAATTCTAGAATATTTACTTCGTCTTCTTTTGTGAAGGCATATCGGAAGGCTGTGTTTAGTAACTACTTTGGCAACGCTGTCTTCCATAGTATCTCCATTTCTGTCGCACAGAGAAGGCATTGATTGTTTCTTACCGCTAAGAAACTTCACATACGACCAGAATCTCATTGGAGTATCTGCCAGGTTTCGATACAATGTTTCGTTGTGGAAACTGTTATAGGCATCTCGCATTGAAGTCTTCGCTAAATTTCGAACTTCTGTAAAAAGTCGCCAATCTTGCGGATTTTGCCTCTGTTTAAATTTGGCATGTTTGTTTCGTTGTTTCTGCAACAGTGTTCTAACCCGTTTTGTGTATCAAGGAGGATCAGCTCCGTCGTTTGTTAATTTATTTGGTATAAATCTCTCAATTGCTGCTGATACTATTTCTCTGAATTCAAGCCATATGTTGTCTACACTCGTGTCATTAATTTTGAAGGAGTGGAGATGGTCTCTGAGGAAGGAGTCAAGTGAATTTTTATCTGCTTTTTTGAATAGGTATACTTTTCGTTTATTTTTGGAGGATTTGAGGGGTACAATATTCAATCTCGCTACGACGACCCTGTGCTCACTAATCCCTGTATCCGTTTTGATGCTCGTTATTAACTCAGAATTATTTGTTGCTAAGAGGTCAAGTGTGTCTTCACGACCTTTTGCTATTCGCGTGGGCTCATGAACTATCGCGAAGTGTCGTGCGAAGGTCGAGAATCCTACAGCGATAGAGCAAGTCTGGTATAGTATCCTTAGGAAGTGAATGAAGTCCAAGGGGAGCACGGGCCGCCACGCAGGGTCAAAGTGGTGAAGGGGTCACACCCATCGGTTAAGTAGCAGGTAGCGTGAAGTTAAACTGCCGAAGTTATAGCCGAAAGCGAACTCCAGGAGGTAACAGAGAAGGGGGCCAAACGGATGCCTCGACCTTCGCACGGAACTTCGCGATAATTCATGAGCCCACAGGATTGTGAAAACACACTTGAACTCTTAGCAACAAATAATCCTGAGTTAATAACGAGCATCAAAACGGATGTATTGAGACGCCATAAGATGGATTGACGGGCAGATTCATAAACGCAACACCCACAGTCTAATTTTGAACAGACAAGGGACTGGTGCAAACGTAGGAGGGAGATCTGATCCGCTCCCTAGGAAGTACCACTGAAGGCATGTAGGAGACTGAGGGACTGGGTACAGCGGGTGGCCAGGTAAGACACGTGGAAGGAACAAGAAAGTTTCCTATCGAGCGTGAGCCCCAGGAACTTCATAGTTTCAGTGAACAGAAGACCAACAGGTCCGAGATGTAAAGACGCTGAAAGACACCTTCTGTGCCAACGGAACCTCATAAGAACGGTTTTTTGACAGTGGGAAAGCGAAAGCTATTATCGTTGCTCCATGAATAAAGACTATCCAGACATCGCTGAAGATTCCACTCAAGGAGACATGTCCGTAGAACTGCAATAGATCGCAAAATCGTCAACGAAAAGGGAGCCAGAGATGGCCGGCGGGAGATAGGCCATAATAGGGTTTATGATGATAACGAAGAAACGGCGCTCAGGACAGAACCCCGAGTCACACCGTTTTCCTGGATGAAGGTGTCCGACAAGGCAGAACCCAAATGTAACTTGAAAAATCCGTCTTTTAAAAATGCCTGAAGGAAGCAGGGCAAGCAGCCTCGGAAGCCCCACGTATAGAGAATATGGACGATACCAGTCCTCCAGCAGCTGTCTTACGTTTTCTCCAAATCAAAGAACACGGCCACAGTCTGGTATTTCCCCAGAACACCATTCATGACATGGGTTGCCAATGTGACGCGATGGTCAATTGCAGAACAGCGCTCTCGAAATCCTCATTCTGCAGTGGTTAGTAAATTGCGAAACTCGAGTCACCATACCAGGCAGGCAGGAACCATATGTTCCATCACCTTGCAAACACAAGTGGTGAGAGAAATGGGGCTGTAGCTAGAAGGAAGGTGTTCGTCCTTACTGGGATTAGGTATGGTTATGGCAGACGCTTCAGGCCAGCATCTAAGAAACGCGCCCTTTGCCCAGATGCGATTCTACATATGAAAAAGAAAAGTGATTGCTCACAAGAGAAAGGTGCTGGAACATCTGAATGCGAACATCATCTAGTCCCGGGCCAGAAGATCAGGATGAAGTGAGAGCATGATCTAGCTCTCTCATAGGAAAGGCGGCATAGTATCACTCACGATACTGAGAAGAGAAGGGTATCACCCGAGCCTCCTCCACCTGTCTCCGATGGATAAGGCAGTGTGATAGTGGGTGGAGCCCGAATTGGGTAATAGTACTTGGTCCACAGAGCGGTCCAAGGATGGCCCACACGAAAGAAGAGAGAGTGGAACTATTAAAAGAACTAGTAAATGAAACCAACTAGATTTTTTGCTATGCTGAAGAACGCGACGACACAACGCACGCAAATGTTTTTAACGAATACAGGTCGCCGTCAAAGGATGACGGTTAAAAACGTGGAGAGCATGTCTCTGCTCGTGTATTGCGCTGTGGCACACCTGAAATTCACCAAGCTGGAATGGAACGTTCTGCGGCGGTAACGATAACATTTGTAAAGTATTCTCCCTGGAATCACAACTGGAGAAAAATTGTTCGTCGAACGTCGCCAGGGAGGAGTCAAGACTCCCGTTGGCATTAGAAAGCTTCCATTTGGGTTTGCATGGACGTAGGGTAGCAGTTAGCAAAAGGATAGCACATGGAAAATGGTCGCTTGAGTATGTGTCCGTCAGAACGGATAACTTCAGACAACAGGCAAACTGGTCAGTTTAGAATGAAGGTCTAATTGGGAGTTGGTGTGCTTGGAGTCTGAAAGGAATGTGAGTGCTCCAGTGTTAAGGCAGATGAGATTGAGTTGATTGAGAAGGTGCGTCAAGAGGGCACCTCTCTGACACGTTCTGGGAGAGCCCCAAAGGGGAAGGTGTGCATTAAAGTCACCAAGAAGCAAAAGGGGTGAGTGAGTTGCCCAAAAAAAGTAGAGGAAGTCTGCCCTGGTGACGCTAAATGATGGAGGAATGTAAATGGTACAAGGGGAAAAGATGAAACAAGGAAGGAAAATGCAGACTGCAATAGCTTGCAGTTGGATGTTCAGGGAGCTGGTTGGACTATGAACGTCATCCCGGACAAGCGGCGTGACTGCCCCATGAGATGGAATGCCAACCTCAGGGGGAATGTCAAAGCAGCCCAGAAAGAAATGCGAGAGATCTAAGAGGTCATGAGGGCGTAATTTTGTTTCCTTGAGTCAGAGAACAAGTGGATGCTACGATGCCAAGACGAGCTGCTATTCCTCCTTGTTGGACCTAAAGCCATGAACATTCCATTAGATGAGAGCCATGGTGGGGAAAGAGAAGGAGGGAAAAATTGAAGGGGTTTCATCTCGGTGGCTGCCGAGTACCAGCCTTCGAAGACTCTCTGCTACAGGGCGCAGAGTCTATAGGATCCTGCTCCATGAGATCTACAGAGGAGTCGACATTCTCCCTGAGTCGACCTGTGGAGTCCACGTTAGAAAAATGGTTGGCAGTGCGCACCAGCAACATGGAGGTGAGCCAGGAAAGGGTATCACGCGGCGCCACCGTTGAAGAGGATCTCCATGTAGACAAAGAAGAAGTCCAATTCCCTTTGTTTGATTTCTTGGATTCTTTGCTGCTGGCAGATGACAAGTCAGAAGTAAAAGACCTTCAGGAGGGTTTTCCTTCTATCCTTTCCTGCCTGCCAATTATGTAGCAGATGATTTCGCCATGGGAGGCAACATTCGGTGGCTTGTTGCACAGCTGGAGGAGAAGGGAATGGAGATTCTAACGTGACACTGGGCGATCTGACAACCGCGGGGCTGAATCTGAGGTCGCATGTCTGCATGGCCATGTCCTCTGTGGAGGGAGATTTAGCAAGCACGGCGCTTTAAGTGCCTGATGGTAAAACACAGGGTTTCCAATTAGCCAACAACTCGAGAGCGACAGGGTAAGGTACGTCACCCAGATATCACAGAACGCCCACTCATCGAGATACACGATAAAATCTCGGGAATAAGCTGCATGGTTACCATTGTAATTGATACAGTGGGGAGGAAGATGCAGACAGTCACCCTGGTGAGCATCCCTACCATAGGTTACACATTTGGCCAGGTGTCGACGGGACATTCGAGTGTGGCTGTAACTATGACACTGGTAACAGTGCATCGGGTTCAGGCTGTATGGCCGTACTGTGGTAACTTCATAGCCTGCGTTTACCTTTGATGGAAGCACTACCCTGTCAAACTTGAGAAATAGAGTGTACGTGGGTACTGATGATGCATTTAACTTTTTCATCATCCAATGGTCTGCAATCAGAGAGGTAAGTTTGGATTTCTGCATCAGTCAGATCGTCGAGCAGGCTAGTATAAATATCACCACTCCAGGAATTCAGTTTCCGATGAGCCTTGAAACACATAGGATAGTTGTAGGACAGCGAAGTTGCAATCATTGTTGTGCTTGAGAACCCCAAGCAGTGTACAAAGGAAAACTGCCATTGTACAAACGAGAGCTGGAATTCACAGAACCGGTAATTGCATGAACACCTTTCTGAATAATAAACGGATTTACCACAGCAAAGGACTGTCTTCAGTACATGAAACCACCAGGAAACGAGGCGCAGTTGGAAGGGTCTGTGACTCGTTAGCCTCATTCCGTTACGTTTGGTAGACGTAAGCTAAGGAGAAGATGTTTGGCTCAATTTGAGAAAATACCCCATGATTGCCAGTTTCTCTGATGACCCCCTCAGAGGGGGCACATCCGCCTGATTGTTCACACCTCAGTTCTCACTTCCCAAACACTTTACAGAGGGACCAATTCAGGTAATCGCCTCTTTCCGGGCCTGGCCTGTACTAGGGGGTACGTGCGAACCCTACCTGTGGACACGGGGTTCGGAATTACGCATTACCAAGTCACATGTTACCCGTCAGACATTTGGGCTGGCCTTCAGGAGCGCACGGGGGGTGGGGGGGGGGGGGGGAAGAAAAGAAAGATGAACCTCATACGCGGAAGTGGAGGAAGAACTGGTGAACGGAAACGAAGAAAGAAACAAAGAACCAAAAAACAGTGGAGGGACAGTTCTGATGTCAAACAACTGAAAATTGCAGAACACTTTCGCAAAAATATCCCAGACGTGTTCCCCAAGGGAGGAGGAAAAGAACAGCAAGAGGGTAGACACGTAGCACGGACTGGAAAAGATGCTGCAAAGGCTGGAGCGCCATGGTAGCCAAGCACGAACTCGCCAAAGAGTGGTGAGGTTTGAGGAACTGTCGACGAGGTGATATATGCCGTCATCGGATTAAAATCTATGTCGTCTTCTATTCCCACACCGGGCGCCTCCTCAGGTGGCGGATTGGGGAATTCTCATCAGATGTGACGGGTATCGAGAAAATAGTACAGCACATCTGGCCGCGTCGGTATCCAGAGTGAGCGGCTTTCCGATCAGCGTCTGTCGACCGAGATGATGTGGCTGCGATTGATGCGATTGAATGCTCTATGAAAGTACAGTCTTGGTTGTAATTTCCCTGTGGAAACACTGGACCAACAAGATTACATGCAACCATGAATCATGGGAGGAAGAATAGTAATACGCCAACTTGTAATCAAATCACCCATCAACAGATGGCAAACACCAACTCGGATTCTGGGGTATCTGGACCTACATGATCACAGAGAAGGTCAGAGTGCTCTGGAAAACTTCTACACAAAATTTATATATTTATTGGAACATACTGATCCAACCAGTAAAACTGCACACCCTAACATCAAAGCTTGATTAACAAAAGATAGTGGTACTTTCCCTGCAGAAAACACGCACAACAGACGAAGACACAATTAATTATGAAATATATCGTAATTTCAGAGAAATGAGTTGCCAGGGGCGCTCCAGTTCAGGACGTGGCCATCATCGTACACAACAAAATCAATTAAGTCAGAGAAGCTAGCCCCATAATCAACAGGCTGATAAGAATATGCCTACAATGCGCAAACGCCCTCCACAGATTGAGATAGCAAGAAAGATCCCCCAAATCAACAGAGAAATTCTGGGCAAAATCCTAACCAAAATCCCCAAAGACGGACTTCGAACGTGGTCAGGTGATTGGTTATCACTTGTCTCATACGTCTGTACGCGAGATTTCCAAAATGCTAAACATCTATAGGCTGCTCAGAGCCACACATCAAGCCGTCAAATGCCAAACGTCACCTCGCTTGGTGCTAGAAGCGCAAACATTGGACGTTTGAACAGTGGAATAACGTTGTATGGAGTGACGAATCATGGTACACAATGTGGCCAACCGATGGCAGGATGGGTATGGCGAATGCCCGATGAATGTCATGTGCCAGCGGGTGTAGAGCCAACACCAAAAATTCGGAGTAGTGGGTGGTATGGTGTGGTCGTGTTTTTCATGGAGGGAGCTTACACCGCTTGTTTTGCGTGGCACTATCACAGCACAGGCCTACATTGATGTTTTAAGCACCTTTTTGCTTCCCACTGTTGAAGAGCAATTCGAGGATGGCTAGTGCACCTTTCAACACGATAAGGCACTTGTTCATAATTCACGGCCTGTGGATGAGTAGTTACATGACAATAATATCCCTGAAATGGACTGGCCTGGACATACTCCTGACCTGAATATTACAGAACACCTTTGGGATGTTTTAGAACGCCGACTTCGTGCCAGCCTCACTGATCGTCATCGTCACCTCTCCTCAGTGCAGCACTTCGTGAAGAATGGGCTGCCATTCCCCAAGAAACCTTCCAGCACTTCACTAAACGTATGCCTGAGAGACTGGAAGCTGTCATAAATGCAGTCCTGAAGATGACCTAGTGTATCTTCGAAACTGGTAGCCCTAAAAATAAAACCTAAACTATGAGTGAGATTGCGTCTCAATAAAATATAATAATGGAGGTGTGCCACATAATTATCTGCAGCGATGGCAGATTGGCAGATATTCGTCCGATCTGGACCGCTTCGAGAGCAAAAATGGTGCTGTCTTCTCGGCAAGTCAACTGAAGTGCCTAATTATTCTATTGCAATATATCCACGCCCATCCTGCAAATGTGCCTTTAAAGACTGTACAGTTTGTTCTTGCTCAAAGCACGACAAACGTTCAGTTCAGGGCTATACTAGAATGTTGCAATGTTTGATGCGGATTTTCACTGCTCCAAAATCCTACAGTTACGTGTGTTAACCTTGCCACTTACGTGAAACGTCGACTCGTCAGAAAAGATGGTTTTGTCCAAGAAATGTTCATCCTCATGTAATCGATTTAACATAGTCGCACAGAAGTTCTTGCGAGCAATTGTATCAGTGTCAGTCTGTAGGGTTTCAAATGCAAACTGTTTCCCAACACACGCCAAACAGTCGTATGTAGGATTTGCAATTCGCGAGATGCACGCCGTTTCGATTTCGTAGGGCTGTCGACACAACGTTGTCTCAGTCGCTCAACGACGTCGCCAGATGTGCTTGGACGACCTGACGATTTCCCATGTCTTACCAACATCAACAAAAGCAAAACGAGGATGATAGAATGTAGTCGAGTTAACTCGGGTGAGGCTGAGGGAATTAGATCAGAAAATGAGACACTTAAAGTAGTAAAGGAGTTTTGCTATTTGGGGAGCAAAATAACTGATGATGGTCGAAGTAGAGAGGATGTAAAATGTAGACTGGCAATGGCAAGGAAAGCGTTTCTGAAGAAGAGAAATTTGTTTACATCGAGTATAGATTTAAGTGTCAGGAAGTCGTTTCTGAAAGTATTTGTACGGAGTGTAGCCATGTATGGAAGTGAAACATGGACGATAACCAGTTTGGACAAGAAGAGAATAGAAGCTTTCGAAATGTGGTGCTACGGAAGAATGCTGAAGATAAGGTGGGTAGATCACGTAACTAATGAGGAGGTATTGAATAGAACTGGGGAGAAGAGGAGATTGTGGCACAACTTGACTAGAAGAAGGGATCTGTTGGTAGGACATATTCTGAGACATCAAGGGATCACCAATTTAATATCGGAGGGCAGCGTGGAGGGTAAAAATCGTAGAGGAAGATCAAGAGATGAATACACTAAGCAGATTCAGAAGGATGTAGGCTGCAGTACGCACTGGGAGATGAAGCAGCTTGCACAGGATAGAGTAGCATGGAGAGCTGCATCAAACCAGTCTCAGGACTGAAGACCACGACAACAACAACCGAGAACCCTATTCCCACAAAACATTTATGCCACTCATAAATTGTGGGCCTACTAGGAGGATATTAGCTTACTTGGTACGGAAATTGTGGTGAACTGTTGTCGCCGACTACGGTACTTCAAACCAAAACACACAGTTAGCATGCTCGGGTCCAGTGAAGGCAGCCATCTTTAGTGCAACTACCGCTAGGGCTCCATACGGTGCGATTCGGCACTACCGAACTAAGCGAGACAAGTCTTGATGTATTTGCCTAAAAACTGACGCTACAATCATCTCTGTAAGTACTATGAATTAATTTATATGCATTTTCAAAGTTGTAAAGTCCTTTTTGAAACGCCCTGTATAAACTGCTGGAGTAATGGAAGAAGTAGAACTAAGTGGAGATTATCAATTGAAGACATAAGGTCTGTATATGAATCCGACATCATTTTATTTTTAGCACTTTTATTTTCACAAGTCCGTCTTGATCACATAGATTTCTTTACAATTTATAACCGGTTTCGGCTTATCGCCACCTTCAGATCGTTAAAATACACTACTGGCCATTAAAATTGGTTCACAACGAAGATGACATGCTACAGAGGTGAAATTTAACCGACAGGAAGAAGATGCTGTGATTAGCTTTTCAGAACATTCACACAAGGTTGCGACACCTACGACGTGCTGACATCAGGAAAGCTTCCAAGCGATTTGTCATACACAAACAGCAGTTGACCGGCGTTGCCTGGTGAAACGTTGTTGTGATGCCTCGTGTAAGGAGGAGAAATGCGTACCATCACGTTTCCGACTTAGATAAAGGTCGGATTGTAGCCTATCGCGATTGCGGTTTATCGTATCGCGACATTGCTGCTCGCGTTGGTCGAGATCCAATGACTGTTAGCAGAACATGGAATCGGTGGGTTCAGGAGGGTAATACGGAACGCCGTGCTGGATCCCAACGGCATCTTATCCGCATGGCTGTAACGGATCGTGCAGCCACGTCTCGATCCCTGAGTCGACAGATGGGGACTTTTGCAAGACAACAACCATCTGCACGAACAGTTCGACGACGTTTGCAGCAGCATGGACGATCAGCTCGGAGACCATGGCTGCGGTTGCCCTTGACGCTGCATCACAGACAGGAGCGCCTGCGATGGTGCACTCAGCGACGAACCTGGGTGCACGAATGGCAAAACGTTATTTTTTCGGATGAATCCAGGTTCTGTTTACAGCATCATGATATTCGCATCCGTGTTTGGCGACATCGCGGTGAACGCACATTGGAAGCGTGTATTCGTCATCGCCATACTGGCGTATCATCCGGCGTGATAGTATGGGGTGCCATTGATTAAACGTCTCGGTCACCTCTTGTTCGCATTGACGGCACTTTGAACAGTGGATGTTACCTTTCAAATGTGTTACGACCCACAGCTCTACCCTTCATTCGATCCTTGAGAAACCCTACATTTCAGCTGGATAATGCACGACCGCATGTAGCAGGTCCTGTACGGGCCTTTCTGGACACAGAAAATGTTCGAATGCTGCCCTGGCCAGCATATTCTCCAGCTGTCCCACCAATTGAAAACGTCTGGTCAATGGTGGCCGAGTAACTGGCTCGTCACATTAGCCCAGTCACTACTCTTGATGAACTGTGGTATCGTGTTGAAGGTGCATCGGCTGCTGTACCTGTACACGCCATCCAAGCTCTGTTTGACTCAATGCCCAGGCGTATCAAGGCCGTTATTAGGACCAGAGGTGGTTGTTCTGGGTACTGATTTTTCAAGATCTAGGCACCAAAATTGCGTGAAAATGTAATGACATGTCAGTTCTAGTATAATATATTTGTCCAATGAATACCCGTTTATCCTCTGCATTTCTTCTTGGGATAACAATTTTAATGGCCAGTAGTGTATTCCGATATAAACCATATTTAACTTGACGATGATTTATATCACAATATTTTAACGATCTGAAGATGGCGATAAGCCGAAACCGGTCATAAAGTGTAAAGAAATCTGTGTGATCAATACGGACTTGTGAAAATATAAGTGGAGATTCATAAACAGGTCATCAATCTTAGCAATACGGAAGGCCAAGGTAGCTAGTATGATCTGTAAAGCAAACAAGTGCAAGTCTTAAATTTGTTCTTTCATACAGCTAGATACACGATGGCTGCTCAAGTGTTCCCAGCTTCTGTTCTCGGAGAACTCGCCCTTTTACATCCAGTTTGAAGCAGAAAGCCGTATTCAGAGAGTAAGTTTTCTGTTCGCGTATCCTGAGGGAGAGCGGAGTCTTGTCACTGCCGCAGTTGACACTGCCACCCAGCCGAGGACTGCCAGCTGTGGCGAGCCGTCGTCGTAGCCTGCGGCGCTGTCAGCGGGCGAGCGGATGAAAATGTAGATGGAGAGGCAACAACCGAGTTACTGCGCCAGAAGACGCGCCGGGCTGCCCCGCGGCAGTAAAAAGTTTATTCCGAGGTGGGGTGGGGCACAGTAGCACTTAGGATGCAAATGAAATTTGTTCAGCTGGCCGGGTCTCCAGGGAACCGAGGGAGCAAGACGCCGATCGCGAGCGGAGCCGGTCCGCAGGAATGAGCAGCCGGCGCGGTCGATGAGACGGACCTGCAGAGAGGTCCCCGCCGCCAGCAGCAAGTGGCGAACCCCTAAATCGTGATCTGCTCCACTGTGTAGGAGCTGCTTTCATTCCGAGGCACTGCTGCGGAACAAGTCTCATAGTTACGAGACATATTCCAGAGAGTAACAACCGATCGGTCGCGAAATGGAAACCACAGCCAAAATCAAAAGTGTTTCATTTGCAATAGTTAGTCACACCTTCCAGCAACGTATCTATATAGTTGCCGCTCCGTTTGAGACATTTGTCGTAGCGTTGTATCAACCTTCCATTCCTCTGCATCTACATCCATACTCCGCACGCCACCTGACGGTGTGTGGCGGAGGGTACCTTGAGTACCTCTATCGGTTCTCCCTTCTATTCCAGTTTCGTATTGTTCGTGGAAAGATTGTCGGTATGCTTCTGTGTGGGCTCTAATCTATCTGATTTTATCCTCATCGTCTCTTCGCGAGATATACGTAGGAGGGAGCAATATACTGCTTGACTCTTCGGTGAAGGTATGTTCTCGAAACTTCAACAAAAGCCCGTACCGAGCTACTGAGCGTCTCTCCTGCAGAGTCTTCCACTGGAGTTTATCTATCTTCTCCGTAACGCTTTCGTGATTACTAAATGATCCTGTAACGAAGCGCGCTGCTGTCCGTTGGATCTTCTCTATCTCTTCTATCAACCCTATCTGGTATGGATCCCACACTGCTGAGCAGTATTCAAGCAGTGGGCGAAGAAGCGTACTGTAACCTACTTCCTTTGTTTTCGGATTGCATTTCCTTAGGATTCTTCCAATGAATCTCAGTCTGGCATCTGCTTTACCGACGATCAACTTTATACGATCATTCCATTTTAAATCACTCCTAATGCGTACTCCCAGACAATTTATGCTATTAACTGCTTCCAGTTGCTAACCTGCTATATTGTAGCTAAATGATAAAGGATCTTTCTTTCTATGTATTCGCAGCACATTACGATGGTGTCCACTGAGATTCAATTGCCATTCCCTGCACCATGCGTCAATTCGCTGCAGATCCTCCTGCATTTCAGTACAATTTTACATTGTTACAACCTCTCGATATACCACAGCATCATCCGCAATAAGGCTCAGTGAACGAACTTCCGATGTCTTCCACAAGGTCATTTATGTATAATGTGAATAGCAACGGTCCTACGACACACTCCTGCGGCACACCTGAAATCACTCTTACTTCGGAAGACTTCTCTCCATTGAGAATGACATGCTGCGTTCTGTTATCTAGAAACTCTTCAATCCAATCACACAATTGGTCTGATAGTCCATATGCTCTTACTTTGTTCATTAAACGACTGCACTTCTCGCCGATTCTCTACGCTGAATTGCAGTTCGTTGTCTGTGACAAAACGTTGACTTCATAGATAGCGGTTCATGTCAGCAGAGATGAAAATCAGAGGGAGCAAATTCCGGGCTGTAGGGAGGGCGATCAAACACTTCCCATCGAAAATGCTGCAGGGGCGGCCTCATTGCCTCTGCAAAGTGCGGCTGAGAACAAGAGGAAATGCACGACATTTACGTTGTGTGGTTTGCATAAAATCAGAGGAGATCTCTCACGGGCACTCCTACTTGGCGGGAGACTGTGATTTCTAGGCATCTTTACGTGCTTACTGTGCGCTCACGAAAGACAGACGTGAGGCGATCAACGGGCATACTAGAGACACTGTACAACACACAGACGCAAAGTTTTATGGGATTTCCATTGTGATTTCCATCTCGCCACCGATCTGACCTTACTTTCGGAATACGCCTCGCAATATGAGGCCATAGGCACTTAAGCCTAAGCTGTTGCTGTTTAATCAGCTTGCTTACATTAAACATAATCTTCTTTATCAGCAGTGCTTGGACACCCTCCTTCAGACGCATTCATGTTCGATGGTTGAAAGGTGGCTCTTTAATCATCTTATTTGTCCATCAGCTAAACAATGCTCGCTTTTCCGCTGCACGTATCAATGTATACTACCTGGTCAAAATATGCTGAAGTGTTTACCTCTTTAATTTACTACAAGATAATGCTGATGTTATTTTAAATGAAAAATTTCCCATTAAATCACAACAAGAATACGATATTAAAGTACTGATTATAATGTAGTGCTGTGATGGACGAGAGAAACGACCAAGGACGGCACACCTCATCCAAAATTCTAGGCAAATGAAGCGAACGATTGCTGTTAAAAGATCATAACTACCCATTCGCTCAATATTTCAGGTCGCCGTCTGTTGATTTTAGTGAGGCATGATACAACAATCCAGTGAAGCGATTGCCGACGTCATTTTCCGAAGGCAAGTGATTGATCAACATAACAAGATTCTTGCGCAAAAAATGTACGCAGGAATGTTAGGCAAATTAATTTCAGGAAGGTTCTGCTCCTCGATACTCTATAAATACCGAAAGGACGCTCAGTGTGCTCGGACGCCGGCCGAAGTTGGCCGCGCGGTTCTGGCGCTGCAGTCTGGAACCGCGAGACCGCTACGGTCACAGGTTCGAATCCTGCCTCGGGCATGGATGTTTGTGATGTCCTTAGGTTAGTTAGGTTTAACTAGTTCTAAGTTCTAGGGGACTAATGAGCTCAGCAGTTGAGTCCCATAGTGCTCAGAGCCATTTGAACCATTTTTTTTTTTTCCTGCTCGGACGTTATACCATCGTAGCACTCGTCACCAATCCTTTCTTTACGACTTCGTTTACGAAAAATTCAAAACTTCGTACATAATTATGGCTACTAAAACAGGAGATAATCAGGTGCAATATTTTAAATGAATTTCACGAATTCTGATAAAGCGATACCCTCTATTTACGTCACAATTATGGTACACAGAAACATGAATGCTGCACTTATGAATATATACTACGTGATCAAAAGTATGCTGAAGCGTTTACCTCTTGAATTTACTACAAGAAAATATTTAAGATATTTTAAATGGAAAAAAAATCCCGCTAAATCACAACAAGAACACAATATTAAAGTACTGATTATAATGTACAACAGGTAAACGAAACATTTTTTTTTAAGTAAGGCGAGAATAAATGATGTAGAACATTCCATTTGTTTTACAGAAAAAAATACTCCAGAGTTCATTTCCCTTTGGCCTCTTTAGCAAAAGTCTTTGACCAAACAGTTTTCCGTTGATTTTAATTACGTTAAGTATTTTACAAAGAAAAACAAACGAGAAATTCATGTAATATTACAGTCGTAATACGATTTCATTGGTATACTTTTATTTGATTCAGTATATGTTTACGTAGTTTGATTTGGGGACGTATTAATACACTTCACAGGTAGCATATGTAACGTTGTAACACATAACAGTGGCCATTAAAATGGGGTTTGTTCACGTTTCGCTTTTATGACGGATTGTATGGTACAAGTTTCATCGAGCGATGTTACTTGCCAGTGACACATCCTAAGAAAGTTACTTTCGAGCTTAAATTTTTTCACATCAGTGTACAAAAAATTTCCTGTTGCCTTAAAAAGCACAAATAAAAAATTATACCAATAGGATACGGAAAAGAATATATTGCTGTCTGGTCGCAAAACAGAGAGGAATTGTACCAAAGCTTCCTATAAAATGATGATCACGAAATGGCAGGTGAAGTGCTGTACAGCTTAGATGTGCGAGGTGCCAAAAATGGACGCAATTAATAGAAACCCTGACTTCTCAGAGATGGAATATACAAGCCTGCACGTTATTAAAGCAACAAGGAAATCAGGCCCCACACGAGGGAAAAGACAACACTTAATCCAAATGCCTATACGTGATATGTTGTGGCGAAATTCGGAGAATAAAGAAACAAATCACATGCAGCAGAGGTGAAACGATAGCTCAGATACCTAAAAACCGAAGCCACGGGAACTGAACAATTCTGTCCCATCGCTTCAAAGGAAGACTCAAAATCGCATGAGCATGTTAGTCCAGGAGAAGGTTGAGAGTTTGACAACATGCATCCTAAATTCCTTTTAAATTGCGGTAAAAGGATGCAAGTGCCACTGGTTCATGTCTTTATAGACATTACGCAAATTGGCAATATACTACAAGAATTTTAGCAGTCGAAGATAATCTCTATGTCAAAGTCTCACAGACAAGACGATAGCCCTACGAGTTACAGACCAATAGTCTTGCAATCTGTGAGCTACAAGTTGCTGGGACGGTTTATACATTCAAGATTACTTGAAGCAACCCCTGTCAAAAAAGTTAGCCTCCAGGGAAAACGAAGCTGCACAGATCTGCTTATGTCACACGTCACCTACAATGACGCAACATGTCAAAGAAAACTTAAAACCGGGCTACATTCATTTACCTATGAGTTGTCTATAACACGGTGTGGTGAGAAGGCGTTGAATACAAGACTCTTAGTATAATTCGTTGCAAACCAACGGCTCGAGTAGTCGCCAGTATGCAACGACTAAGTATTACACGTAGCAATGTGACCCCCAACATCAGCTCCCCAGGAGAATTAAAGCACTGTCTGTGACAGGGATGAGTCCCTGCTGCATTTTCCTTCAACTTGTACATTGAAAACGTGATAAAAACGAAATCAAAGAAGTTTAATTTCGTCGACGACTGTTTACGTGCAACATGTTGTAGCTCAATTGAACAGTCAGAATAAATTCTGATGGTGGACCTCTTGCAGTGGGAAAACACCCCAAAACGGAGGTTTTCTGCTAAATAGTAATCTAGCCAGAAGAAAACTCAACATGCAATTTGAAAACAATATACTTACAATTAAATAGCAACGTACCTCGAAGCAAGCCTTCATAGAACTCCATTTTTCAGCGACGCCTAGCAGAAACAACCGAAAAACTAAAAGTAGGTAACATCGTCCGCCAAAAGCCATATGGTACAAGCTGGGGAGCATCAGAACCTACCCTGCGTTCTTATACTCTGGACTTTGTCTTCTCAATCGAACGATATTGTACCTCACTTTGGATACAAATTCTACATTCACAATATAAATAAATGTACAATTAAATAGCGTCACGAGAATGACTGCTGTTGTTATGCATTCAATCCTACGGAATGTCTGTGTGTACTAAGTCACAGTTAACACTCTCAATTATGACGCATAAATGCTCTCACAACTAGTATAAAACGATTGCGGATAGCAAAAATCTACCAAGCCATTTAGATATCGATGATGCAAATTATAACTGACTCTGCCAATAAGAAAAGCAAAGGGTCGCTGTGGAAGATGAGTTCCACCTTACCAAAGCATGGACTCAAGAGTGGACTGGACAGCAAAACACTAATATGCAGTGTATGACCCAAAAACCACAGGGATTTGACCTGCTACGCAAATCATGGTCATTGCTAAAGAGAATTGGAATCCTAGAAGACATATATTTTTAGAGAACTGCGTAAGCAGCCATCCCCACTTTCTGATTATGGAGAACAACAGATCAGCAGACGCATCGGAGAAGAATGCCCCACGAATGAACCTATACTATTCCAGAGACCTTTTCAGGTCACAAACATCTATGACGTATATATGCAGACTAAAGCGACGAATGAAAATTTGTACCAACGTCGAGGTTCAGATCTGGGTTTCCTGCTCACAAGGCAATTGCGCTCATCACTAAACCATCCAGACGCAGCGGCTTTGCACATCTGCATGGACAACCATAGCACGCCTCAACTCACAGTTCAAATTCCCACTCACGCCTCAGTCTACTTAGTGTTCTCCCTAAATTTTAACAGCATTGCAAAGGATCTCTGTCCATATTCGAATAGCACGTGAGTATTGAACGAAATATGGGATCCTGCCGGATTCCAGGCATATGTGCTTTAATCACATGAAATTCTATGGTTACGTAGACTTTTTCCAGTCTCAAACACGTATGATGAGTTTAGGAAGAATACCAAGTGGGCTGATGTGGTAATGGGAACTTGAATTGAGGAGGGAGGCAGTGTAAGGTAGTCTGTGCACTTGCACACAGTCCCAGCGCCAGGACGGAGAAGTGGTTAGCGCATCTGCATAGTGTGCAGTAGACCTGGGATCGAATCCCAGCTGTGGTACAAATTTTCATTCGTCGCTTCAGTCAGCATACATGCATCAATGCCCCGTAAGATCATACGATAGTAGACCACACCTCTTCCTACTGGCGAATCCAAAGTCATTAAATTCCATGAATACCCTATGTTTAGTATTATACGTACTATAGCCTACATTCCATATATTGTTTCTATGCTTGAAAAGCCGTAGATCATAAATACCAGCTATGACACTAGATATGTAAATCCAGTATTTATACACTGAAGAGCCAAAGAAACTGTCACACCTGAGCAATATCGCGTAGGGCCCCCGCAAGCACGCAGAAGTGCCGCAAAATGACGTGGCATAGACCCGACTAATGCTGGAGAGAATTGACACCATGAGTCTTACAGAGCTGTCCATAAATCTGTAAGAGTACGAGGGGGTGGAGATCTCTTTTGAACAGAACATTGCAAGGCATCCCAGATACACTCAATAATGTTCATGTGTGTGGAGCCTGGTGGCCAGCGAAAGTTTTCAAGCTCAGTAGAGTGTTCCTGGAGCCGCTCTGTAGCAATTCTGGACATGTTGGGTGTCGTATTGTCCTGCTTGAATTGTCCAAGTCCGTCGGAATGCACAATGGATATGAATGGATGCAGGTGATCAGACAGGATGCTTACGTACGTATCAACTACCAGAGTCGTATCTAGAGGTATCAGGGGTCCCATATCACTCCAACTGCACGCGCACCACACCATTACAGAGCGTCCATCAGCTTGAACAGTCTCCTGCTGACATGCAGGGTCCAACGATTCATGAGGTTGTCTCCATATCTGTACACGTCGATCCACTCGATACAATTTGAAACGAGACTCGTCCGAGCAGGCAACATGTTTCCAGTCATCAACAGTCCAATGACGGTGTTGACTGGTTCAGGCAAGGCGTAAAGCTTTGTGTTGTGCAGTCATCAAGGGTACACGAGAGGGCTTTCGGCTCTCAAAGCCCATATCGCTGTTATTTCGTTGAATGGTTCGCACTCTGACACTTTTTGGTGGCCCAGCATTGAAATCTGCAGGAGTTAGCGAAAGAATTGCACTTCTGTCACGTTGAACGATTCTCTTCAGTCGTCGTTGGTCCCGCTGTTGAAGGATCTTTAACCGGCCGCAGCGATATCGGAGATTTGATGTTTTACCCGATTGCTGATATTGACGGTACACTAGTGAATCGGTTAAGGGAAAATCAACTTCATCACTACCTTGGAGATGCTGTGTCCCGTCGGTCATGCGCCGACTATAACACCAAGTTTAAACTCACTGAAATCTTGATGACCTGCCATTGTAGCAGCAGTAACCGATCTGCGCCACAAACTTGTTGTCTTATATAGCCATTGCCGAACGCAGCGCCGTATTCTGCCTCTGTATTTGAATACGCATGCCTATATCAGTTTCTTTGGCACTTCAGTGTATGATGATGTTTTAGATACTTCATCTCTGATGTAAAGTATTGGGGTGTATATGACGAAGGAGCCAATGAAGTAGACATAGCATACCGTGTGGTAGTTATGTAGCTCGTCTGGGTGCAAGCAACCAAAACGGAAACATCAAAAGTAAGCGTATGAGGTGCTGGGTGGAATAGACGAGTGTTGAGATGGAACGTACACAACCACTGATCGCTACTTCCAACCGTCTACTCATTACTCATGGTGACTATAATCCGTTCGTCATAAGAATAAACCTGATGTAAACTTTGCACTATGTATTATTCCGCGTTTGGTGGAACCTCATTGGATTTCCGTTTTACGTGGGACTGCACCCAAGCTGTGTCGAGTACTGTAAAGTACGATAAGAAGGATACATTTTGTGCTGTGAGTTAAGCGCACATCGACATAGCGACAATACGGGACAACAGCTTCACTGTCACATTTAACTGGGACAGCACTGGCGGCTCAGCTGGTACAGCTAGCCTGCAGTGACGTGGCCAGCTGCAGTTCACACGTAAAAAGAGACGAGCAGAGGAACAAAACTGCTACGAATGTCATTTAATTTAACTGCATTGTCCCACGATGCGCCCCTTAGACGACTAGACGATAACCGCAACACGTTATCGTTTTTAGCTAACGTACTATTGTAATTAAAAACAAGAACGATGAAAATTATTACTTAACCACAGGGTAATTTTTCTGCATAAGCTATATGCAACGTAAGAGTATTTAAGGATTTCACCGTATAATTGAATATTGAAGTAACTGAAGGTATTACTTACAGTCAGTCGTCTGGTAATCTCTTAGCTCCTTCCTTATCTGAATCCGAGAAATACATTTCAGTTCTGGAAGTGTCACCTACTACGTGGATAACGAGCCAATCAACAACGGAATCCACGAAGCCAACCAGGAGCAGCGTTTTCTCTTTTTATTTTATGACGAGCCTTTCTATACCACGCCAGCGTTCGGCAGTGACGTGTGAAAAAGGTGCGTGCTTTAGATCCAGTACGTTTGGCAGCTTAACAGTCTTGTTACTTCTCGGGCCAAATCCCACAGGTTGGCTCCAGATCAGTCTGTTGAGTTCACCTTCAGAATTTGAAAAAGAGTATTCCAGTCAACATTGTCAAAAGCTTTCTCTAAGTCTACAAATGCTAGAAACGTAGGTTTGCCTTTCCTTAATCTAGCTTCTAAGATAAATCGTAGCGTCAGTATTGCCTCACGTGTTCCAACATTTCTACTGAATCCAAACAGGTCTTCCCCTAGGTCGCCTTCTACTAGTTTTTCCATTCGTCTGTAGAGAATATGCGTTAGTATTTTGCAGCCAATGGTACACTAGCCAATGTAAAAATGCAGCATTTGTTTGATGTGCTCGACGCTGTGAAATTTATTGTTTTTTATGTTTATACGATACTTATTTATCTCTGTGGTAAAAAACGATCAGAATAGTCCAGATAAAGAGGATCTGGTTTTTCATTTTTTCCTTAGAAATTAAATTATTATGTTTTCTTAATTTAAACAACTTTTATGAACAGTCTTTCGTAAAACATCGATAATTAAGAATTTGTATTTGAAACGGAAACAGGAATCTCGCGTCCAATATGTAGTTAGAAACAAGACGTGCATTGTTCATAAAAATGATAATGAGTTTTATAATTAAGAGATCTAGGTATTTCAAATTAAACGAAAAAAAATTACAGTGCAAAACATTGAACCACTGCACGATTAACGGTGTTTGGTTCACACGCCTTTACGCTGCTGACTGCGGTACACGTTCAATGTCGATGTGATTGTCAATCAACGTAAATTTATGAAATACATTAAGAACAGCCTATTTCTTGATACTTTTTAATCGTGTGCCATGCTCATATTTCACTACGGAACAGAAAGCAGCCCCATCTATTTTCGTACTGTGCATTAACAGTGCGACAATCAGAGCACAACGCTGCAAAAGGTGTGACTACACGATTTTTGAAATTAAAGCCACGTAGCTAAAGCATGATTATGAAAAACATTGATAGCTGTTAATACATTTGAATATCTTAAAGTTTCATTTAACGTAACTTAGTAACAAGATACCTAATATATGAGTAGGACCTACTTACAAGAGCGTAACAACACCAGTGTACGTGTGCTACGCCTCCTGGCCAATCATCGCGTCTGTGTTTGTTTACATCAGGTTTATTCTTATGATGAACGGATTATAGGACTATACATCAGTAGCGGAGGTTCGGTGTACGAGTGATTGCGCAACTTTATTGTTTCACGTCCTGTGAAAATATGTTCCGAAATTTCTGCGGCGCTTCTTGTTGAACTGAACTTCGGCCTGTGACCTACTCGAAAGGCTACATAAAGCTACATCTGTTCCAGTGTGCTTTCAGCACTGCGGATGGATCACGGATAACGTTCCAAAGCAAACTCGACACGGCGGTCGCGATTTCAGAGGACGTGAATACACGATCAAACGCACCGTTCGTCGCTCGGGACTGCGCGCTTCCCCCCCCCCCCCCCCCTCCCCAATCACCCCCCTTCATCGTTAATCGGCCCGCCGGCGGCGGGTCAGTGACATAATATCATGTGTGGGTAATTGTGTTCGTTCGGTGCTTGTAATTACGCATGTGTTTGACTCCAGCAGCCAATTGTTGCTCAATTAACAGGGCGTCGTTGACACAAGCGCGGATAGCAGGAAATTAGCGCGGCTCTGAGAGAGCACTGTTGAAATACTGTGAGCACCGCAAACCGACTGAGACTCTCAGCTGTGTGGCTGCCAGTGTCTAGGAAAGGTTCCTGTATATTGACCAAACTGTATGAACCTGGTGTGAACTGCCACTCAGAACTCAAGTAGAATGTAATAATTCCGATTGAGAAGGAGAGAGGAGGTGGCTGATGCGAATATTACCAAACTCTCAGTTTAATAAGTCATAGGCTGCAAAATACTGACACGAACTTGTTAAAGAGGAATTAAAAAAGCTAGTAGAAAACGACCGCGGGGAGGATTTATTTGGGATCCAGAGACAAGTAGCCATACATGTGTGTAAATTGTCTCCACCAGTTATCCCAAAGGAATACACTGAAAAAAGGGAAACCTACGTTTATATGGTTTGTTTATTAAGAGAAGAAAAAGGTGTAGGTGACTGTCAATAGCAGATTATTAAATGACTTCATTTTCGCCGACGACTGTACTATTTATTGTTAGCTATTTGCTACAACATCCACTATTGCAATTCTGACCTCATCTCATATCCAAATGGCTGAAGGAACAATTTTAAACGTTAGTGAGTGTTGTAATAAATAGAACAGTGAAGGTGATTATGAAGTCCTTTAAAAATTCTTGTGATCCCACAACAAATACACTTGTGTAGAGCTGTTGTATATTTTAAGAAATGCGTAACACGCAGCTGTCTATATTTATTTTACTATTACATGTGGTTTCGGTTATCAACCATCTTCACTATATAAAACTTTACGTGCATATTAGTCACGTATCACGTCAATCTTCAGTGTTTCAAGGCTATTAACACAGCCCCGTATCTCATCAAGCAAAAAAGGGAATATCTGGACAAGCAGTCCGTAAACAAGAGGAGGTACAATGGTAGGTACAATTCTATTTGCAGATAATTATTTTATCAGCAGCAATTGATGATCGTGAAATATGACTTTCCACAAGTTAAGAATTTTGGATGTGTCGGTGAGTCACATCCAACTTATATCAAAATTTATTCACCACTGGTAACGCGCAAGTGAGATCTGACTGGCTAATTTTGAAGATAGTATCTCCCTTTTAGGGCGAACATTAACTCTATGTTAAAACTAATATTATTCCTTCAGGCTGAATCTTCAGTCATATGTTTAGTTTCTGTGGTGAACTGGTGGAACTTTCACGAATTAACAATTACGTGAATGTTTAACCAGGTTAGCCTTCAGGAGAATGCTTTATATTCGCATATAAAAAATATACTAGCATTTTTCGAGAAGAAAATTGTAATAGACATTCTCAGAATTAACACTATGCAAGTCAAACATACCAACACGCTCCCCTTTCATTCCCCTCTCTCTTTCCTCACTGTTGTACCCTTGCATAATACTGAGTGTCCCAGATAAATCTGCCAGCACGTTCCTCTGTGCAAGTCTTACAACGATCTATTAGGCTACTAGGACGGAACTATCTCCCCAATTACTGACCGCAAAACGAACTACTGACTTAGACCGTCCAGGCATATGTTGAGATCAGTGCTAGATAGAATATGTGATTTACCCGATTAATACCTACAAAAAATGGTTCAAATGGCTCTGAGCACTGTGGGACAACTTCTAAGGTCATCAGTCCCCTAGAACATAGAACTACTTAAACCTAACTTACCTAAGGACATCACACACATCCATGCACAAGGCAGGATTCGAACCTACGACGTTAGGGGTCGCGCGTATCCAGACTGTAGCGCCTAGAACCGCTCGGACACCCCGGCCGGCTATTAATCCCTCCCAATTTCATTAGTAGTTTCACTGCTTTTCTTGTTATTATGATATGTTCGTTGAGTATCAGTATTTCGGCAATGTGCACATGTAAACATCGTGTGACTGTCTGTCGCATAATGTAGTAATTTCTGGTTTGTTTCATGGATTCCTAGGTAGGTGATATTTTCAAAAGATTTTTTTGTATGTGTTATCAGATCTCTGACTAATTTGATGCGACCCACTGCTAGTTTCTCCCCTGTGCCAACCTCTTCAACTCAGAGTATCGGGGTTGCACTTGTACCTAACTTTCGCAATTATTTGTTGGATGTATTCCAATCCCTGTCTTCCGCTACAGTTTTCAGACTGTTCTGCTCCAGCTAACACCAAGGAAATTACTCCCTGATGTCTTAACACATGTACTATCACACTGTTCCTTCTTCTTGTCAGTTTTTCCAACGTGTTCCTCACCCAGCCAATCCTGCGAATAAAGTAACAATAAAAAAGAAGGAAGGCATTTAACACTCTCGTTATAACAGTATGGGAGCATTGGTACAAATTATGTAGTTATACATAAAAAAAGCAGGTGGCGCTTACGCCGAGAGAATTACGCCCAGTGGCATATACAGCCAATATATAAAAAAATTACATTACTATATTAGTGAAGCCCACAAACGGTATATATGCAGGAACTTTAAAATTGACAATAATGGCTCTTGTCAAGACAGAATTACGAACACCGGTACACAATCCAGTTAATATACATTCGCAGGAAACCAAAGTTTTAGAGCCAGGCAAAATCACATAAGGGCCGATGTAGTGGCAAACATACACTCCTGGAAATTGAAATAAGAACACCGTGAATTCATTGTCCCAAGAAGGGGAAACTTTATTGACACATTCCTGGGGTCAGATACATCACATGATCACACTGACAGAACCACAGGCACATAGACACAGGCAACAGAGCATGCACAATGTCGGCACTAGTACAGTGTATATCCACCTTTCGCAGCAATGCAGGCTGCTATTCTCCCATGGAGACAATCGTAGAGATGCTGGATGTAGTCCTGTGGAACGGCTTGCCATGCCATTTCCACCTGGCGCCTCAGTTGGACCAGCGTTCGTGCTGGACGTGCAGACCGCGTGAGACGACGCTTCATCCAGTCCCAAACATGCTCATTGGGGGACAGATCCGGAGATCTTGCTGGCCAGGGTAGTTGACTTACACCTTCTAGAGCACGTTGGGTGGCACGGGATACATGCGGACGTGCATTGTCCTGTTGGAACAGCAAGTTCCCTTGCCGGTCTAGGAATGGTAGAACGGTGGGTTCGATGACGGTTTGGATGTACCGTGCACTATTCAGTGTCCCCTCGACGATCACCAGTGGTGTACGGCCAGTGTAGGAGATCGCTCCCCACACCATGATGCCGGGTGTTGGCCCTGTGTGCCTCGGTCGTATGCAGTCCTGATTGTGGCGCTCACCTGCACGGCGCCAAACACGCATACGACCATCATTGGCACCAAGGCAGAAGCGACTCTCATCGCTGAAGACGACACGTCTCCATTCGTCCCTCCATTCACGCCTGTCGCGACACCACTGGAGGCGGGCTGCACGATGTTGGGGCGTGAGCGGAAGACGGCCTAACGGTGTGCGGGACCGTAGCCCAGCTTCATGGAGACGGTTGCGAATGGTCCTCGCCGATACCCCAGGAGCAACAGTGTCCCTAATTTGCTGGGAAGTGGCGGTGCGGTCCCCTACGGCACTGCGTAGGATCCTACGGTCTTGGCGTGCATCCGTGCGTCGCTGCGGTCCGGTCCCAGGTCGACGGGCACGTGCACCTTCCGCCGACCACTGGCGACAACATCGATGTACTGTGGAGACCTCACGCCCCACGTGTTGAGCAATTCGGCGGTACGTCCACCCGGCCTCCCGCATGCCCACTATACGCCCTCGCTCAAAGTCCGTCAACTGCACATACGGTTCACGTCCACGCTGTCGCGGCATGCTACCAGTGTTAAAGACTGCGATGGAGCTCCGTATGCCACGGCAAACTGGCTGACACTGACGGCGGCGGTGCACAAATGCTGCGCAGCTAGCGCCATTCGACGGCCAACACCGCGGTTCCTGGTGTGTCCGCTGTGCCGTGCGTGTGATCATTGCTTGTACATCCCTCTCGCAGTGTCCGGAGCAAGTGTGGTGGGTCTGACACACCGTTGTCAATGTGTTCTTTTTTCCATTTCCAGGAGTGTACATCGTGAGAAAACCACATTACATAACGGGTAGTGAGCTTAAAGCAGTGAAGGTGCATCATAGCTTCCTGAGGAAATAGACCACTAAGGTTACCAGCATTAATGTTATACCATAAACAGTACAGGTTTGAAGCCTTCGAAAAATAGTCTACAATCAAGGTTCAACTGGTCGTTCAGTATATTACCGTCCTTGAGCTCTAGATGTTTGAAAATTTGTAACTCTTCCCACATATCTAATCTACGCCCTTTGGCTTCTCTGTGTAGGATAACAGTGTCTTCTAAATGTTTAGGCGTATGACCGGCTATCAGGAGGTGTTCAGCAAAAGTAGAGCTGTGTATATTCGCTCCTTTTTTACCTAATAGGTGTTCTTTATATCTTGTTTTCACAGCTCTGCCTGTTTGACCAACATAATATGAAGGACAGTTATTACAGGTTAGTTTGTAAACCCCTGAATTGGAAAACCAATCGCCGGCAATCTCTACTGAATGTACAAGATTTGTTTTCAAACTGTTATCTGTAGAGAAAGAGACGTTACAGATATATTTTTTCTTTAGAAGACGTTTTATCCTATACGATATATTACCCAAGAAATAAATAGAAATAAATTTTTTAACTTCTTTGCTATCAGTGGGGAGGTTGTTGCTCAAAGACGAACAGTTTTGGGAAGTTTTCTTACTGAACAAGTAATGAATCATATTCTGATTGCACCCAGTATTAACCGCAATCGCTTTGATGACATTCAATTCTTTTTGTTGATCAGCGGGTGATAAAGGAGTAGTTACCATACGGTGAATGGCAGAATGAAAAAACGCCAGTTTATGAGCTTTTGGATGAGTTGAGTCAGCAGGGATGACATTATCCGAATACGTTTCCTTACGGAAGATGTTGAAATTGAAGGAACTATTCTGTATAGAAATTGTTAAATCGAGGAAGTTAAGTTCACCTTTTTCATTCTGAAGTTCTTTTGTGAAGGAAATCTTTTCATGTAAACCATTGAAAGTATTGAAGAGAAGCTCTAACTCATGATCAGTACCGTCAAAAGCAATGATAATGTCGTCAGCATAACGTGCATAATAGCGGATTTTGTGGCATAATTCTGAACTTGAATTGAAGAACGTTATTTCCAGAGCGTTGATGAAAACATCTGCCAAAATACCAGCGAGGGGGCTACCCATTGCTAAACCATCTGGTTGCATATACATTTTCCCCATTGAACGTGAAATAATTGTATTTCAAAACGACTTTAAGTAAACTAATCAATTCGGCAATATGAATTTCACTTAGTTTCTTATGTTTCAGTAGATTCTTTTATACAAGGGCTATGGTTACAGCGACAGGGACATTTGTATAAAGACTGACGATGTCAAAGGAAATCAGTCTAATGTCAGGTGTACATCTTACAGTCTGAATATTGTTGACTAATTTATTCACTTTTATTTCTGAGCCATTATTCTTCTGGCTGGTTTGATGCGGCTCGCCACGAATTCCTCTCCTGCGCCAACCTCTTCATCTTAGACTAGAACTTGTGCCTTACTTCCTCCATGTTTGACTAACATAAAATGCCGTGCTGCAAATGTATAAAGGACGTTAGAAAAGAAACGAGCTGGAGGCATAATTACCGAAACCAGTACCTGTGTGTTAGAAGTACTGATCCTGACTGTTGAGCCACTTGTCCCACTGTGACACAAGGCGGTGAATGGCTGTCTCATAAAATTCCCGGGGCTGCAATGCGAACCAGTTCCACACTTACAGCTGGACGTCGTCGTGCGAGGTGAATCGTTTGCCCCTCAGAGCCTTTCTAAGGGTACCAAAAATAGCGTAATCACAGGGAGGGAGGGCCGGACCGTACGGAGGGTAGCCGAGAACCTCACATTTGAATTTGTGCAGGAGTGCCGTGACTGTGTTGGCACGGGTCAGACAGCTTATTTGAGAGTGTCGGTGTCAATCATACAAGAATCTGGATATTCTGCATGCGCAGACGATATTATATACCTTACTCTAACTACACTAAAACCGAAAATGGCACGAGAAGTCAACGAAGTTAAGGAATAACTTCTACTAGAATGTATCTCAGATTCTTGTACAGCATCATGTAGTGTTCCAGCAGTTACCTGTACAAACCGTCGACGCGTCCAGAATCTTAGAGATTTTCTCCACTCTTCTTTGACTGTCGCTAACAGAGTTGACGCAGTAGCTTTACTCGCGGCAATTTCTTGAAGAAACTGTGTGGTTCTACGGCCAAATAAAACCGACAGCTACCGGTGGAGAACGCTGAGAGCATAAATCACACTATTTCGTGCCTTGTACCGGCGGCGGTTTATTTATTAGAGTCCATTGTCGCAAACGCGTCCACAACAACGTTAACTGCCTCATACCCTGTGAGGACGGCTATAGAATCTACATCGAAGCGATGCCTCCTATGCCAACCAACGCTCGCAGAAATGCCTCTCCATATTCGCCCGCTCTCTGGCGGATAAATTATTTTTCGTAAGTTGTAGGTTACAAGGAAATCAGGAAACGTACAGCTACTACTTCGGAGCAGTTATCGTTTCTGTATTGAAACAAATTTCTGCTAAATAGTATTTAGCATGACTGTCTCCGGTCTGGTAAATTTACTTGGTGAACCAGTACGTGCAAACAGCTTTCTCTGAGCCACTCCTTTCGCCCATAAGCCATCCGATACCCAGATGCGGCACAGCGAAATTGAGTTATAAATTCACAGTAGTTCTGCAAATGCAGTGACAGACTCAGTTGAATCGGTCAGTTAAAGCGTATTTTGGATAACTGACACACTGCATGCAGTTGTCCCATGCTGTGAATCAGATGACAGTATTGCGGCTATGGATGGATTCCCACATCTTTGTAAGGCACCTGATTCGCGTGAATTTGGAAGCATTAAAAATGACTAATTGATTAAACAATAATAAAAAACGACGAATGTTTTACTCCAAATATATCTATGCTAGCTGACGTCCCCACCGTCTTGCATTGCGTTGGAAATGTCAGCAGCAAGTGGATGTGTGGTTAGCGCCTTCTTTGTACTGCTACCCTCGCAGAACGGTCATCCTGCCTCATTAAGGCGTCAGTGTTTGCCGCAGAGGGAGCGATCATCACGTAGACTCCACAGTTCGTTAAGCCTCTGTGAATGAACAACACTCTGCTCTTGTATTACTCGTTCTGGGTAGTATTGGCTCTCAACACCTGAGCTGTACGGACGAAAAACAACGTCCATCTTATGAACGTAGTGCAGAAGATGCTTGAGCCGCATTAGTAAGTTGCTGCGAACGTCCACTACAGACCTGATCACCAGAGAATTAAAAGCAAATTGGCTCATGAACTTTTTCTCAGAAAACACAATACACAACAGCCAATTTCTTAAAATCGATTACAATGCATCCAACCACATCCGTAAACTTAAATTGAAGGAATGTAAAGTGTATCAAGAAGAGTGAGAGGTAACTCTATAGCACAGTGGTTGATGTACTATACAACCTGTTTCTCCCGTGAGATAGTGCTTCAGGGAATGGCAATAACCTGACGCCCACCATATGGACATGCTTCCATCGCTGTAACTCCCTTCTTCACAACCAAAGGACAGGCGACAGAGACTTCAAAGCTTATTTAATGACCTGTATCTGTGTTTTTCTTTTTTTTTCAATTTAATCATTTTACCTCTACTTCCACGTCTATTGCAGGATCTGTTATTGTACTGTTACTGGCGGGCCATTATAGGAAGTAGTTCAGTGGACCTCCGCCAGTAGTACAGTAGCGGGTCTGGTAATAGGCGTGGATATGGTTAGAGGTAAGTTGATTAAGAGGCGGCAAATATGGAAAGGGAAATAGGAGTACCAGATAGGGGACCTTGTGTTGACCGGTAGTCACAGAATAAGTAAAAGGGCAGATAAGAAATTAAAAAAGAAATTTCTTATTCCTCGTCTTGGCCACACATACCATACAATTCGCAGTTGTATGTTATATCTCATCAAGACGGATATTAACAAATAAAGTGCCAACCATGATTGCGAACTAATTTACACACTTAATATCCTCAACTGATAAAAGATTACGGCAGTATGACGTCCTTCGGTTGATTACAAAGGTGCCACGCCCAAAAGCTAGGTGGTCCATTAAATGCTGCCGATATGGGAGTGGATAATATGCAACCTTTCAAACAATATTACTGGGAGATGAAAGCTCAGAAAATAAGAGATGTTATGATTTGAGAATGTTTGATAACTGAGTGGATTCCGGCCGGGGTGGCCGAGCGGTTCTAGGCGCTACAGTCTGGAACCGCGCGACCGCTACGATCGCAGGTTCGAATCCTGCCTCGGGCATGGATGTGTGTGATGTCCTTAGGTTAGTTAGGTTTAAGTAGTTCTAAGTTCTAGTGGACTGATGACCTCAAAAGTTAAGTCCCATAGTGCTCAGAGCCGTTTGAACCATTTGAATTGAGTGGATTGTTTTTTTCCTCTTAATGTTTCCAAATTTTTTTGTAGGCATTGGCACAAAATCAAACTTTCTTTGCGTGGTGTTGTAAATGTAGCGAAACGGAATGAAACTACCGCACGCCTGTGACAGAATAGTTTCGTGTTGCGGCCGTGCGGTCGGCACTAATAACTGTGAACGGTTCACCACGAAATGGTGTAAAATAAATAGCTACTCTGAAGCCAAATTTTATGGACAGTCGAACAATATTAATTAACAGAGTAAAATTTATGAATCTCTCTCATTATCCCTACACAGTGACCCTCACACAAACCACCGGTTTTAGCTCTCCATCAATACAAGGAAGAAACTTATTTTTGTGTTCCTAGACTATTTTATTAACATTTGATGTTATCGTGCGTTTTGCAACGTTCCTTTGCGGGAAATTAATTAAACAATATTGTTACATTTGTTTCGATTAATTAGTAAGCTCACGCTGCTATTTGATGCATTATGGTGTGCGTTATTACTAGAATTAGTAATATTGTTGGTACACATACGGCACAAATATATTTTGAATGAGTGGTGCCTCACAAACAAAATATTCGAAGACAGTCACATTTAAGAAGCACCGAGAGCTGCTGACGTAACGAACCTTTATTCACTTGCATATTCAGTCAAACGATCTTCAGCAAGTACATAAAAATATTTACATCAGCCTATAGAGTACCCTTCTTACTTCGACCAAATTTTAACTCCACGTTTAATCTTTCCTTTATTTCCCTTCTTCGAGATATATCTCAGACAGTAGCCGAGACAAAGTTCAACCTTGCCCTACTGCACATTTTGTTCAGGCCACTTTTCTGTTCTCCTTCACATTTGATTATCTCTCGTGTTTAGTACATAGTGTATAGTACCCAAATTTCACTATAGCTTTTACCCATTTTTCAGAGAACTTCAGAAATCTTCTTATATAGCTTCCATTGGGAACACTTTTATGCAAAAATGTTCAAAGTGTGACGTAACGAGTTTTCAAATCAGACGTAACCATAAAAAGTATCCCGACACCCCTATTTAATACAGAACGACTACTAGATGTAACGAGAGTCGAACATGCTAGTTTTAAAGGAGGCAGGAAGTCAGTAGAGGAGCAGTAACAGCAGACTCAGCCATCCCGGCTAGCCGTGCAGTCTAACGCACGGCTTTTCGGACTGGGAAATCCGCTCGGCGGACTTGTGTCGAGGTCCGGTGAGCCGGCCAGTCTGTGGATGGTTCTTAGGCGGTTTTCCACCTGCCTTGGTGAATGCAGGCTGAATACCCTTATTCCGCCTCAGCTACACTATGTCGGCGATTGCTGCGCAAACAAGTTCTCTACGTACGTCTACACCACCATTACTCTACCACGCAAACATAGGGGTTACACTCGTCTGGTGTGAGACGTTCCCTGGTGATGTCCACCGGGGGCCAAACTGCACAATAACCCTGAAAGAGTGTCGGTGTGGGGCGGCAGAGGGGTGAAGAGGACTGCGCTAGCCGTCGTGGGGTTGTGGACCACTGCGGCTGCTCCGGGGATGGGCCTCCCCGTCGTTTCTAGGCCCCCGGTTAACATACAATACAATAAAATACAATACAACAGCAGACTAGGCCGACCAGAAGAGCTCAGTGACTTCGAATGGCACTAGTCTTTGGATGACATCTGACTAACGCCACCATCAGGTACATTTCGATGTGACTAGAGCTGCCCAACGCAACTGTTGGTGATGTAACTGTGGAGTGCAAACACGAAGGAACAGTCACAGCTACAGCAACACCAGGCAGACCTCTTGTATTGATGGTCGGGACTTGGTGCATTGCGGAGGGTGGTTGTAAAAAATCGCGCGAAATCAGCGGAAGTAATCACTCGTGAGTTCCACACATTTCTATACTCGATGTTCAGCGACGTTTGAGGTTGCGTGAAAAGCTGCAGTCATTGGACACTGGATGACCGCAAACAAATCATTTGGAGTGATGAATCACGCTGTATACCTTGTGACAATCCGGTAGACGATTTGGACCTAGCGAATGCCTGAACACAAATCATTTGGAGTGACAAATCATTTGGAGTGATGAATCACGCTGTATACCTTGTGACAATCCGGTAGACGATTTGGACCTAGCGAATGCCTGAACACTGTTACCCGCCATCAGGTGTAGCGGCAGCAGTAAAGTACGAAGAGACGATCTTTTCGTATGGGGGTGATTTATGTGTTTGTGGTGTCGTCCCCTTATTGCTCTGAAGGAAACGCTAAATGCAGAAGTATATAAACACATTTTACAGATCATCAACAGCATACACTAGACGAACAATAAGGAGACGACGATTCTTTCGCGTGACAACTTACCCTGTCATAAATGAGCAACTGTGAGGCATAGATGGTGGACAGTAACATTCCTGAAATGGATTACCCTGCCCTGAGTCCTGATCTGAGCTCAGTAGAATACTTTTGGAATGAGAAAATTGACTTCTGCTCCAGATTCCATCATCCAACATCACTACCTACTCTGGTTTCGTCTCTTGAGGAAGAACGGTCTACCATTCCTGCACACATACTCAGACACGTTATTGAAAGTATTCCTACCGGAGTTTGAGCTATCATAAAAACCAAGAGGGGACACCTGTGATATTAATGTACACCAATAGGTGTACAGATACTTAGTTTTTCTTTTGTGGAAGATTCATGTAATATACAGATACCCTTGCAACAAAGTCTCGATATTTGAACACACTTAAACACTTTCAATTACGTGGTGTAAATTTCATAATACTGCTTTTAAGGCTCCAGAGGTTATCAGTTCGAGCTCACGATTATGGTTCACTGGGTAAATCGGTTACAACACTTATTTTAATTTCAACAGCCCTTTAAAACAATGAAAAATATACAGAATATTCTTGTCAAAATTACATTAACAAATTAAATAAATGCTTACCCACACTACTTGAATTAAAAGCGAAATAATATTACTTTTTGCTCTAAGACTACGTCAGCATGTAGTAGGAGCTTTTATCTGAAACAACATCGTGCGGGTCCTAGGCTTCCACATAGAATATCAGCTAGGTATGACAGTCATACAGTAGACTAACACCAATATTTTGTTTCTATTGAGGACCACAGGCGCCTCGAAGATTTACACATCACTTCAAATTACGAATTACAGTTTTCACAGTTTTCCTAAATCATCATACATAAACTTCAGTCAAAAAGTTTACTCATGCCAATGACATAAAATTCTTTATATGGTTTTAATCCATTAAAGTGTAGAGTATTTAATCTGAACTAGCCTAGGTTATAGGTTTATTGTCGCTGGAAGTACACTTTCCACTGGGATACTGAGATGTGTCGTGTATCTTCCAGCAAGGTATTGCGTGATTTGTATTGTATAACATACTGTACCTGACGGAACAGGATAAAGCAGCGATAACACTTTTTTGTGGAGAGCAGGTACGTAAGTCCGGCAGTAAGAACGAGAAAAAAATGTAGGGTGATCAGAAACGAAGAAACAGAGAAGGCAGACCTAAAAGTTAGGTTCCCTACATCAACTCAGCTTAAACTCCCTCCCCCGAACTCGCTTCATTGACGGCCAAGAAGAAAGTGATGTTCTCCTGTTCTTCATAACTGCCACTGCTTGCTTCACAACGGCCCCGAAAATTAGCCCCTATTCCTGCTATGCAAAAATTCCACAGGCACCAAAATCCTTCCTCTGATCTTCGATTGAACAATTTTAGCAACTAGTTCCTCTAGGTGTCTGTGGACTCCCTCAATATAGAAAAATACTGAACCCTGGTGTCTTGTTAAAAAAGTAATTCCAGCCCATTAATGGTATTCAAGTACATATGAAAGCACATATGAAAGATACAATATCATTCCAAAGTTGACTCACTCCTAAAAAAAAATTCCTCGTCTTCAAACTAGTCAGATCATTTTATTTATGGAGTAGCATTGCTCATTCTATTGACTGATGTAGCACGGATATCTCCTGTGACCATTTGTTGCACTTTTATTCCTTTACCTGTAGAACATATATATAAATATTAATAAAAAATTCTCATATGTTATCGGATCAGTCTTCTAACACGCTCTGTATCTGTTTAAAATTTTTCACTTAAACTTAATCCAAACGTTTGAGACCAAATAAAGTAATCACAAAGTCTCCCCCCTTAATAGCAGATGTGGCGTTTCATAATAAACGTATTATTCAGTGAGTGTGATGATACAAGACACCTAGACAAAAAATTTTGCGAGCTTAGCAACAACGGCCATATTCATTTCTCTTTGGGTTATAATTTGTCTGGCAATGTTATCTGAATGTTAGAAAGGTATCGGTGTTCGCTTACTGAGAGAAAAATATTAAGGTGATACAGATACTAGATGACAGACTGTGGATATGTGCAAGTCATGATGACGCAGATGATGAGGTCAGGGACAAGTGTGTTGCAAGCAAGGGAAAAGTTTACATCTCCAAACATCCCCACATCACAAGGCGAGTGGTGCAAATCAGAGAAAAAAATGAGAAGGTATAAGAAACGAAGATAAAGCAGGAACAACAAGAGAAACATCTGAAACACATTTCTCCTGAAATTCTTAAAATCATATTAAAACAGCAACGACGAGGCACTGATGCAGGTATTACCCAATCTGGACACTTGCCATCATGTCTTACATGGACCTACTTATTAAAGGAGCGCGACAGTAACTCATATGTTCCATATCTGTTCTCTAACATTTCTTGAAGGTTTTTTCATGCTGCTACCATGAGCCAAACTAGATTCCAGCAGCTTAGTAAAATAGTTAGATCTAATTTTTATTATTCGAACGGTATCCGAAGTGAGTGATCGTTCGACACGAAAATTAGTCTACATTGCTTATTTCCATTCGCTTATGTCGTATGTAATTATATTTTGGCATAACTCTTTCCATTCTAAAAGGATATTTTTGGCTCAGAAACGGGCGGTTCGGGCAATAGGTAGTGTTAAGTTCACGAACCTCTTGTCGACCCCAGTTCACGAGTCTGGGTATTTTGACATTGGTCTCTCAATATATATATATATATATATATATATATATATATATATATATATATATATATATCACTTACTGTCATTTCTTATTAACAATATTCACTTAATCCCACTAATAAGCAGCTTTCACTCGGTTAAATTCTTCAGATGTGTGTGAAATCTTATGGGATTTAACTGCTAAGGTCATCAGTCCCTAATCTTACACACTACTTAACCTACATTATCCTAAGGGCAAACACACACACCCATGCCCGAGGGAGGACTCGAACGTCCGCTGGAACCAGCCGCACAGTCCATTACTGCAGCGCCTAGGACCGCTCGGCTATCATTCGGTTAATACTCGGCAGAAATCAAACCTACATTTGGATCGGACTTCCTTAACTCTTGTGCAGAAAGGTGTGCAGTATACTGCTGCATCCACTTTCGATAACCTACCACTCGAAATCAAAAATCTTAGCAGTACCCCACGCGCTTTCAAATCGAAACTGAAGAGTTTCCTCATGGGTCACTCCTTCTATTCTGTAGAGGATTTCCTTGAAAAATTAAGGAGATTATTGTTGTATTGTTGATTGCGCTTATTCATGGATTGACTTTTTTGGGGTTCATAAACATTTTATTTTTATCTGTTATTACTTTTACGTTGTAATTTCTTGTACTGAGATGTTCCATTACCTTGGAAATTTGCTCCTCAATTTGGTCCTACGGAACTTGACGTGTAAATAGATAAATAAAATAATAGAGACATGAAACAAGTACAGGCAGCTTGACGACATTACTCCAGTATGAGAAGTGTTTGTTAAAATGAACTTTAATGCCGCCTTTATGAAGTTGATGAATAACATTATTTGTACGTACATAAACAAATTTGTGTGTTTTACTGTTTATTTTTATTTTGTCCGGACAGGTACGGGCTACATGCGCATTTTCAGCTGTCGTATAATTTATTATTGTGCCATCATAAAATAATCGTATGTTCTTTTTTAATTTTACTTTAATTCTGAATTGGTTTTAGCAATGCCTCGCTGTCTTTTACAGATGAAGTAGCTTACTTTGCATTGCTACTAAGATATAATTCTGCTGGTACACACAAATATTGATGAAATGTTGTCAAGTCAAAGTCTTCCTGAAGGAAAAGCCTTGGAAGTACAGGACACTTCTACACGTGTTTACGAACTCTAAATTTGAAGCGCCATGTCACGGATTGCATGGCCACTCCCACCAGACCTTTGAGTCCTTCCTCGGGCATGAGTGTGTGTGTTGTTCTTAGCATAAATTAGTTTCAGTAATGTGTAAATCTAGGAACCGATGAGGTCAGCAGTTTGGTTCCTTAAGAATTCACACACATTTGAACATTTTCTAAATCAAGATATGTTATCAGCATGGAGCCATATGCAGAAAAGATGATCGCATGCAACAATCAAGTTCAGCTGCAGGTGTGGTGAACTGCATTGTCGTTTCCATACATAATTCAGAGAGCTATGTCACCAAAGAGAGATACGAGGTGTGATTGGAAAGTTGTAAGAATGGATCCACTACTGATTACTGATTTGGCGGGCAGGTACACGGAGGGTGGGGAGTGACTCATTGCCTTGTCCTTGAAAGCCCTCTGACAGGAAACTACGTTTCCTTTATTCAGGTCGTTCTGGCAGCTAGTTGAGTGCGTGTCTGTTAGGGCTTGTTGCCGGATTCTGTCTGCGTGAAAACGGATCAACGAGTTTGTGTGAAATTTTTCTTTATTGCACTTCAGTTGGTATGGCAACAGGCCTTTGAAGCCATTACGTGCTAATTTTTCTGGGAACATTACAAGATAATGGAAAATATACACAATTACTGGCAGATAAGCTGACAAAATTCGATTTCAGTTATTCTAGTGCCGAAAATACTCGTCAGAACTGTTTCTTATGTTCCCATGAAAAAGCCAAAAGAAACCTTCTGTTGCTATCATGTCAGTTCTAAGACACCGAAGTTAGTTCACCTACTGAACCTAAGAAGAAGCCAGCCATAAACGTACATTATAATGAGGCCATATAGACGCAGATACAATCAATCAAATGGCGAACAAATATTTAAATATGAGAGGTACAAGAAGGTGGCTGCTGGAATGGGCAATTACGTGCCAAGGAATTTCTAAAGAGAATGTTTACCTGGAAGGGCTTGACTTGAAGTTTATTCAACAGCTTTCACCGTTTAATTTCATACATAACGTATATTTATTACAAACTTTCACAAAACAAGCAACTTAGTTAAAAAAATAATCTATTAAAGAAGGTTACTTTAAACTAGCTCTTCCAGAATTCGTTTTATCAGTCTCAGATGATGTAATCTGATTAATTAAAAAAATCAAAACGAAGAGTCACAGCTTGATTAATTATTAGAATAAAACTGTGCATTAAAATTTCTTTCTTAAAGAAAAAGAAAATCAAATTCATTTACTACATGGAACCAGCCTCTGAAGCGCAACTAGATACACAAAAAAGTTGCACCAATTAAGAAATTTAACTCATTCAAGTTTACAAGAATAATTAACATTTGACCAACAATATTGCCTTAGGGAAACATGAGCCAGAAAAACATATTATCAAGGAAACGCTAGATGGATACAATTATTAATCGTCATAGTAACAGATCAGATACAAGAAAGTGAAACAGTACACTAAGCTATTTCGTGGAACATGAAAACTGAAGTTTTGATTATTACATGAAATGAAGGGCTTATTTCAATAGTGGTAAAAGTCCAATTTTGTTCATCTTGAGATACAAGAGTTCTGAAGTTAACTGAGCGCTGAAAAATCTGCAGTTCAGATAGCAGAAATATTCAAGCATATGGCTTCTTGCTAGAGATGAACCCTCCTCTCTGTTTGTTTGGATCATTAATTTCAGAAGCATTGTAGGCAGAAATGTGGAGCTAATGGACCTGTACCACTACTGATATAAGCCATTCAAATATACATGTTTGACATTATGTCAACAGCTGGGGCGATCTGAGGTATTATATTATTCTGAAATATCAGGTACACGAGGAACTATTTATTACGCTTTCAGATAAAATGATGACAGTAAACTGGTAATCAAAAAAATATTTGCAAGTAATCTTGCCCTACCTGGTATTTCAGAATAATATAACATGAAATATTAAAGTGTCCGAGACAGTTTCAAACCACAATGAAGAAAACTTTAACTTTGTCCATTAGTTGCGTGAACTAGTTGAGACAGGGACAATATCCAGACGGAACCCCTGGGGTGTCGCCCGATGCCTACGTGTCCTTTGCGGATAGCAGGTGTGCGGACTGCGTTGATAGACCCTCTCAGCGACCTAAGTGTGGGCGATTAACAGAAGCAACGTAACCCCGCACAAGTAAGCACATGCGACTAGGATGAGAGGCAGACCTAGGATACAAAAACTTATTAGTGAGGTACAAGTTGAAAACTCGCGTCGGAGGGGTGGGCCAAATTCAAACTAAAGTACAAATTTTAAATTTTCATTAGCAAAATGTTGCAAGTGATGACGGTTCACGAGACGTTGGGTGCAGAGTGATAACCTTGAGCTGACGAATTTTTTGACCGGTTTGTTTGTATCCATAGTTGATATAATGTTGTGGGGTTGAAGCAAACTCTCAGGTTGAGTACAGCTCTTTGTTACAAGTCAAGCAGCCAATTTCTGTTTGTATAATGAGTTTTGGTGATTTCTTTTCGTTGGGATATGGTAGATTTTTCAGTTTTCGGTCGTCTGACTTCCGATTCCCATTAAAAAGTACATCCAGCCTTGTTAGATAATCTTCTGCTGACTTGACCATGTCCAGCGCCGGATATCATCTCTTCAAGCGGGGCTTTATGATTATTAATTAAAGCGTTATAGAAAGCAACAAGGATATTGTAGACGCCGATGTCGAATAGATCTGTTAAAACTTTGCATATATTTTCATACAAACACGCATGGACATGTGAGGTAGCCTATCGCAACTAAAATATCCGTACTAAAAACGTAAGAACAGCACAAACCCGACGCAGGAAACGTGTTGTTGCATGACCAAACATAGTGAACGATTACTCACTATAACGAAGGTTCTGTTAACTCGTCCAGTCCTTGTTCAGAGAGAGAGAGAGAGTCAGAGAGAGAGAGAGAGAGAGAGAGAGAGAGAGAGTCAGAGAGAGAGAGTCAGAGAGAGAGGGAGAGAGAGAGAGAGAGAGAGAGTCAGAGAGAGAGAGAGAGAGAGAGAGTCAGAGAGAGAGAGAGAGAGAGAGAGAGAGAGAAAGAGAGAGCTAGAGATAAATTGTAATGATTATTATCCACGACAAAGAATTAAGTGAAGCTTAGGCAGAGGAAGTACAAAAGTCTATCGTGGAAGCATGTTTAGTTTTGTCGCACCTACCGATCGACATGCAAACCGATGATTTTATGATGGTTCACGACCGAAATGATCGCGGTGCATCAGTGCCTTTAATTCGAAACGGTACTAACCGTGGTTGTATGGCCCATGACAGCTACTGACAAAAGTAAGCAAGCACAAAGACATACAAATAGTGGCAGCTTCCGCGCTATTGCACTCCACAGACCTACTCCAGCTATGAACTGCAAGAAAATGAGGATTCGAGGGTGTTTCCCGTTAATTTTTCTATCGATATCATCGCAAACCAGGATGCGACCTCCGGCAGAAAGAGCAGCCCGTAGCCAACCTAATGAGATTGGTGGTTAAGTCTTTTTCCAGACCGCAAGGCCTAGTCTCGCGGTTTCGAGGTGGGTTGCCTGGTGTGGTGGGCAGTACGTTGTAAAAGGGAAGGACAGAGTGATGTCCCTTCGCCACGAAGAACCGGCGGTCTGGAGTTCAAAATTACGACTCGATTAGCCTTTGTGGCTATTCACCATACTGCAAATTACGAGGGTGAGTCAAATGAAAACCTTAAATATTTCTTTAAATATTATTTATTGTGCAGAAGTGGTACAAAGCTGTATCACGTTTCAACATAATTTCCCCCACGCTCAATGCAAGTCCTCTAGCGTTTGCAAAGTGCATAAATTGCTTTAGAAAAAAATTCTTTTGGTAGTACGCGCAACCACTTATGCACTGCGTGCTGTCCCTCTTCATCAGAACGGAACTTGTTTCCTACCATTGCATCTTTGAGTGGTCGAAACATACGGAAATCACTTGGGGCAAGGTCTGGTGAGTATCGTCCATGAGGAAAACACTCGAAATGCAGGTCTGTGATTGTTGCAACTGTTGTACGGGCAGTGTGGGGCCTTGCATTGTCACGTTACAAAAGGACACTTGCTGACAGCAATCCACGTCGCTTTGATTTGATTGCAGGCCACACGCGATTTTTTAGGAGATCTGTGTATATGAAGCACTGGTGACAGTGGTCCCTCTAGGCATGTAATGCTCCAAAATGACGCTTTTTTCGTCCCAAAAGAGAGACAGCATAACCTTCCCTGTTGATGGTTCTGTTTGAAACTTCTTTGGTTTTGGTGATGATTCCTTGCTCGTTCTCTTCGTTTCTGGTTGGTGGAAGTGAACCCAGGTTTCGTCCCCAGTAACGATTGTTGCAAGGAAGTCATCACCTTCTCGTTCAAAGCGGCGAAGAAGATTTTGACAAGCATCAACACGTCGTTCTCTCATTTCAGGAGTCAGCTGCCGTGGCAGCCATCTTGCAGACACTTTCTGAAACTGGAGCACATCATGCACAATGTGGTGTGCTGGCCCATGACTAATCTGTAAACATGCTGCAATGTCATTCAGTGTGACTCGGTGGTTTTCCTTCACTATGGCTTCAACTGCTGCAATGTTCTTTGAGTTACAACTCGTTGTGCCTGACCTGGACGAGGAGCATCTTTCACTGAAGTCACACCATTTGCGAACTTCCTACTCCATTCGTAGACTTGCTGCTGTGACAAACATGCATTACCGTGTTGAACCTTCATTCGTCGATGAATTTCAATAGGTTTCACACCTTCACTGCGCAAAAACCGAGTAATAGAAGGCTGTTCTTCCCTGGTGCAAGTCGCAAGTGGGGCGGCCATCTTTATACTGATACTGCGACGGTATGTGTGCATCTGCACTATGCTGCCACCTACAGGCCATTCTGCACGCTGTTTGTAGCACGCATACCACCTTACAGGACAACGGCGTGGAATTTCGATTTGTTATTACAAACTTAAGATTTTCATTTGACTCATCCTCGTATGGGAATATTTGAGCCAGGCCCTGGAAATTTGCTCCGCTCCCACGAGACAACAGTCCTCCCGTTAGGCAAGCCTATGGTGATACCTGACTGCGATGGAAAATTGGTTTGGTATGGTTTAATTGCCTATTAACATCGACTTTCTGAATATTAGTCGGATCGAACTACGTTATACATGAAACAATTCGTTAATTTTTGTATAGTTTGAATCTACGGTCAGAAAAGTAGAATGTATTTTCTAATGACTCTCTAAGATAATCAGAAAGGCTGGACAGGGACAGCAGTATTCAAAAAGATTTCGGGCTTGCAGCCGGCCGTCGTTAGCTTCCATCCACGATATTTCGACTGGACAACTGCCAGCCATCCTCAAGCGAGCCATCGAAGACTGTGGCATGTCATATGTAGGACAAACATTGCGAACAGTAGAAGAACGTAGCACTGAACATCAACGCTGTACGCGCCTTATGCAACCTAGCAAGTCTGCAATTGCTGAGCATTGCATTTCCACTGGAGACTTAGTAGAGTACGA
The DNA here is from genome assembly GCF_023864345.2 of Schistocerca serialis cubense. Taxonomy (NCBI): domain Eukaryota; kingdom Metazoa; phylum Arthropoda; class Insecta; order Orthoptera; family Acrididae; genus Schistocerca; species Schistocerca serialis. Next base: position 1,257,022,983 of record NC_064638.1, on the reverse strand, counting down.
CAAGAGAACAAATTTGGCCACAGCAACAACCTTTTGGGACTCCGTCATAAAAGAGTCAGTGGAAATTCGCATGGCAGACAATCTCATCAACCGTGACAATGGCTACCAGCTAGATAATGCGTGGAACCCCGTCATCTCTAAGATCTGCTCCAGACGAAGACGTCAGAGTACTCCGGTGGCCGCGGCAACTGACAACGCCGAAGACAGCTGAGTTCTGCAGTTCCGCCAGCGAGGGCGCTGCTGGCGGGCGGTGTGGTTCGTCTGTCCATATGATTTTGACGCATGCGCGGAATACTCGCTGGACGCTATATGGAACGGAGGGCGACTTCCTCAGTCTTCGATGGCTCACTTGAGGATGACTGGCAGTTGTCCAGTCGAAATATCGTGGATGGAAGCTAACGACGACCGACTGCAAGCCCGAAATCTTTTTGAATATTTAGTTCGCCGAGAAAATTTAAAATTTCACATCAGGGTCAGTAGTTCGTACTGTTCTCCTTTTTGTAGGCCACAGAAAAGTCTCTGCTCTACAATACGTCGACAAGTTTCTTTCCACACAACTAAACTGTATAGATGTAATTTGATATACAATACAAGTAATATCGGAATATTACGCAGCATATTCGAGAATGTCTTTCGATTAAATGTGGATCTATTAAGAGGATGGTTACACTTGAAGACTCTGTGAACTTCCCCACTTCTTGAATTATATTTCTGCGCAAATATTATTCACTTGGTTTCATTGATGCAATGGTATGTTATTTGACATCGATGTTGAAGACACTGAATGTCTTGTAGTCATGGCATTGTAATTTTATAAATTCGATTACAATAAGAAATAACTGTCGCCTCTAAGGGGAGGTCAGTGATAAGCAACTCGTTAACAGAGGACACAGTTTGTAGCTGCGACTCCAGTTACTCTATAAACTGGAGACAGCCAAGTTTTTTACTTTACATGTTCCAAAAAGTCCCTATTTTGTGTGTCACCATGCATTTTATCATCCAGCAAAAATGTTAAGCTCTGTGCGAGAAACGTGTACAGCACTTTGGTCTGGAGTATGGAAACGGAGCCAGGCACTTGAACAAGAAACACAAAAGCAGACAAAAACCAGGAACAGAGATCCGCTCTCAGCACCATTGTGTGTGAGAGCCGCCATATAACTTCCGCCACTAGCTCTTCCACTCTGCAGTTTTAATGCTGTGTTTATGTCTTTGAAAGCAGCAAAACTGCCGCACACAATATAAACCTTCTTTTTTTGGCCCCGTTTCCCCCCTGCCGGCAGCAGACACGAGAGTTCGCAACACGCGCATTCACGGGGTGGAGTGGCCTACCTGCGTAGCTGCAGCCAGTGGAGGGCGGCACACACCCCACCGCCGCGTGTATGCTAATTCGCACTCCTCCGACATCCTGCATTTAGCCTGCCAAGCGCCGCGGGCGCTGGGAATTGAGACGGGCGGAATTCGCCCGCTGCGCGGGTAGCGAGTAGTTACTCCTCGTTTAGTTCGCAGGTAGGCCGCGTGGCGCTGGCGGCGCTGAGCAGTCTCTGCCACCCCCCACCCCGCCTACAAAGCTCCCCCGCCCTCCGCGTATTCCTGCACGGGTGATGCGGTCTGCTCTGCTACATTTCGCGTGGCGTTTTCCGAGAAACTGCCTGTGCCGCTCCACCCTGCCGGCAGCTGGGGGCGAGACGAAAAACGGCGTCGCACAGTGGCTTTAAAACGCGATAAACCGTGAGTCGCGTTTTACGATTAGCGCCCGGCGCGCCGCACAAGTGTACATTCACAGCTCTCGAGCGAACAAAAGAAAGTTGTCGGCGGCCACACGACGGCGTTCTCCGCTGCCACGGCGCCGACTGTAGTTACTTGCTGGAACTAAAAGGACGCGGATAAGAGGGTGGAGTGCACCACTTTACTTTTCATCGGTTTTACTCACACCTCCGAGCGGCAGGCAGCAACCTGGACATTTCTCGGTTTGTGGCTGTTAAACCAGTGGAGATTCTGAACGATGTATTTGCTACTAGCCGATTATTCTACTTTACTTCTTACTGACGTATTTGTTGGGTTGGGTTGTTTCGGGGAGGAGACCAGACAGCGAGTTCATCGGTCTCATCTGACTAGGGAAGGACGGGGGTGGCAGTGCCCTTTCAAAGGAACCATCCCGACATTTACCTGGAGCGATTTTTGGAAATCACGGAAAACCTAAATCAGGATGGCCGGACGCGGGATTGAACCGTCGTCCTCCCGAATGCAAGTCCAGTGTGCTAACCACTGCGCCACCTCACTCGGTGACGTATTTGTTTCTCAACCGAAAATCAAAAGAGAATTTAACAGAAGACAGACCGAGACATCAATCCAGAGACGCGCAAGTCTTCAGGACGCCGAAAAAGTGTAAAATCAAAACATGTTGACAGCCCTGCTAAGAATGTTCGTTTATAATGTTTAATTAATATTTTCTACATTATATAAAATTTGTGAATGTATGTACCAGGTAGTTATAATAACACGTGCAGCTACTCACAGAAGACTATTGTGGACTGTAATATCGAATGGCAGCGAAACTTGGCAGACATTATAAAGTGTCAGCGCGTAACCGATTTTCGCTGGAAGAAAATTAGTCCCAACTTTGGCCACCAGGAGCAAATCTGTCACTGTGCGGCACCTCATCAATATCTCTGGTGTTCATACTGAACAAATTATTTAATCAGAAATAATAATACCAAAACTATGTCTTTCTCACTTGCTTAAACTTTTCTGCTCATGTTCTGTTCTTCATCTATTACACACGGAAACGTTTCTATAAGTCTTTCTTGCATTCAGAGTGCCAGATTTTGCTCCTGGTGACCAAAATTGTACTCATTTTTTTCCCCAACATTAAGCGCTTCCACCTTAATGCATTGGAATCTCTACAAAATTTTGCGTCCATAAAATAATAATGGCTGACACTGGACCCCTGCACAGTTGCACTGTAACAATAATCACCCAGTATTTAAGTGATGTACGTGTGTATTTTCTTTTGCCTAAATGCTATGCCAGGAGAGATTAATATTTGTGTAAAATCTATGTTGAACTCAGCAGAACGTCCAGCTGAAGGATGGCTCTGAGCACTACGGGACTTAACATCTGGGGTGATGAGTCCCCTAGAACTTAGAACTACTTAAACCTAGCTAACCTAAGGACATCACACACACACATGCCCGAGGCAGGATTCGAACCTGCGACCGTAGCGGTCGCGCGATTCCAGACTGAAGTGCCTACAATCGCTCTGTCACAGCGGCCGGCCAGCTGAAGGAGTCTGAGTAGAGAGACACTAATATTATGATTTTTCCTAGACTTCTAGAGTATGAAAACGGGGATTTCAAAGATTCGAGGACTAGCAGTTAATCAAAACGGTGTATAAAGATAGAATAAAGAACGTGCGATTCCTAATAATTAAGTTTGCTGAAATTTTGCAATACGTTTCTGAGTATAGAGGAGCTTATATGTCAACTATAAATGACAGAAAATGTGGCTTTTTAATAAATTATGGTTAGGAATGAGTAATTAATGAACAAAACTTATATTTCTTCAAGGAATCAGGCTTTTGACTGGTGTGATACAGCCCACCACTGATTCCCCTCTTGTGACAATCTTTGCAATTTAATTTTATCCATATTTTGCAGCTTCAGACGTGACTGTACTCAATACACTCGAAGTATTAATTTAAAAAAAAAACGCTTTCAGTCACAATTTTTCGTGTTTTATTCAGTACACGATACATTTTGGATCCTGTTGGTCCATCTTCAGGTGTAATTCGTCTTAATACCCGTTTTATTTGTTCTCTTGAATGAGATGAAATGCATATTCATGTCACGAGAAGGTTTGATGTCAGGTTACGAACTTCGTAAGTCAGACGCGGAAAATATGTGTGAAACCATCTTTTCATCTCTGAGTAGCAACTGCAACCAACATCCTCAACTATCTGCAGGATGTATTCCAATCTCTGATTCCTCTACAGTTGTTATCATCTACAGCTCATTCTAGTACCATGGAAATTACACCCTTATGTCGTAACAGATGTCGTATTATCCTGTCCCCTGTCCTTGTCAGTGTTTTCTACATATTCCTTTCCTCACCAATTCTCCAGAGAACCTCGTCATTCCTTATCTTATCAGTCGACCTTATATTCTCTTCTGCTCCGGTCTTCCCACAGCACATGTTCCACTACCATACGGTGCTAGCTCCGAACGCATTCTCAAAAATAACTTCCTCAAATTAAGGCCAGGAAAGTTCTCTTTGCCAATGTTAGTCAGCTTTTTGTGTCCTCATTTTCCCGTCCATCCTGTTATTTTATTGCCTAGGTATCAGAATACCTTAACTTTGTGATCCCCAATTCTAAAATTAAGTTTCTCTATGTTCTCATTTCTGCTGCTTTTCATTACTTTCGTCCTTCTTCGATTTGTTCTCAGTCCGTATTCTGTACTTATTTGACTGTTCATTCCATTCAGCAGATACTGTAATTTTCCTTCACTTTCGATGAGGATAGCAATCATCAGCAAATCTTACCATTGATATCTTTTCATCCTGAATTTTAATCTCACTTCTAACTTTTCTTTTATTTCCGTCGTTGTTTCCTCGATGTGGAGATGGAACATTAGGGGTGAAAGACTACCATCGTGTCTTACATCAGTTTTAATCTAAGAACTCCGTTCTTGGTTTTCCAGTCTTATTGTTCCCTTGTGGTCCTTGTACTACTGTATATCACCAGTCTTTCCCTTTATCTTACCCCTATTTTTACCAGAATTTCGAGCATTTTGCACCATTCGACACTGTCCAGCCCATTTCCAGATCGACAAATCCTATGAACGTATCTTGATTTTTCCTCAGTCTTTTATCCATAACGACCGTGGCGTCATAGCTGCCTTTCCAGTGCCTTTACATGTCCTAAAGCCGAACTGATCATTTAACATATCATAAATTTTCTTTTCCATTCTTCTGTGTATTATTCTTGTCAGCAGCTCCGATGCATGACTTTTTAAACTGATTGTGCGATAATTCTTACACTTGTCTGCTGTTGCTATTACGGAATTGTTTGGATGATTTTTTTCCAAAGTCCTCCTCCTGTAACATAATGTATCTCTGCTGCTGTAAATATTGTGTAGTTGAGTAGTTGCTGTGTTGTTGTTGTGGTCTTCAGTCCTGAGACTGGTTTGATGCAGCTCTCGCTGCAAGCTTCTTCATCTCCCAGTACCTACTGCAATCTACACCCTCTGAATCTGCTTGGTGTATTCATCTCTTGGTCTCCCTCTACGGTTTTTACCCTCCACGCTGCCCTCCAATGCTAAATTGGTGATCCCTTGATGCCTCAGAACATGTCCTACCAATAGATCCCTTCTTCTAGTCAAGTTGTGCCACAAACTTCTCCCCAATCCTATTCAATACCTCCTCATTAGTTATGTGATCTACCCATCTAATCTTCAGCATTCTTCTGTAACACCACATTTCGAAAGCTTCTATTCTCTTCTTGTCCAAACTAGTTGCTGTAATGTAAATAAAATCATTCTGCATTTGTGTAATCCCTTTTTTTGATAAAAAATGTATTGTTGAAGTATAACGTATCTCTGCTAGTGTGAATATTGTATAGTTGATTAGTAGCTGTTCAGTCAGTAACAAAAAAAAAGTAATTCTGCATTTAAACAACTTCTTTCTTCGAAAAATATATAGCTTCCGGTGAAAAGTGTGAGCTAATTTGCTGTATCTGTGCTATTATTGTTATTATTATTTGATCCTACCTCACTATGAAAGTTACTGTTGGATGGAAGGCAATTTAAAACAATTTTATTTTGTGGAACTATTTTTTAAAAATTTTAACACAATCATTCAACTCTACAAAAGTATCGAAATATTTTTTGTATACTTTGAATTTAACCTGCATCACATTCAAGCCAATTGATGTAATTAGATACTTGCGCATATGTTCCCTAAATTCGTCATCCTCTGCTTTTATAGTTACAGGTTTCTTACAAACTTGATAACGAGAGGGGGGGGGGAGGGAATACAGGCATTGACCCATTGCCCCATTGCTCCACTTGCTCTATATTTACATTGTTATTCCACATAAATTAATAGTACACCCCTCTCCCCTCTCTCATATGGACGGCAGTGACACACTATCTGCGCCAAATAATAATGAACAATACAGGTCTTACTGTTTAACAACGCTTGAATATTTTAGATATGCATTCATGTCCCATTAGATTAAATCTAGCATTGTTTCAATGTACATTTCTACCACAGGTACTCTACGGCCAAACATGTGAATGTCAGTAGGGTATGTGAGACGCGTCATACTCACCTCTCACATTCCTATCCGTATATTACATCATACTGCATAGATATCCCGACTCACACCATGAATACTGCACTTCAGCGCCGGCACATCATGGATTTGCTAGCTCTATTACTAGTTCAAACTCACTGTCAGGTGATCCACAGATAACATTGTATGCATTGGTGAATAACAATACCCTGTGTGAGACTTGGCTGCTGTATAGTGCTATAGGGAAGTCAGACGACGCCAGGTTCGAAACGTCGGGAAGACAACTTAAGGGCTGCGACTGTGGGAACATCCGAGTGTCGTAGCTCACCACTGGATCAGACACTCGTTGCAGCTACTCTGGTCGTGCTGCGGTACAGTATAACAACGCAGGTCGTCCAGTAGACTGTGGCTGCTGTTGTGACCCACCCTCGTGTGTAACAATGATTAAGAAAACGCCTTAATAACAACAATAGTGACATATACACATAGCATTGGTCATTAGAGATGGATTGACTTAATACATACCGATGGTCTCGTTCTACATCCCAGATGATCGATGCTGCTGCTGACGGCGACACATGATGGGCAGCAAAAGATGATGTATTCGCAATCGCATTATTATAAACAAGGTGCTCAAGAGAATGGGGAGCTTATTTGGCACGCCATTGGCTCTAGAGTGTGGGAGCTTCAGGGCATGGTGTGGGGGGGGGGGGAGAGATGGGGGCGAGCATTGCTTCATGCGGACAAGACACATGCAAATGACAGGGTCTGGAGGGGCTCTCCTCCCACTTCTTGCCCTTGGCAGGTGATTTCCAGAATAATAAGGAACTACTGATGGTGATGTCGGCGAAATATAACAGGCACAAATTGTCTCAGATGTAATATGATACCACAGATAAAAAGAGCTGATGCTGATGTTAACAACATTCCTGCCAGAACACACACTTCCCTACTACTGTCATTCAGCTCAAGTTTGAGTGAGGTACGACAGATCGGGCGCCTAACAGAAGACTATAAGATGATAGAAAAATTAACCAAACGTCCACCTGAACAGTCGCACAGTTTAATGGGTTTAATACTGTTGCAGTTGTTCAGAATTTCATTAACATAGCCTACGTTTTTGATAAGAAAATGAGAGCGGTCACCTAAAGGTATTATAATTTACTGACTGCGCCCCATTGCAAATTGTTTTGACGAAAATTTGGAGTGGAACGAAATCAGATCACGTTGGGTACTACTTGACGTGATCTCGCCGAACTCAGTGCTACAAAAATGCCGTAATTAAGCGGACTAACCGACTAGTGCAATTTACTTTTTGAATAGCTAACTCAATGTTGTGACTTGTTGTTCGGCCACTGATAATTAACTACAATTTTTTATTTATATCTACTTGGATGACATCCATAAAACAACTTGTCTTACATCTTGTTGTATCTGTTGTGGTCGATTTCTTTCGTGAAGTTTAGAGCCCGCCGGCCGCTGTGGCCAAGCGGTTCTAGGCGCTTCAGTCCGAAACTGCGCTGCTGCTACGGTCGCAGGTTCGAGTCCTGCCTCGGGCATGGTTTTGTGAGATGTCCTTAGGTTAGGTATGTTTAAGTAGTTCTAAGTCTAGGGGACCGATGACCTCAGATGTTAAGTACCATAGTGCTTAGAGCCATTTGAACCATTTATTTAGAATGCCCTTTCAGTGTTGTTGGCCAAAGCAGTGTCGTAGTGAGAGCTCACGTTGCCGGCCGGAGTGGCCGTGCGGTTCTAGGCGCTACGGTCTGGAACCGAACGACCGCTACGGTCGCAGGTTCGAATCCTGCCTCGGGCATGGATGTGTGTGATGTCCTTAGGTTAGTTAGGTTTAAGTAGTTCTAAGTTCTAGGCGACTGATGACCTCAGAAGTTAAGTCGCATAGTGCTCAGAGCCATTTGAACCATTTGAGAGCTCACGTTAATGTGTAGAAGTGGGAGGAAAAATTAATAAATTACTTTACGATGTGTCTTTGCTGTGCGACACTGCTTCTTTCCAGCACACAACATATGAAGAAAGACAGTGACAGAGGAATGAGGGTTTCTCAGCCTACAATCGGCAACCATATGACTGTTCTGGCAGTACATTTTATCAAGTAGCAAGCGGCCGATATTTCGGAGAGGGACAAAGTGGGACGGACAACATCTCTTGTAAATGACAGTAACTTTGCACCTGCGGAATTGTAATAGTACTGAAGTTCTCATGGTACTAGAAAAATGTCTCTTTCCATAAAAGTCTTGTAACTGAACAAAAGCTAGAACTAGAAATAGCGCTTAGTGCACTGATGGTCATAATTCTAAAGCAATAGCGGATAGTACACTGCCCGCAGTTTAGCTAATTATAGGGAAGTTATCAGAACAGTAATCATGCAACACGGCGTGTTTGTGACCACCCCATACCCACCAACACAGCCAACGGTTACATAATTCAGTAACCCCTGATAATGTCCAAGTTATTTTTAATAACGATATACAGTGACAAGACACAGGAAAGATTGACATAGGAGCGCCTAGTTCATCACACGTTTGTTTAATTATCCTAAGAGTGACACAGAAATGAGCAACAAACTGCAGTAGCAGACACTACAATATACACGTTTTGTAACAAGCAGATCAAGGCTTGAGATCAAATAAGACAGAAGACATAGATAATGTTCTGTCGGGAAGTGGCAACCAAATGACTATTCAAATTGCTGCGTAGAATCTATGAGACTGAAGATATACTATCAGACTATCGGAAAAACACCATTCAAACAATTATGTAGTTAGCAACAGCCGAAAAGTGCGAGAATTAACTACAATCAGCTTAACAGCGCATGCATACAAGAATAATATACAGAACAACGGAAAAGAAAATTGAGGATCTGTTAGATGACGATCAGTTTGGCTTCAGGAAAGGTAAAGGCACAAGAGAGGCTGTCCTGACGTTGTGTTTGATAATGGAAAGAAGACTGAAAAAAAGCATACGAAAGCGTAAAATGGCGAAAGATGTTCGAAATTTCGAGAAAAACAGGAGTAAACTATGGAGAAAGATGGGTGATATAGAATATGTACGAGAACCAAGATGGAAAAATAAGACTGGAAGACCAGCTACTAAGCGCCTGGATTAAAAATGGTGTAATACAAGGACGCAGTCTTTCGCCCCTGCTATTCAATCCACGTATCGAATGAGCAATGACGGAATAAAAGAATGGTTCAACAGTGGGATTAATATCCAGGCTGAAAGGACACCAACGATAAGATTCGCTGATGACATTGCTATCCACAGTGAAAGTGAAGAAGACTTGTAGATCGCTTTGAATGGCATGAACAGTCTGATGAATACAGAATATGAACTGAGATAAAACCGAAGAAAGACGAAAATAATACCAAGTAGCAGGAGTGAGAAAAGCGAGAAACTTAACATCAAACTTGGGAATCACAAAATAAACGTGGTTAAACAATTCTGATATCTTGGAAGCAAAATAACCAATGGTGCACTAAGGTCGAAGGACATAAAATTAGCACGGCCAACAGAAGTCTACTATTACGAAACATAGGCCTTAAGTTGAGGAAGAAGTTTCTAACAATGTACGTTTGGAGCATAGTATTGTCCGTGAATAACGGACTGTGGAAAACTGGAACAGAAGAGTATCGCAGCATCTGAGATGTGGCGCTGCAGAAGAATGCTGAACAATTGTTGGACGGATAAGGTAAGGGATGAACAAGCCCTCTTCAGAATTGGCGAAGAAATGAACACATGGAAACTATTGACAAGATAAGGTTCAGAATTTTAGAATATGTTTTAAGACATCGGGGAATAACTTTCATGGTAGTAGAGGGAACTGTAAAGTGTAAAAACTGCAGAGGAAGAAGGAGTGGTATATATCCAGGAAATAATTAAGAAAAGTACTACCCCGAGATGAAAATGTTGGCACAGGAGAGGAATTACATTGAGACATTACGCAATCGCCATCTCCACTGGACGACAATGATGTTATGCCCCACCCGTCTCTGCCGTAGGAAAATTACCTTTTTCTAAGAAAGGGTGCGTGGTTTAAGAAGGTATTGACTGAGGGAACATATACGGCAGTAAAGTCGTGACCAGTGACTGGGCTAAACATCTGTGTTGCATTGGAAGTTCTCTTGTTGGTCTACTTCCAAAAATTTAAATAAAAAAATGACCAATGGAGGGATGGTGGACGCGGGAGGGGCAGATGGACGGGAAAAGATTACATGCCTTTGGAAACACATCATGTGATTGGCTGTGCTCGTAGACAATACGACGGACAGAGGTAAAATTTGGCCGCGCGAAATTAGCCGAGCGGTCTTAGGCGCTGCAGTCATGGACAATGCGGCTGGTCCTGGCGGACGTTCGAATACTCCCTCGGGCGTGGGTGTGGGTGTTTGTCCCTCGGATAATTTAGGTTAAGTAGTGTGTAAGCTTAGGGACTGATGACCTTAGCAGTTAAGTCCCATAAGATTTCACACACATTTGAACTATTTTTTCTTTTTTTTTTGTAAAATTTGATCCAAAATGAACGTTGCATTCTCCACTGCTCACAATGTCCATTGTTGTCTTTCCATGGTCCAGAATGCTCGTGGTTGTAGTGTTATCGCCTATTGAAGTGACAAAGGGGCGGAATGAGTAACTGAATACAAATTCAGTCTGGATGTATTGCGATGTTCTGAGACATGAGCTATTTAATTTGAGTTTTATAATGATAAAAAGATGGTAGTAGAGGCTAGTTGTATGCTTTCGATTACAGGGATACGCTCGGTGGTCAAGGTACGTCTTGCAAATTGGAAATGCTCACCAATCACAGAATTAGAAATTTCAGCTAGAGTTGGAACAAGTCAAGCGTGTTGTGGAATTCACTACTGGCCATTAAAATTGCTACACCACGAAGATGACGTGCTCCAGACGCCAAATTTAACGGACAGGAAGAAGATGCTGTGATATGCAAATGATTAGCTTTTCAGAGCTTTTCCGTATTACCCTCCGGTGGCGACAACTACAACGTGCTGACATGAGGAAAGTTTCCAACCGATTTTCCATACACAAACAGCAGTTGACCGGGGTTGCCTGGTGAAACGTTGATGTGATGCCTCGTGTAAGGAGGAGAAATGCGTACCATTACGTTTCCGACTTTGATAAAGGTCGGATTAGGGCCTATCGCGATTGCGGGGCATCGTATCGCGCCATTGCTGATCGCGTTGGTCGAGATCCAATGACTGTTAGCAGAATATGGAATCGGTGGATTCTGGAGGGTAATACGGAAAGCCGTGCTGGATCCCAATGGCCTCGAATCACTAGCAGTCGAGATGACAGGCATCATATCCGCATGGCTGTAACGGATCGTGCAGCCACGTCTCGATCCCTGAGTCAACAGATGGGGACGTTTGCAAGACAACAACCATCTGCACGAATAGTTCGACGAAGTTTGCGGCAGCATGGACTATCAGTTCGGAGACCATGGCTGCGGTTACCCTTGACGCTGCATCACAGACAGGAGCGCCTGCGATGGTTTACTCAACGACGAACCTGGGTGCACGAATGGTAAAACGTCATTTTTTCGGATGAATCCAGGTTCTGTTTACAGTATCATGATGGTCGCATCCGTGTTTGGCGACATCGCGGTGAACGCGCATTGGAAGAGTGCATTCGTCATCGCCATGCTGGCGTATCACCCGGCGTGATGGTATGGGGTGCCATTGGTTACACGTCGCGGTTACCTCTCGTTGGCATTGACGGCACTTTCAACAGTGGATGTCACATTTCAGATGTGTTACGACCCGTCGCTGTACCCTTCATTCGATCCCTGCGAAACCCTACATTTCAGCAGGATAATGCACGATCGGATGTTGCAGGTCCTGTACGGGCCTTTGTGGATACAGAAAATGTTCGACTGCTGCCCTGGACAGTACATTCTCCAGATTTCTCACCAACTGAAAACGTCTGATCAATGTTGACCGAGCAACTGGCGCGACACAATACGCCAGTCACTACTCTTGATGAACTGCGGTATCGTGTTGAAGCTGCATGGGCAGCTGTACCTGTACACGCCATCCAAGCTCTGTTTGAGTCAATGTCCAGGCGTATCAAGGCCGTTATTACGGTCAGAGGTGGTTGTTCTGGGTACTGATTTCTCAGGATCTATGCACCCAAATTGCTTAAAAATGTAATCACATGTCAGTTCTGGTATAATATATTTGTCCAATGAATACACGTTTATCATCTGCATTTCTTCTTGGTGTAGCAGTTTTAATGGCCAGTAGTGTATGTTCAAGAATTATGACGTTCTTGAAAATGAACAGATCCTCTATAAAAATCAGCATGGATTCCCAAACAGAGATCCTGCGAAACTCGGCTCACTCTCTTCTTCCATGAGATGCACAGCGCAGTGGACAACGGTGCTCAGGCTGATGCCGTGTTCCTTGACTTCAGTAAGACATTTGACTCCGTCCCGCATTGCCGTTTAATGGAAAAGATACGAGCTTACGGAGTATCAGAGCAGATCTGCGATTGGATTCAAGACTTTCTTGCAGGTAGAACTCAACACGTCGCTGTTAACGGAACTAAATCGACAGATGTAAAGGTAATCTCCGGAATACCACAGGGGAGTATGATAGGATCCATGCTGTTCACATCTAGTAGAAAGCGTAGGATGCTCTTTTACGCTATTCGCAGATGATGCAGTTGTATGTACCAAAGTAGCAACGCCAGAAGATAGTAAGAATTTGCAGAACGACCTGCAGAGAATTGATGAATGGTGCAGACTCTGGCAGTTGACCCTGAACGTAAATAAATGTAACATATTGCACATACATAGGAAAAGAAATCCACTACCGTACAGCTACACTACTGATGAAAAACAGCTGGAGACAGCGTCTGCCGTAAAATATCTAGGAGAAAATGTCCAGAATGACCTTAAGTGGAATGACCATATAAAACAGATAGTGGGAAAAGCAGACACCAGACTCAGATTCATCGGAAGAATCTTAAAGAAATGTAACTCATCAAGGAAAGAAGTGGCTTATAAGGTTCGCCCGATTCTTGAGTATTGTTCATCTATCTGGGATCCCTGTCAGGTAGGACTGATAGAGGAGACAGGGAAGATCTAATGAAGAGCGGTTCGTTTCGTCACAGAATCGTTTAGCTGGCGAGCGAGCTTTACGGAGATGCTAAACAAACTCCACTGGCAGACGTTACAAGAGAGGCGTTGTGCATCACGGAGAGAGTTACTATTAAATTTCGGGACAGCATTTTTCAGGAGTAGTCAGACAACACATTACTCCACCCCCTCCCCTCCCACCCCCTCCAACACACACACACACACACACACACACACACACACACACATACATACATCTCGCGTAATGACCACGAGAAGAAAATTCGAGAAATTAGAGCCAATACAGAGGCTTAACGACAATCATACTTTCCACGCACTATTCGCGATTGGAACAGACTTGGAGGGCTCAGATAGTGGTACCGAAAGTACCCTCCGCCACACACAATTAGGTAGCTTGCGGAGTGTGATGCAGATGTAGATGAATTGAGCGAATTAGGAGCCATTTTATTATTCTATGTTGAGCCATTTTTCAATAGAACCGTTGTCCCCCTATATAGAGTATACTGAAAGACACCGACAGATATGCGTAGAAGGGATGGGAAAAACCGACCGGTTAAAACCGATACCGGTATTTTAGTTCCGGATGACCGGTATTTTTCGGTATTTTTTTTTGTCACGGTTACACTAGGCGCTCTTTATTTTGTACTGATAACCGGGTATACGGAAATACCGATTATCCAAAGTGCTAAAATTTTATCGTTTTTAAATAAATCTATTTTAAGAAACGAGCAACTTTTATTCGTAGTATCTCCATTGCTTTGAAATATTGCGTTAATATATAAAATGGGAAAAGCTATTATTTTGATAACAGTGCCGACAGAAACGAGCAACAAACACATGGCATAAGTATTGGTACACCTTTGCCTAGGCATTAGTGTACCTGCTACTATGTGGCGTGGCCATTTGGGTGGTATCCACATACAAGCAGTGTGCTGGTTTTCCTGTCTGATCTACAGGGTGTTCCGTATGAGTGTGCGAAAATGTAACAGGACAGAGAGGATGTTCTACTGAACTATTTCAGGGATCGGAGAAGCCAGCTTAAGGAGGGAATAAGTGTGTGTGAGTTCTTAACGGACCAAACTGCAGAGGTCATCGGTCCCTAGGCTTACACTACTTAAACTAACTTAAACTAACCTATGCTAAGAACAACACACACACCCATGCCCGAGGGATGGATCGAACCTCCGGCGTGAGGAGCCGCGCAGTCAGTAACATGACGCCTCTAACCGCGCGGCCACTCCGGGCGGCGAGGTAATAAGAATAAAACCAAATTGCTGTGGCCTAATTATTTTCATGTTACAGTCAGTAATGGCATCTAACACAATGAACGTACCAGTTGTACTGTATTTTACAAAACGTGCTGAAACTGACGTCCATCAACTTCAATGCAAGTATGACATAGGCGAACAAGATTCTGACGCACCCTGACAAATATCACATCACAGGCATCTGCATTTCTGGCAACTAATGCCATCTCCGTGCCCACTGGTGTCTCACATGTAAGAGACTTTGGATACCCTCATAGGAAATAATCAAGGCAATCCAATTCAGGTGATCTCGCAGACAATGTTTTAGGACATCCACTCCCAATCTATCGACCAGGAAATACGGCATTAAGATGGTTGCGGACATCCACACTGAAGCGAGGCTGTACACCATCATGTTGTCTCCCCATCATCTCACGATAAACCAACGGAACGTTTGCTCCAACAACTCAGGTAGAACTCTTCGTACGGACCTGAAGTACAGGTCGCCATCGAGACGGCTAGGTAGAAGATAAGGCCCAATGAGATTGTCGCCTACAGTTCCGGCCCAGATATACACAGCAAAACGTACTTGATGGTGTGACTCTACTATAGCGAGATGGTTTTCCTTATGCCAGACGTGGCTATTCCTGCTGTTCGATGTACCATCACGATCAATGAGGCCTCGTCAGTAAACAAAACGATTTGGAGGAATTCTGGTCGAGCATTCCATTGTTGGAGCAACCACTGACACAATGCGATCCTTGGTGCAAAGTCAGTCACAAGCATTGCATGGACTGGTTGTGGTGATATGGGTGTAATTGTTGTTCGTGGAGTACTCGCCACACGCTAGTACGTGCAGCGCCCAATACGACGAGTACTTGTAGTGGGGTCTCCTGCAACATGTTTCAGCACCTCCTCTTCAAAAAAGGGTGCGCGAGTGGTTCTGATGTTGCCATGTCTCTCGTTTGTTCCTTCCAATGAACCAGTCTCCCACATTCGTAGATCGAGAGAAACGAAAACTTGTCGTCGTGACGGATGACGCCTGTTAGGAAATAGTTCCCTGTACATCCTTTCAGCAGCGAGAGCATTGCAACGTACTTCCCCATAAATAGAATGCAGTGTGTTCTGTGAAACTATACCGGTACTGTACCATCGTATTATACTGTAGGTCTCTCAATAGCATTGAGTAATGAATGGGTCTGTTGTTGATTCATAGCACGTTCTGTCATGGGGCAATGTAAACAAGATATAACAGAGTCATCTTATGGAAAATTAAAGTAAACAAAGCCTACTCCATGACTTCCTAGTAATCAGGGTCGTCCTTGTTTTCTTGATGGAAATAAAGAATGTACATAAAAGTAAACACCACAGTACGTGTAAACTTGTACGCATGTTAAATGCAAACAAGCTGGCAAACAGTAAAGATGGACAAAGCTGTAGACAAGTTTACTTCCACATCCCCTTAAGCTGGCCTCTCAGAGCCAAGGTTCCCTACCTGAAATTGTCCAGTGGATCATTCTCTGTGTCCTGTTATATTTTTTGCTCGGTCTTGCGGAAATACCCTGAATATGGTGGTTTCTCGCTGTTGTCGGATATCAGTTGTATTACAGAATCAGACCAGTCTGGAAGTATTTTAGGAAGTGCGGTATCGATGAAATACAATGCTCCATTAGCTTTCGAAGATTGGGAACTGGAGGAACCACAACAAACTTACAACATCACACAATGAGAAAACTTAAAACCTTCCAATTCACTCACAGTTTTCGATAAAAATAGGAAGTAACTAATCTGTTCCCGTGTCTACATAGTATGCCTTTATCTTTTTGTAGTTCTTGAAAACGGACAAATTAATACAAAAATAGAGATCACCTGCCCCTGTTTTCACCCTAAAGCACTACTCGTAATCCCCAGATAGTTGTACGATCCTCGATTACAACATAATCTATCAGCAGAGTTTCAGAAAAATAGAATTAACAGGAGAACAACTGTGATTTTTTGCGGCATTCACAAAATTATTACTTTTCGAGAAAAGTAGCCAACTGTGGATGGGCTAAATTACATTCATTTTGTCTTTTTAATTTAATATTTCGATTCTATGTATCTTGAAATTGAGGAGATCAAAATTTTCTAATAAATAATAGGAATAAAAAATGGAAAATTGGTTATTTCATAAAGCGGTTATTTTGAGCCTTAACACACAAACTAGCGTTAAAAGACACGATATAACAGAAAACCGGTTGTTTCAGCGATAACCGCCATCGCTAATGCGTAAGTGTAGGCTAACTTAACTTTTGGTCTAAGTAAGTAATGTAAACAAACAACAACAATGGGAAAAAACGGTACTAATAATACTTTGCCATTTGGCCCAGGATGCCTCGGACGTCTCTCGCGGTGATAAGACGAACTACTGTGGTTTATGATTTGATAAGACTTTATTCCGCCTTGGTTTCGATGTGATGTTGTTGCAAGTCAACAACGTACTACTGAGCTTTCCCAGACAAACTAATCTGGGATCAACTCATATCTAAATCTAGATGTATTAATTTATGTTTTGAGTGATTCGATAAAGTTTACGTACGTCTTATAATTATTATGAGGCACTCGTATTTCCATTGTATGATTCTTGAATGCCTTATTACGTTTCTTATGCAATAATAAATGCACAATAAATTTTTATTACTGAGACGAATGTGCCTAAAACTACTCAATCGGCAGAATTAGATCAGCGGTGAATAAGAAATCGACGAAAGTAGCTGCTGGTCCTAATTACCATAAAATATACGTTAGTGATTGCTAGACTCCAGTTATGTTGTTGCTGTATTGTTATTTGTGCTCACAGACGTCAAAAATTTACCAGCTGTCGTTCGTGAGGAGTGAGAGCATAGCTTTTCTTACAAGGTAGCGAGAATTTAGGGCCACAACCAAACTTTGTAAGGCAGCGTCTCACTGTTTGAATTTAGTCACTTAAGTAATGTTTCCTACGATAAACCTAATGAGGCGGTAATGTTTCAAACGAGTCGTGCCTTGTATTTGTGAGGGTGGAGGCTTAAGTCTGCGTCTGGCTATCCTGATTTAGGTTTTCCTTTGTTTGTCTAAATTACTTTAGGAAAATGCTGGGACGTTTCATACTATTAGGTCACTGCCAACTACCTACCCCATAGTTTACCTGTGTGCGTGTAAATGCCTGCGTAGTTGAATTAAGTTGCTACTACTACTGCCACTACAATTACTGCGCACCTGTAGAATCTTAGAACATATTCTCAACTCAGACTTAAGGAAGGGGGCGACATAAAATCATGTAAGAGGTGGAGTTATGCGCCGATTTAGAATATTTTGAAACGTCTAAACAGGGTTAATAGGCAACTTGAAGGAAGACAACTTTTCAGCCAAGATCGTATTTGTAAAACCGTTATTTGCAATGAGCGGTTTTTGTTACATAAGTGTTAAACCTTAAATTATAAAAATTAAATACGATGCCATAAATGCAATACGTGGAGTGAGTTTTTTAAGGAATACACTTCGCTAAAGGTTAATGTTATTACCCAGTTTGAGTTATACCCCATATCTTAGATATCTGGATAATTGACGTAAGATGCATTGTCGTATCTAAGTTAAAGCGAGTGTTTAAAAGTGGTTCACTAAATGCACCCGTCCAATAATATAAGTCACAGAGTACATAACTGCCTTGGAATATCAAAGTTAAAAACCAGCATTTATAAAATATTTCGTCAAATGCATATGTCCCATACCACAAATCACAGATAAAACAGTAAGCTGAAAAAGACAAAATGTCATTAAAACTACAACTGATATGCAATTATAAACTTTTGTAGCAGGTAGAAGGTAAAATATTTTCTAGTGACACAAAAAGCGTAACTAACCATATAGCCGTGGTGCAGCATTTCGATGTCTCATGATCTCAACAAGTCGTTGGAAGTCCCCTGCAGAAATATTGAGCAACGCTGCCATTATAGCCGCCCATAATTACGAAAGTGTTGAAACTTCCTGGCAGATTAAAACTGTGTGCCCGACCGAGACTCGAACTCGGGACCTTTGCCCTTCGCGGGCAAGTGCTCAAGCTCTCGCAGGAGAGCTTCTGTAAAGTTTGGAAGGTAGGAGGCGAGGTACTGGCAGAAGTAAAGCTGTGAGTACCGGGCGTGAGTCGTGCTTCGGTAGCTCAGTTGGTAGAGCACTTGCCCGCGAGAGGCAAAGGTCCCGAGTTCGAGTCTCGGTCGGGCACACAGTTTTAATCTGCCAGGAAGTTTCATATCAGCGCACACTCCGCTGCAGAGTGAAAATCTCATTCTACGAAAGTGTTGCCGGTGTAGGATTTTGTGCACGAACTGATCTGTCGATTACGTCCCCTAAAGGTTAGACGGGATTCTTGTCGGTATATCTGAGTTTCCAAATAATTCGGTTATTATCCAGAATGTTCTTAGAATCAGTCACCAACAACTGTGGCCCGATGACTCGGTTCATTGTAATCCACAAAAGGTTCATTGTTGTTCGAGAACATCAAGTCCATGAATGGTTCCAAAAGGTCTCCAAGTAACCGAGCATAACCATTTAGAGTCAATGATAGGTATAGTTGGACCAGAGGACCAGTCAGTTCCATGTAAACACAGCCTCCACCATTATGGAGCCACCATCACTTGCACAGTGTCTTGTTGACAACTTGGGTCCATGGTTTCCAGGGATCTGCGTCACACTCTAACCTTACTATCAGCTCCAATCAATTGAAATCGGGACCCATCTGATCCGGCCATGGTTTTCCAGTCGTTTAGTGTCCAACTGATGTGGTCACGAGTCCAGCAGAGACGCTGCAGGTGTCTCGTGCTGCTAGCAAAGACACTCGCGTCGGTCGTCTGCTGCCATAGCCCATTAACGCCAAATTTCAACGCACTGTCCAAAATGATCTGTCTGCTCGTCGTACGTCCCACAATGATTTACGCTGTTATTTCAAGCAGTCTTGCTTGTCTCTTAGCACTGACAACTCTGCGTTAACGCCACTGCTCTAGGTCGTTATGAGATGTCGAAGACCACTGCGTTGCCTGAAAATCTGGTATTGTCGGCACACTCTTGACACTAAGAATCTCGGAATACTTTATTTTCCTAACGATTTCCGAAATGCAATGCCCATTGCGTATAGTTTCAACCACCTTTACGCGTTCAAAGTCTGATAACTATCACTGAGTGGCCATAATTTCATCGGGAAGCTTTTCACAAATGACAGCTCTGCCAATGCACTGCCCTTTTATACCTTGTGTACGCGATACTACCAACACACACAGACACACACACACTATTGGTCCATTTCTAGTGACCGGGCCAAATATCTCACGAAATAAGCATCAAACGAAAAAACTACGAAGAAGAAAACTCGTCTAGCTTGAAGGGAAAAACCAGATGGCGCTATGGTTGGCCCGCTAGATGGCGCTGCCATAGGTCAAACGGATACAAACTACGTTTATTAAAAATAGGAACCCCCAATTTTTATTACATATTCGTGTAGTACGTAAAGAAAAATGAATGTTTTAGTTGGACCACTTTTTTCGCTTTGTGATAGATGGTGCTGTAATAGTCACAAACGTATAAGTACGTGGTATCACGTAACATTCCACCAGTGCTGACGGTATTTGCTTCGCGATACATTACCCGTGTTAAAATGGACCGTTTGCCAATTGCGGAAAAGGTCGATATCGTGATGATCTATGGCTATTGTGATCAAAATGCCCAACGGGCGCGTGATATGTATGTTGCTCGGTATTCTGGACGACATCATCCAAGTGTCCGGACAGTTCGCCGGATAGAAGTGTTCATGCACGTGTGAAACGTCAACCACGTCCTGCAACAAAAGGTGATGCCCAGGTAGGTGTTTTAGCTGCTGTCGCGGCTAATCCGCACATCAGTAGCAGACAATTAGCGCGAGAATCGGGAATCTCATAACCGTCGGTGTTGAGAATGCTGCATCAACATCGATTGCATCCGTACCATATTTCCATGCAGCAGGAATTGCATGGCGACGACTTTGAACGCCATGTACAGTTCTAACACTGGGCAGAAGAGAAATTATGGGATGATGACAGATTTTTTGCCCACGTTCTATTTAGCGACGAAGCGTCATTCACCAATAACGGTAACGTAAACCGGCGTAATATGCACTATTGGGCAACGGAAAATCCACGATGGCTGCGACAAGTGGAACATCAGCGACCTTGTCGGGTTAATGTATTGTGGGGCATTATGGGAGGAAGGATGATTAGCCCCCATTTTATCTATGGCAATCTAAATGATGCAATGTATGCTGATTTCCTACGTAATGTTCTACCGATTTTACTACAAGACGTTTCACTGCATGACAGAATGGCGATGTACTTCCAACATGATGGATGTCCGGCACATAGCTCGCGTGCGGTTGAAGCGGTATTGAATAGCAGATTTCATGTCAGGTGGATTGGTCGTCGAAGAACACTACCATGGCCCGCACGTTCACCGGATCTGACGTCTGCGGATTTATTTCTGTGGGGAAATTTGAAGGATATTTGCTATCGTGATCCACCGCAAACGCCGGACAACATGCGTCAGCGCATTGTCAATGCATACGCGAACATTACGGAAGGCGACCTACTCGCTGTTGAGAGGAATGTCGTTACACTTATTGCCAGATTCATTGAGGTTTACGGACATCATTTTGAGCATTTATTGCATTAATGTGGTGTTTATAGGTAATCACGCTGTAACAGCATGCGTTCTCAGAAATGATAAGTTCACAAAGGTACATGTATCAAATTGGAATAACCGAAATAAAATGTTCAAACATACCTACGTTCTGTATTTTAATTTAAAAAAACTACCTGTTACCAACTGTTCGTCTAAAATTGTGAGCCATATGTTTGTGACAATTACAGCGCCAGCGAAAAAAGTGGTCCAAATAAAACATTCATATTTCTTTATGTACTACACGAATATGTAATAAAAAATGGGTTTTCCTATTTTTTAAAAAAGGCAGTTGATATCCGTTTGACTTAGGACAGCGCCATATAGCGGGCCAGCCATAGCGCTGTCTGAGTTCCCCCTTCAAGCTAGACAAGTTTATTTCTTTGAAGACGACGCTCATAGTAGCGTCGAAACCTGGTCAATTTTGACTTAATATTTGTGACCGAGGGCTTATTTGTTCTAATATAATTCTGACACGGTCACTGAACCTTAGCAGCTACGTTCAAAGTTTTAATAAATTTAAAGTATAGTACATCCAATGTCTCATCTGTATATGCTGCCGAAAGGTGTGTAGTTGAGGCACTTAGTGTACCACAGTTATTTTCATTACTATCTCCAGTTGCAAATATGCACATGAATACATCTGAAAATGGTTCTTGAAAATACACGAAGCGTATGACAGCGGATACTTAAAAACCACAATTAGGATTTCCTCTTACTGCATTCGCGCACGACGAAGTCCTGGAAGCAAGACAGTTTCGATACCTTCGTGTGCTATATAATTAGTTTCATTTCGTCTTCATTGTCCCTGTAGAGCGACTGATAGGGAATGAAGCATATTTTCAGATTATTCACACTGATACTTCACACCGACACTTTATATTGATACTTGGCCGGCCGAAGTGGCCGAGCGGTTCTCGGCGCTACAGTCTGGAATCGCGCGACCACTGCGGTTGCAGGTTCGAATCCTGCCTCGGGAATGGATGTGTGTGATGTCCTTAGGTTAGTTACGTTTAAGTAGTTCTATATTCTAGGGGACTGATTACCTCAGAAGTTAAGTCGCATAGTACTCAGAGCCATTTTTGAACTGATACTTGAAGTTTGTAACTGGGGCATATATTGGATAATTGATCGCGATCTCAAAAAGTTTCCCAATTTAGATTTCTCGGCATTTTCGTCATAATCTCCCGTGAGTCAAACAAACCTGTGAATATCCGTACTGTCCATTTCCGTACAGGTTCACAGTTACCTGTAACCCTGTTTAGTATGAGTTCCTCATACCCGAACAATATTGTAAGGCTGGAATTTTGTATGCAATCTCCTATGTAGACTGACTGCGTTTTTCCGGTATTCTGCAATGTACTGAAGTCTGCCACCTGCTTTACTGACGACAGCCTATCTACATCTACATTTATACGATGCAAACCGTTTTGAAGTCCATGGCGGAGGGTACTTCCAAATGTACCAGGGCTTCTTCCCGTTTCATTCATGTTCGGAGAGCGTGATTAACTACTTTTTAAATGCCGCTTTTTCCTCTGTAATTAATCTAATCTTGTTCTCACGACCATTACGGGAGCCCTACGATGGGTATATCCCTAGAGTTATCATTTGTAGGCGGTCCTTGAAACAGTAAGTAGGCTTTCTGGGGATTCAGCTGCCTTCCAGTTCAGTTCTTTCAGCAGCTCTGTGACTCCCACTGTTCAAACAGATCTGCGACGAATCTTGCTACCCTTCTCTGTATAATTGGAACAGCACCTGTCGGTCTTATTTGGTACGCGTCTCACACATTTGAGCAGTTTAGGATAAATACTACGAATGATTTGCGAGCAGTCTCCTCAGTAGACTGAAATTCCTTTTGAACTCTACCGGTAAATTGAGATCTACCAGTTACATTAAGTATGAGTGAGCCTATATGATCGTTCCATTTGGCATAGGCCGGCCGTGGTGGCCGAGTGGTTCTAGTCACTTCAGTCTGCAACCGCTCGACCGCTGTGGTCGCAGGTTCGAATCCTGCATCGGGCATGGATGTGTGTGATGTCCTTAGGTTAGTTAGGTTTACGTAGTTCTAAGTCCTAGGGGACTGATGACCTCAGAAGTTAAGTCCCACAGTGCTCAGAGCCATTTGAACCATTTTTTCCATTTGGCATACCTTTCAAGCGTCATACCCAGGCACGTGTCAGGGTTGACCGATAACAACTGTGACTCATTGATACTGCAACTATACGATACCAGGTTCTTCTTCGTATTGTGAAGTACATAATTGCACATTTTCTTTACTTAAAGCAAGTTGTCAATCTATGAACCTCTTTACAATCTTATCAAGGCCTAAGTATTTTACAACATCATTTTAGACAGCATGTCATTATAAGTAACACCTAAACATCTGCCGTCTCTCTTAATATTTTCTTCAAGAACATTAACACACAACACTAACAAGGATCCCATCATATTTTCCTGGGGCACATCTCAGGTTACTTCTACATATGTCGATAACTGTCGGTCCAAGATAACTTTGTGCGTCCTCCCTATCAGAAAATCCTTAATACAGTCACAAATTTCGCTTCTTACCCTATACGGCTGAACTTTTGACAATAAGTGTGTGTTACTGTGACAAATGCTTTTCAGCGATAGAGAAATATTGCATCTACCTGACTGCTTCGCTACATGGCTTTCAGGATGCCACTTGAGAAAAGTGTCTTTTGGGTTTCACACGATCGATGTTTTCGGAATCTGTGGTGGGTTGCATGGACGAGATCATTCTGTTCGAGATTCCTCATTATCCTGAGACGTTAAAACGATGCTAATGTGGACACTACAAAAAATATACGTGAGTCATAGGTTTCCGGTGACTGATTTGTTTAATGACGCCTTTTGATATAGGCGTCATCAGATAATCAAAAAAGGACGAATATGCGCGGGCGAGTAACGTGTAGTAATGTAATTTAAAAACACCCTAAGAAAATACCTGAGTGTCACCAGTGCCATATTATCATCTTGGTTTAAAATTTTAATGTTTTCCCTTCGTAACAGTGTTGAGAGCCGAAAATTATATGAAGATCTCGGGCTACGCATCATATTGTATATCTAACAGCCTTTTTTGCGTAGATGACGTCGTCTAATGCGTTCACTACTATAGGTATGCATCGAAGACATTGGTATTGAATTTACTAAAAGACGGATAGCCTCTTCATCTCCTATATAATGACCTACATACACTGAGATGACAAGAGTCATGGGATACGGGTGGTCCATTGATCGTAACCGGGCCAAAGATCTCACGAAACAAGACTATCTTGTTGCAACCCTTGTTCACTAAAGTACGAGCAGCCCTTAGCGGCTCGCCATCTTACTTACAACTATTCATGACGTCGCCTTTCCGGCTTAGATCTTTTTTAGTATGTGACTTGTAAGTACTGCATCTTTTTCCAGTCAGCACAAACTTTATTAATGTATTATATACCTAATGTTTTAGAAAAGTTAGTCTAATTCTGAAGACGACGCTCATAGCGTCGAAACCTGGTCAATTTTGACTTAATATTTGTGACCGAGGGCTTATTTGTTCTAATATATTCAAATTTATTTTTCTTTCCGTGGCTTCGTCTCTGTCTACTAAATACTCTGGCTTTGTATCAATTATATTTCATGTAATTATGTTTCTTACTTAGTCGTACGACGTGGGACTCCCACAGACCGTTACAGAGGGAGACATTCATCGTGTTGGCTCTGCCCAGACTGTGTACGGCGCCTCTCCGGCGCCAGCAGACGCGGTGCAGCCGCTTCCTCCTTCGAGATGAGCACGAGGGGGCGGCCGCAGCCTTCTGCGATGGCGACGCGGAAATTAATCGCGCGCGTAGCTCCGTGATGGCAGCAATCACAGCGACTTCATTAGGGCGCAACGCGATAGCGGCCGCGGAGTTTTAATGCACGCCGCCATCTTCCTCTTAATTCCCATCGGAAAGTTCTCATTAATTAAAAGAAGAAGTCGATTTCCATTTGAATTTTCCGTCGACGAAATCCGAGTACGTCCCACTTTCGCTGCCTTGCAGGTTCCTAATGACCGCGCCGGAATCCCTGCTCAGTTTGCTTACGTCTATAGTTTCGATAAGATTTGTCTGTAAATGCCTCGTATCTATGAGGACCTCACATTCTTTTTTTTGTACTATCCTCTTATTGGTCCATATGGAATTACTTCATCAATGTCGCACTTTAATATAACAGCCTTAAAAACAGGACAAGCATTGCCTTTACCGTGCTACTGGTTCTTACTATAAGAAATGAAGACTTTCATTATTGTTATTATCATTATTATAGCTCCATTATTTGCACAGAATAAAAATTTAGCCGTTCATTATTTTCATTGCTGTGGGAAGTCTACTGCGAAAAATGAGACTGCAGAGCAGTGCACTCGTTCCTGGGCCAAATTTCGAAAAAAAAAATGTTCAAATGTGTGATAAATCTTATGGGACTTAACTACTAATGTCATCAGTCCCTAAGCTTACACACTACTTAAATTATCCTAAGGACAAACACACACAACCAAGGCCGAGGGAGGACTCGAACCTCCGCCGGGACCAGCCGCACAGCAAGTTTCGAAAAATGGTGTCAGCTACAAATAATTACAGTTACTGTTTAATTACATTTTATTAGTTATATATTATTATTATTATTTCTTTCCTTTCTCAAACGTTATGTCTGGTTAAAAATAGAAAGTGACGCGGACCTTGATCAAGCGTGACTTCCTTTTAACTGTACGGTATATGTTACATTGCATTTAGGAACTTTCGGGTAATTGAACATGTATCAATAATTACAGATTTCTGTAGTTGTATATATACGTTTGGATGTAGCTGAATTGCGTTGATGTGCTGGTGGGTATTGTGTGGTATGACTCCTGTAGTTGATAGTATAATTGGTATAATGTCAACTTTATCCTGATGCCACATGTCCTTGACTTCCTCAGCCAGTTGTATGTATTTTTCAATTTTTTCTCCTGTTTTCTTCTGTATATTTGTTGTATTGGGTATGGATATTTCGATTAGTTGTGTTAATTTCTTCGTTTTATTGGTGAGTATGATGTCAGGTTTGTTATGTGGTGTTGTTTTATCTGTTATAATGATTCTCTTCCAGTATAATTTGTATTCATCATTCTCCAGTACATTTTGTGGTGCATGCTTGTATGTGGTAACGTGTTTTTTTATTAGTTTACGTTGTATGGCAAGTTGTTGATGTATTATTTTTGCTACATTGTCATGTCTTCTGGGGTATTCTGTATTTGCTAGTATTGTACATTCGCTCGTGATGTGACCTACTGTTTCTATTTGTTGTTTGCAAAGTCAGCATTTATTTGTTGTGGTATTGGGACCTTTAATGATATGCTTGCTGTAATATCTGGTGTTTATTGTTTGATCCTGTATTGCAATCGTAAATCCTTCCGTCTCACTGTATATATTGCCTTTTCTTAGCTATGTGCTGGATGCGTCTTGATTGATGTGTGGCTGTGTTAGATGATACGGGTGCTTGCCATGTAGTGTTTTCTTTTTCCAATTTACTTTCTTCGTATTTGTTGATGTAATGTGATCTAAACGGTTGTAGAAGTGGCTATGAAATTGCAGTGGTGTAACCGATGTATTTATATGAGTGACTGCTTTGTGTATTTTGTTAGTTTCTGCTCGTTCTATGAAGAATTTTCTTAAATTGTCTACCTGTCCATAATGTAGGTTTTTTATGTCAATAAATCCCTTCCTCCATCCTTTCTAATTCATGTGAATCTTTCTGTTGCTGAATGTATGTGATGTATTCTGTATTTGTGGCATTGTGATCGTGTAAGTGTATTGAGTGCTTCTAGGTCTGTGTTACTCCATTTCACTACTCCAAATGAGTAGGTCAATATTGGTATAGCATAAGTATTTATAGCTTTTTCTTGTTTCTTGCTGTCAATTCTGGTTTCAGTATTTATTTCAGTATTTATTATTATTATTATTATTGTTTTCGTCCAAACCCTGTAGGATGATTCAAAGCATTCTGCCACATTTGAGCATTCTTTCTGATCTTCCACGATACTCTAATGTTTTGGCCATGGAGTGTCTTCCACCAGCCCACTTTTTCCATAGTTTCTTTGGGACAACATTCTCCAACCTAACATTACACTTGTGCATCTTGTTTTTATGTATATACACTAAAGCTCAATCTGTGTACTGAGCAAGCAGTAAAGGAAACAAAAGAAAAATTCGAAGTAAGAATTAAAATCCATGGAGAGGAAATAAAAACTTAGAGTTTCGCCGATGACACTGTAATTCTGTCAGGGACAACAAAGGACCTGGAAGAGCAGTTGAACGGAATGGGCAGTGTCTTGAAAGGAGGATATAAGATGAACATCAACAAAAACAAAACGAGCATAATGGAATGTAGTTGAATTAAACCGGGTGATGCTGCGGGAATTAGATTAGGAAATAAGACACATAAAGTGGTAAATGAGTTTTGCTATTTGAAAGGAAAATAACTGATGATGGTCGAAGTAGAGAGGATATAAAATGTAGACTGGCAATGGCAAGGAAAGCGTTTCTGAAGGAGCGAAATTTCTTATCATCGACTATAGATTTAAGTGTCAGGAAGTCGTTTCTGAAAGTTTTTGTATGGAGTGTAGCCATGTATGGAAGCGAAACATGGACTATAAATAGTTTGAACAATAAGAGAAGAATGCTGAAGATAAGATGGGTGGATCACATAACTCATGTGGAGGTATTGAGTAGAGTTGGGGAGAAGAGAAATTCGTGGCACAACTTGATTAGAAGAAGGGATCGGTTGTTAGGACATGTTCTGAGACATCAAGGACTCACCAATTTAGTACTGGAGAGCAGCTTGGAGGGTGAAATCGTAGAGGGAGACCAAGAGATGAGTACGCTAAGCAGATTCAGAAGGATGTAGGTTCCAGTAGGTACTGGGAGATGAAGAAGCTTGCACAGGATAGAGAAGTTTGGAGAGCTATGTCAAACCAGTCTGGACTGAAGACCACAACTACAACAGACGAAAACGGCTGGTGAAAATTTGTAATAAGGTCGGGAATTGAACCCGGGTTTCCTGCTTACTAGGCAGGTGCGTTAGCCACTAAGCCACGTTAGTCCAGCGGTTCACAAAACTGTGCGGATTACCCTGGCACGTCTCCCTCCTAGATCCAAATTCTCACTGCCATCCCAGTCTGCTTTAAATTACCCCGTACACAAGGACAGAATTGCTGACGCTCTCCAGGTCCTGGAATAGCACCTCGGCATCTAGCGTAAATGGGGAATCCAGCCTGAATCCCAGGTTCAGGTACTTATACAAACTGACACAATTTCTGAGACCTTACTGGTATCATATTGTTAACATTTTATTTATAAATAGACTGAAGCATCAAACCAGGCAGAAGGCTGATAACCCCCCACCCCCACCCCAAAGAAAAGACTGAAGCTGCGAGTGAAAATTCTCCAGACCACAACGCTCCCTCCTCCACGATGTATCCTTCTGAAGATAATTGCACGGTGTTGTCTTTCAGTCTAATGCCCAATAAACCGTGATTTCTCTCGAAAGACCACCTGTCAGTGGCCTCCAGTTGCGGTAATGGCGGGCAGATTCCAGCTTCCGTGGTCTATACAAAGCAGACAGCATGGTTGCATGAACCTTGCATCCGCTGCGGAGCCCGTACGCAGCAAGGTTCGGTGGATGGTCGTTGAGGATACTCTACTGGTTCATCTGACCGTCAGTTGCTCAACAGATAAACGTCTGTTCGCCCGCACACATCTCCGCAACGGTCATTCATCCCTGTCACCTATGGCCCATCCTTCACCACAGTTGCCTCGACGCCGATTTCCGATAGCGCCATTTTGCCACTCACGGTATACTTTAACCACGACGGCAAGCGAAAAGTTTATAAACTCATCCGTTTCGCAAATGCTTCCACCTGTGGCCAGAAAACCAATGACCAAGACCTTTAGGATGTCAGATAAATCGCCCCGTTTCCGCAATACGATATGACTGCACTGTTTTTGTCGTTCTCCGACACGATCCACGTACTCGCCACTGTTAGTGCAGTCATCTACCGTGTTTGAGTGGCTACTGCACGCTGACATCGAACATAGGTGAGGGTCAGATTTATGTGGCTGGACCGTATGTATACATGGTGATTTAGCTGCCGTCATATGCAACCCGCATTGTTAATTCTGGCCCTCATAAACCACACGCGAGGTTTGCTTATTTTCTCGCTCGCTACATGAAAACTATTAGTGCTACAGAGAAGATGAACAGCACCATTTCGTTGGAAACTTAATGCCATTAAATTCTGTCTCAGGATACGTTTTCGCTGCGGGCCACGGTTTTCGAATTATTCGACAAAAACGTACAGAAGTGACCTTCAAATGCATCTCCACCCCAACAATCATCCCTCATCCCTCGCTCCTACCTCTATACAAGAAATTGTGACTACATCAACTATCCCCTATACTCTACCTTTTTTTGGTCTCCATTGATTGGGCTATTACGCCATCAGCATAGTTGATTCCGCAATACGATATGACTGCACTGTTTTTGTCGTTCTCCGACACGCTCCACGTACTCGCCACTGTTAGTGCAGTCATCTGCCGTGTTTGAGTGGCTACTGCACGCTGACATCGAACATAGGTGAGGGTCAGATTTATGTGGCTGGACCGTATGTATACATGGTGATTTAGCTGCCGTCTTATGCAACCCGCATTGTTAATTCTGGCCCTCATAAACCACACGCGAGGTTTGCTTATTTTCTCGCTCGCTACGTGAAAACTATTAGTGCTACAGAGAAAATGAACAGCACCATTTCGTTGGAAACTTAATGCCATTAAATTCTGACTCAGGATACGTTTTCGCTACGGGCCACGCTTTTCGAATTATTCGACAAAAACGTACAGAAGTGACCTTCAAATGCATCTCCACCCCAACAATCATCCCTCATCCCTCGCTCCTACCTCTATACAAGAAATTGTGACTACATCAACTATCCCCTATACTCTACCTTTTTTTGGTCTCCATTGATTGGGCTATTACGCCATCAGCATAGTTGATTCCGCAATACGACATGACTGCACTGTTTTTGTCGTTCTCCGACACGCTCCACGTACTCGCCACTGTTAGTGCAGTCATCTGCCGTGTTTGAGTGGCTACTGCACGCTGACATCGAACATAGGTGAGGGTCAGATTTATGTGGCTGGACCGTATGTATACATGGTGATTTAGCTGCCGTCTTATGCAACCCGCATTGTTAATTCTGGCCCTCATAAACCACACGCGAGGTTTGCTTATTTTCTCGCTCGCTACGTGAAAACTATTAGTGCTACAGAGAAAATGAACAGCACCATTTCCTTGGAAAGTTAATGCCATTAAATTCTGACTCAGGATACGTTTTCGCTACGGGCCACGCTTTTCGAATTATTCGACAAAAACGTACAGAAGTGACCTTCAAATGCATCTCCACCCCAACAATCATCCCTCATCCCTCGCTCCTACCTCTATACAAGAAATTGTGACTACATCAACTATCCCCTATACTCTACCTTTTTTTGGTCTCCATTGATTGGGCTATTACGCCATCAGCATAGTTGATTGTTTCGTTGATATTATTATTATTATTATTATTATGTGCGATTGGACCCATACGGATCACGCAAAGCTTTTCGGATTCAATTTTTTAATTCTCCAAACTTCTCTCATTCTTTCCCCATGAATTCTCTTTCTTTCCTCTGTCCATTTTGTCCCCTGTCTCTTGCAAACTTCATTCTCGGGTTGTACTTCCCAACTATTGATTTTTTGCCTGTATACATTTCTGTTTATAACTTCTGAAGAATTTATTTGTGCATTTGCTAGATCTGTTTTGATTTCTTGTATCCAGGGTATGGTTTCCAATTTTTCAATGTATATTAAAATTTTGTGGGAGAGTCTGGGTGTTGGGAGTCTGTGGATATGACCGTAAAATTTTAGTCTTCTTTTCCGGATGTCTGCGGCGAGGTTAGATAATTTTTCTGTAGTTTTCCGTGACTGTAACCCGTATCCATCTTCCGTTCTTTTTGGGCCAAGAATCTTTCTGATAATTTTGCGTTCCTCTTTCAGGATGCCTTCCAGGTCGCCTTTTCTATGGAGTGTGAGTGTTTCGCTGGCATATAGTGCTTCGGGCTTGATTACTGTATTGTAGTGTCGTATTTTTGAGTGAATGGAGAGACACTTTTTAATGTAGATGTTGTGGGTTTTCCAGTATGCTCTTTTCAGTTTTTGCAGTCGAACATTTTGTGCAGTTTTCTCTCCCCCTGTGGGTTCCAGGACCTCGCCTAAGTATTTAAAGAATGGAACTCTCTCAATTTGTCCATATTTTGTAGTCAGTTTTTGAGTTTCAATTTTTGAGCAGATGAATTTGGTTTTTTGGAAGGAAATTTGTAGCCCAACTTTTTCGGCGCATTCTTTGAGAATGTCTATCTGTTTAATTGCTGTGGTCTCGTTTTCTGCTAGAATGGCCACGTCATCTGCAAATGCCAAGCATGAAATTTTAATACCATCTTTAGATCTTCCTAGTTGTATAGGCTTCCAGTAATTTTGATTCTTCAGTTCTTTTTCCCATTCTCGGATGACTTTGTCTAAGACAAGGTTGAAGAGGAGTGGAGACAAGCCGTCCAAGACCGTCCGTGCGTGGTGAAGAGCCACATCCTACACGAGGTGACCCTGTTAATGCAGAACACGGCGGATCTATAGGAGAAAACTTTGAAAAAAAAATCTCACATTCCAAATCCTCAATGCGTCTGTACTCGAGTCGAGCGGCAGCGAGGTCAGCGTCTGTCCATCTAGTAGGTGCGGCTGTATTATATGCTCCAGGAACTGACAATCCCTGGTTCTAAACACCCAGTGGAAACACTGGACCAAAACTTACAAGCTATCATGATTCGTTGATATTATTCGTTTAAATGGCTGCGTGAGGGTAGTGGAAGAAAAATTACTTTTGCAGACATTACGCTAAATATAATTACGTTAACAATTCGATCGAAATTTAACCCTTACGAGTACAGTAGTTTAGTATTCAGAAGAGCTGACGGATACAGCGATGTAACTTTATTTTATTCTGTTACAGTTCGCAAATTTTTAGGTAACATTTACACAAACGTTGTTTTACAGTCTGAAAGTGCTCGGCTAAGATGGTGCGGTGCCGTAAATACGCCAGTCAGTGAAGACCAAGAAATGCTGTATGTGGTAAATAATTCCCACAGCCGCAAAGTTTTGAACAGTGATAGGAGGGATTACCATAAAACCGTACTAGAAATCCTACCCATGGGGCCTGAGTATGAGGGTGGGGGTGCGTACGTAGGTAAAATTTGTGCCATTTTCGTGAGTAACTCTAAAACCGTGGCATGTAGCAAAAATGTATCGGTTACAAAATTTAACTACATTAATTTTCCTACAAAAGGTTCTGGTACGAAGTTTGTGGATTAATAAACAAAGCACGAGGTACTATTCTCTTGCTCGTAATAGATTGCAAAAGATCTTTTGGAGTGTAAAAGAGGACAAAAACGCATACATTGGGCTGGAGGGTTGTGCTGTATATTTCACTCCTGTCTCTGATAAATAAAACAAAAGAAAACGCCAAGGCTACAGCTCGTCTTAACCGTTACAACACAAATAATCTTGTTATAAAGTATTTTTTTATACGTCCATCTGTAACACCAATAAATGAAACGCCTTTACCCGTTGCTACGCTGTTGTTGTTGTTGTGGTCTTCAGTCCTGAGACTGGTTTGATGCAGATCTCCATGCTACTCTATCCTGTGCAAGCTTCTTCATCTCCCAGTACCTACTGCAACCTACTTCCTTCTGAATCTGTTTAGTGTATTCAGTTCTTGGTCTCCTTCTACGATTTTTACCCTCCACGCTCCCTTCCCATACTAAATTGGTGATCCTTTGATGCCTCAGAACATGTCCTACCAACCGATCCCTTCTTCTAGTCAAGTTGTGCCACAAGCTTCTCTTCTCCCCAATCCTATTCAATACCTGAATGAGATTTTCACTCTGCAGCGGAGTGTGCGCTGATATGAAACTTCCTGGCAGATTACAACTCGGGACCTCCCGAGTTCGAGTCTCGGTCGGGCCCACAGTTTTAATCTGCCAGGAAGTTTCATATCAGCGCACACTCCGCTGCAGAGTGAAAATCTCATTCTGGAAACATACCCCAGGCTGTGGCTAAGCCATGTTTCCGCAATATCCTTTCTTTCAGGAGTGCTAGTTCTGCAAGGTTCGCAGGAGAGCTTCTGTAAAGTTTGGAAGGTAGGAGACGAGGTACTGGCAGAAGTAAAGCTGTGAGTACCAGGCGTGAGTCGTGGTTCGGTAGCTCAGATGGTAGAGCAGTTGCCCGCGTAAGGCAAGGGTCCCGAGTTCGAGTCTCGGTCGGGCACACAGTTTTAATCTGCTAGGAAGTTTCTATTCAATACCTCCTCATTATTTATATAATCTACCCATCTAACCTACAGCATTCTTCTGTAGCACCACATTTCGAAAGCTTCTATTCTCTTCTTGTCCAAACTAGTTATCGTCCATGTTTCACTTCCATACATGGCTACGCTCCGTACAAATACTTTGAGAAACGATTTCCTCACACTTAAATCCATACTCGATGCTAACAAATTTCTCTTCTTCAGAAATGCTTTCCTTGCCATTGGCAGTCTACATTTTATATCCTCTCTACTTCGACCATCATCAGTTATTTTGCTCCCAAATAGCAAAACTCCTTTACTACTTTAAGTGTCTCATTTCCTAATCTAATTCCCTGAGCATCACCCGACTTAATTCGACTACATTCCATTATCATCGTTTTGCTTTCGTTGATGTTCATCTTATACCCACCTTTCATGACACTGTCCATTCCGTTCAACTGCTCTTCCAAGTCCTTTGCTGTCTCTGACAGAATTACAATGTTATCGGCGAACCTCAAAGTTTTTATTTCTTCTCCATGGATTTTAATACCTATTCCGAATTTTTCTTTTCTTTCCTTTACTGCTTGCTCAGTATACAGATTGAAGAACATCGGGGATAGGCTACAACCCTGTCTCACTCCCTTCACAACCACTGCTTCCCTTTCATGCCCCTCGACTCTTATAAGTGCCATCTGATATCTGTACAAATTATAAATAGCCTTTCGCTCCCTATATTTTACCCCTGCCACCTTTAGAATTTGAAAGAGAGTATTCCAGTCAACATTGTCAAAAGCTTTCTCTACGTCTACAAATGCTAGAAACGTAGGTTTGCCTTTCCTTAATCTAGCTTCTAAGATAAGTCGTAGGGTCAGTATTGCTTCACGTGTTCATTTCTACGGAATCCCAACTGGTCTTCCCCGAGGTCGGCTTCTACCAGTTTTTCCATTCGTCTGTAAAGAATTCGCGTTCGTATTTTGCATCCGTGACTTATTAAACTGATTGTTCAGTAATTTTCACATGTGTCAGCACCTGGTTTCTGTGGGATTGGAATTATTATATTCTTCTTGAAGTCTGAGTTTATTTCGCCTGTCTCATACATCATGCTCACCAGATGGTAGAGTTTTGTCAGGACTGGCTCTCCGAAGACCGTCAGTAGTTCTAAGGGAATGTTGTCAACTCCCGGGACCTTGTTTCGACTCAGGTCTTTCAGTGCTCTGTCAAACTCTTCACGCAGTATCGTATCTCCCATTTCATCTTCATATCTTTCATTTCCATAATATTGTCCTCAAGTACATTGCCCTTATACAGACCCTCTATATACTCCTTCCACCTTTCTGCTTTCCCTTCTTTGCTTAGGACTGGGTTTCCATCAAGGCTCCTGCATCGGGGATTGATACGTATGATGTCCTTAGGTTAGTTAGGCTTAAATAGTTCTAAGTTTTGGGAGACTTATGTCCTCAGATATAAAGTCCCATAGTGCTCAGAGCCATTTGAACCCTGGCACGAATCCTCCCGGCGGATTAGTGTCGAGGTCCGGTGTGCCGGCGAGCCCATGGTTTTTAAGGTGGTTTTTCCCTCTGCCTCGGGGAATGCGGGCCGGTTCCCCTTATTCCTCCTCAGTGACACTACGTCGGCGATTGCTGAACAAAAACACTGTCTCCACGTACGATAACACCACAATGATTTGGGGTTACACTCGTTTGGTATGAGACGTTCCCAGAGAGGTGGGGGGGGGGGGGGGGTGTCCACTGGGGGCCTAACCGCACAATAACCCTGGGTTCGGTGTGGGGCGGCCGTGGGGTGGGTGGACTGCTGTGGTTGTTGTGGGGTTATGAACCACTGAGGGCTACGGCGGGACGAAGCGTCTCCGTCCTTTCTAAGTCCCTAGTTCAATACACACAATACACAATAAGTGCTCACAAGACCAGCACACGAAAAGCAGCCTGTGTCACCTTTCCCGAGATCCTCGTTCCCAGGCGTCTGCACACAACAATTTGCCGTATGTCGAAGTCACTTTCTCCATTTACGGGCAGCATCGTTGCCAGAATTATTCCCCATTCCTCTCTGCTCCGGTTGTATAATATCCTTACCGCACCACGTGCCCGCAACATCACGAGGTGTCATTCAACGTCACGGCGGGCAGCGGTCATCGCTATGCATGCGATATCCTACATTGCAAAACATCGTGCCTAAAAACAGGATTTTCCGGTGCTCGTACTTCGGGTTCTATTGATGATAAAAAAGGTAGGGTCATTTGTTTTTGGAGAGCCTGTAAGCTAGAGACCATTTGCATACCCGTCCTGGTGTCAGCATCGCACAGTACAGGGTCCAAGTATCAGTGTTACACACTTCCTCCTCTTTAGGCAAACGCAGCAAACCAGTTGGTTCTTTTTGCATTTCATGTGACCTACGGTGGAATTGCTGGGACTTATGGAGGCATCATTAGTTCATTGGTGGTTTCTCGGGAAACATCAAGAAAACAATTCTTTGACTATATTTTAGCCGTCACCAGTACACAAAAATCCAGCCGAGGATTCGAAGACCGCTTGCACAGCAAGTGGCTGAAATTTTTATGATATATTCCTATGATCCCGAACTCGAACAAACTTGAAAATTTCCTAGATATCTTTATCCGTTTTCGAGATACAGATGTTCAAAGTTATCCTATTTCTACAAGGAAAATCCGGTTTGAGATGAAACAGAAGTAGTGAATAATCGAAACAAATTGCTCAAATTTTAAGCGCATATTCTCTAGGCATTTATCTAGAAGAGCCATCTTGCTGTTTTTAGTAATAGTTATCCATTGTCGAGAAAGATCCCAAAAACGCAGCCGCGGATTCCGAGATGACCATCCACAGCCTTGACAATTTTCTTCATATCTTTATCCATTTCCGAGACACAGAGGTTGAAAGTTACACTACTTGTATACGTAAAATATGCAAGTAAAATGAGGTGTGAGGCTAAAACGTAATTTATAAAGTGATATAGCACAGAGAAATGTGCTGTAAAGCATCTCTGTTATCATCTGGTAACCCCATGTTGCAGTACTGAAGCATAAGTAATTTTTTGTGCACGTAAAATTCCATCTGAGTAATAAATCTAGTTTAGCGTTATTTCAGTTTTACTTATGTAACCCATATAAATTTTACTGACCAATGCATTTCTTTTCATGTGAGCTACATGCCCTGCTACAGCAGGGAAGAGAAGGGACCAGCTGAAAAACGCTCCTATCAGCGCACAAAAAAGGCTAGTATGCTCCTGTTTATTTAAAAGACTTACTGAAAAGAGGGGTACCAGCTGCGTTATTCTACCTTCAACACCGCGGCGGCGCGGTTCCTTTCTGGGTTTGAACCAGCACCCACCTGTGAATTCGCCGCAGCACGTCGCCAGTCGGAAAGCCCAGCAGAACCCTACCGTACTGCGACTCGCACCAGGCTGCATACAACTAACTATTTTCAAAACCGGGAAAAAGGTTTTAAATTTAAATGAAAGGTGAAAATACTGGCAAAACTTCCATATATTCTGAAGTTCAGAATTACAAGTTCACTGCCAAGCCCGTGCTAATCAATACACAGTCATGTACAATACCTTTCATTCACGTTAGCTAGTTTATGGTAACGTATTAACCGAAATCTGAACAGCTTCTAAGCACGGATTATTCTTAAATGAAAATGCTCGCCTTGCTATTAAGTTTATCGGTGTCTAAAGCAATCAAGCTTTTGGTCACCGATCTGCTCAATATGCCACGTGGCATTACTGTCTTTTCCCATCCACAAAATTACTTAATAAATACGTACTTTCTACAAAAAATACACCGGATTAAAAATGCCTTCACTTTAAGGGGCTCCGGAACGCCCTATACTTGCAATGTTAAAATAACGATTATAAATTACATCTTTCCTCACAAAGTATTTGAGGTAGGAAGTTGAACTTTTTACAGATTATTTATTGGAATATTGGCTACAACTTAACACAGGGATTTTACAAAATTTTAGTTCAGTTATTAAAGATGATTTTTTTTCAATTGTAATGAAAATTCACAACATTTTTTGCAATTTTTTATTTATATATTAAAAAATATACAGTTTTTTGGAAAAAGGCTGTGTTAAATTATGCAGAAGGTACTGTGTAACATTTACTGAAAGTTTGAAACAAATATGTTTGGAAGATCCTTAGAAAACATGTAATTAGTATGAGAAAATAAAAGTTTTGGGAATCGAGCGACAAAGACTGGATTAACTTTTTAGTGCATTCCAGGTCCATAGGTTGGATTATCTTCATCCTCTGCAAACTCCTCCTCCAGCTTCCTCTTGTTCCTCCTCCTGTTTACTCTTGCTTGTATTTCTAGACTCTTTACAGCCCTGTCTGCAGCCCGAAGGCGTTCCTTGTCTAAAGCAAGCAACGCTCGTTGTTGTGTTCGTAGATTTTGCTACCATTTTCTTCAGTTGCAGTTACTGCAACACTGTTCCAAAAGATGGTCATGTATGAACACTTATCACATTTCAGTTGTATTTCACTAGCAAGTCCTACGTGCTTTATTATGGAGAGTTCCAGACCAACTTCACTACAATGAATACATCTTACACAGTTTGAA
The DNA here is from genome assembly GCF_023864345.2 of Schistocerca serialis cubense. Lineage (NCBI taxonomy): Eukaryota > Metazoa > Arthropoda > Insecta > Orthoptera > Acrididae > Schistocerca > Schistocerca serialis. The sequence goes on along the minus strand of NC_064638.1, from coordinate 1,256,984,553 downwards.
AAAATTCCTTTGAGAACCGACATATCAAATATTTCATTCACATCCGATTCGCCCATAAAACATCCATAGTTTTCACTCATTGAACCAAGCTTCTTCTGTGAAGTATTTTCTTTCCCACTTTGACTGCTGTGGGCAGGTGTACTTGAGAGGTTAGGTTCACTCACTTGGTTATCGTCTTTATTGTTTACAGTAATAACACATACCTTTGGCTTTCCAACATTTCTCCTTTTCTTAAAAGCCTTCAGAGGATTTCTAATAACTTTACTTTTACTCATTATTATACTTCAACAGAACAGAGACTCAAGAAACAGAATTAATTACGAATATTTTCGAGATAACGACAGAGTAAATAAACATGAAACAATCGACAATCACACCAGCGATATATATTGAACCATCACAGGTTAGCCACAACAAATACTTTATCTCACATAACTAAAATGTACCTGATGAACACGGACGTTAATAATAACACCATTTGACAGCAGCTTAACAGCGCCACAGTGGGTCACGCCCATGTAGAACACATTTCAAAAAAAATTTAAAAATAGTTGTAGTCTTCGGAATTGAATAAATTATATATCTATTAAAAGGTAATAGTCTGCAGATTCAGAAAACGCAAAAAAGTAAAAATTGGACTTTTCATGATTTTGAGCCTTTCCGGAGCCCCTTAAAGCACTTTTGAGACATGTAGCACAACTAAAACCGGCAAACTATAACTTCCTTCGGAGCTCATACTACACACGACCGTACCATTGAAAGGCTGGGCTCCGCCTCCTTTAGACTGCTGGAAGCATTCTCTATTTCCAAGAGAAAAGACGCGCGAAGAACTTTCCATTCTGACTGGTCAGTTTTCTTTAAGGCAAATAGGAAACCATTATTCTCCCGTGTTAGTCCGCGCTTTTCAGGACTAACCATTCAACAAATAACACACCTTAGAATTGTACTCTTTCCCGAAATAAATATTTAACTTTCTGATATTTTATTTATACTTCACGTTATGAACAATTCTCATTTGCACTGCTATTAGCTTTCCTTTTACCATAAACTTACTTAACATATTGTGATAAAAATTCCCCGTCGTCTCCATTCACACTGTCTTAAAAATTTTGCTCGCTAGTTCGATGCACCGTTTCAGTATAACAGTGATCTTCATATTTACTTTAGACCACATTCACGCATCATTCACACTACTAAAAACTTATACAAAACTGCACAACATACATAAACAAGAAAGCCTGCAAGAAATAAACAGAACAATTCACAAAAACATTCTCTTGACATGTTTCTAGAATGCCTATGTCCGCTACTGTACTCTGGTGGATGAAAATCAGAGCTACATACTCGACTGTACCCTCTTCAGACCATCTGTCATTGCGCACGCATGAGTCATTCTACACATACACAGTCTCCATACAGGAGCGATTCAAAGGCACAACGCCCCAACTCCTTTGAAAATTTTTGTTTGTGAGCATATAATGCTTTTTTATCCTGAGAGAGAGAAGACGGTGGCAGTGGCAAACAGACAGAAAAGTAATAAATACTTGAAGATAGTAGACAGTGATCGTGTTATAGAAAGAGTGAAGCGGTCAACTGCAGTGTGAGAGAAAGTGTAGTAGAATATAGGAAAAGAGAAGGGGACTGTTCCTCGAGGAAGGGGGGGGGGAGGAAGAAAGGAAGAGAAAGTGGACGTGGTAAGAGGCAATGATAATGAGAGAAAGAGTATATGACAATGAGGAAGAGAGAGAGAGAGAGATAGTGACAGTGACAAGAGATAGCAGCAGTAGGGAAGAAGGAATGGGATATTAGAAGTAAGGGAGAGCAAGAGGTAGCCAGTGACAGTGAGATGACACTGTAATACTGCGACAGAACGAAGGGCCCTGTGGCTGTGACACAGGAGACAATGACAGAGAGGCACGAAGAAATGATGACAGTGAGATGGACTGAATGAGTGAGTGAGAAACAGCAACTGGGAGTGGATTGGTATGAGCAGCTTACAGCGGTAGACCAGACCAGAAGGTATGAGTCAGTTACAGTCAGGGGAGTTGGTGGGAGTCTGATGGGAGTTGCGGGAATATGTTTTTAAAGGCAGCTGTTACTTGTCAGTTACAATCTTTTAAATAAACAGGAGCATACTCACATGGTCTATAGTAGCATTTTTCGGCTAGTAACACTTTGGCCCATTAGAGTGTTCAGACAGCGTATAGTTTATCTGTACCAATCCCGGGTACGTAGTGTAAGCACGCCATTTTCACATAACAGGCGCCGTGAATATTTATAAAGATGAAAATAATAATACCATACCCATTAACTAGCCGCTCACTATCACAGACTAGATAACAGCTCGTGTTATCGAATACTGAAACGTGTATATTGAAGCTTCTTTCATTTTGCTCCGTATAGCATTTGACGCTATCTGCACCACTGTTGAAGCATGTGCCTCTAGCGTGAAGATGACCTTGGGTTGATCGAAACCAGTTACGGCACCACGAAATGCACAAGACTAAAAAATGTGATAAGATAAAGAACCCACATTTATATTACTACTTATTCCAGACTGTCCATGAATGTACCAACACCTATGGTTCACATCTTGTTCCTATCTTCAGTGCCGAGACAACATACCAGAGACGGAACTTAAAACACCAACCACAACAAAGCAGGTATCGAGGAGTATTGTACCTAGAGGATAGTGCACCTAAGAGTACATGATGTTTCTAGGTCGGTACTTCAATATAGTAACTGATTTTAGGACTATACGAAAGAATGCGCATAAGAGGTCGCCATTTTATACAGTTTTAATTGTTGTTAGACACGAGGTTGTCTTTTGTGCATCTCTTGTAAATATTTCGAGTGATCGACATGTAAGTGCTGGCTAATATATTAAAACTATTTGGAATATATTGTTAATAATTCAGTTGAAGAGTCTTTCGGCAACTGAGATTCTATGTATATTAAAAACTAGCCATATAAGGTGTTGAAAGTTAATCCATACTTCTTCAGTTGTGCACCATCTTGTACCTTGAAACAGAAGAAGGCCTTTTGCCATGGAACATGTGATAGTTGAAAATTAACCGTGTTTGTTTAACGCCTTGTCAGTTTTATCCGTCATGAAAACGGAATTTTGTTTTAGTTCGCAATAACTCCTGTTTCAAAAAATATTTAACTTGTAATTCGTTTTTGATAATACTTCCGCTTAATCTGATTCCACTTACTGGTGATTTGTGCGCATTAGAGTAATAATGCAAGAGAAAGACGGTTAAACACATTGTTAACAAAGATTTTCTTGATGGCAACGGTTTTGAATTTCAGTAAAATATTTATTCCTAAGTTCATGGTCATATTGGTTCTTCGAAATTGGAAAACTCTTGAATTTCGGGGTAGCTTTTGTAATTGTAGAAAAGACTGCAGTACCTAGAAAGTGAATGAAGTCACTTTAAAATGAAATAAGAAAGTGTGGTAATCAACTATCACATGGCTGACTTGAAATGATGATTTGAAATGTATTCCAAGGTGCAACACTCAACCAACTTTAGGAGAAAAAAATGCGTGCCACTGAACATGGAATGAATGCCCTCGTATCTGCCTGAAAATCTTTTTCACGCACTACAGCCTTAACACTACTTTCCCTTCCCCAAAAATACACAGTTTCGCAGAACTGTGTTGGTTTGACCGCAAACATAACACCTAAATCTCTTCGACAGGCAAGTGTCTTGCTCGGGTGGGTACACGAATAGAAATTTATGTTCCGCTGGCAACTAACTGCCGTCTGAGCTGTTTTAAAATTAATATAATAAGAATAAGTGAGTTACTGATGTCTGATCGTGTGCCAGAGGTCTACAAAAGACGGTCAAGATCTGAGTTCTGTATACGGCCAGGGTTGCGTTAGGAGCCCGTTAAGTTGTTTTCTGTGAGAGGAATATAAATGGAATGTTGTTGGGTAAGCAGAAGGGTGTTATAACCGTGCGTGAAATGTCTGGGGGGATTACGTGTGGTACGTAAACGCTGGCGAGCGGCTGTGTACGAGAAGCAGGTGATTACGGAGGCCACCGGATTCCACATCCGTGCTTCCCATAACACGCAAGGTAAAGACCAATTACCAGCAGGCAGCCCTCCTGCGCACTACATACGGAATGCCTAATGAGAGGGGCCGATCTGGGACTCTGTTAATTACTGTTGGCGGAGTATGCGCAAAGAGTTTCGATCGCCTGCGGTCTGTGCGAGCGGACAGCGGATCCTCTGTGTGTGTGGCAGCCATTTCGTGGTCTAGCAGACGCCCCGCGCTACTGGTACAGCTGCACTTCTCAACGTGTCTGTAGATTACAGTAGTAGCTTCTAAAGATATGGAGAGACTGGCAAACAAGAGTCTGAAAACTTACTCTTAATTTACGAATGCGTATGCATATACGAATTTTGTTCCGAAAGTAAGTTTCGTCATAGTTTTTCACACGGAAAGTTTACTGCCGAAAGCAAATACAGCACGTCATCACGAACTACAGATCTTGCACTATTTTTCAACGTAGTCGCCACCGACATTGAAAGATTTGTAGTAGCGTGCAGTCAGTTTTAAGAAACCACACTGGTAAAACTCGGTGCCCTGCGTTGCAAGGAACTGTCGTACGGCCTGCTCGAACTCACCACTGGTTTGGAAGTGACTTCCCGAGAGTGCGGCTTTCAGTGAAGACTGTAACTATAAGTCCATCTCTGAACATGCAACACCAGCGACCGACCATCTAACGGGACGTCGCCTCTTCACCATACACGGTCTGTAGGGGTTCATGGATGACGGACACATGAGTCCCACTTGAATAACGATAACTGGAACCAACAGCTGTTCTGTAATCCAACGCTGTTTATTCAGAACATGCTACCAGTTTCGACACCAAAAAGTGTCATCTTCAGATCCCAGGTCTAATCTACCATGAACGTACGAACCTCAACGACAAAGACCAACAGGGTTTTGAAATGGAAACAGTAAAACTTGCTAAGATTGTTACGCCAGAATGTGCAACCAACAAAGTCGAGTACAGAGGGGCCAAAATCAACCGCATCCCGTACCTTCCAGTAACAAGCCCACCAGTGGTCATACCACAAATCAACCCGTTTTGAATAAACGACAGTGGATTACGATTTTAACACTCCAATTACCGAAACCCTAATAAACAACTCTTTGTTGCAAAAGAAGTAAGAAAATTTGTCATCCTGACAGTGACGGCAGCTACCGACGACAAAATTTACGCTTCTGATAATTTTATCAACAGGAATGTCATGTGAATAACAATATTTATCATGAAATAGAGACTGAATGAAAGAATCTGATAAGATACGCAACAAAAACATCAAAGAAAGAATTGCAAAATGATTAATAACGAATGTTAAAGCCCAGATGGTAAATTGGTCAAAGATAACATTTACCATAGAAGAGAGTTGTAGCCGCATCGAAAAGGGAGTTTGATATAACTAAAATGTAGCTCGGAAATGGAAATGTTAGCTTCAGTTGCTATCTAGTCGTTCTCTAGTACTATTGCGATGGTAGCATGCATGTAAGCGCTACTAGATTGTTTTAAGCTAGTCGGAAGTTTGAAAGTTCTGCGATATAGATTGAAGTATTATTCAGAAGTCAAACTAAAACAAAGTCATCTTTACCGTTAGCAAGGTAACGGGATACGGAGATTCGCCACGAAGTTAAATCGTGTGAGATTTGTGACGGGACTTTGCCTTCGTGATATTGAATAATCACGAACATTCAAGGACATTGAAAAAGAAAGTTCGCCGATAGAAAAACAATTATTAGTCTCGAGTAGGTAACAGACAAACGCAAACACAAAGAACGTACAATTGAGCCGAGTTGTAGGAAGCTGTCGTCAATGACAGGTTTACTGATGCAAACGGAAGCGATTCCCTGAGAGAGAAATCGGTGTGCGTGCTCAGCGTAGGGACAATGAATTACAAGGAACATTAAAATTGGATTCAAACTTTAATTCTTCGTGTTTCCTACATAACTGAATAGACATTATCATGGGTATTAGTGATAATTAATTGACTACTAGAATATTATGAAGTGAAAAGTGAATTCACGATTATTTAACAGTGAACAGTCATCGATTTGTCCCAAGATTACGACATATTCTGAACATTGCTTAAATATATGTTATCACCGGTATTACGTCGTGTAGTTATTGAACATGCGACGTAGTGAAGTCTTGACGATGGAATAACAATTTATCAACTTAACATCCTCGCAATTCCATAATGTGACCACGACTTGGGTGATGGATTGAAGATTCACGACTTTGTATTATTAATATTCAACATCCATTATCTAAGCGGGCGTAATAAAAAGAAGAACTACAGTTAGCCACTTCGCGCAAGCTGAGAAGTCTCTCGCGGACTCACAACAAGAGAGAACAGGTGGTCATCATTAGGTCAAAGGAGTCATCGCATCATCGAGTGGTGCAATTGCTGCATTTATCAGTGAAGAAACAAGAGCGGCTGACACATCCTGACTTTAATCATATTGACATTAATCACTAAAGACGGTATCTGAAATATGACCAAACCACGCGAGGAGTTTGTGTTTCTCTACTAGTTACAGAGTTGCGTTCTCGTGAGCGACGGACGCCGTTCCACGTCATACCAACTGGGGCAACCATCACCACCGAGTCGTGTCAACTCTAAGGAGACTCTGACGCCACACAGTACAGCTGTTGGTTTTAGTTATCAGTATTCAAGTACTTCATGTCCAGCTGCTGTCCCACTTTCCTCGACGGGTTACCAGAGCATTAGTCCCAAGTGCCTATTCATACCGAATAACAGCGCACCCTTCCAACGGCGAGTACGTTGTCAGTAAACGTCCTTCTGCCATCGTAATGTGTTCTAGAATAAACTCGGGTACGCCGGTCTGCTGCTACGATCTCTACTTCGGCACACTGTGCATGTGTCATTCCTCCTACATTGACACCTTTTCCGTCGTTGAACCATCGAAGAGTCTGAAGAATCTGGAATCATATGACCTTTGTTTGTGTCACCTGGTGTACTATCTTCTGTTTCGAAAACAATGACGAAACTTACTACCGGAACGTCCCTCGTATTACGATGTAACTACTGTTTCAGGGACACACATTATGATTATAATGAAATAAAGGGCTTAGATATTGAAATTATGGGTAATGCTCTTAGGTTTCATTTTAAATATTCTATCCTGTTAGACCATTGCTCAAGACAACAGTCCAGTGTGCCTGAGAAAGAGTAAATGCCAATCTCATTTATAATGGTGGTGAAGAAGCATACGCATATAATTCAGTTCAGTACATGTATCACCGTACGATGCAGAAATGTGGAGAATATTCCGAACTTGAATATTATGACTCTTTCAGACAAAGAAACTTTTTGCAAAGAATAATTGTGCGTTGATATCGAAGACGTAGAGAACCTGGTATCAGAGATTGTGAACCAGCCTTGGAATACTTTGGAACAAATTAGCCATTAGGTAATATTCCTTCGGAATTTATAAGATAATTGGGTGCAATTCCAACCAAACGACTATTCCATTTGGTGTGTAGAGGTCTGGACATTTACCACAAAACTTCCTTAAAAATATCGTCCGAAAGATAGTGAAAGCACAAAACTGCGAAAACTAGCGCACAGTTAGCTGACTAACTGAAGAATAATATACAGAAATTCAGGAAAGAAAATTACGGTCTATTAGATGACTACGAGTTTGGCGTTAGGAAAGATAAAGCCACCAAAGATGCAGTTCTGGTTTTGCACTGGTTTTGCACTAATGGAAAAAAAATGTAGAAAAATGAAGACTATCGAAACAAGACATGATTGTCACAATGGGAATTCCGCGATCGTTCATTAAATAAAATATGGCGTTTCAGTCTTCGATCGCTATTCTTTATTTTCAATTACCGGTTTCGGGCTAGCTGCCCATCTTCAGATCATCTACTGTAGTTACAGAGTAACTTGTCCGTACAGAACACTCGGTTCGCTGCTATGACAGAACACTCGGTTCGCTGTTATGACAGCGAATCGAGTGTTCTGTACGGACAAGTTACTCTGTAACTACATTAGATGATCTGAAGATGGGCAGCTAGCCCGAAACCGGTAACTGAAAATAAAGAATAGCGGTCGAAGACTGAAACGCCATATTTTATTTAAAAATGAAGACACCTTCATATGATTTGACGATCTAAAAAAAGGAACTGACAAAATAATTCGGGTAATATATAACATCTATAAGAATCAAGACGAAACAACAAGAAACGAAAACCATGAACGAAGTGGCAGCTTACTGTTCAATTTATTCGTCGAAGAAGCAATAACTGAAAGAAAAGAAGTTAAGAAGTCGGACTAAAATTCAGAGTGAAGGGATATGAATGATAAAATTCACCAATGGCATAGCTATCCTAACGTCACATAAAAAACTCAAGATAAAAAAAGCAGAGAAAGTCAAAGAATTCTGGTATCTAGGAAGCAGTGTCTGTTTCACCATCAGTGAGGCAGCAACTTGCGTTCCTGCTGCAGATAAGGCGAGTACACCGTTAGTTTGTGAATTACTTTTATGGGCTTCAAACAGGAGCGAGCTGTATTCAATTATCTTTGTGGTTACAAGTTAAGTTTTTCTTTTTTTAAATTTATTGCGCATTTGAATGCATTCTATAAAACCTGGTAGTCAAGGGAAGGCAGGATTCGGTTATGATTGTGGGAGGAGCCGTAATCAGTTACTATTGGTTGCCTTTTACAGTTACACACAATTTATTTTAAATCACTAATTTCAGACTCAACAATAAATAAAAAATACCACACGTTATTAAAGAAGGAATAAACAAGTGTAAATAATAGTGTTTTCGGTGAGTTACAATTTAGCAAATCACCATTAAATACAGATACAACAGATCATGCTTTAAAAGCAAGCCACTGTGATCTGGGCACAAGGTCTTACACGCCAGGAATAGCAATAAATTATGAATTGTTTAAAACTCGCTGCAACTTACAAATTTCAGGTATTGAAATATTGAAGGCAAGTCGCCACAAACACAGCAGAAGGCTTCTGATGCCAGAAATGGCAGTATATAAGGTTTTAAAGGCTTACTGCTAAAATACAAATACCAAATTAGAATTTTAAGGCAAGCGACCACAATCACGGCTGAAGGCCTTACACGCCAAGAATGGCAATAAATTAAGAATTGTTTAAGAACTCGCTGCAATTTACAACTTACAGTTATTGAAATATTACGGTAAGTCACCACAAACACAGCAGAGGGCATCAGATGCCAGAAATGGCAGTAAATAAGGTTTTTAAGGCTTACTGCTAAAATACAAACAGCTAATTCGAATTTTAAAGCAAATGACTACAATCACGGCTGAAGGCCTTACACGCCATGAGTGGCAATAACAGAAAAAAATTTTGAAACCTGCTGTAACACAGCTAAAGTTAATTAAAAAAACGAGCAACTGATCCAGACGGTGCTCCAGGAATCGACCTCTGAGAAGGCCCGGCAACAAACACTTTCGCGAGTAATGAGATAGGCAGCCAAGAGTTGCACTCACTTCACAAGGTGTTAACTCAGACTAGTGGGAGTCTAACGAATGACTAATGATAATCTTGCTGAAGCTAACAGACGTCCGATAAACCAAATTCAGTCATGGAACAATGCGCCAAAGACAGAACCGTAGGTCTGCACTACGTCCAGAATACTGTGTCTAGAGATCCCGGAACGGGAAAGGAATCATTATGACCAGAGTAGAAGAATCACCAACCGGCCTACAATCAAGAAAGCTGTCAACACTACACGCCTTACTGGACAGCAGCGCACTACGTCCAGAATACTGTGTCTAGAGATCCCGGAACGGGAAAGGAATCATTATGACCAGAGTAGAAGAATCACCAACCGGCCTACAATCAAGAAAACTGTCAAAACTACAAGCCTTACTGGACAGCAGTGGCAAGGTGAGGAAATGTACAAAGCCGTTACATACACTAAACCCAAGGTCAAGTAACTGTGAAGTTAGCGGCCACCAGGTAAGAAAAATTACTGCTGGTAAATAGTAATAAGAAGTCGAGGAAAGCTAATCAGATCCGCCTTCCCCAAGCCCTCCAATCGCTGCTCTTCGCCTTGGCGACACTACGAGCAGCAACACGAACCCAAGTTACTGGAGAATCACGAGATATCACAATGGTGGAAGTTTCTCTACTTGGATTGAAATGCACTCAAAGCTTGCTGGATCCGGTTGACCACGAAGTCGTGCACCCTCGTGACCACAGCCCTTCCATCTGGAACTCCATGAGTGCCGCCAGCAGTCCCGGCGTATTCTAGCACTACGTGGACCCGGCTTCTCCGCAGTCTCCAACCGAACTCACACACTCACACGACCCGGAAAAACAACGACGTTGCCCCAAAGATATGACAACAGTTACTACATATCGATAACCACCGCTGCTGTCACTAGCGGACAGGCAACGCTTGCGAAACCGAGTGGCGCCAGTCAACACGAGAAGAAGACGAACAGCCGCAACCATGCCACCTACACAATACCGTCTGGCCTCGAACAGAGGGCAGAAACTTACAAACAGTACCCACGCGAGCAGCAGCACGGCTCATACTAGGTCAAGTCTAATAACTGTCTAGTGTGGAGTTTTGCCGTCTTTGATATGGATATGGACTGTGATTGCTCTGTTCAGATGGGATCTGTATTGGTGACCCTTCGCTCAGTGCTCCAGGCTGTGCCGGCTGTTGTCAGTAGGCATCACTGTGGGGGTCCATACAGGGGGATCCATGTCCAGCATGTCTCACGTGTCACCTGATCAGTCCACTACTGCGGTCACCACGGTGGATGACCCACCACCAGTGGTCCAGTGGTGGAGTAGACTGCAAAATATTATCTGGTTGGTGTGGTGAAGGATCTCCAGTTCGTCACAAACAGGTTTTGGGTGCCATCAGTGGCTGACAAAGTCTCTGAGTCAGATGTAGTTGCTTGCCGTGTGCTGGAGGAAGCCTCTCGGCCCAGAGGGGGAGAAATCCAGTGTGCATACCGGGAGAAGACATTCCATAGGTGTTAAGGCTGTTTCCAGATGCGATGAAGCAAGATGAAGGCAGAGTTCACCATCTGTAGCAGAACCTACTGTGGTCCCTTGATACAGAGCCAAGTGGAGGATTTGAGCCAAGTGGAGGATCTGAGCCAGAGGCTCAGAGGTTGCGCGCCTTTCTAGGCTGCAGATTCGTCGACTTGCGCAATAGGATAGTGGGTTTCTGGGTTTCGCTTAATAGGTCAGGAGTACACTATACAAAGGAAACGGCTACACGGGTATTGGGCGGAAGTGTTGGAGAGAATGGGCGGTTTCTTAGGTTAGAGGGCATCGGGAAGCTACAGAAAGGGCGTGAATCTAAAAGAGAGTAAGGCAAACACGGGAAGGCAGACATAGCAACAATCAGTATTGTGGTTGTAAACTGTCGTAGCTGTGTCGGAAAACAACCAGAGCTTCTAGCCCTAATAGGAAGCACCGAAGCTCAAATCGTTATAGGTACGGAAAGATGGCTAAACCTGGAAATAAGTTCAAACGAAATTCTTACAAAGGACCTAAACGTTTTTAGAAAGGATTGATTAAATACAGTCGTTGGTGGAGTGTTATTGCTGTCAGAATTGATTAAAGCAGAGAGATTAAAGCAGAAGGCTCCTGTGAGTTATTATGGGCAGAGGTCATTCCTGACAATCAGAATAAATAAATAAGTGGTTCCTTTTACCTACCCATCTGGCCAAAATAGGTGTTTGAAGGTCGGTGATAAGCATAAAATGCTGCCCGAAATCGTGCTGAATGTGTTCTAAGAATATTATTATAAACAGTTAGTTCAGGATCCATTCCGAGGTATAATTGATTGCGAAAACATATTTCACCTCTTACCAACAAATAAACCTGACAAAACAGCCTAATAGGCTGACGAATACAGGGATTAATGACTACATGGATGTTGCAGCGAGACTGAATACCATAACATGTAAACTCACCAAAAAATAATACATACCTCAAAGAAAGTTTTGCATGTCCCCGGTTCCCAGAACTCCTGAAGACAAACGTTGACTGTGGGTATTGTATCACAGAGACAGTCGCCTTAACTGTTCAGAGATGTCACTAAACCCGGCCAAAGATGTGAACAACCATGCATGAGCAGCGCCTATTAGACGGAGGGGTCCGCCAGCCGATCATATCCAGTCACTGCACAAGGATGGAGGTTCAAATGGCACTGAGCACTATGGGACTCAACATCTGAGGTCATCAGTCCCCTAGAACTTAGAACTACTTAAACCTAACTAATCTAAGGATATCACACACATCCATGCCCGAAGCAGGATTCGAACCTGCGACCGTAGCAGTCACGCGGTTCCGGACTGAAGTATGGAGGTACAAGGCTCGTTTTTTCTGTAGTTCAAGCATGCCTATGCGGTCCATACCGCAGTTCGATTGCGTTCGCATTGTTACTTGGTGCCATGAATTATTCTCAACAAGGGAAGTGTCCAGTCGTCTCGGAGTGAACCAAAGCGGTATTGTTTGGACGTGCAGGAGATACAGCGAGAGAGCGAGAGACAGGGACTGTCGATGACATGCCTCGCTCAGGCCGCCCAATGGCTACAACTGCATGGGATGACCGTTACCTACGGATTATGGCTTGGAGGAACCCTGATAGCAACGCCACCATGTTCAATAATGCTTTTCGTGCAGCCACAGGACGTCGTGTTACGTCTCAAACTGTGCTCAATAGGCTACATGACGCGCAACTTCACTCCCGATGTCCATGGTGAGGTCCAACTTCGCAACCACGACACCATGCAGCGCGGTATAGATGGGCCCAACAACATGTCGAATGGACCGCTCGGGATTGGCATCACGTTCTCCTCGCCGATGACTGTTGCATATCCCTTCAACCATGCAATCGTCGGAGTCGTGTTTGGAGGCAGCCCGGTCAGAATGAAAGCCTTAGACACTCTGTCCAGCGAGTGCAGGAAGGTGGAGGTTCCCTGATGTTTCGGGGTGACATTATGTGGGGCCGACGTACGCTGCTCGTGGTCACGGAAGGCGCCGTAATGACTGTACGATACGTGAATGCCATCCTCCGACCGACAGTGCAACCATATCAGCAGCATATTGGCGAGGCATTCGTCTTCGTGGACGACAATTCGCGTCCCCATTGCGCATATCTTGTGAATGACGTCCTTCAGGATATTAACCTCGCTCGAATAGAGTGGCCAGCATGTTCTCCAGACATGAACCCTATCGTACACGCCTGGGGTCGATTGAAAAGGGCTATGACCCACCAACAACTCTGAGGGATCTACCACGAATCGCCGTTGAGGAGTGGGGCCATCTGGACCAACAGTGCCTAGATGAACTTGTGGATAGTGTGCCACGACGAATACAGGCATGCATTAATGCAAGAGGACGTGCTACTGGGTATTAGAGGTACCGGTGTATACAGCAATCTGGACTACCAGCTCTGAAGGTGTCGATGTATGGTGGTACAACATGCAATGCGTGGTTTTCATGAGCAATAAAAAAGGCAGAAATGATGTTTATGTTCATCTCTGTTCCAATTTTCTGTACAGGTTCCAGAGCTCTCGGAACCGAGATGATGCAAACCTTTTTTTGATGTGCGTATATCTACTTTAAAAAGCAGATAAAAATTCGCTTGGCCGCCCCATTATGTCCAGTCTGATTACGTAAGGGTAGGCCAAATGCAGTACAAATTCAGAGAAAGAGTATCGACGGCAATTGAGATATATATATTCCAAATAAATAAACAGGAGATGGAACGTCATCCATCGTAAGTATAACAGGAGAGAACACCGTTGCAGAAGCGACGAAGAAAGTATGGCCAACTTAAAAGAATGCAAAGCCCCAGTGTGGCGAAATTTTGCAAAAGCTCGAAATTTAGCGCGGACTTAAATGGGAGATGATTTTAATAGTTTCCACAATGTAGCTTTGCCTCGAAACCTTGCAGGAATCCCAAAAAGATTCTCGTCGTATGTAAAGTGAACTAGCCAAATGCGGTGAAATCCATCGCGACGCTGACGCTACCGCGAGGACTTTTTGGAGAAGAGGAAGAGAGCGTGGAGTCTTGTTTTGGAGAGCAGTGGGCAGATATCAATAGAGGAAACGGCCTTTGGGTTTGACTGCACGCCGTGGCTGCCGTGATGGAGCAACGGCAACAAGGAAGAGTGAGCTGGCGAGATACCTCTGATAGGGTGAGGCTGAGCACAGTTTGCTTCAGCGCTGTCGGGCTGGTCATTTCAGTAGCAGAACCTGGAGAGAGTCATTTCTCCTGTGTGAGCGTGTTGTAAGACGGGACTCTTCTCCGCTGGTTGGATACCTGTAAATGTTATAAGTTAGTGTTAGTGTGTAATTCAATCCGATCATCACACACCGTATTACCAGTACTCGCTGTGTGACTTGGGTTAGTGTCTCTGAATCCTTTATATGTATTGTTCAAGGTTGTCAAATGCCTATTTGGTAGGCCACTTTCAGTTTGACATCGTTTCAGCTTCATTTGTGTTTCTTTTAACAACCTCATTATTTAGTGCGTATTTCCGTTTAAGATTTGAAGTAGTAGTAGACCCTTTGCATGATTGTTTTAGTGTCGAATAAAAGTTACTGACAATTTGTAGGGAAGCAGCATACTCACGCCGTATAAAATTCACATCAGTATTTCCATTGTGTGCCAGCCTAGTCCGCTGTAACTAGCTCTGACGCCATAAATGTTGAGCAATACTTTAAAAATCAAGTAAATAACCTGAAACGTTTCTAGCATGTCAGGAGTAATATTAAATCAATATGTGCTGAATATCAGTTCAATAACTTTAACCATTTTCGAAATTTGGACGTTTTTCTGTAAAAAATCATTGGCCCAACAGAAAAGAGCTAGAAACTTAAAAATTTATATTTAGATTCCTTTTTCATAATAATTTAGTAGAAACAGTATTCTGGATCTCACAAATTAAAATTTTAGTTGAAATTCATGATTTTCTGGTTTTTGTCTTAGAAATTAAGGAAGCAAGATAGATTAAGTAGGCGAATAAATAAGGCTAGGATGTATAAATTTAAGTAGAAGGGAGATCCGCTATAATCATAAAGATGTGAGAAGTTTCAACTGAATAACTATAAAACTATAGTACTAGCGTATCTCCAAAGGGCAAGTTCAGAGCTCGTCTACTGCATGTAGTGTAATTAAATTCTCTCGCCCAAAATATTTGACTTAGTCATGTCAAACTTTTATTATGATTACTTACCTGTGTGCTGATTGCACATTTAAATTGAGAGCTTCATCGGCCATCAGCAAAGGAAGCAATGATTTATTCGATAACTTAAAGTGGTGCATTACTACCCCAGCGGCTAGTCGGGAGAGCGGATTTGATCAGGCGTTCCCTTAGCCGTCCGCACCGCGGCTTTATATATAAGAACGCTGCGCGAGAGAGGAAGGCCCCAGTTCTCTCCAGACGCTGATTAGCGCACCACCTGTGCCGGGAGTCGCGTCGCGTTGGTATCATTGCTATAAACAGCCTCGGATGCCGTAATAAGTTACTCGGGATACGCGTAACCGGGAAATCGTTTTCGAGTGAAGTGTTAATTCTGGGATGACTTTAATGATCTATCTTCAGTTTACATATGTCGTATTTTCACGTGCCGCCGCGGGACACACATTCTACCATTATTTAGCGTGGCGTTTGATGAACATTATCATCAAATTATGGCAAGCATTCACTTAGATATTTAATTTGAACAGTTATAGTTGCATCAGCGCATTAGACTCTGAACTGCTCTGGTAGTTGGATTGTGTGGATTCCTTTTGGTCTGTGGCTTTCAGAATATAGTGAACGTTTTAGAGAGAATGGTTTTTGATTATGAATCCCAGACAATCTCCTAATTTCTCAGAGCTATAAGCTGTAGCTATAAATGTATTTTTCAGATGAAGTGGGCACTAAGAATTCTAATTACAGGCTTCACATTTTGCTAATCACTTTCTGGTTGCCAATATTGTAGTTAGAGAGCCAGTGTTGAGAACGGCAAACAACAGCAATAAATAAATAAAAGGAATTTTATAACAATTAATTCCACCTGCCGCCCCACAAATTGGTAAGCAAATTAATGATCTACTAGACGAAATTAATTAATTCTTTACAGTAAACTTAGTTGTAATTGATTATAATTGCGAATCTGCACTGGAGTTTTATGTACAGTATTTTCACTGTAAGTGGTTTTTACATTACTTTTGCACATCTCTCTGCTTTTGTTAATTTTTTTATGTTCACCTGCTACAGAGCAGACTCGTATTTCATTTTCTAATAGTTCTTCTTCTGGAAAATGTAACTGCTTTAAAACGTAAATAAAATTGTATGAGCAAATAAATTGTGAGAGATTTAAAAAAATATTAATAATTGTAGCAAAGCTGTTAGAACCACTCACAGCTTAACCTGTTCGTACCAACCCATCTAGCAGTATGTAAATATTGAAGATTTCAAAACAAGAACAATTGCAACACGAGCATCTTAGAAACAGATATCCTCAGTGACTTAAATCAATTAATAAACTAAGAACACCGTACCAGATAGCATGCTGATCAGGTTTCTTGCTAATACAATAGCTCCCTGTTTAGCAGTCGCTCGCTCGTCACATACATCCATATCTAGAGACTGTAAAGTCGCAGAAGCCACTTCAGTACCAAAGAAAGGAAATAAGAGCAATACTCTGAATCACAGACTGATGTTTCTAACGTCGATTTGTCGTAGGATTTCGGAACGCATACTGTTTTGGAACATTTTGAACTACCTCGAAGCAAACGATTTATTGACAAACAGCTCATAGGGATTAAAAAAAATCGTTCTTCTGAAACAGAACCAACTGTTTACCGGCACGAAGTAACGTATATAGCGAGAGGGATACCAAATCAATTACTTAGTTTTAGATTTCCGGAAGGCCTTCGACGCCGTTCCTCACAAGCGACTTTTGATCAAATTGCATGCCTGTGGAGCGTGTCTCAGTTGCGCGACTGGCTCGTGACATCCTGTGAGACTGGTCGCAATTCGTAGTAACTGACGGGAAGTCATGACGTAATACAGAAGTAATATTTTCCGTTCGCCGTGTAAGTGTTATAGGCCGTCTGCTACTTCTGGTAAACATAAGCGACAATCTGAGCAGCCCACATTAAAATTGGAATTATCAAAAATAAGTAATGTTATGGGGAAAGCAGACCTAGGACTGCTACAACAAAGTCAACTTTCTCTTTAGACTGAGAAAATATTTCTTTCGGCACCCATCGACATAGGAAGAAACGATCATCAAAGTAAAATAAGGTAGATCAGAGCTCCCACAGAAAGATTTATGTGTTCGTTTTTCCCGCGTGATTTTCAAGAGTGAAGGGGTAGAAAAATAAATTGAATGAAATTACAATGAAATGAACACCCTTACCTGCTTACAGGCGTTGACATACGTCAACGGTGACAGATGAAAACGTGTGACCTGATCGGGACTCAAACCCGGGATCTCCTGCTTACATGGCAGACGCTCTATCGATCTTTTTTTTTCCGTTGCGTTTGGTCTGGGCGGACGTTCACAAGACATCCGTTCAAGTTGATCGTTGATTCTTTGACTCAGTTTTTTTATTACAGAGAGCACGCACCTCTCTGACCGGACACGCTGAGCTACCGTGCCGGCTATCTGAGCCACCGAAGACACAGAGGATAGCGCGACTGCAGGGATTTATCTCTGGCACGCCTCCCGCGAAACCCACACTCTTAACGTGTTGTCCCGCACTACATTCGTAGTGCCCCCGCCCATTATACTCATTACTCGCGGCGCGTTGCCGATTCCCGTAAAGAGTTCGAGCACAGTTTGTGCATTCGCACAGAAGAAGAAGATGGTCAAATGGCCGGTGAGCCTTAACTATATATATACTAAGATGATATCTGTTCTTTCGGACATGTCCGAAAGAACAGATACCATCTTAGTATACAAACAACTCGAAAGTGTCTCGATGAACCCTCTGCCAGGCACTTAAGTGTGAATTGCAGAATAGTCATGCAGACGCATGACGGACGAAACGAAGGGGCACAAGAACCAGACTAGCAGAGGCAACGAGGGCTTCCCTGGTCAAAAGAAGTCTTCTGGTATCAGATATCGGCTTCAATTTGAGGAAGAACCGTGTGAGACCACGTATTGGAGCACAGCACTGTACGACTGAGAATGATGGACTGTAGGAAAACAGAAAAAGGAGAGTATCTACGCGTTTAAGGTGTAGCACCGTAGAAAAATGTTTAAAATAATGTGGATTGATAAGAAATGAGGATCTCCGATGAATCGGAGTGGAGAGGAAATTATTGGCAGAATGGAAAGGATTACAGGACACGTTTTAACAGGCCGAGGGAAATTTCCACGATAGTGGAAGTCGCCTTAGGAGGTACAAACGGTGGAAGACAGAGACTAAAATGTTGTTGTTGTTGTGGTCTTCTGAGACTGGTTTGATGCAGCTCTCCATGCTACTCTATCCTGTGCAAGCTTTTTCATCTCCCAGTACCTACTGCAACCTACATCCTTCTGAATCTGCTTAGTGTATTCATCTCTTGGTCTCCCTCTACGATTTCTACCCTCCACGCTGCCCTCCAATACTAAATTGGTGATCCCTTGATGCCTCAGAACATGTCCTACCAACCGATCCCTTCTTCTGGTCAAGTTGTGCCACGAACTTCTCTTCTCCCCAATCCTATTCAATACTTCCTCATTAGTTATGTGATCTACCCATCTAATCTTCAGCATTCTTCTGTATCACCACATTTCGAAAGCTTCTATTCTCTTCTTGTCCAAACTATTTATCGTCCATGTTTCACTTCCATACATGGCTACACTCCATACGAATACTTTCAGAAATGACTTCCTGACACTTAAATCAATACTGGATGTTAACAAATTTCTCTTCTTCAGAAACGCTTTCCTTGCCATTGCCAGCCTACATTTTATATCCTCTCTACTTCGACCATCATCAGTTATTTTGCTCCCCAAATAGCAAAACTCCTTTACTACTTTAAGTGTCTCATTTCCTAATCTAATTCCCTCAGCATCACCCGACTTAATTAGACTACATTCCATTATCCTTGTTTTGCTTTTGTTGATGTTCATCTTATATCCTCCTTTCAAGACACTGTCCATTCCATTCAACTGCTCTTCCAAGTCCTTTGCTGTCTCTGACAGAATTACAATGTCATCGGCGAACCTCAAAGTTTTTATTTCTTCTCCATGACTTTTAATACCTACTCCTAATTTTTCTTTTGTTTCCTTTACTACTTGCTCAATATACAGATTGAACAACATCGGGGAGAGGCTACAACCCTGTCTTACTCCCTTCCCAACCACTGCTTCCTTTTCATGTCCCTCGACTCTTATAACTGCCATCTGGTTTCTGTACAAATTGTAAATAAATAAAATGTAACCAGCAAATATGTGGAGATGCAATTGGTTACTCTGAGATGAAGAGTTTGGCAGAGGAGAGGAACTCATGGCAAGCCACATCAGACCAGTCAGAGGAGTGATAATGATTTGTAATCTGCGGCTCGCTGTTCTTCCTGTCCCGATCAGCCGACCATATCAGCACTGCTATCACGCTAGTGCTGGGTTGGGGGGCGCGGTCGACGGGGTTTGTGGAGCAGGTCGCGTCACTCGAAGCTTTGTCGGAGAATCCCGAAACGGAGGAGATTCAGTCACCTACTCAACTATCAGAGTGGAGACGACTCCCGGAAGCCAGTGCCATGACAGCTGTCGGGAAACCTGCGGCACCACTGTGGTCAGGGAGGGCCGTGACTGATCTGGGGTTGCGGCCGACGTCGCTCGGGCGGGATAACATTGGAGGTGTGGACGGCTGAGCGGCGACAACACGGGCCCCTGCCGAACGCCATGGTAGGCTACCTGTGATTGACGAGTAATTGTGAGTCGCCAGGCCAGTATCGGAGCGTTGGTCCGACTCGTCTCAAATCAGTATAGCAGGTCGAAGCTACCGCAGTGGCCACAGTACTATCTGCGACATCAAGAGGTGCACATGGGAGTTCGTTGGTGTACCGCCAAGAACGAGAAACTTTCTCCAAGCCGATACTTCAAAGCTCCGAGCATGGTTCGTCGCTAACGATCAGCACGGAACATGACTGCTGTGTTGACAGAAACAACTCGGAGGAACGGTTGGTAACTTTTCTTCGGGCCACAGGACTGTAGCTGAGGTGGAGAAAAGGACTCCTGCATTCCAATAGGAGCACTAAATACATGCTTTAGTATCTGACGACTGCATCTCGGTGGTTAAGTGATCCAATGTAGTGTACAGTGCAAAGTACAAACGGTACATTGAGTATACAGGTTAACAAGTAATATTACGCATGGAAAGTCTCTGGTTATAGTGTGACGTGTTATGACTATTGTGCGACTGCATTACTGATGTGAGAATGCGTTCTCCACAGGCGAGAGACAATCTGATTTTATTTATCACATGCTGTGAGCGTCATTGATTTGTAAGTTCTACTGTACAAAAATTGTCTTGTTTTTATTACGCTGTGAGCGTGACTGTTTCGATTTATGCCATTTGTACCGTGGCAGTAACCTTTTTACGTTTATATGTTTTATTGTACAGAAGATTGTATTGATATATATGCGTAGGTGTAGACATCTAACAGTACCCTGAAGCAACTAGTTGGTGACTGGAGTAGTCGTGGAGGCAGCTGATGATAGCTTGTCGTGATGAGCGGCGAAGTAAACTAACGTTTAGCGATGATCTTAATCAAATCCCAGTGTTGCCGTCCTATGGTTAGTTACAGAAACTATATATATATACATTGTCTTTCCTTGTCTGTGGCGAAGAGCCACGTATTGTAATTTATTAACTTATTTTATTTATTTATTTATTTGTAATTGACACTCTTCTTGCCCGATTCTTCGTGCTTGAGCAGAGCTGATCTTAATTCTATTTCAATGAATTATGTTTCATTTTAGTGAAAGTATTTTATCATCCTGTGGCTGAGCCCTGCCTTAAAGAACTATGCTGAGTTGCAAGTTTGGTTCTATTTAATTGTTACTGTTTTTTGTCAAGATTTTACGTTTAATAACTTGATTTTTCAACTGATCCACGTCTGCACTAACCACAACCTGAAACGCACACGTGATATTTTAACCCGTAATTCATACAAAAATAAGCTCGAATGCTAGAGTACATTGTGAGTGAGAGTGCTAACTGTTATGAGGTGCGGTAAACCATAAATATCGCAGCAGGCTTAGTTTTAAGTTAAAGTGTTGTTTGAACAAATTCCCCTCTGAAACCGATTCGACCGGTTGTTATAATTATTTTTGCCGTTGTGATAAAACCAGGCGCAGAGTTCGCTGTAGGAGATCGATAAGTTGGGTGATGGTTGTGCGCTCTAAAATGCAGCACACTGCGATGAAATATGTCACACTGCACAGCAATAGTAATTGGATTTCATATAACAAACAATTTAGACTGCATATTCAAAGGGAAACAATGAAAATATACATATGAAAGGCTTATTTCAATAGTGGTACAACTCCATTACCTCCACTCTTCTGTCTATGATGTTTCTGAAATTAATGGTCGAAACAAACAGAAAGAAAGGTTCATCTCTAGCAAGAAGCTATATGCTTGAATATTTGTGGTATCTAAACTACATATTTTTCAGCACTCATTTCACTTTAGGACTCTGTATCTAACAATGAACAAAAATGGACTTGTACCACTATTGAAATAAGCCCTTCATATGATAGTACACTGGTGGCGGGATATAGTCACATCACCAAATTTTCGCTTCCGCAAGTAATTCAACTGCTGAAACAAGTAAGAAATTTGTACCGACAGTTAGTGATAAATTATTTAAGATACATATTCAATAAATAGTAAGCCATTTTAACTCAGTAGGGAAAATTGTTATTCATAATTAACTTAAAGCTACAAAATGACTTTCTTACATGGATCTGGACAGAAAAAGACTGAATGGGGCGCTAAAGAACGTCAAATGTTTCATATAAAAGAGTAATGAAATTGATCCATCGACTTCAAGGATATACATAACTCTCTACATGGTGATTAATTAAATGACAAACTTTAATTTATTACATCGCTCCGTTGAATGGCTATGACAAGGGTTGGAACAACATGGAGTTATCATTCAAATGCACTATGAGGAGAGTTGTTCCATGATATATTGAAAGGTTAAACATTAGTTACCGACTCACAGTTACAATTAATTTGCAGGTAGTTGCACTGATCAGCAAGCGTTTATTCAAGGATGGCTATCAAGTTCCCACTTTCGTATTACCATTTCAAGTAACTGAAGTGCACAGCTCTATTTTCTACTATTGCCAGTTAGAGAAAAACAGTCATTAGATTTTGCTTTAAATGGATTTCAGACTAGATTGTAAGTATGGAAAAAAAACGCGGCGTCGACGTAGTATAGTCCACTACACTTCGAAGCTAAAAATTCTAGGGTTACTTTCTATTGATTTCAAGTACTTTAAGTATTTCGTTATCACTCTTTGGATCTGTCAGTTTTAAAGTCATAATGACTTAACACAACGTGAGTGCAATGGATAACCGTTTAATGTTTTCTTATAGTACTGACAATAGGTTCTACAGTTAGTGAGGAGCAGGATTCACAGGAGCGTACCGATGTTGCGGCAGAAGATGACTAGGAATGTTGGAACCAAAGAAATGACACAGGCGACGTTATTTTGGCTTGTTAGGATCCATCCCGGTACTCAACGTCTTTGTAGGTCATCGGTAGAAACAGTAGGTAGGAAACATTAGTTTGGTTTTCTCGGAATCCCAAAGTTACCTTAGTCAGCTCAGCATTTTCCATGTGTAT
The DNA here is from genome assembly GCF_023864345.2 of Schistocerca serialis cubense. Classification (NCBI taxonomy): domain Eukaryota; kingdom Metazoa; phylum Arthropoda; class Insecta; order Orthoptera; family Acrididae; genus Schistocerca; species Schistocerca serialis. The sequence goes on along the minus strand of NC_064638.1, from coordinate 1,256,961,660 downwards.
GAAACAGTTGTAGCAAATAGTTACTAATATATAGCGCATGTCCAATGAAGTACTTATGGAAACAGAGTCATCGTTGGTACAAAAATAACATTTTATATGAACATATGTATAATGGATTCGTACTTAGTGTGGGAAATGTCTGATTCTTCACTTCGTTCACTTCACTTCTACTACACTTGGTTGTAAACGAGTTAATCCACTCAAGATCAGATTTTTGTTAACTCCTCAACATGCACATGTGGGTGTCTTTGCTTAATAACCCCATAAGATATTAACCATAGTTCAAGTTAATAATTATGGCGCTGCGAGCAGAGTTAGCGACTACCATAACTAACATCACGCCACGCAGAGCGGTTAGCTCAGGGCAGTACACAGTTGCTTCTTGCTCGCTGGCTGAGTGGAATTCCTAAGCGAGCGCTTGCGGCGCGCTTGAAAGGAGCCACAATTCACACGGAGGCCATTATTATGCACGACACCAGAAGTAGTTAACGTGTCGCTAAATCCAACTCAAGGTAAGTACAGAAGCCAGTGCAGAGCACACGGCAACGTTTCAGTTTGTCACACGTAATAACACGCTTCCACACTGTACTGTTCCACCCATGCCGTTGACCCTTCACACTGTACGCGTTCATCCTACCTTTATTTGCGCATCTAATAACACAGTAATCTCTTGAAGTTGCATTTACCTCAACACAGTTTATCAGTACATTATTTATAGTCCATGCTTTCGCGATTTCCCACACGGATTCCGAGATTTTCAGTATAATATAACTATATAATTTGTTTACAAAATAAATATATACATACATCTCCTTTTAGGAACCTTGCCTGTTCGTTGTTGTTGTTGTGGTCTTCAGTCTAGAGACTGGTTTAATGCAGCTCTCCATGCTACTCTATCTTGCGCAAGCTTCTTTTATTTCCAGGTAACTACTGCACCCTACATCCTTTTGAATCTGCTTAGTATATTCATCTCTTTGTCTCCCTCTACGATTTTTATCCTTCACGCTGCCCCACAATACTAAACTAGGGATCCCTTGATGTCTCGGAACATGTCATACTAATCGATCCCTTCTTCCAGTCAATTTGTGAGACAAATTCCTCTTCTCCCCAATTCTATTCAGTACCCCCTCATTACATACATGATCTACCCATCCAACCTTCTACATTCTTCTGTAGCACCACATTTCGAAAGCTTCTATTCTCTTTTTCTCTAAACTATTTATCATCCACGTTTCACATCCACACATAGCTGTACTCCATACAAATACTTCGAGAAAAGACTTCCTGACACTTAAATCTATACTCGAAGTTAATAAATTTCTCTTCTTCAGAAACGCTTTTCATGCCATTGGTAGTCTGCATTTTATATCCTCCCTACTACGACCATTATCAGTTATTTTGCTCCCCAAATAGCAAAACTCATCTACTACTTTAAGTGTCTCATTTCTTAATCTAATTCCCTGAGCATCACCTGATTTACTAAGACTACATTCCATTATCCTCGTTTTGCTTTTGTTGATGTTCATCTTATTGCTTCCTTTCAAGACACTATCCATTCCGCTCAACAGCTCTTCCAGGTCCTTTCTGTATCTGACAGAATTGCAATGTCATCGGCAGAACTCTTATAACTGCCATCTGGTTTCTGTACAAATTGTAAATAGCCTTTCGCTCCTTGTATTATACCCATGCCACCTTCAGAATTTGAAAGAGAGTATTCCAGTCAACATTGTAAAAAGCTTTCTCTAAGTCTACAAATGCTAGAAACGTAGGTTTGCCTTTTCTTAATATAGCTTCCAAGATAAGTCGTAGGGTCAGTATTGCCTGACGTGTTCCAATGTTTCTCCGGAATCCAAACTGATCTTCCCCAAGGTCAGCTTCTACTAGTTTTGCCACTCGTCTGTAAAGAAATCGTGACAGTATATTGTAGTCGTGATAGTTTCGTAATTTTCACGTCTGTCAACACCTGCTTTCTTTGGGATTGGAATTATTATATTCTTCTTGAAATCTGAGGGTATTTCGTCTGTCTCATACATTTTGCTCACCAGATGGTAGAGTTTCGTCAGGACTGGCTCTCCCAAGGCTGTCAGTAGTTCTAATGGAATGTTGCGTACTTCCGGGAACTTGTTTCGACTTAAGTATTTCAGCGCTCTGTCAAACTCTTCACGCGGTATCATATCTCCAATTTCATCTTCATCTACATCCTCTTCCATTTCCATAACACTGTCCTCAAGTACATCGTCCTTATATAGACCCTCTATATACTCCTTCTTTGCTTAGAACTGGATTTCCATCTGAACTCTTGATATTCATACAAGTGGTTCTTTTTTGTCCAAAGGTCTCTTTAATTTTCCTGTAGGCAGTATCTACACTCCTGGAAATGGAAAAAAGAACACATTGACACCGGTGTGTCAGACCCACCATACTTGCTCCGGACACTGCGAGAGGGCTGTACAAGCAATGATCACACGCACGGCACAGCGGACACACCAGGAACCGCGGTGTTGGCCGTCGAATGGCGCTAGCTGCGCAGCATTTGTGCACCGCCGCCGTCAGTGTCAGCCAGTTTGCCGTGGCATACGGAGCTCCATCGCAGTCTTTAACACTGGTAGCATGCCGCGACAGCGTGGACGTGAACCGTATGTGCAGTTGACGGACTTTGAGCGAGGGCGTATAGTGGGCATGCGGGAGGCCGGGTGGACGTACCGCCGAATTGCTGAACACTTGGGGCGTGAGGTCTCCACAGTACATCGATGTTGTCACCAGTGGTCGGCGGAAGGTGCACGTGCCCGTCGACCTGGGACCGGACCACAGCGACGCACGGATGCACGCCAAGACCGTAGGATCCTACGCAGTGCCGTAGGGGACCGCACCGACACTTCCCAGCAAATTAGGGACACTGTTACTCCTGGGGTATCGGTGAGGACCATTCGCAACCGTCTCCATGAAGCTGGGCTACGGTCCCGCACACCGTTAGGCCGTCTTCCGCTCACGCCCCAACATCGTGCAGCCCGCCTCCAGTGGTGTCGCGACAGGCGTGAATGGAGGGACGAATGGAGACGTGTCGTCTTCAGCGATGAGAGTCGCTTCTGCCTTGGTGCCAATGATGGTCGTATGCGTGTTTGGCGCCGTGCAGGTGAGCGCCACAATCAGGACTGCATACGACCGAGGCACACAGGGCCAACACCCGGCATCATGGTGTGGGGAGCGATCTCCTAGACTGACCGTACACCACTGGTGATCGTCGAGGGGACACTGAATAGTGCACGGTACATCCAAACCGTCATCGAACCCATCGTTCTACCATTCCTGGACCGGCAAGGGAACTTGCTGTTCCAACAGGACAATGCACGTCCGCATGTATCCCGTGCCACCCAACGTGCTCTAGAAGGTGTAAGTCAACTACCCTGGCCAGCTAGATCTCCGGATCTGTCCCCCATTGAGCATGTTTGGGACTGGATGAAGCGTCATCTCACGCGGTCTGCACGTCCAGCACGAACGCTGGTCCAACTGAGGCGCCAGGTGGAAATGGCATGGCAAGCCGTTCCACAGGACTACATCCAGCATCTCTACGATTGTCTCCATGGGAGAATAGCAGCCTGCATTGCTGCTTAAGGTGGATATACACTGTACTAGTGCCGACATTGTGCATGCTCTGTTGCCTGTGTCTATGTGCCTGTGGTTCTGTCAGTGTGATCATGTGATGTATCTGACCCCAGGAATGTGTCAATAAAGTTTCCCCTTCCTGGGACAATGAATTCACGGTGTTCTTATTTCAATTTCCAGGAGTGTATCTTACCCCTAGTGAGATAAGCCTCTACATCCTTACATTTGTCCTCTAGCAATCCCTGCTTAGCCATTTTGCGCTTCCTGTCGATCTCATTTTTGAGACGTTTGTATATAAATATATATTTTTTTTTGCCTGCTTCATTTACTGCATTTTTATATTTTCTCATTTCATCAATTAAATTCAATATTTCTTCTGTTACTGAAGGATTTCTACTAGCCCTCGTCTTTTTACCTACCTAATCATCTGCTGCCTTCACTACTTCATCTCTCAAAGCTACCCATTCTTCTTCTACTGTATTTCTTTCCCCCATTCTTGTCAATTGATCCCTTATGCTCTCCCTGAAACTCTGTACAACCTCTGGTTTAGTCCGTTTATCCAGGTCCCATCTCCTTATATTTCCTCTTTTTTGCAGTTTCTTCAGTTTTAATCTGCAGTTCATAACCAATAAATTGTGGTCAGAGTTCACATATGCCCCTGGAAATGTCTTACAATTTAAAACCTGGTACCTAAATCTCTGTCTTACCATTATATAATCTATCTGATACCTTTTAGTATCTCCAGGGTTCTTCCATGTATACAACCTTCTTTCATGATTCTTGAACCACGTTTTAGCTATGATTAATTTATGATCTGTGCAAAATTCTACCAGGCGGCTTCCTCTTTCATTTCTTACCACCTATCCGTATTCACCTACTACGTTTCTTTCCCTCCCTTTTCCTACTCTCGAATTCCAGTCACCCAGGACTATTAAATTTTCGTCTCCCTTCACTACCTGAATAATTTCATTTATTTCATCAAACATTTCTTCAATTTTTTCGTCACCTGCAGAGCTAGTTGGCACGTAAACTTGTTCTACTGTAGTAAGCGTGGGCTTCCTGTCTATCTTGGCCACAATAAGGCGTTCACTATGCTGTTTGTAATAGCTTACCCGCACTCCTATTTTTTTATTCATTATTAACCCTCTCCTGCATTACCCCTATTTGATTTTGTATTTATAACCCTGTATTCACGTAGCCAAAAGTCTTGTTCCTCCTGCCACCGAAATTCACTAATTCCCACTGTATCTAACTTTAACCTATCCATTTCCCTTTTTCAATTTTCTAACCTACCTGCCCGATTAAGGGATCTGACATTCCACGCTCCGATCCGTAGAACGTCAGTTTTCTTTCTCCTGATAACGACGTCCTCTTGAGTAGTCCCCGCCCGGAGATCCGAATGGGGGACTATTTTACCTCCGGAATATTTTACCCAAGAGGACGCCATCATCATTTAACCATACAGTGAAGCTGCATGCCCTCGGGAGAAATTACGGCTGTAGTTTCCCTTTGCTTTCAGCCGTTCGCAGTAACGGCACAGCAAGGCCATTTTCGTTAATGTTACAAGGCCAGATCAGTCAATCGTCCAGACTGTTGCCCCTGCAACTACTGAAAAGGCTGCTGCCCCTCTTCAGGAACCACACGTTTGTCTGGCCATTCAACAGATACCCCTCCGTTGTGGTTGCACCTACGGTACGGCTATCTGTATCGCTGAGGCACACAAGCCTCCCCACCAACGGCAAGGTCCATGGTTCATGGGGGGGGGGGGGGGGGGGGAATTATTCTGTTTATACGAGGGCAAGTCAATTATTACCCGCAATTTAGTTTATTTGCCTTTGTTTTGGTAGTAATGTTTTATGTTAATGGCGCATGCATTGTTTATTTGTTGTTATATCTTTGCAATTATCAAGCTGCTAGGTTAGTTCCGTTATCATTGCCGTGATGTTAATCATGGCTGCTCAGCTGTCTATTTGAACCAAAGGAGAGCAATGTTCAGTGATTCGTTTTTCGTGGTCAGAAGCCGTATCAGAGGCCGAAATTCATAGAAGACGTTCTGTACAGTACGAGAACAGGTTTTTCCACAACCGAGTGTCTGCGGATGGACTGAAATATTCCGAAATGGTCGCACAAGTGTTACGCACGATGAAGGAGCTGGACGACCTTTTACCGCCACAAATGAAGAAACCATTTAGCGTTCCACGTGAAAGATTCTCTGAGACAGACGATTAACTATTGACGAAGTGGCACATCGCCTGCAAATTAGTCACGGTTCTGCCTACGAAATCATTCTACATCTACATCTACATCCATACTCCGCAGTCCACCTGACGGTGTGTGGCGGAGGGTACCTTGAGTACCTCTATCGGTTCTCCCTTCTATTCCAGTCTCGTATTGTTCGTGGAAAGAAGGATTGTCGGTATGCCTCTGTGTGGGCTCTAATCTCTCTGATTTTATCCTCATGGTCTCTTCGCGAGATATACTTAGGAGGGAGGAATATACTGCTAGACTCCTCGGTGAAGTTATGTTCTCGAAACTTCAACAAAAGCCCGTACCGAACTACTGAGCGTCTGTCCTGCAGAGTCTTCCACTGGAGTTTATCTATCAACTTCGTAACGCTTTCGCGATTACTAAATGATTCTGTAACGAAGCGCGCTGCTCTCCGTTGGATCTTCTCTATTTCTTCTATCAACCCTGTCTGGTAAGGATCCCACACTGGTGAGCAATATTCAAGCAGTGGGCGAACGAGTGTACTGCAACCTACTTCCTTTGTTTTCTGATTGCATTTCCTTAGGATCCTTTCAATGAATCTCAGTCTGGCATCTGCTTTACCGACGATCAACTTAATTTGATCATTCCATTTTAAATCACTCCTAATGCGTACTCCCAGGTAATTGATGGAATTAACTGCTTCAAGTTGCTGACCTGCTATATTGTAGCTAAATGATAAGGGATCTTTCTTTCTGTGTATTCACAGCACATTACACTTGTCTACATTGAGATTGAATTGCTATTCCCTGCACCATGCGTCAATTCGCTGCAGATCCTCCTGCATTTCAGTACAATTTTCCATTGTTACAACCTCTCGATATACCACAGCATCATCCGCAAAAAGCCTCAGTGAACTTTCGATGTCATCCACAAGGTCATTTATGTATATTGTGAATAGCAACGGTCCTACGACACTCCCCTGCGGCACACCTGAAATCACTCTTACTTCGGAACACTACTCTCCATTGAGAATGACATGCTGCGTTCTGTTATCTAGGAACTCTTCAATCCGATCACACAAATGGTCTGATAGTCCATATGCTCTTACTTTGTTCATTAAACGACTGTGGGGAACTGTATCGAACGCCTTTCGGAATTCAAGAAACACGGCATCTACCTGGGATCCCGTGTCTATGGCCTTTTGAGTCTCGCGGACGAATAGCGCGAGCTGGGTTTCACACGATCGTCTTTTTCGAAACACATGCTGATTCCTACAGTGTAGATTTCTAGTCTCCAGAAGAGTCATTATACTCGAACATAATACGTGTTCCAAAATTCTACAACTGATCGACGTTAGAGATGTAGGTCTGTAGTTCTGCACATCTGTTCGACGTCCCTTCTTGAAAACGGGGAAGACCTGTGCCCTTTTCCAATCCTTTTCGAACGCTACGCTCTTCTAGAGACAGACTTGGATTTCATAAAGTTTGTGCAAGATTGGTCCCAAAACAACTCACACAGTTGCATAAACAAACGCGTTTGGACATCCGCAAAAAAACATTTGGATCGGTATGGTAACGAAGAGGGCAACTTATTAGACAGGATCATTACTGGTGACGAAACATGGATCCCTCATTACGTGCCGGAGAGTAAAGTGCAGAGTATGGAGTGCAAACATCCAAATTCTCCGTGCAAGAAAGAGTTCAAGACCCAACCGTCCGCAGGAAAACTGATTCGTACGGTTTTTTGGGACGCACAAGGTCCAGTACTGGAACATTATGGGGAAAGGGGCACAACAATAAACAGTGTACGTTACAGTGAGATGCTTACTGCCAGGCTAAAGCCTGCAATTCGAAGCAAACGCCGAGGATATCTGTCAAAAGTGTTGTGTTGTTGCACGACAATGCCCGTCCACATACTGCTACCCACACTGCTGAAACGCTCCATAAACTCAAATTTGAAGTACTGGATCATCGTCCATATAGTACCGATCTTGCCCCTCCTGACTATCACCTGTTTGGTCCACTCAAACAGGCACTAAGGGACGGTCGATTGGCCTCGGACGAAGCAGTGAAAGAAGCGGTGCATTCCTGGCTCGTATCTTAACCGAGAACCTTCTTCTATGAGAGCGTCAGGAAGCTTGTACAACGATGGACCAAGTGCGTTGAGACGCAAGGAGACTATGTCGAAAAATTATGTTCTTGTAAGTTTCCTAGTTGATTACAATAAAATTTTATAACTACTCTGCAGATAACAATTGACTTACCCTTGTAATAGGAGGTCATAAACTTACCTTGGGAATTTGTCCATCTGAATTTATTGTTTGTAACTGAGTGGTGGTCATTTCTTACAAACTGGTTGTGAATTCGGTGATAGCCACGTTACTAATAGTTTAAAGGAACATGCAGAGCAGCAGTAATGCTTTCTCTTGGCGAGGGTTTGGAGCTAGAGGCTGGTCACAATTGGCGGCCAGGACGCTACATGGACAGCAACACCGTTTGTTAGCCTTAGTAAATTTCTATTGGTCCCGAGCTGTAAACTTAGAAATACTTCGGAACAGAATACTGTTGCAGAAGTAAGTCCTGAACTTTGAATTCTGTCGGGAAATAGAGAGTTTGTATGACTTTTAATATTGACTTGTTTTGTAACGCTATTATTGACAATAGTGGGACAAACTTGTTAAATATTTCTGCAATAGTAACAGTGATTGATTTGAGTGTTAACGCGCAACTGAATGGGCGTTAATTCTGCAAGCTACTATACAGGGTGATTCAAAAAGAATACCACAACTTTAGGAATTTAAAACTCTGCAACGACAAAAGGCAGAGCTAAGCACTATCTGTCGGCGAATTAAGGGAGCTATAAAGTTTCATTTAGTTGTACATTTGTTCGCTTGAGGCGCTGTTGACTAGGCGTCAGCGTCAGTTGATGCTAAGATGGCGACCGCTCAACAGAAAGCTTTTTGTGTTATTGAGTACGGCAGAAGTGAATCGACGACAGTTGTTCAGCGTACATTTCGAACGAATCCGCGGGAAACAACTCAGTATGAACGTGACTCGCCTAAGGTGAACGTTTTCTGTGCCATTTCAGCCAATAAAGTTTTTGGTCCCTTTTTCTTCGAAGGTGCTACTGTAACTGGACTACAGTATCTGGAGATGTTACAGAATTGGCTGTTCCCTCAGCTCGAACAAGAAGCACAACAATTCATATTTCAGCAGGATGGAGCGCCACCACATTGGCACTTATCTGTCCGTAACTAGCTGAACGTCAACTACCCGAGGCGATGGATCGGCCGCCAAGCAGCCCGTGACAGAGCACTTCATCACTGGCCTCCAAGAAGCCCTGATCTTACCCCCAGCGATTTTTTCTTATGGGGGTATGTTAAGGATATGGTGTTTCGGCCACCTCTCCCAGCCACCATTGATGATTTGAAACGAGAAATAACAGCAGCTATCCAAACTGTTCGCCTGATATGCTACAGAGAATGTGGAACGAGTTGGAGTATCGGGTTGATATTGCTCGAGTGTCTGGAGGGGGCCATATTGAACATCTCTGAACTTGTTTTTGAGTGAAAAAAAACCTTTTTAAATACTCTTTGTAATGATGTATAACAGAAGGTTATATTATGTTTCCTTCATTAAATACACATTTTTAAAGTTGTGGTATTCTTTTTGAATCACCCTGTATTAAAAATTCTCTGCACGCACTGCATAACTATGTTTTGCACTGCTTAAGTCACCATTGTTCAACTGATTTACAATTTTGTAAAGCTATAAGCCGCAAGCTTGTGAGCGTATTATTGCAATAAACAGTTGTCTTGGCTTCTAAACCATTTGGCTTGCCCCACTGTTCTATTCGATGGAACTGGAATCATTTGTTCCACATTTCAGTTATTTATTTATATCATAGTTTCATCTCGTTAACTGGTTGTTCTATTCTTAAAAGCTTTGTGGAATATTTATTTGTGATAATGCTTGATGTTAATAAACACGACAGGCTCCCTACCGACTTCAAGCGAGCCGTGCTGAAGTTTTAGGTCGCGCATTGCTCACACTGATCTGTCAGGTCACGTGGTTACAGGTAATGCTCATTCTAGCAGTAATGACCTGACTGAGGTGACTCGCACAAGCATCGGAATGTATTCTGTACTTTTCTCCATCTACAGTCCTGGTATAAATGTGTTGCTGACTCTCGTCGCATTGAAATTGGAGGCGAACTTCAAACGGCAGACAGTCGATAGAACCATCTGACTCTGTGGTGGTGACGTGAACGGTGACGTTGAACACCTGTGGTCGTCCACTCCGCTACGTTTTATCTATCTCGTATATCGTGGAACAGACGATTGTTTGCCGGACTGATGCACTTATAGTAATGTCTTTACGATCCCCATCCTTGCTGAGATCTAGTGTCGTGGCATGGATCTAGAAATTGCGAAGTTCGTAGTATACTGCTGGAAGTTTGGTAAATGCTTTGCTCGTGAACGTGACGTCACATGCCTTCCGCAGTCGACAATATGAGCGGAACCGGCAGGGAGGGGGGGGGGGGGAGGGGGGATATAGAACACGCTTCCATAACTTGCTGACGAGCTATTGGAAGGGTTAGACGCTGAGCGCATCATTCCCAGGTGGTACTTCATACAAGTAATCTGCTTACATCCAACATAAACGACGTGGTACTGGATAATTAGGATTAGCGTATCTATAATCGAAACATAGTGACCTCAGCTGATCGTGAATTGGTTTCAGTTTATTTTCATAATCAGGCGATTTCCGGTCAAATTTCCCGCATGCCATTGCGACTTTCTTATTCGGATAGCCAACTGAGTAATTTTTCCCCGATGTGGAAGATTTACTTATTACTATAGGAATTACTGCTTAAACATTGAGCTCACGTGGTCAACCAGTTAGTCAGACTATGTATCCAAACAGGTAGTGGTTACGATTTCCTGTAACTTTTATGATACTTCAAAGCAACTTAAATTAACTAAGAATTAGTTCATGAGCCCACTCGAAGCGTAAATGGTGGCGAAAGCATACTTGACCTTTTAGTAACAAATAATCCTTGACAAATAGTGAGTATTGTGACGAATACAGGGATTAGCGGCCACAAGGCGGTTGCTACTAGGCTGAATACCGTAACACCTACAACCATCTAAAAGAAACGCAAAGTATATTTATGTAAAAAAGCTGATAAAATGCCTTTTTAAGAGGCAGTCTTCACTCCTTCCGATCTGATCATATAAGTGTAGAAAAGTTGTGGAATGATTTCACAGAGATAGTATCGACAGAAATTGAGAGATATATACCACGTAAGTGATGGTGCTGATCCCCCATGGTAGACAAAACGCGTCAGATCGTTGTTGCAGAGGTAACAAAAAAGGCATGCCAAATTTAAGAGAACGCAAAATTCCCAAGATTGGCAAAGTTTTACAGAAGTTCGAAATATGGCGCGTACTTCAATGTGAGATCCTTTTAATAATTTCCACAACGAAATTCTGTCTCGAAATCTGGCAGAAAACCCAAAGACATTCTGGTCATACATAAAGCACGCCAGTGGCAAGACGCAATCAATATCTTCACTGCGCGATAACAACGGTGAAGTCACTGATGACAGTGCCACTAAAGCAGAGATATTACACACGGTTTTCCGAAACGCTTCACCAAAGAAGACGAAGTAAATACTCCTGAATTCCAATCAAGAACAACTGCCAATATGAGAAACATAGAAGTACATCTCCTCGGGGTAGCGAAGTAGCTTAAATCGCTTAATAAAGGCAAGGCCTCCGGTCCAGATTGTATACCAGTCAGATTCCTCTCAGAGTATGCTGATAAAATAGCTCCATATTTAGCAATTATATACAGCCACTCGCTCACAGAAAGATCCGTACCTAAAGGCTGGAAAATTACTCAAGCCATACCAATACCCAAAAAGGGAAGTAGGAGTAACCCGCTGAGTTGCAGGCCCATATCACTAACGTCGATTTGCAGTAGGGTTTTGGAACATATACTGTATTCGAACATTAAGAAGTACCTCGAAGAAAACGATTTCTTGACACATAGTCACCACGGATTAAGAAAATATCGTTCTTGTGAAACACAACTAGCTCTTTATACTGATGAGGTAATGAGTGTTATCGACAGGGGATGTCAAACTGATTCCATATTTTTAGATTTCCAGAAGGCTTTCGATACTGTTCCTCACAAGCGTCTTCTAACCAAACTGCGTGCCTGCGAAGTATCGCCTCAATTGTACGACTGGATTCGTGATTTCCTGTCAGAAAGGTCACAGTTCGTAGTAATAGACGGAAAGTCATCGAGTAAAACGGAAGTAATATCCGGCGTTCCCCAAGGAAGTGTTATAGGCCCTCTATTGTTCCTGGTCTATATTAACGACACAGGAGACAGTCTGAGTAGCCCTCTTAGATTGTTTGCAGATGATGCTGTCATTTACCGTCTTGTAAAGTCGACAGATGATCAAAACGACTTGCAAAATGATTTAGATAAGATATCTGTATGGTGCGATAAGTGGCAATTGACCCTGAATAAGGAAAAGTGTAAAGTTATTCAAATGAGTACTAAAGGAAATCAGCTAAATTTCGATTACGCGATAAGTCACACAAATCTGAAGGCTGTAAATGCACCTAAATAGTTAGGGATTACAATTACAAATAACCTAAGTTGGAATGATCACATAGATAAAATTATGGGTAGAGCAAACCAAAGACTGCGATTCATTGGCAGAACACTTAGAAGGTGCAACAGGTCTACCAAACAGACTGCTTACACCACGCTTGTCCGCCCTATTCTGGAGTATTGCTGTGTGGTGTGGGATCCGCATCAGGTGGGACTGACGAATAACATCGAAAAAGTACAAAGAAGGGCAGCTCGTTTTGTATTATCGCGAAGTAGGGGGCCGGTGTCACAGACATGATACGTGAATTGGAGTGGCAATCATAAAAACAAAGGCGATTTTTCGTTGCGACGGGATCTTCTCGTGAAATTTCAATCACAAGATTGCTCCTCCGATTGCGAAAAGTTTCTGTTTTCAACCACCTACATAGGGAGAAATGAACATCACGACAGCCGGCCGTGGTGGCCAAGCGGTTAAAGGCGCTACAGTCTGGAACCGCGCGACCGCTAAGGTCGTAGGTTCGAATCCTGCCTCGGGCATGGATGTGTGTGATGTCTTTAGGTTAGTGAGGTTTAAGTAGTTATAAGTTCTAGGGGACTGATGACCTTAGAAGCAAAGTCCCATAGTGCTCAGAGCCATTTTTTTCAACATCACGACAAAATGAGAGAAATGAGGGCTCACACAGAAAAATTTGTTGTTCTTCCCGCGTGCCGTTCGAGAGTGGAACGGTAGAGAGACAGCTTGAAGGTGGTTCATTGAACCCTCTGCCAGGCACTTTATTGTGAATATCAGAGTAATCACGTAGATATAGATATAGACGAAGAAAACAGTAGTATTTTCTTTTGGGTGACCCTGACCAACCTTCCTCTGACGTCTTATGCTAGGATAGCGCCACATACAGGTAGCATGCAAGTTTCTAAACGAGATTGTATAGTTGCAGAAGTGGGGTTCAGATCTGTGTTTCCGATTATTTTGGTTGTCCTTCCCATGCCTAAGCTATTGCTGTAATGGTTCACCGAACGAAGTAAAAGGTGATGCGCTTCTAAGACAAAAATCTCTTCCGTCTGTGACAGTTCTTATCCTTCCTCATCCGTTCCTTTCGCAACTAGAACTTCTACTAGTATAGATGGAAGTGCTAAGAGTTCCATGTATCAGGAAACCAAGTGTGCAGAGGATTTTTCCTGCAGCTTTTCAGTATTTTTTTTTTTTCTCAGGAGTGCCCTCTCCGTAAGGATGCAGCACGCGCTGAAATCGGCCGGCGCGTGTAAGCAAACGGCGCGCCAGAGCGTCGGCTGGTGCAGGCTTTGTTTTCGCTGAGCGCGTGGCGGTGGCGTTTACCCAGGCCGTGTTTGCCCGCCGTGCTTTAACATCGGCGCTGAATAAATACGCTGTAATGAGAGGGCGTTATTCAGCGAGTAGGCTGACGCACCTCGGCGCCCGGCCTCCGACCTGCTGCGTAGCGCGGTGTGCGTCAGGAAGAACAGTGCGTCAGCGCGCCCGCATGTGCGCCGGCTGAGCTGCGTGAAGGCTAAGCCTGCACGTCGTCCTCTAGAGATCCGTCCTCTGGGTTTCACTTTCACATCAAAGAAAAATAATGTAGTGCCACAAGCACAATGTGTCAAGTTTTAGTCACCCACCAGGAGAAATCACGCTAATATCGAGTTACACGGCCACTAGTTTAGATAATTGGGCGAGGAAGTGCGACCATAAATTTCGCAGGTATGCCAGATAAAGTTGAAGTCACTCGTTGATGATTACATGAGGTGGGCTTGGTTTAGTATCTTCGACAAGTCATCAAAACATCCTGGATTCCAGGCTCAACAATATTTCAGGCATCTATGCTGACGTCACGATCAGAAGGTGATGAAGATAGAAAGTATATGAGGACATTGGAGGGGTAGTTCTGTTTGTAAAGGGAGATGATAATGCATCGTCAACGTTTCCAGTAGTCAAATGGTTCAAAAGGCTCTGAGCACAATGGGACTTAACATCTCAGATCATCAGTCTCCTAGAAATTAGAGCTACTTAAACCTAACTAACCTAAGGATATCACACACATCCATGCCCGAGGCAGGATTCGAACCTGCTACCGTAGCGGTCGCGCGGTTCCAGACTGAAGCGCCTAGAACCGCACGGCCACAATGGCCGGCTCCCAATAGTCATTCAAGTTACTACAGCCTAGCATTTCTCGTCTGACCAATCTCATTTTTAAGACATTCGCTTTCCCTTTTGCCTGTTTCACTTGCTGTATGCCTTTATTTTGTTTTCGCTTCGTCGATTACCCAAAGATTTATACTGGACCCTGTCTGTTTGCATATGTAAATCCTCTGCTGTGGACCTTGTCTCTCTGCATATTTAAGTCCTCTGCTGCCTTCACTACTTCATCTCTCACGGCTGTTCATTCGTTTTCTATTGTGTTCCTTGCCGCTGTTTCAGTCAATCATTTCCCATTGCTCCCTTCGAAACTCCCAACTCATGATTTTTCAGCTTCTCTTGATCCAGTCTCCGTAATTTTCTACCTTTCTTCAATTTCTTCAGTTTTAATCGACAGATCATGACCAATAAATTACGGCCAGAGATCATATCTGCCCCAGGGGAATGCACTGCAATCCAAAATTTGGCTATGAAATCTCTGTCTTACTATCATGTAATCCATTTGAAACCTTCTGTAGCTCACTGGTCTCTCCAAAAAATGGGTGTGAAACCTTATGGGACTCAACTGCTAAGGTCATCAGTCCCTAAGCTTACACACTACTTAACCTAAATTATCCTAAGGACAAACACACACACACACCCATGCCCGAGGGAGAACTCGAACATCCGCCGGGACCAGCCGCACAGTCCATGACTCCAGCGCCTCAGACCGCTCGGCTAATTCCGCGCGACTGGTCTCTTCCCGGTACACAACCTTGTCTCATGACTTTTGAGTCAAATATTAGTAGTTATGAAATTCTGCTCGGCGGAAAATTCTACCACGCGATGTAACCTTTCATTTCTCTCCTACAGTCCATGTTCTCCTACTTATTTTCTCTCGGTAATTTTCCTATTATTGAATTTTAGTCCCCAACTACAATAAATTTTGATCTCACTTAAGTGATTGAATGATTTCTCTTATCTCGTCATGAATTCCATTTCTTAATCGTTTGAGAAGCTAGTAAACATACTGTCGTATGTGTTGGTTTTGTATATCTCTCTTCACTAGCCTATGTTCTTCATAGAAGCTTAACCGCACAACTGTTTTCTTATTCATTATTAGGCCTTCTCCTGACTTTGTATTTATGAAACTGCCCTGACCTGGTAAGAAGTTCTTTTTGCCAGTGAGATTCAACAATCCGACTATATCTAACTTCAACCTATCCATTTCCTTTTAAATCCTCTAATCTAACTACCCTTTTAAGGAATCTAAAATTTCACGATGTGACCCTTACAACGCCAGTTTGTTTCTCCAGAATATTCCTCGTTCTGAGGACCAACTTGGAATTATTTTACCTTTCGTATTTTATAGAATCGTTGAGGATACCTTCATCAGTAAACCATATATTAGAGCTGCATGCGCTAGATATACATGACGGCTCTAATTTCCTCTTCCTCTGAAGCGTTCGCACTACCAACAAGGCAAGACCATTTTGGCTGACGTTACAAAGCCAGATCAGTCAACCATCCAGACCGGTGCCCTGAAAGTTCCGTAAAGTCTGCTGCCACACTTGCATGTTTGTCTTGTGTCGCCACAGATACTCAGATGTCATTTCACCTACAGTATGACTAGCTGTATCGCAGAAAAGTACGAACCACCCCACTTCTGCAAGATTCGTGGTTCGTGGGCACACGACTCCTAATGTCCATTGCAAAAGTACCCATTTGCAAAGTTCGGTGTGAAACTGGTGGAAATGGGCCTACGTTTGTTGACAGCGGCGGTTACTGTCTGGTTAGTAAGAAATTGTAACTGACAAGCTGTGGCACTCGTCTATGGTCCCTGTCGGGCTAGGGGCGGAAGTAGGTAGTGTTACACACTTGCGAGATATAGACGGCTCGTAGATAGGCTCGGTAGCCCTTGTTGACACATCAACAAAACAGGAAAATTTATTCACGCTGTGTTCATGGGCACGTCGTAATAAAGAGTGGGGCAAATAAAAGTGGCCCAGAGGAGTGCTTACGATTGGACGTGAATGTATGCATATAACAACACCCTGTGACTTGCACACCACGTGTACGTCCGCCTCGTGAACCATGGAGCATATTTACACAAACTTTATGCCTGACATAGTTCACAACAGAGGTCAGTCTGGCCGCCTAGCTGGCCATCCAGGTCACCTGATATGTCAATGTGCGATGACTTTTTGTGGGGAGCTCTCAAGTCTAAGGTGTATCGCAACAGCCCTCATAGTCTTCAGAAACTGCAGCAGAACATTCGGAAGAGATTTCAGCAATTCCAGCAGTACAGCTTCTATCCGCCTTCAGCAACTTGCTGACCTGACAGCAAGAGTGCCAAGACATGAATGGTGGTCACATTCAACGTCTGCTATGGTCAGGCTAGAATAATTGAGGAGCGCCGCAACAAAATCCGATAAATCCAAATTTGCTGTTAATACAGAAAGTAACAAATAGTGATCTCTAAATGGCTCCACAAGCTATAAAAAGAAGAAACACACCATAAAACACTTTATGTCACGTTGTGCTGAAAATTATTTTGAGGCAGCATGTATTACTCCCGTATCTCCCCCCTACAGCTCAAATACGCGAATACAGCAAAAGTGGGCAGATCGGGCTTTTTTCCGACGCTCCTCAATTCTTTTTCTCTGCTGTGTTTCTTTGTACCCCGTAACTCTGTTCTATGGGCCGCTTTTATTAACCCCACCGTGCAGAAAAGCTCTGCCAATTCTGCCATTCTATCACGTGCCATGCGACCAGCTGGGACATAAACATAATTTTATTGCTGTAACTTACATGTGGTGGAGGGTCACGTGTTTGTGGCGCCAGTTCTAGAATATCTTTTTTTTTTTTTTGTCATCAGTCTACTGACTGGTTTGATGCGGCCCGCCCCGAATTCCTTTCCTGTGCTAACCTCTTCATCTCAGAGTAGAACTTGCAACCTACGTCCTCAATTATTTGCTTGACGTATTCCAATCTCTGTCTTCCTCTACAGTTTTTGCCCTCTACAGCTCCCTCTAGTACCATAGAAGTCATTCCCTCGTGTCTTAGCAGATGTCCTATCATCCTGTCCCTTCTCCTTATCAGTGTTTTCCACATATTCCTTTCCTCTCCGATTCTGCGTAGAATCTCCTCATTCCTTACCTTATCAGTCCACCTAATTTTCAACATCCGTCTATAGCACCACATCCCAAATGCATCGATTCTCTTCTGTTCCGGTTTTCCCGCAGTCCATGTTTCACCATCATACAATGCTGCACTCCAGACGTACATCCTCAGAAATTTCTTCCTCAAATTAAGGCCAGTATTTGATATTAGTAGACTTCTCTTGGCCAGAAATGCCTTTTTTGCCATAGCGAGTCTGCTTTTGATGTCCTCCTTGCTCCGTCCGTCATTGGTTATTTTACTGCCTAGGTAGCAGAATTCCTTAACTTCATTGACTTCGTGACCATCAATCCTGATGTTAAGTTTCTCGCTGTTCTCATTTCTACTACTTCTCATTACCTTCGTCTTTCTCCGATTTACTCTCAAACCATACTGTGTACTCATTAGACTGTTCATTTCGTTCAGCAGATCATTTAATTCTTCTTCACTTTCACTCAGGATAGCAATGTCATCAGCAAATCGTATCATTGATATCCTTTCACCTTGTATTTTAATTCCACTCCTGAACCTTTCTTTTATTTCCATCATTGCTTCCTCGATGTACAGATTTAAGAGTAGGGGCGAAAGTCTACAGCCTTGTCTTACACCCTTCTTAATACGAGCACTTCGTTCTTGATCGTCCACTCTTATTATTCCCTCTTGGTTGTTGTACATATTGTATATGACCCGTCTCTCCCTATAGCTTACTCCTACTTTTTTCAGAATCTCGAACAGCTTGCACCATTTTATATTGTCGAACACTTCTTCCAGGTCAACAAATCCTATGAAAGTGTCTTGATTTTTCTTTAGCCTTGCTTCCATTATTAGCCGTAACGTCAGAATTGCCTCTCTCGTCCCTTTACTTTTCCTAAAGCCAAACTGATCGTCACTTAGCGCATTCTCAATTTTCTTTTCCATTCTTCTGTATATTATTCTTGTAAACAGCTTCGACGCATGAGGTGTTAAGCTGATTGTGCGATAATTCTCGCACTTGTCAGCTCTTGCCGTCTTCGGAATTGTGTGGATGATGCTTTTCCGAAAGTCAGATGGTATATCGCCAGACTCATATATTCTACACACCAACGTGATTAGTCGTTTTGTTGCCACTTCCCCCAATGATTTTAGAAATTCTGATGGAATGTTGTCTATCCCTTCTGCCTTATTTGACCGTAAGTCGTCCAAAGCTCTTTTAAATTCCGATTCTAATACTGGATCCCAAATCTCTTCTAAATCGACTCCTGTTTCTTCTTCTATCACATCAGACAAATCTTCACCCTCATAGAGGCCTTTTCCAAGTATACCTCCTCCTCTTGTGATTCTTGAACAGGGTATTCGCTATTACTAGCTGAAACTTGTTACAGAACTCAATTAGTCTTTCTCCTCTTTCATTCCTTGTCCCAAGCCCATATTCTCCTGTAACTTTTTCTTCTACTCCTTCCCCTACAACTGCATTCCAGTCGCCCATGACTATTAGATTTTCGTCCCCCTTTACATACTGCATTACCCTTTCAATATCCTCATACACTTTCTCTGTCTCTTCATCTTCAGCTTGCGACGTCGGCATGTATACCTGAACTATCGTTGTCGGTGTTGGTCTGCTGTCGATTCTGATTAGAACAACCCGGTCACTGAACTGTTCACAGTAACACACCCTCTGCCCTAGCTTCCTATTCATAACGAATCCTACACCTGTTATACCATTTTCTGCTGCTGTTGATATTACCCGATACTCATCTGACCAGAAATCCTTGTCTTTCTTCCACTTCACTTCACTGACCCCTACTATATCTAGATTGAGCCTTTGCCTTTCCCTTTTCAGATTTTCTAGTTTCCCTACCACGTTCAAGCTTCTGAAATTCCACGCCCCGACTCGTAGAACGTTATCCTTTCGTTGATTATTGACGTAAGTAATATCTATAAATCTCCGAAGCGATGTCTGCTCTCTTTTAATGTGACTATTATTTTGGTCGCAAGGCCGTGTTCTCCGGCATTACTGTTCAGACTTTCGCAGTTCAGTATGTAACTGCAGCTGAAAAAATTACATTATTACCCAAACTAGATTAACAGGTTTCACTGGCATCGTTCAGAGATTGCGGTGCCACATCAAAGCAGGAAACTCAAACCGATACCACAGACTTTAGTGATGGCTCGCTGTAATCCGCAACGACTTATGGGAGGCGCTCCTGAACGCCAAGCGCCTCCCCCACACAGCAGTATCCTCCCATTGCGGTCAATATAGTGCTGAGCACGCAAGAACTCGGCCAATTCGAGATCTAAGCTACAGCAGTGAACATCACCGAAGGACAGTGACAGTTAAAGCTTCTCACGAAATGCACCTCGTAAATGTTGCATTTCGTACTGCAAGAGAACAGTTGATTAATCTGTCCATCAAGTAATACTCTGCTACTATATGAGAGTTGTGAATTATTCAGTACTCCTGTGACAACAAGGTGTGTCAAACGTAAGTAAATCATTTATTCTTTCATGCAATAAAGTAAACTATTATTCCATGTATTCTAGTCTGATGAGCCTTCTTACAGAGCATTCAAAGAACCCATAGCTGTGGCTGGACGAAAGTAGTTTCACCAGGCCACAGTATTTTAAAAAATAGTTATTGTTACAGAAAGCTCCAATTTAAGCTGCTGATGTTACATGCGAGCAATAAATGTGCAAGGTCAAGAAAGATAAGTTTGTGCTCAGAAAGGTGAAGGCACGGTTGCGATTCATCGCCACTGTTGTACGTCGAAGAAGCAAGGAAACAAATGACAAAATTTTGGGTCGAAGTGCAGGGGCGGGGGGAGGTCTGAAAACCGTGTTAACGTCCATATACCACATAATCTGTGTAGCTGGTTTATTAAGACTTAGAAGACGTGCTGAGGGAATGTGCATGCTTAGGAAAGGACAAAGCGTAAAGGAAAACCAAACCTTAATAGAAGATGGGAGGTTCTTCTTGATTCAGGACCCACTTATTTTCCATTTTTCGCATTATATCTGATAGCTGCATGTAAGATGGATAAACTGCCATCGTGAGTAACAATACAGAGCAGTGATGTAACGCTGTAACGCACAGAGAGACGATTGACACGGTCGGCAAGAATCCATCGAGTACGGCCGCGCCTTATCTCGCTGTAGCTGTGCTGATGGTCGAAGGAACAGACCGATGAATGAGAGCGTATTCAGCATATCAGCTGTTGACACCGAGGGCCATCCGACATTCAGGCGAGAAACGGCTACTTTTTGTTGTTGTGGTCTTCAGTCCAGAGACTGGTTTGATGCACCTCTCCATGCTACCCTATCATGTACAAATCTCTTCATCTCCCAGCACCTACTGCAACATACATCCTTCTGAATCTGCTTAGTGTATTCATCTTTTGGTCTCCATCTACGATTTTTACCCTGCACGATGCCTCAGAACATGTCCTACCAACCGATCCCTTCTTCTAGTCAATTTGTGCCACAAATTTCTCTTCTCCCCAATTCTATTCAATAACTCCTCATTACTCACGTGATTCTCCATCTGCTCTTCAGCATTCTTCTGTAGCACCACATTTCGAAAGCTTCTATTCTCTTCTTGTCCAAACTATTTACCGTTCACGTTTCATTTCCATACATGGCTACACTCCATACAAATACTTTCAGAAACGACTTTCTGATACTTAAATCTATACTCTATGTTAGCAAATTTCTCTTCTTCAGAAACGCTTTCCTTG
The DNA here is from genome assembly GCF_023864345.2 of Schistocerca serialis cubense. NCBI lineage: Eukaryota > Metazoa > Arthropoda > Insecta > Orthoptera > Acrididae > Schistocerca > Schistocerca serialis. The sequence goes on along the minus strand of NC_064638.1, from coordinate 1,256,940,220 downwards.
CCATTGTCAGTCTACGTTTTATATCCTCTCTACTTCGATCATCTTCAGTTATTTTTGTCCCAAAATAGCAAAACTCCTTTACTACTTTAAGTGTCTCATTTCCAAATCTAATTCCCTCAGCATCATCCGACTTAATTCAACTACATTCCATTATCCTCGCTTTGCTTTTGTTGATGTTCATCTTGTATCCTCAAGACACTGACCATTCCATTTAACTGCTCTTCCTAGTCCTTTGCTGTCTCTGACAGAATTACAATGTCACCAGTGAAGCTCAAAGATTTTATTTCTTCTCCATGGATTTTAATACCTACTCCGAATTTTTCTTTTGTTTCCTTTACTGCTTGCTCAATATACAGATTGAGTAACATTGGGGGTAGGCTACAACCCTGACTCACTCGCTTCCCAGCTACTGCTTCCCTTTCATGCCCCTCGACTCTTATAACTGCCATCTGGGTTCTGTACGAATTGTAAATAGCCTTTCGCTCCCTCTATTTTACCCCTGCCACCTCCAGAATTTGAGGGAGACTATTCCAGTCAATATTGTCAAAAGCTTTCTCTAAGTCTACAAATGCTAGAAATGTAGGTTTGCCTTTCCTTAATCTATCTTCTAAGATAAGTCGTAGGGTCAGTGTTGTCACTTTTTCTGTAAAAAACGTTAATTATTGCAATCCAATTTAACATAAAAAAATACCATGAATCATTAAAGTTTCGTTACTGTTACCACACTATGCAGTAAACTAATTGGAATAACAAAATGACGGTGGAACTCTACCAACAAAATATTAATGCTTCCAGTGTCGTACGAAATTTGGTAGTGATTCTTTTTGGGCGCCAAGTTAAGCAAGTCGGCATTAGGACGAACTCCTTGTCTGAACTCGGCGTCAATCATACTCACGGTTTTCCGTATTTACTGAATGATGTGTTTTACGCAGAGTAATTGGGTATCATTATACGGTGCTTATAAATAAACGCACCGTAACAGCAGCCCGAAATATTATAAAATAGATTTTCTACCCACACAACCGTCTGTAGCCACAAAAGTATAACATCTCCAGGCGGGAACTTTTCCAGAGCCGCTACTTTATCGTCTGCAGGGGATGATACTATCGAGAGGACTCCATAGAAGAGTTAGGAGGATATCCTACGTATCGATTCTCAAATTTATTTCAAGACTGGTTTGTTTTTCTTTGCAGTTTCAGTTTAAAAGGCAGTTTAACAGTACCGCTACTATGTCACCGTTTATAGACTCGTGACATATTCTGAGACATACACATAAGGCTTAGTTCAAGGGTGATCTTGCAAAGATAATGAGGAATATTAGATGAACAGCGACTAACTCAGATTTGGTATCGAGACAATAGTCAAGGAAGTGAAAGGATCATACTGCCTCTAAAGGAAGAACAGATATAACAGCCGAAGCAAGGCAGATACCAGAAATCGACTAGCACATCCAAAGAATGCGTTCTTCGCTAAAGGGCAGTACTAGTATCGTATATTGACATTGAAATAATGTTGAAGTTCATGAAATTGTACCTGTGGAGCACAACGTTGTACTGAAATGAAACATGGGCTATGCGAAATCTGGAAAAAAAGACATTATTATCGTTTAAAATATATTTCTGTCGAAGACTATTACGTATTGTAAGACTATACAAAATGAAGGACAAAATAGAATAGCTTACAAAAAAAGACATTTGCTATGACATCAAAGTAAAGTTTCCGCTGAAAGCAGCTATAGGGAGCATGATAATGGGAGCACTTAATTGTACTTTAACGCCTCGGCCATCCAACGGGGCTGAGTACCTGCTTGCTAGAGAGCTATGCTAGTTGAAAATAAATAGCTTAGAGAAATGACGCTGCAGTGGAAATTTTAAGTGTGAGAAGACAGTGCGTGAATAGTGATGAATAATCCCTTTGGAACGATAATGGTAGACAATAACGGTGATATAAATTTTAATGAACTGATTATTTATCCATTAATGAAAAACACAACAAACAGAATTGTGGACTTACGAAATGTATGAGAATATGACATCAAATAAACTGACGATAACAATATATGTGCATTAAAACTTTTGTCTATGCAATTCAATTGCAGGCCGAGTCCCTCAATCAACTATTCACAACAAATACATGAAATATAAAGTCCCACTGCGCATTATGAATAGCTAAGCCACGCGATTAAAATTCAGTAGGTCGGTAAACAAACTATAACTCCCCTGAAGCAGTGATAAAGACTTTCAGGCTAACCAGAAACAATTATCAAAAGCGGCGGAAATAATTCTAAGCCCCACGCTCAACACAGTCCAACGAAAAAGTTTCAAAAGATTGACAAATTCTAAATTAAACTTTATAGCAATTTTGCTATGATCCTGAAAATGTTAAAGTATCAAGCGACCGATTTTCTGCCCATTCAACACTCGAATATCGCAAATTAACTCGAATAGGCACATACGCACGGGCTATTGCCTCGCCACCTCAGAACATTGTGTTCAAAGTTCGTCTGTTAACGACATTTTATGCTCTCAGGAGCACCCTAGAGTGCAATAAATTAGACAAAATGATCCATTACCGAAATTACAAGTAGCTCGTACATAGTAAATACATGCCTAGATGAGATCTTCCATTCGCCGGGCCTTTTATGACCTCACAAAACAACGTAAATCTATTGGCTCACTTGGAAATAACAGCATCATATATCACCTACACACGCTCATAGTATTTATTACAAATAAATTATATTTAACTACACGAACACAAACTGATATGGTATAGTCGTGTGAACTTTTTTAATGTGGTTTGAGAAAAATGAATAGATTTCACCAATGATAAACGTTTTGTGTCTGCATTAGTGAACATAATAGTAATTAATTAACTGACAATTATTTGTTATATGTACATACACACATAGGTATAACCATACCAACATGGACAGTTATACATATGACATATTCAAAAATCGGAGAACTTTATGGCTACAACAAGCTGAATTGTTTTTCATAACTGGCTGGAACTATAATATGCTATAATTTAGGCTGTGTGTAAGTCAGTCAAGACAAGCAGTGACTATAGCTGACTCCATCAACCCTCGTCTGAATACTGATTGTAGTTATCGCTCAATGTATTTAGTGGTAAATTATCTTGAAATGGTAATATGATAATGTTCTTACAATGTTACCGATGTAGCCTCTGTAATTTCTGTAGTACAATTATTTTTCAAGCAGCAATACACGTGCACTGCTGTCTTAATTACCGTCGTGTATTTGAATTTCTGGCAGGACGTTACTGTGGTTTACTACTTAATTTCTCAATTATCGGCTTGTACCACTACAGTAGATATGGCAAATAATTTGTACTTATTAATTCTGAGTAATGTAAAATGTATATTCTTTATTATGAAATCTCTTTAATCAACTGTAAAGAAGTAGAGTTGTGTGAAATGTTTACTCATCGCGAGTTAAGTTCTTTGTATTAATTGGAGGGCAGTATCATTTAATTATGTATATTTTGTGATGACTTCTTAATATGTTTAAATGATGAGATTTTTTAAAAATATGTTTGTTTTTAACTATGTAATAGCTGGTTCATACCTAGGGACTTTGCATCATATAAAGTAAAACCAAGAGTAATTCCCCTCTGCAACAGAAGTGGTTCGGCGCGAGCGAAAAGGTGGTATTGACGCTCAGCCTGAGCGGAAAACGAGAGACCACAGCAAGCAGTCAGTCGGCAGCAGCCAGGAACCGATGAGTGAACAGCGCAGGTGTCGAGCGAGGCCTACAGTATTGCAACTGAGATGGAATGGCCTTGGATGTAATTTTTGGCTGAAAATAGTGCTCTCGCTTTGGGAAAGGCTTCAAAATGATATTAACGACGCCAAGAAGAAGTAAATAGAGCTTATTAATGTTGATGGTGTTAGGACAGCAACCAGCCACAAATTTACTTTGAGTTCCTTTATTCAAAGGAGACCGTTACCGGTTTCGAATCGTTGTGATTCATCATCAGACGGTTTACACGCTTTCTTTATGACATTTGGTGTGTTTTTATAGATTAATTGTCCTAAAATATAAATAAAACATAATTATAAACACGCCACACACAGATGGTTGTGTTACAGATATTCTTTGCATGTGACTTACGTGAAACGTCGGTTTCGAGTGTTTGTTTTCATAACATTCGTCCAACCGATGTAAATGCATTCCCACTGCATCCTCGTTGTTGCACACGTAAATGGTTCTCACTGTACACTTTAGATTTGTCGCTGAGATCATTTCAACCATGCACCACATGTTTTGATACATACAAAGAGCTTACAAACACATGAGTATCACAGATGCTATGATATATCGTAACATTTGAGGACGATGTCCTATGTTTGGAAGGGATCATATATTCATTTACAAAACTGTAATGCCTTTTACATTAGTAGAGAGACATTGAATTTTTGAGCTGATATTGCTAAATTAATTATAAAGTTTTTTATATATATTTAGAACTGTATAGGTAAAATAGTATATTATTTTATTACATTTGGCATCATGAGAATTATAGTAGTATATAAATTTGCTACTTCATCTGCAGATAGGTGTATTAATATTATTTGCTTTGGAGGCTGGAAGAAAATTTTTGGAAATTTTTCAGGGAAGGGGTGTTAGCTAACTCTGTTTGTTCGTTAAGGATATAGTCTGGGGTGCGGTTTTTGTGTGTGTGTATTTCTAATTCTTCTAATATATTCATAGTGGCTTCTTTTTCTGTTAGATGCAAAATTTTTATGTTATCCTCAATGTTTCCCGCTGAATGGTTTCCTTCAGCAATATGGGCTGCAAATGCTGATTTGTTCAAGTTACCAAGTCTTAGAGCATCAATATGTTCTTTGTATCTAATTTCAAAACTTCTGCCTGTCTGTCTAATGTAGAATTTTGGACATGTATCACATCTGAGTTTATATATTCCTAATTTACAGTAGGGACTCTTGGAGGTATTTACATCATGGATTACTTTTTGTTGTAATTTATTATTTGTAGAAAAGCTGAATCTGATATTTTTCTTCTTTTTAAATAAGTTTGCTATTTGGTATGAAAGTGGGCCTACGTATGGGAGGTTATCATATTTAGGTTTGGCTTCATTGGCACACTGATTTGGCTTGAAGTGACTGCTGTGAAATGGATCTGTCGTTTTTGTCTGCATTTTATTGTGGAGTTTTTCTATTTTTGTCGGTTTATATCCATTATTATGAGCAACTGTTTTAATTATATTGATTTCATTTTGTTGGTCTGTGTCACTCATTGGTACTTTTTTATTTCGGTGTAGCATTGGTCTGAAATATGTCATTTTTTGTTGGTGGGGTGGCAAGATGAGTTGCTAATACTGACATCTGTGGTGGTAGGTTTTCTGTAAATACCGAATTGATGTTTATTTTTACTATTGCAAATTTTCAGGTCAAGAAAGTTAATGCTTTTATTAGTTTCATGTTCAACTGTGAATTTTATATTTTTGTGCATTTTGCTAAGATCTGCTGCTAATGTATCTATTTCATTGCTTTGCACAAAAATATAAAATTCACAGTTGAACATGAAACTAATAAAAGCATTAACTTTCTTGACCTGAAAATTTGCAATAGTAACAATAAACATCAATTCAGTATTTACAGAAAATCTACCACCACAAAGAAAGGCACTTAATGAGAAATTTATTAGAAAGTTTTAAGACTTTCTTATTGCTTTAAATGTTTGTGTGAAAGTTTTGTGCTAGTACATTTAATGTGCTTGGTAAAAGTTATTTGTTTCAAATGCAGATAAAAAGGGGACTCTTTATGTCTGACCATTTTGAATCTTAACTATATATTGAACTTAAATATGAAATCAGGCAAGAGTATTACCTGGGGAAAAGTGTTTTAATGTTCATTTGCTTTAAAAAGTGTCAGTAAAATTCACTTACTTCACAAGTGGTGTCAAAAAGCAGTTAGTTTAGATGTTGATGGAAGTTGTACTTTCACTTGAAGTCGTGTTAACTGTTTTCTAGCCAAAGGAAGTTAAAGTGATTACAGATAAAGTAAATCTAGAAGGTTTAAATACAGTGTTACTTTATTGTTGTGTACTGTAAATGTGTGTTATTTGTACATGACTATTTTCATGTACTATGTTGTCTGTGTGGATTGTGAAAAACAAGTTTAGGAAATTAGTTAAAGACAGAAATAATGATTAAGATGAATAAGGGAAAGGTCTCAGTTGCAAACTTGTGATTGCTCACCTGTAAAAGTGATAACTGCTGCTACCCATTCCGTCCAGTTGTGTGTGTTCACTGCAGTTCACTGATCAGTAATTAATGAAAGCGCTTTTTACTATAGTAAAATTAGATCCGGTTTAAATAATGTTTTCACATTATTATGCGTAATTAGGCGGGCGACCGTATTATTTCATTTACCAGTAATCTGTTACTGAATTTTTTTTACCAAATTTAGTATTTCTGCAATATACCAACTACTAATATTACGAAGTAAAAGTCGTGACAAACAGACCCGAACTATTTGAAACAGTTGACGCAGAACAGGGAATCAGCGATCATAAAGCGTTTACTGCATCGATGATTTCAGCCGTAAATAGAAATATTAAAAAAGGTAGGAAGATTTTTCTGTTTAGCAAAAGTGACGAAAAGCAGATTTCAGAGTACTTGACGGCTCAACACAAAAGCTTTGTCCCAAGTACAGACAGTGTTAAGGATCAGTGGACAAAGTTCAGAACCATCGTACAATATGCATTAGATGAGTATGTGCCAAGCAAGATCGTAAGAGATGGAAAAGAACCACCGTGGTACAACAACCGAGTTAGAAAACTAATGCGGAAACAAATGGAACTTCACAGCAAATATAAACATAGCCAACGCCTAGCAGACAAATAAAAATTACGCGAAGCGAAATGTAGTGTGAGGAAAGCTATGCGAGAGGCGTTAATTCGAAAGTAAAGTTCTATGTACTGACTTGGCAGAAAATCCTAAGAAATTTTGGTCTTATGTCAAAGCAGTAGGTGGATCAAAACAAAATGCCCAGACACTCAGTCACCAAAATGTTACTGAAACAGAGGATGACAGACTAAAGGCCGAAATACTAAATGTCTTTTTCCAACGCTGTTTCACAGAGGAAGACTGCACTGTAGTTCCTTCTCTAGATTGTCGCAAAGATGACAAAATGGTAGATATCGAAATAGACGACAGAGGGATAGAGAACAATTAAAATCGCTCAAAAGAGGAAAGCCCACTAGACCTGATAGGATATCAGTTCGATTTTACACAAAGTACGCCAAGGAACTTGCCGCCCCCCCCCCACCCCACCTTCTTGCAGCGGTAAACCGTAAGTCTCTAGAAGAGCGTAGCGTTCCAAAGGATTGGAAAAGGGCACAGGTCATCCCCGTTTTTAAGAAGGGACGTCGAACAGATGTGCAGAACTATAGACCTATATCTCTAGCGTCGATGAGTTGTAGAATTTTGGAACACGTATTATGTTCGAGTATAATGACTTTTCTGGAGATTAGAAATCTACACTGTGGGAATCAGCATGGGTTTCAAAAAAGACGATCGTGTGAAACCCAGCTCACGCTATTCGTCCACGAGACTCAGAGGGCCATAGACACGGGTTCCCAGGTATATGCCGTGTTTCTTGACTTCCGCAAGGCGTTCGATACAGTTCCCCACAGTCGTTTAATGAACAAAGTAAGAGCATATGGACTGTCAGACCAACTCTGTGATTGGATTGAAGAGTTCCTAGATAACAGAATGCAGCATGTCATTCTCAATGGAGACAAGTCTTCCGAAGTAAGAGTGATTTTAGGTGTGCCGCAGGGGAGTGTCGTAGGACCGTTGCTATTCACAATATACATAAATGACCTTGTGGATAACATCGGAAGTTCACTGAGGCTTTTTGCGGATGATGCTGTGGTATATCTAGAGGTTGTAACAATGGAAAATTGTACTGAAATGCAGGAGAATCTGCAGCGAATTGACGCATGGTTAAGAGAATGGCAACTCAATCTCAATGTAGACAAGTATAATGTGCTGCGAATACATAGAAAGAAAGATCCCTTATCACTTAGCTACAATATAGTAGATCAGCAACTGGAAGCAGTTAATTCCGTGAATTAGCTGGGTGTAGGCATTAGGAGTGATTTAAAATGGAATGACCATGTAAAGTTGATCGTCAGTAAAGTGAATGCCAGACTAAGATTCATTGGAAGAATCGTATGGAAATGCAATCCGAAAACAAAGGAAGTAGGTTACAGTACACTTGCTCGCCCAGTGCTTGAATATTGCTCACCAGTTTGGGAACCGTACCAGATAGGTTTGATAGAAGAGATAGAGAAGATCCAACGAAAAGCAGCGCGCTGCGTTACAGAATCATTTAGTAATCGCGAAAGCGTTACGGAGATGATAGATAAACTCCAGTGGAAGACTCTGCAGGAGAGACGCTCATTAGCTCTGTACGGGCTTTTGTTGAAGTTTCGAGAACACACCTTCACCGAGGAGTCAAGCAGTATATTGCTCCCTCCTACGTATATCTCGCGAAGAGACCATGAGGATAAAATCAGAGAGATTAGAGCCCACACAGAGGCATACCGACAATCTTTCTTTTCACAAACAATACGAGACTGGAATAGAAGGGAGAACGGATAGGGGTTCTCAAAGCACTCTCCGCCACACACCGTCCGGTGCCGAACCAACTCTGATTTGCACACTAGACATTGCTAACTAAGTCTTAGCTGATACCGCAGAGGACAATATTTCCGTCCTCTGGGACTGCCGAACCAGTTTTGATCTTATAGCCGAGTCACTTCCCCAGCCATCCAAGTTGGGCGCGATCCGAAGATCATCGAAATGCTTCGACTGCCTTTTCGTTCTGCAGTTGTCTGTTATTCTGCTGGTTATTAATACATGTGAAATAATGGAATGATAGCACGCTATTGAGAGATGCTTTAATTTGAAATTCAAGTAAATACGCTGTTTAATTTTACGAAAAGTAATAATAGAAGATTACCATTTTGGGGCGCAATTACCGAACTCCGCAGCCAATCGCGGAGAAGGACCACAATTTAGGCGGCCTTCCTCACGATACCCTTACCTAACAAGTCAACTGTTATCGGTACCTCACACTACATTACGTCGTCTTGCAACTGCTACCTTCTCAACTGTTCTAAGAAGAGTTCCTTGTACCTGAATATGATGGCTGCAAAGCCATTAATATTACAACTAATTAGCAAGATATAGACTATAATACAACACACCTCGAACCATATAACTGTCTAGAGATTATCTAACGCTCCGACGGCTGTGTGCCTACCGTACTATAACGCAGAAGAAAATCAGAACGCTTTGTTGACACTAATAATGGACCACCAAGGAGCTACTGCGTTTATATCTGTAACAAAACGTCTTTCAGTCCTTCTATGAGCAACAGATCTCAGAAGGTAAGCATTTCTGGGCACCGGCCTTTCTTGTTTCCATGGGCGTCGTCGTTTCGCAAATTAGCAGACACGTTTTTACTATTCTGCGATCATCGAGAAACATTAAATTTATATTTCGCAGTAAGGTATTTGAATTCCCATCATTATTATAGTTTTTTATTCTTCTACTTCATTAAAACAGATTTTACTGTATGATCATTTACTAAGAATGCAGTGAAAGACAGAGGCCGACAACCAAACGAATATTTGCCGTCATTTAGTGTCGTTTCGACGTCATTAGGCGCCTCGTGCATGCATCACGTTCTGTTACCCAAACATCCCTCCCTTACTACCCGGATTAGCCACTGGAAACCAGTTACGGGTCGATCGGGTGTCGTCTAATGGGAAGCCGATACCGGGGGCTTCTCCTGATCCGTCATACGGCATTCTCTGTGCGTCTGCGTAGCAACGCGCCTAAAGCGAGGAGCGCGAGCTGCTACGAGACTTCGGCAGGCTACAGCTAGGCCCGGTATAGCCCTTCGTCTCCTAAAGTACGACAAGCGTCATTAACACGACGATAGATCATATTCGGAAACAGCGGGTTTCGTGTTCCCGAAGGATCGTTCAGATGTAAACCGTCCTCATATGGCTCGGTACCGCGAAGAGGAACGTGTTTTTCCAACTACATTAGTAAAAGCGTATAGACCAACATGGTACTTGCTCGCAGAGATCTCAACGCTGCCGTCGGCAACTATCGGTAGTAACTGGTGCACCAATAGCAATGCTTTTTCGCGCACTGTCATCTTCGCCGTTGAGCACCCATAAACTCAACAATATTTTTGTTTGCGCAAGTGTGTAGGTGAAAAATATCTCCTTAAGGGGAGCCAGAAGGCAATTTTTATCCCTATTCTACCAATGGTATTTTACCCTTTGAATAGGTACACTTTTCAAAAGAACTATCAGTGATAAAGCAATGAAATTTTTACTACATATATATAGCACATATGCCTCAATTTACGAGTAAAATGAATACGTTTTATGGTTATGAAGAAAAAAAATTTATTCTTTCACTAGTAAAATTTTACTTTTTGTACATTAATTATTATAAAACAGTTTCTGATTGCTTGGTGGTTCTCAATTTACTTGTAATAACTTATTACCATCTGCAGTACAAATTGACAAAATTTCACGTTTCTAACACCATTAGTTCATCAATATAGTTTTGAGAAAAATTCATTTAAAGTTTAATATTGCAATTCTACTATAGTTGTTGATGAGAATTACTTACCACTAATATTTTCCTGCACCATACTGAGCATCAACTGAATCATACTGATCTTCTTTTCTTCTCTTCGTCTCTCTTCTTTTCGGTCTGGCTTCTTTTGTGCATTGTAAATTAGCAATATCTGCTTTGCGGATTCTTTCTTTATTTATTTGCGCCAAAGATTTTGTAGTATTTCCACTAGATTTTATACCCAATAATTCCTAAACATTCAGTTTTCCAATTACACCACAATTGAAGCATAAAATAGCACCATAAACACCAAATTTGAGGGTTATAAGCTGAAGAAATACAGTTTTCTGTAACCGGTTCCAAATGCCAGATTGCACAGAGCGTCAGGAAACCCATCACATCTCACGAAAAAATTGTCGTATTTATATAAAACAAAAACTGTTTCACGTAGGAAAGACCAGGCATTTCAGATGCGCTAGAAACAAAAATCGAATTTTTGAAGCCCACTTGCCTTAACTTTATGCGCGATCGTGCAATATGGGCTGAGAAAAACCTAAAGAAATTGATGTTGACGTTAATAGACTGTATTGGTGGCGATACTTGGTTTGTAGGGCGCTCAACTGTACCGTTATAAAAAAAAATGGTTCAGATGGCTTTGAGCACTATGAGACTTAACTGCTGTGGACATCAGTCCCCTAGAACTTAGAACTACTTAAACCTAACCAACCTAAGGACATCACACACATCCATGCCCGAGGCAGGATTCGAACCTGCGACCGTAGCAGTCTCGCGGTTCCAGACTGTAGCGCCTAGAACCGCTCGGCCACTTTGGCCGGCGCACCGTTATCAGCGCCCTTACAAATTCCTAATCTTTACACATTCTCGTCTCACAGCATTCACTAATGATGATGATATAATAAGGACAACACAAAAACGCAGTCCCCCAGCGGAAAAATCTCCGACCCGGCCGGGAATCGGACCCGGACTCCCGTGATCCAGAGCCAGCAACCCTAACCACTACACCATGAACTGTGGACTAAGACTATTTAGTACTTAATATATTGAAAGGAGAACTTTCAAAAATATCTCGTCTCCTACTGTCTTTAAACGAAGTTACACGTGTCAACGATACTAATCGACAGAAGGATCACTAATGGATAAGCGTCTCACGCCTGTCATTTCGTTTCTATCTGTAGCGAAAATATTAGGAAACGAGATATACGGGAGTAAGCCAATTATTATCCGCAAAGTAGTTATAAAATTTTAGTGTAATTAAATAGGAAACTTACAAGAACATCATTTTTCGACATAGTCTCCTTGCGTTTGAACGCACTTGGTCCATCGTTGTACAAGCTTCCTGATGCCCTCATAAAAGAACGTTCTCTGCTGAGCTGCGAGCCAGGAATGCACCGCTTCTTTCACTGCTTCGTCCGAGGCAAATTGACTGACACTTAATGCCTATTTGAGTGGACCAAACAAGTGATAGAAGGGGCAAGATCGGGACTATATGGAGGATGATCCAGTACTTCAAAATTGAGTTTCTGGAGCGTTTCAGCAGTGTGGGCAGCAGTATGCGGACGGCCATTGTCGTGCAACAACACAACAGCTTTTTGACAGAAGTGCTCGGCGACTGCTCAGAATTGCAGGCTTTAGCCTGGCAGTAAGCATCTCACTGTAACGTACACTGCCCCTTTCCCTATAACGTTCCAGTACTGGACCTGTACTTCCCCAAAAACCGTAAGAATCAGTTTTCCTGCGGTCGGTTGGTTCTTGAACTTTTTCTAGCACGGCGAATTTGGATGTTTCCATTCCATACTCTGCCGATTACTCTCCGGCTCGTAATGATGGATCCATGTTCCGTCACCAGTAACGATCCTGTGTAAGAAGTTGTTCACTTCGTTACCATAGCAATCAAAATGTTTTTTGCAGATGTCCAAGCGCGTTTGTTTATGCAACTGTGTGAGTTGTTTTGGGACCCATCTTGCACAAACTTCATGAAACCCAAGTCTGTTGTGGACGATTTCGTAGGCAGAACTTTGACTAATTTGCTGACAATGTACCACTTCGTCAATAGTTTATCGTCGTCTAGGAGAATGATTTCACGTGAAACGCTCAATGGCTTTTTCATTTGTGGCGGTAGACGATAGTCCCGCTCCTTCAGCGTGCCTAACACTTGTGCGCCCGTTTCGGAATTTTTCAGTCGATTCGTAGACACTCCGTTGTGGCAAAACTCTGTTCCCATACTCGACCGAAGGTCGTCGATGAATTTTGGCCCCTGATACGTCTTCCGACCACAAAAACGGATCACTGAACGTTGCTCTTCTTTGATACAAATAGACAGCGGAGCAGCCATGATTAACAGCACGGCAGCGATAACGAAACTAACCTAGCAGCTTGAAAATTGGAAAGATATAACAACAAATAAACAATGCATGCATCATCAACGTAAAACGACAATTCTACCATAATAAACAAAAACAGAACTAAATTGCTGATAATAACTGACTTTCCCTCGTATAAGCAGAACAAAAGCCTTAGTAAGAGCTGATCTAGAGTACTGGCCTACGGTATCAAATTCTTATCAAGTAGCCACGACAATGGACACTGATGGAATTAAAAAAAAAAGGTTGTATGATCCCAAGGGTAAATGTTGGTACTTTCAGGCACTGTAGCACAAAAAACCGAAAAGAAAAGGACGTCTCTTGGATAGATCTATAACGCGCTGCAGCACTGAAACTACATGTTTGTGCAATAAGCAACTACAAAAACTAAATCCACGAAATCGATACCATAGCTTCGGAAACTGTGAAGTCGAGATTCAGCTGTGCGATGTGCTTTTGTTATACAGTTTGAGCGCAGGACACGTTATCTGGTTAGCCAATTACTGGGGGCATAGCAGACGTGATCTATTCAGCCTATGGCAAACTGATGGTTTAGTCGCATGGACGCACAAGTTAATATCCATACAGTATAAAAATAAGTAGACTTGTGGCTTCGTAAGTAATTTTGGTTGTCAGAAATATTGCTTGCTTTTTTTTTTCCAAAGATGTGGTTAGGCTGGGACGTATGCTGGCATCTTAAGTGGATACGAATGAAGCAGTGATATTTCTACTTTTATGTGCATGAAATATGTGCCACTTTTATTCCGATTATGTCGTAGTTTCCTTGTCGCAATTTCCGAGGATATGGTACGGCTTCGACGTAAAAATAGAATTCAATCCTAAAGAAATTAAAGAGCGGGATACTGTAAAATTGTCACTAAACGTTCGTAAATTTTACTGTTCCATATTTTATTCAAAGGAAGTCATAATTTATAGTTTAGGTACTAGTTTATTAAAGTTATAAGATCTTCAGTAGTATGTCACATACAAAATAAGTGTACCATGCTCTGTTTTGCACTCTATACTGGTTACTGTACTGCTCTAAATGCTGATGGGAACGACGTACTGGGACGAACTGCAATCGTAAATTTTTGAATGGTTTAGTTATCTAGGGTGAAACTGATGAGAATGAAGTAGAGAATTTTATAGTTCGCATTGTTATAAATATTTGGCTATTCTTTTAAGTATAAATAGCGATTTTTTTCGAAAATATCACTATTTCCAATGGTGTTGTTAGGCCAGGACATCAGAACACAGCTTGAAGTGGCAGGAAAAATCTGGTCGTTGTGACAGACTGATCTGTAGCATAGCCAGAGGTCTAGCTAGGTTAGTTTGGAATGCAACAGTCTGGTTGTGAATTGGCGAAGCCAACGAATATGAAAGCAGAAAATCTGGCTGTGGTGGCAGAGCCGTCTGTAGCGTGCCTTTTGTCGAAACCGATGTTTTAAATTTCTTCGACACTGCAGGTATGTTATTGCTTCGCTTTGCTTGCTACTGTATATTTTGTACATTACTTAATAATGTGTACTTTATTCAACTTCCATGCTCAACATTTGGTCGTCGTCTGTGCGTTCGAGGCTTGAAGATGCGATAATATGATTGGTTGATAACATAGCATGTGTTGTGCTGTGGTTCTGTGTTCTGATTGGCTAAGAACGTCACATGTCCTTCGCTCAGGCTGCGTAACAAAAGCAGATCCCAGGCAGCGCAATCTCGATTTCACCTTTTCTGAAGCTATCGTGACGTATTTAGTGGATTTCGTATTTATACTTGCTTACTGCGCAATTGCAAGTATGTAGTTTAAGCGCTGGAGCGCTTTCCAGATCTGTCCAAGGCAGGTCCTATTCTTCTCATTTGTTGTGTTATAGTGTCTGAAAGTGCGATACCGGTACATAAAAATGGTACCACACCAGCTGATCAGTAAGCCCATCATAAAGTGGAATGGATGTTGACATATACTTTTATACTCTATAAACCTCGATCCCCATTCGATTCAGGAATGGTGACTATAATTTTCTGGAAAAGCTATCAGTAAATTTCTTGATGCAAAGAATCTCTCTCGTAGCGCCTGCCATTGGAGTTTGATGTGCACCTCTACAACTCTCTTGTACTTACTAAACAAACCTGTGATGAAACACTACACTAAAATTGAGCAAGTGTTTCGTAAGCCACTTGTTTCGTGGATGAATTATATTTCGTCAGGATTCATCCAATGAATTACTGTCTGCGAGCTACTTTTCCTACAATTGGTTTTATGCGTTAAGTCTACTTTAGATCAGTATTTTTACTGCTGTTTCCACTGATTTAAATAAAAATTTACGTTGTGTAATAGAACAGTAGTGGACCTTTCAGGCGAAAAATGCGGAACAGGTTACGTTTATTCGCACTTGATAGCCAGCTGCCCGTTCAGAAACGAAATGTCTGTCTTCCACCGGTTTTACTGCATTTCGTTACGATTTTCTGACGCCTTAACTTTCATATGGGCCTACAGAGGGTTCCGTTTCTCCGAAAGATGGATTTTATGCAACCCACAATGCCTTCAAACACCATGCATGAGATTTTCACTTTCTCTCGCTTGCTACGTGCAAACTGTTAGTCGTACAGAATAAGAGAACATAACCATTTTGATGGAACTTTAATGCTGTTAAAATTTGTTTTGAGATACTTTTCCGAGTAATTGAAGAAAAACTGATTTGAAGATCACTATTGTGCGTTTTTCTTGAATAATTTGAAAACTACAGCCTCTAGGTCACTACAAAATTTCACAACAGTACATTTACCTCAGTAAAGATCCTGCTCATTTTTTCTGTAGGACTAGTAGTTTGCATGGAGTGAGCAAAGAAATATGAAAATCTAGCACTTAGTATGTGAAGGCATTGCGGGTTGCACAAAACCCATTGGTACCGGCAGCTGAAACACACTGTGCATAAAAGCGCGTTTATCCAGGAATAGCAACACGGATTTTTCAACGACATATACCGAATCTTGTATACACAGCATGCACAGTTACGCTCCTCTAATACTGTCTTCGGGTAATTCTGAAATTACGTTTACAACCGAAAATTTTGCCCCATTAAGAACGATGTACTAAGATCCATCTCTTAGAATGCCATCAGTCCAGTCTCATAACTGGATCAATGTTCTGTAAGCAGATATTTTATTCCGAAAGTACAGAAATACAATAAAAGTTATCAGACTGCACGTTTAATATGGAACTCTGCCTCCTCACCCCATCCCTCCCTCTTTTGGTAGCGTTATAGTAGTGAGTCACGAACTCACGAGAGGCGAACGTGATGCGAAGTAGATAAATGTCGAGGTCATGTAAGTACTTCACGAGTTACGTAGTGCAGGATCTTAGGAAGTGCTCCTCGGTTAATGTACTACTTATTCCGGAAAATATCTACATTTTGAAGTGGATACAAGGTGATCTACCCACTGTGGTGTGCGGTATCACCCATAATTAACGACGAGGGATAGCATTAATGTGTGTGACTTCAGAGACAGTGGAAAAGAAAATGGCAGGCTAGCAACCTAACACAGAAAAAACGAGAGCGGTACTGACAATGTTGTTTACCTAACGTTCGTGGTTACTCAGTTCACAGTTAACAACCGCTACAACAGCCCTCTGAATATCACAGAAACACTGATTTTCTCGGGATCACTATACGTGAAAATCATGTTAAATTCTTATGAGAAAGAAAATGACTGTGCATTTGTACACTCGTTTAGAAATTAAAAGATAAAATCTGTGGAAGAAACATAATGGGGTTCTCGTAAAAATATGTTGGTAACAGTTAGACAACCGTTATCTTAGGTACACTGGGCCACATTCAAGTGTCTGTATTGCATTGGGGCCAGAGGGAACTGCCTGCAACAAAGCGTACCACGATTTTTCCACTCTATACATTAATGGAATATGGCAGAAAGTGACTATTGCTGGTAAACTACACCCTCCAGCATGCACTATACAGTGGATTTTCGGAGTATACATGTAGATACTGATTCACGTATAATGCGTGGAAGTTAGTGTGTTGAATTGTGAAGATTATTGTTGCCATCGATGAATGTTTTCTATTTTCGTCGCCAGTTGCCAAGGAGTGACGATCTTTGTCTGACAAAGATATAGTGCTAAAGGGCTGCGACGTGAGTTACCATACATACATTAAGGTCGTGGGTGGATACATACACAGCCAATAGTCCGGTTTATAACGAAGCACCCTCCTCTAACATTACCTTTTTTTTAATAGAAATAGATTCTTGTATAGGTTAAAATTATCTCAGCTGTTACATTAAAAAAGTTCGTATGATTTTCTATACGATGTATTGTATTTCGGACTAAAATGAATAAAAAAGAAATTAATGTGTTACAATCGATGTACTAACAGTTAAAATTACTCTTCTTTTAAAAGTATTTGAAATTACGACATTTCTGGTGTACCTAAAAATCACAATATTAATTGTACAATCTAACTCTAATTATTAAATTATTTCTAGATTTATTTATAAAGTAATTATATAATTTGGTGCAAATTCTTCTTTGGTAAAGAAATTTTGTAAACTCTTTTGCTTTGTAAACTCTTTGGAATAATGTGAGTATCGCATAATGTAAGGAGTGGTGGGCATGCCTCTGATGGAAGTAGACGTTTTCTAAGTTTGTCGCAACATTGTAATTACTAGTTTTTTTAATGTGGAAAATGTAAAAACCATGTGATGTTGAAAGATGTGACAAAGAATAAAATTCAAGAATAATACAGGCAAATCTTCATCACTTATAGTCATCAAGAACCTACAAAATAGAAATTTCAGCTGCAAGAATATACCCCTAGACAAGACTTTGAGCCATCGACAACTACAACGAGATAATGAACACAAGCAAAAAGTTATTCTTTTGTATATGTTACACCTCTCTAAACTTTCAAAATTTGTGCAAAGACAGAGAATTTTAATAGTGATGTGTGGGAGGGTAAGATTACAAGGTCCATTGTTGATAGTTTAAATTGGAACGCCATGAAGACAGAATGCAACAAACATCAAACTAATAGGAAATCTACTATATGCTTGGGAGTGTAAGTGAACAGCATTTTGGCGTAACCGCACATTCTGTATATAAGGTAAGATTAAGCAGCAGGTTAGTCATGCATGAATCAAATTTTAATATTGGTTGTTTGTGAGACGATCGTGCTACCCATCATGTTATACAGAGACACATGCACTAGCACGTGTCTGGATTCGACAGCAGGAAGATACTTGCCTAACAATGCTGTATTGTTGGTTGCGTTGGTCAGGATTGCGTGACCATCATGCGAATATGGAATCAGTTTGTTCAGGAAGGCCCTACTCACCACATGCCGGATCTCAATGGCCCCATCTGACCAGCACCTGAGGGGAGATACTATCCTCTCAATGATGCGCAATCGTACACCCAAGTCATGTATCTTGGATCAATAAATTTCCTTGTTTGCTGCAAGTCATGAACGCAAATGGACAATGAGTAGTATATCCATGAGACATACGCTCAAAGATCACGTTTCTGCCGCTAGTTGACGTCACAGTCGCTGTGGCAGTCACACCCCCTTACTTATCACACCCATCCTATCCAGTACGTGACAACACAGGCTAAGCATCTCCCGCTCCCTCTCCCCTCACGGTTCGCCAACCAGTCTCAGCGAAGTATTATAATGGCGCAGTGAATCGGTTGATTTTCATAAAAGTGACGCCAAGTTCAAAGATACCCTGCATTCCCAAACAAATTAGGTAACCTTCACTTGAACATGCATCATGTTAAAAGATATTTGTGCACAATGAGGTTATTTAAAAGATATTTAACTCTGATTTGCCTAGACTTATTCATACATACACCTGTACGTAATCAACGTAGTATTAAAATAAGGCAGTCAATGTATTTAAATAAAATAGCGTTATGGTAAATGACATATGTTTCAGTATTGTGCGAGCGCGCTCACACACACACACATACACACACGCACACACACACACACACAATATTTATACCATTAAATTACAGATGAAGCTGCCCTACCGACAGTTCGACGAACAAACAGAGCCTATAATTAAATATTTCCACATGTAAAACGTTCTACGATGCTTGCCCAGTGTTACAATGGTAACTGCTATAGCTGGAAAATACGTCAGTAACATTAAAAACGCAATGTTTAAGTATACTATGTTATTTTCGACGCGCGCGTGCACACACACACACACACACACACACACACACACACATACATACACATACACACATACGTATCCGTCAAACTGGTGCCCAAAATATGACTATGAACTCTAAAGCAACTAACCAATTACCTCAGTTCCATTCCCATGCCAAAACAGTGTGCTAAATAGGCAGCTAACATTTCAAGTTGAGCCTAACTCTTCGATCTATTAAAATTAACCTCACCAGGCATATAACTGCAGAAAATACACGTATGCTCAAATACTGGCAAGCACACAAACAAATAAACAGTCTAAATTACTACCAGCTATTGGAAGAATATAACTGATTCCATCATCTAGGTCTGCACTGAGTAAAGGGCACAATAGAGAAACAAACTAAAAACTGACATTTGTATATCGTTCTATGTCAATTGTTACAATAGTATGTCGACATCTAAAATATGTAAAGGGTATGGGCATGTCAGTCTGAACGAAGGTTATGAAATGTTCTTTTACTAGCTAACATTGTTACAAGTTTTTCAAAAATGTTTCACCTTAGCAAAAAGTAACTTGTGGAGGAAGAGATAATGTACCACTTACAAATACAATCGAGGCTATTTACAGCTTAATATTTCCTTTCATTCATATTTTAACTAGGTACTGTACTGGTGCCAAGGCTCCCTAAGATGTTTACAGATTGTATTTCCTATAATTAATGACTGCTAATGAAAATAATCCATTTAAAACCACCTCAGTCAAACACACAATAGCAAAAAGTCAAATAAACTGAGGAAGATCCACTTTACAAAGGAAGGAATAAGGTCTTTTGAAGATATTCTCTTATATGTAGCGATTAAACTACGTATTTTCGTGATACATGAAGAGAACTTCTCCCACGTTTACATACAACAGATCACGACTAAAGATTATCCTGTAATGAGACAGACCTGGAACATCCCCAAAGATGGTGGCTCGATATCATGAAAATAAAAGTCTATGTCACTGCAACAGTGCAACCTAACATTCAATCTTTGCAGCAAAATGAAAGTACATTATTTCCAAAAATACGTAATGTTTCTAATATAAATTAAACATGGCGATACTGTCAGCAAGTAATAGTTTCATATTAAAGAAAATGTAATACCGCAGCCAGTTTTGCCATGTCGCCCTGAGCGGCTATGCAGGTGGGAGGGGCCGGACTCCCTGGAGCGAGCCCCCAATGAGAGGGACACCGCACATTCTGCAAGCACACAACGGGAAGCTGGGCCGACGTCCCCGCCTCTCTACGATGCGAAGGGCCCGTCTGACAACGAGAAGCGTGCCGAGAGCTGATGGACACGTGCAGCCATTAGGACGGAAAGCCAAGAATGTACGCGAGAAAGCGTCTGAGTTCTTCTAGTCTGGCTGCAGTCACTTTACGTGCCTTAGAAATCACGGATGTGCCGACAGTTCCAGCACCCCACAGCCACAGGGAGCGGCTTACAAAAAGGGCGGGGAATTGGTGGAGGTAGGCGTGTGAAAGAGGCCAGCATTCTTGAGAAGATGTTTTTCTCGACATTGAGGACATTCCTTGTAAATGACGTACGTCAGCAGATTTTGAGATGGAGCCCAAACATGAGTCTATCCAGGGCTCACGCAGAGCGAGAGCGGATATAAAGAAGCGTTATGTAGCTGCTCTCCCAACAGCCTCGGAATGCAAGAAAACATCTTAAGAATGTGAAATCGTGAGAAGGATGCCGATTCACGAACCACACGCCAGCCCGCGCCACCCTGCACGGAGAGGGGTGGCGATGAAACGGCGATCTGTCATTGAGCTGCATTGAAAATTTCGTCCGCCAATGTCAACGCCGAAAGGAACAATATTTCGAAGAGGAGTTGAGCTGAGAGGTGGGCGAGAAGCGAAAAAAATGGTTCAAACGGCTCTGAGCACTACGGGACTTAACATCTGTGGTCATCAGTCCCCTAGAACTTAGAACTACTTAAACCTAACTAACCTAAAGACATCAAACATATCCAAGCCCGAGGCAGGATTCGAACCTGCGACCGTAACAGTCGCGCGGATCCGGACTGAGCGCCTAGAACCGCGAGACCACCGCGGCCGGCGCAAGAAGCGAGAAGGTAGTCGTGGAGACACCGCGGAAGCGAGAGGACATTGGCGCTCTTCCACCCATCGCTTACATCAGCCTTCCGACGCCGTGATAGCACAGTTCCGACCACGCAACCGACAACGGGCAGACAACGCGGAGATCGTACCTTGGACCCACCGCAAGTCAGCGATTGCTGATGAGGGCAGTCGACTGGCGCTGCACAGCTCCAAGGCGACGTGGCGTACCAACGTAGCGCCTGCTACCGACAGCAGTATGCGATGTGAAGAAGGATGGTGAGAATCGTTCCCTCCTACTTCCCCTTAATAGCTGAGTCGTGTCCACGCCCAGTCAAATCAGCCCTGAGAATTACAATTCTGTTTTGTCAAAACAGTACAAAAATAAATACATTTCTTTCATGTTTTGATCACGTAAGCAATCTTTTACATTCATAAATGAACTCCTTAGTTTTGTACCCTTTGTGTTTGATTTCATTTAATTATTGATATCAATTAATTGTTGGCTCCTAACACGGAGCAATCTCATTAGACATCCGCTCATCATTTCTTGTCCGACGCCAGAGAGAAGAATTCTGAATTGACAACATTTTTGGCCCCCAGCATGGGTCGACCTGATTGGCAATTTTCATGGTATCTGATGTCACAAAATAATTTCACGAGTTCACTACAAAAACTTGTACTGGATATGGTTAATAGTCGTAAATCATTAAGTTAAGCAGCACTTTTTAACAGCCAAATTTCAGTTGCTTCATCACATTTTGCAAGCATTAATATTTTCTGCATAACTTATTAAAATACATGCATCTTACTTAATGAGACAATCAGGATAAATTACGGGTTAGTTGTCAATCATAATTCGATTTTAGTACTGCACATTAAATTATGTTAAATACATAACAGCTGGTTGAGTACCATTGAAAAACACACATGAATGCTACGTTTTATCTAACTTACAGCCTAAAGTGCACTTTCCAGGGAGAAGTAGCAAAGTAATTTATGTTCTGCATAGACAACATCTCATGCTTGCTAAACTGTTCAGCTACGTATCTTCCCATGGTTGGCATCCATTGAGCATAATGATATGATGAGAATTCCTACCATTCACAAATTCTATTTTTTTTATATGGCGAACTGCAAGAAGATACCAGGGAAAGTTAGTTGTTGAAATTTGTTTTCCTCCCAGTATCATAATCTTGGCCAGTCTTGGATCATTTGACGACTGAGCAAGGATCCAGCTCAACGGGGTAAGTTTCAGAATGACTCAAATGGCTCTGAGCTCTATGGGACTTAACATCTGAGGTCATCAGTCCCCTAGAACTTAGAACTACTTAAACCTAACTAACCTTAGGACATCACACACATTCGTGCCCGAGGCAGGATTCGAAACTGCGACCATAGCGGTCGCGTGGTTCCAGACTAAGGCGCCTAGAACCGCTCGGCCACACCGGCCAGCTGGGGTAAGTTTATAACTATTTCTCTAAGAACTTCATTGCTCTAAGTAATACATAATGTTCTCTTAAGCAAGTTAGAAAATTACCATTTAGTCCTTCACCACAGTTAATGCAGAAATTTTAAATTTCAGGCAGTAATAGATGATTCTCGAAGTTCTCATTCTATAGATATTAATCATTATCATATGACTTCGAACACAGCAAGAAAACTAATTGCTCTAGCAAATCATTCATGTTTTTCCAGTTGACATCTGCTGGCGATTTATTGAGGACCATCTTCCAGTCGGGGACATCAGATACCTTATCTTCATGTATTACTGCGCTGTTCTCCACCTCCAATGTCTCTACCTTCTGTTTTCCTAAATACATTGTTTTATTTGGCTTCAATCTCTTTCTTGTTTTCGTCTGTCTTCTTCTCCTTGTACCTGCCCCTATCTCTGTAGAAGTTTGGAAGTGGGTTTAAATCCTTCTTGTAGCAGAGACTCATTTGATTTTGCCTTTTTGAACTCTCAGTTTCTTGTGAATATTTCGTTGGGATTTCAACAAAACCTGGCGAGATATTTGTACCCGACACTGGGATAGGCAAATGACTATGAAGTATTACCTCCACTAAGAGGCAGTAAGAGACTATCCAAAAATGTTTCACATATAGATTCGCTGTGTTCGTTGTGGAGGTAGCAATAAAATAGAAAATTAAGTTATGTTAAAAACTTCACTCAATTAACTTACATAAAATAGAGTTTTATTCGCTAATTAAATTGTAAACTTATGCATGAATATAAATGTTATAACCAGCTAAAGCAGTTACCATTTTTTGACAGTCAGTGTAGCACCATGGAATTTACCTCATTTTTATTAATGACCATCCTTAGTGAAGAACGAGCAGTTAATACCTTCTCCACTTTGCCATATATTGTCAATGCATAGCATTGTATACTTTGCTAAATCTCGTCGAAAAACTCACATTAGATGAGGGGTAGAGGCAATGTGTGTGTTGCAATGTTATAGAACCACTTTAATGTCTTTTGATGTGTTTAAAAAGTGGTTCTAAGAATAAACTATGTTTATGTACGAACCTATGATTTATCTCGTTAATTTCAATAAATGAGCTCCATGTATTTCGATAAGTAATGCAGACGTTTTAGACGTGGAAATATTTAATTTGAAAATCCATTGCACTTACAACGTATGGCAGAGATATAAAAAATTCAGTTTTAGAGACAAGTCTTAGAAATGACAATAACGTTCTTAACATTGGTAATTCTCATTGAAACTACACTTAAGCCTTAAGTTATATCAGTAGTAGTGACCTTCTGTCTTTTCGAACCAATTTTTATTCGTTTTGATGAATGTAACGTGTGGCACTAAAATCAAACTACGCTCATCAAGTAACACATAATTAATTTCAGTAGTGCCTGTAAAAGGTCTGTGAGTATTCTCATAATGTATATAGACAGTTTAGATGCGAAAATATTTAATTTGGAATTGCACTGTTCTTGTAAAGTGTGGTACAGCAGAAGAAATTTGGTCGTTAACAATTACTGCTTACACCTAAAACTCTTATTAGCAGTGCCAACGTACAAACCATATGTATTATTTAAACATGTGGAACAGTAGTGCCACATTTGTTTTAATCTCAAAATCTTATAGATGACAATGTTTTACCTCCATCTTCTTATAGCGCTCTGGTTAATCATGTGTTGATGTATGTAAACATGAGAGTAGTTCTCCTTGTAAATAGTGCAAATATGCAATTTGAGTGCTGCATCATAATAAAATCTTATCATATGCAGTTTAAGTGCAACAGTATAATAAAATCACCTTCGTTTATAAAATGGTGTTTGCTCATTCCGTTTGCATTTTGGCTATGTTGTGTGTGTGAGTATGATGTACTTCCATGACTTATTTTTATTAACTGTTGGTGTTATTAACAGCAATTAATTATAGGAAATACAGTCTCTAGAAGTACAAGATAGCCTTGGTACATAAGTTCCAATTGGTAAATATTGCTGCTTTCCTCGAAAGTGCATTTTATTCTTAACCTCCACTATGCCTCGTTCAAATGCAGATAAATAGTATATCATTCTGGCAATAGTATCTATCTAGTGGTATATTGTCTTCTACCCTTCTAAACTGATGCTTTCTAAGATGAAAAATTATTAAAATTTGTAAAACTTTAGTTAACGATGGTCCATTCTATAGAGTATCCTCAGGTTGAAATGTCAACGCCTGTTGTGTATTTTAGATGTGGATATCCCATAGTAACAACTGGCAAGCATAATGGACAATTTAGAAGGTGGAAAAATTTAATTTCAGGGTCTATTTTGCCTTTCTCTTACAGTAGGCCTTCATAATCAAATTAATTACTTCCTTCTAGTAACTGGCAAAAACTGAAGCTGCCTATTTGATTGTGTGTTTACCTGCTTGGCATAGTATTTTAGCTAACATGTATTTTGTATTGTTATAAGTCTGGTCATGTTAATTTTACTATATCGATGATTTGGGCCAAAATTGAAATGTCAACTGTCTGTTTAGCAAGTTATTTATAACGATTTAGCCATGGAAAATACAATGGGGTACTTACTTTAGGGTTGACAACAATGTTTGAGGCGCCAGTTTCATGAACGTATGTTTTTTGTGTATGGAAAATACGATTGTGGTACTTGACCTAAACATTGCATTTTTAATATCGCTGAAGTATTTTTGCACTTTTTTGAGACTTGGAAATATCACAATAATGACACTTAAGAAGCATTACAGAACAATTATTGTGCTGAAATAATTTATTTCATTGACCATGTGTGGTATGCAGGTCGAACTTTGAACGCTTCCTTCTGCAGCTTCATCTGTAAGGATTTTTTTGCACTTGCAACCTACGTCCTCAATTATTTGCTTGACGTATTCCAATCTCTGTCTTCCTCTACAGTTTTTGCCCTCTACAGCTCCCTTTAGTACCATGGAAGTCATTCCCTCATGTCTTAGCAGATGTCCTATCATCCTGTCCCTTCTCCTTATCAGTGCTTTCCACATATTCCTTTCCCCTCCGATTCTGCGTAGAACCTCCTCATTCCTTACCTTATCAGTCCACCTAATTTTCAACATTCGTCTATAGCACTACATCTCAAATGCTTCGTTTCTCTTCTGTTCCGGTTTTCCCACAGTCCATGTTTCACTTCCATACAATGCTGTACACCAGACGTACATCCACAGAAATTTATTCCTCAAATTAAGGCCGGTATTTGATATTAGTAGACTTTTCTTGGCCAGAAATGCCTTTTTTGCCATAGCGAGTCTGCTTTTGATGTCCTCCTTGCTCCGTCCGTCATTGGTTATCTTACTGCCTAGGTAGCAGAATTCCTTAACTTCATTGACTTCGTGACCATCAATCCTGATGTTAAGTTTCTCGCTGTTCTCATTTCTACTACTTCTCATTACCTTCGTCTTTCTCCGATTTACTCTCAAACCATACTGTGTACTCATTAGACTGTTCATTCCGTTCAGCAGATCATTTAATTCTTCTTCGCTTTCACTCAGGATAGCAATGTCATCAGCGAATCGTATCATTGATATCATTTCGCCTTGTATTTTAATTCCACTCCTGGACCTTTCTTTTATTTCCATCATTGCTTCCTCGATGTACAGATTGAAGAGTAGGGGCGAAAGACTACAGCCTTGTCTTACACCCTTCTTAATACGAGCACTTCGTTCTTGATCGTCCACTCTTATTATTCCCTCCTGGTTATTGTACATATTTTATATGACCCGTCTCTCCCTATAGCTTACCCCTACTTTTTTCAGAATCTCGAACAGCTTGCACCATTTTATATTGTCGAACGCTTCTTCCAGGTCAACAAATCCTATGAAAGTATCTTGATTTTTCTTTAGCCTTGCTTCCATTATTTGCCGTAACGTCAGAATTGCCTCTCTCGTCCCTTTACTTTTCCTAAAGCCAAACTAATCGTCACCTAGCGCATTCTCAATTTTCTTTTCCATTCTTCTGTATATTATTCTTGTAAGCAGCTTCGATGCATGAGCTGTTAAGCTGATTGTGCGATAATTCTCGCACTTGTCAGCTCTTGCCGTCTTCGGAATTGTGTGGATGATGCTTTTCCGAAAGACAGATGGTATGTCGCCAGACTCATATATTCTACACACCAACGTGAATAGTTGTTTTGTTGCCACTTTCCCCAATAATTTTAGAAATTCTGATGGAATGTTATCTATCCCTTCTGCCTTATTTGACCGTAAGTCCTCCAAAGCTCTTTTAAATTCAGATTCTTATACTGGATCCCCTATCTCTTCAAAATCGACTCCTGTTTCTTCTTCTATCACATCAGACAAATCTTCACCCTCATAGAGGCTTTCAATGTATTCTTTCCACCTATCTGCTCTCTCCTCTGCATTTAACAGTGGAATTCCCGTTGCACTCTTAATGTTACCACCGTTGCTTTTAATGCCACCAAAGTTTGTTTTGACTTTCCTGCATGCTGAGTCTGTCCTTCCGACAATCATATCTTTTTCGATGTCTTCACATTTTTCCTGCAGCCATTTCGTCTTAGCTTCCATGCACTTCCTATTTATTTCATTCCTCAGCGACTTGTATTTCTGTATTCCTGATTTTCCCGGAACATGTTTGTACTTCCTCCTTTCATCAATCAACTGAAGTATTTCTTCTGTTACCCATGGTATCTTTGCAACTAACTTCTTTGTACCTGTGGTTTCCTTCCTAACATCTGTGATGGCCCTTTTTAGAGATGTCTATTCCTCATCAACTGTACTGCCTACTGCGCTATTCCATATTGCTGTATCAATAGCGTTAGAGAACTTCAAACGTATCTCGTCATTCCTTAGTGCTTCCGTATCCCACTTCTTTGGGTATTGATTCTTCCTGACTAACGTCTTGAACTTCAGCCTACTCTTCATCACTACTAAATTGTGATCTGAGTCTATATCTGCTCCTGGGTACGCCTTACAGTCCAATATCTGAGTTCTGAATCTATGTCTGACCATGATGTAATCTAATTGAAATCTTCCCGTACCTCCCGGCCTTTTCCAAGTATACCTCCTCCTCTTGTGATTCTTGAGCAGGGTATTCCCTATTACTTGCTGAAACTTGTTACAGAACTCAATTAGTCTTTCTCCTCTTTCATTCCATGTCCCACGCCCTTATTCTCCTGTAAACTTTTCTTCTACTCCTTCCCCTACAACTGCATTCCAGTCGCCCATGACCATTAGATTTTCGTCCCCCTTTACATACTGCATTACCCTTTCAATATCCTCATACACTTTCTCTATCTGTTCATCTTCAGCTTGCGACGTCGGCATGTATACCTGAACTATCGTTGTCGGTGTTGGTCTGCTGTCGATTCTGATTAGAACAACCCGGTCACTGAACTGTTCACAGTAAAACACCCTCTGGCCTACCTTCCTATTCATAACAAATCCGACACCTGTTATACCAGTTTCTGTTGCTGTTGATATTACCCAATACTCATCTGACCAGAAATTCTTGTCTTCCTTCCACTTCACTTCACTGACCCTTACTATATCTAGATTGAGCCTTTGCATTTCCCTTTTCAGATTTTCTAGTTTCCCTACCACGTTCAAGCATCTGACATTCCACGCCCCGACTCTTAGAACGTTATCTTTTCGTTGATTATTCAATCTTTTTCTCATGGTAATCTCCCCCTTGGCAGTCCCCTCACGGAGATCCTAATGGGGGACTATTCCAGAATCTTTTGCCAATGGAGAGGTCATCACGACACTTCTTCATTTGCAGGCCACATGTCCTGTGGATACACGTTACGTCTCTTTAATACAGTGGTTTCCATTGCCTTCTGCTTCCTCATGTCGTTGATCATTGCTGATTTTTCCGCCTTTAGGGGCAATTTCCCACCCCTAGGACAAGAGAGTGCCCTGAACCTATATCCGCTCCTCCGTCCTCTTTGACAAGGCCGTTGGCAGAATAAGGCTGACTTCTTATGCCGGAAGTCTTCGGCCGCCAATGCTGATTATTTATCAAAATTTAGGCAGTGGCGGGGATCGAACCCGGGACCGAAGACGTTTTGATAATGAATCAAAGACGCTACCCCTAGACCACGGCGAAAAGGTAAGGTAATTGTACAAAATATGTATGTCCGTGTGCGTGCGTGCGTGCGTGTGTGTGTGTGTGTGTGTGTGTGTGTGTGTGTGTGTGTGTGTGTGTGCGAGCGCGCGAGGAATATAGAGACAAAGATGTACCTTTGACCAGAACTCTATTTTGTGCAAATGGATTGACTACCTCATTTTAATACTACGATGTTGAAATAAAGATATATTTATGTGTGTGTGCACGTAATTAAAAAGCAGATAATTTCATTTTATGCAAATATCTGTTATCATGACCGTTATTCAAGTTGAGGAGTTCTGCCGTATATCAACACGTCAAAAATTGTTGCAGCGTATCTTGCCAAGGCAGTAGCGAGTGCCGTGAAGGCAGTAGGACACACCGTGATAAAATTGGAAACTGAAGAAAAAAAAAGTATCTTTTGAGACGAATAACAATTCTACATACAACATCATGATGGGTGTATGGTGTATGTATGCATGAACGTTCCAAGAGGAAAAGGTGCTGTATTGCAATTTTCATAGTCTTATTGTCCGACCACTGGGCATGAAGATATGAGGATGCCATTGGCTACAAAACATGAACGCCTCTGATATGCATAGCCATATATTTGGGCACAGGTGTTTCATTAATGACAAATTATGACCAGTGTATGTGTCATGGTTTTGGGGTCTCTGTGAATTATACCAGACTGCTGTCTCAATGTACCTCAATACATAGGATGTTGCCCGGCCATCACATTCCCCAGACCTGGTTAGCACGTTCCCCAGATCTCTCACCCATAAAATACGTGCGATTATTGGTTGATGAGAAACTGATAAGCTGGCATCTGCCAGTTACATTCCTTCCCACCAGCCTCTGCGACTGGTGATGTCGGGGTCTAGTGATGAAGTAGTATAGAATTCCACGCTGATACCCAGCTGATGTTAGTACCGTTATTACTATGACTGTGTCTGTGTGAGCCGTGGCGGGGTTGCTGGCGTCGCCTATCGAATTCCTGGCACCGCTAGCTCGGTGGTTGGAGTGCTGATACTACAGTTACTGATAGTCTGCATAAGCGAGTTATCCTGACCACTAATGCAATGTGTATATGGATCGTGATCACTCCTTCAACATCAACTACGGCGTGAAGATAGCTCACTGCAGCGCCGGAACTGGTAGCTACACAATAAATAACATCATAAGGACGGCCGTAGGCATTTCATTTTCTTACAACACTGAACGTCCTTGGTCCCCAAGACCTCCAGCCAACAGGAAGGTCATACAAAAACTTCAGTTTTAGTCGACCTTGTAACGCTGCGCTTTTGCACACGATACTCATTAAAGCCTGTACTATGGTAAGTTGACGGGCTTCACTTCATGAGAAAGGATTTTTGTATAGAAATTGACCGCGTGTACCTGAATGGAGGCAAATCAGACTTACACCCACTCTGTAATAACAATGATACGTCAAGCAAGTCCGAAAAGCAACTACACGTCAGGACGGACAAGAAACAACACTGAAGATGCTACCTATTTGTTAATAATACGGTCGCCAGCCTAATTAGGCATTAACTGAGTTTCTTCCCTGTACAAGTTGATGTATGTTCAAGCAAAACAACACGTAGTAACACAGCATAATGTGGTAAGTTTTAGAACCAGAAAATCTATTGAACTGATAATTTCACTTTCTGTACTGATAGGGATAAACCATAAATACATAACACTACACTACAATGTTTACTACAAAACTTCGTACTGTCTATTGCATCTGATTAAAATCGGGCATAGGTTACCCTAGAAATAGCACTTTCGAATCACACACACAATGTTAATTTTGATAAAGGTAAAACACTGATAAATTTTGGTTTCTATTTTGGCTTTGACTTTGCTGGTCAAATCAGTTTAGAACACTTCAGAATTCAAATGAATAAAAAAGGGGGGGGGGGGGGGGACCCTGAAACTGTTATGATCACTGTATTAAAACAATGAATTACTGAAATCATTATGCCCTCAAGATTTCCAATATATGATTTACTACTCTTTTTGTCTTATTTCCTACTCATTTAAATACCATTATATCTGTCTCGAAATAATTAAGCTTGATTACTAAATCAATATCAAAATTATCTTCCAACTTTGTCAGACCTTTGTTATTCGTCTATTAGTTCATTAACAAGAAAAGTTCTTTAAACATCATTCTAACAAAGCTAGGTCTGCAGGTAATTATTATTAACATAAACTTTAATTCTTCATTTCGGGACACTCGGATTGCGCAACATTTGGAAAGGACCCTGTCTAGGTTAGTTCTGAGGATAGTTAAATGATAGGACTGTTCTGGTAAAATTTAAGTTGTTATTGAACAGTATGGAACAAAAGTAACACTGGTCCACACGAATACAGTACTAAAAGTTTCAACCTGTTCGTATCGATGCGGCGGTTGGCGGGCGGCGAGATGGCGTGGCACGGAGCACACATACAACCACAGCAATGACTCTTGATGTATCAGCACTTTACTTCTTCATAGCGTCGCAATACTTTTCCATTTAGTGCCTATGGAATTTTGCCGTGCTGTATAGGTGTCGGAACGGCATATCCGAGGCTCAATGAAACTATGTCTTCCAGGAGAGCCTCCTCGATCCAGAACGTGTTGCTCAGACCAATGCCCAATTCCGACTACCACTGCTGAGCCCGTTATGCCGTGCAGCGCCCGTGTGTATTTTCCCGTGCTCGTCTGCCATCCACCTTTTACCGCTCCCTTACAGATAGGGTATTCACCCGAGGTTTTGCATTCTACATATTCTAACACATTGCCTACGTATGGACCAGACGCACAATTACAATTTTAACATCTTACAATAGTTTCAACATTTCTTACATTTCAATTCTGTTACAATATTGCTTGACATTTGACATAAACATTAATATTGACATTGAAAATTGTTTACAGTTTCTTTAACATAATGACATGAAACAAAAAAAAAGGAAATGAAATCAGAACATCGATTACACTAATTTATCGAAAATCAGAAGAAAAAATTATTATATGTACAATAGTACAGTGTTGTTGTTGTTACAACCTCCATACCAAACGTCTTCGAATACCAGGTAAGTACCTTCCTCGTGTAATACGGCCGGATGCCGGTTTCGAGTTATCATCAAACAGTACAGCCGTCATCGTTCTGTTAATTACTTTGGTTTTGGGGGTGCCTGGGTCTCAAAATTTGCAATTCTGCGGCTATGTAATCGGATTTGGCAGCCTAGTTTTCTTTCGGGTGTTTCGCCGTCGTTGTAGAGGCAATATCTTGCAGTGATTTGCACTAGTTATTATCTAGTTGTTGTTGCTTTCAATTAATTATCCTTTCTGTGTTAATATTTCGGGTCTGCACAAAATCAAAAGGGCCTTGGAAGGGCCTCTTGTTGCGGCCGTTTTCGGCCGTCCTATTTGATGTAGTCTTGTGCTCCTTGCGTAGAAGTCTTCTGGTGCAACCCTTGTGAGAAAGGAAGTCAAACTCCTGGTTACTTAACTGAAGCAGTTACTCACGAAGAACTAATTGTTTTCTGTTTGGTAGTCTTACTTAAATGAAGCTGTTATTAAAAAAGGACTGCCTGTTATCTATTTTGGTAATTTTACTTATTATTGAAGTCCCGCATGTCGATATTTGGTAATTTTATTTAGCTGAAGCTTTTATTAAAGAAGGCCTACCTCTTTTTATTACCCTATTACTGAGATCTTATATCTTACTCAATCTGTGTTGTAATTAACTGAAATTGTGATTGAAAAACGCTGAACTGTTGCAGAGGTATCTGTGTCAGCAAGTTAGTAACAGGAAATGACACATGATGTTACATGGGCCTTAACCTTTCGCTATACCTCGCTTTATGCATAATTGTAGGTTTCACTGTGTACTGTGAATATCCCGAAATCACCTACAAATTTTATCACGCGAGTTGTGGATACAAAATAACGGGACTACTGCTGTAAAACACTTTGTAAGTAGGCTGTTTAGGTTTTCTTATTGGTAACGCCACGTAGCGCTCTGTATGAAAATCACTGGCTGTGCTGTGTGGAGTCTGTGGCTAGTTTGCATTGTTGTCTGCCATTATAGTGTTGGGCTGTTGGCTGTTAACAGCGCATAGCGTTGCGCAGTTGGAGGTGAGCCGCCAGCAGTGGTGGATATGGGGAGAGAGATGGAGGAGTTTTGAAATTTGTAAGACTGGATGTCATAAACTGCTATATATATTATGACTATTAAGGTAAATACATTGTTTGTTCTCTATCAAAATCTTTCATTTGCTAACTATGCCTATCAGTAGTTAGTGCCTTCCGTAGTTTGAATCTTTTATTTAGCTGGCAGTAGTGGCGCTCGCTGTATTGCAGTAGTTCGAGTAACCAAGATTTTTGTGAGGTAAGCGATTTGTGAAACGCATAGGTTAATGTTAGTCAGGGCCATTTTTTTGTAGGGATTTTTGAAAGTCAGATTGCGTTGCGCTAAAAATATTGTGTGTCAGTTTAAGCACAGTCATGTATAATTGTTCTAAGGGGACGTTTCAACTTTATTTCAAAAACATACATATTTAGTTATTGTCACTCTGAGTGTACTCTCCTCCCATATTTGTACAATGCTCCATGAGAATTTTTCATTGATGTAAACAGTGCTGCAAGTCTTCCTTTGTTAAATCCCTGATGATGTGTGCTGCTTTCTCTTCCACTGCATGAAAGGACTGAAATCATATTCCCTTAATTGCAGATTTGATCTTCGGGAATATACATGTCACATTGTGCTAGGTCAAGCGAAAATGGTGGGCGGCCTAACACTGGGATGCTGCAGTTTGCTAGAAACCTCTCAACAAACAATGAGGTATGAGGTAATGGATTGTCTTGATGAAGAACCCATCACTTGTTCTTACACAATTCGGGTCTTTTTTATTTTCGCACGGAATTGAACAAGATCATCGAGGTAGTAATGTTGATAAATACTTTGACTTTCAGGAACCCATTGATGGTACACAATTCCACGAATATCGAAAAAAAAAATCGTGACTGTTTTGAATCTTGATTTGCTCATTCGAACGTTTTTCGCTCTTGGTGAATTCAGGCCATTCCGGTGCATGGATTAGTACTTAGTTCCTGGGTCAAAAGGAAAAAAGCCATATTCGTCACATGTTGTCCCTTTTTCCAAGAAATTACAATCATTTTCAATGGTACTTGAAGTGTCAGTACAAACATTTTGACGAGCTTTTTTTTGTTCAGAAGTGAGGCTTTTTGGCAACAGTTTAGCACACACACTTTTCTTATGTTATATTGGTTACATAAACTTTGCCTTACGTATTCTTTGTCTATCCCTATAGTTCCAGCAATCGATAAACTACTCAACCGACAGACAGATCGAATCAAATTACCCACTTTTTCGATATTTTCATCCATTTCTGACGTTGCAGTGCTTCCCGGGCGTGAGTCTTCTCGACCGTCTTGGAAACGCTTGGAACACTCAAGAACTCACATACGCTGATAATCAGTCTTCGCCTTACACCTCCTTTAATAAAGCATAGTTTTAAGCAGCAGTTTCTTTAATTTTCAATTGAAACTTCACAAAATTAATTGCTGTATTATTACACTTGCCATTTTTCCGGCAAAACAAATAATAGCTCCTTCAGAAACCAGGGCCACTGTTGCACCGATTTGTCTACAGAGACCAGAGATGTCACATTCGACTGAGAAGGCTTTATGCTTCACGGATATTGGTCGTTCATCTTTGGCGCGTGTGTATTTACTCTGTGACAGCATCAGTCTCGTTATTTTATAAACACTTCTCGTATAGCCTTTCTACTTTGCTGTATACTCGCAATAAATTAAATTACCAGAATAACTGTCCCTCCTGGTGCTACGATTTTAGTGGACTTCTCTCTAGTTTCAATAGCAGATTTGTGCAATTTATTCAAATTGGGAGCTTATCATTAATAAAAAGAAATGTTTTGGAATGGTCTTTTAATAATTCTGAAGCTGGAAGGTCTTATTGATCGTGAATTCACTGTTTATACGTCCATGAAATGACGTGTACGCTGCACCCACCATCTGGCTTACCTCTACGAAGTGGGCAGCTGTGTTTGATGCATACAGTGCGCCCCTGTGGCGTAGGCAGCTGGGCGTAACGCTTCGCTGCGGTGCGGACAGGAAGCTCGGGCACAGGCAGCGGCGACCGCTCGGTGCTGGGGCCGTGTTATCGCGGCTTGCACGCCCCACTGCCTGCAGTCCACTTCCTTTCCCATGACGCGCACGCCGCAAAAGTGTCGTTTCTTTGCGTCGCCGCTGATCACACTCTCGAACAGAGCACTACGCCCAAACACTCTGATGTGTTTCAGCATGTTGTACTGTACAACGAGAGAAGTACCGCACTGGTCATTAGATTTTGAATACATGTAGTTTTTAGAAGCACTGTACCAATAAGGCGTACTAGTTGATCTTGTATTGGCGTCCCACACAATCATACGCATAGCGTTTCTTCATGGATTTCGAAGGTTTTCTAAAGTCAGGGGCAAAAGTCAAAAGGAATTAGATACATGTTAAGAAAGTTGTAAGGGAACTATCGGTTGTGGCATAACGTACATCATCTCCATGGGCGTGCGTTTTATAATACAAATTCTTTAAGATGATCCTCTTGCCGGCCGGAGTGGCCGAGCGTTTCTAGGTGCTACAGTCTGGAACCGAGCGACCACTACGGTCGCAGGTTCGAATCCTGCCTCGGGCATGGATGTACGTGATGTCCTTAGGTTAGTTAGGTTTAAGTAGTTCTAAGTTCTAGGGGACTTATGACCTCAGAAGTTGAGTCCCATAGTGCTCAGAGCCATTTGAACCATTTGATGATCCTCTTACTCTTGTAGAGAATGAAAAAGCCAAAACTTACTGGGGTATCAACAAAGTGACTGATGTAACGACGATCAGCAAACTCGAAAATACCAACTTTATTATAGCTATCGTTATATTAATTCTGTGTAAACTATGTACAAACATTTTAGAAATTAAATAAATTAAATTTGGAAATTATTAATTACAGTTCAACGGAGTTCAGTTTAAAAGCATTTTATTGCCACTGTCTGTCGCCTGCTTGCCACGCTTTTTAATAATAAACGACCTTAGAGAATGAATTAAGCTGTCCCAAGTAATAATCCGTATGGCATCAGAAAATAAACCAGCCCTTAGGCGTCACAGGTGGCCACAGTGTACAACAGTCTGATCGTAAGCGTAGCTATGTTCATTTCCACCCGAGTTACTAATTCGATAGGATGAAACGGTATGACGATTTATTTACTTCTTGTGCCGAGAGTAATGTCGTCGTGTACCTCTATCGGTAATGGACTCCTGTAACCGTACGAATAATTGGACTACACTACAAATTTCATAGCAAGTATACAGTCTGCAATGGACATTAAATGGCATTAAGTGAATAATCAGCAGATTTATCTCTTGGATTCAGTTCCATGCCTTTCCGCTGTGTATTATGCGGAGATGATCTGTGATTATTTATGAGACATGATCACAGATGTTACACTAAACCAATACTCCCGAGACAGTAGAGTAGCACGTCTTTAAGGACTGGTACCGTTACACCGAGAAAGGGGTTACTTAGCGAACTATGGCATACGGCTTTGTTTTTTTCCTATTATACGTAAGTGTACTTCATTCACATCGCAACAGTATTTAATCTTGGAGTCGGCCATGAAACATGCATTTGGACGAAGCGACACTTTTCTATTTAAGCAGATTACCACATACTAATTTCAGATACTTTCAGTAGATAGAGCTTAAATAGTTTTTCTGGGAAAACCTAGCGTAGTTTTCGCGTCTCGTATTTCAGTGAGTGTTTCTTGATTATCAGAGTAGCTCATCAGAAGATTATCTTGGGAATTTGTCACCGTATAGAGTAGGGTAAACATAGTCATGTGCAGGGACTGTGGTTGTTGTGAGCGGACGCAAGAAGAATTGGCCACTCTTCGGGGGCAGGTGGAGGCTTTGTCTGTTAGGCTCATCGAGCTCGAGGCGCAGGCGTCGGCTCGTAGTGGCGTTGGGGCAACTGTGGTGAGACCTATGCCTACTTCGGTGGCCTTGGAATCACATGGAACCCCTGATGTCGCTGCGTCTTCCGTCAGTGAGCATCTTACCGGTCAGCCATCACTCCAGGGTGAATGGCGGACAGTGGTGGGCTCGCGCGTGCCTGGCCGAAAGGCGAAGGTGGGATCTGACCGCGTGGCAGCTGCCTTACCCCTTTCCAACAGGTACGGGGTGCTTCCTAGTGGTGATGACATCGTTTCCGAGCCACCACAGGATGCCTCGCCTGTTGGGCCAGTGGCCGATTCTCCGGCAAGGTCCCGACAGTCACAGAGGGCGGGCCTATTAGTTATAGGGAGCTCCAACGTTAGGCGGGTTATGGAGCCCCTTAGGAAAATAGCGGGTAGGTCGGGGAAGAATGCCAGTGTGCACTCGGTGTGCTTGCCGGGGGGTCTCGTCCGTAATGTGGAGGAGGCCCTTCCGGCAGCTATTGAACGCACTGCGTGTGACCGGCTGCAGATAGTAGCACATGTCGGAACGAATGACGCCTGCCGCTTGGGTTCTGAGGCCATCCTTGGTTCCTTCCGGCGGCTGGCTGATTTGGTGAAGACAACCAGCATCGCACGCGGAGTGCAAGCTGAGTTTAATATCTGCAGCATAGTGCCCAGAGTCGATCGCGGTCCTCTGGTTTGGAGCCGTGTGGAGGGTCTAAACCAGAGGCTCAGACGACTCTGCGACTATAATGGTTGCAAATTCATCGACCTCCGTTATTGGGTGGAGAACTGTAGGGCCCCCCTAGACAGGTCAGGCGTGCACTACACACCGGAAGCAGCTACTAGGGTAGCAGAGTACGTGTGGCGTGCACACGGGGGTTTTTTAGGTTAGAGGGACCCCCCCTTGGGCGAAACGATAAAATACCTGACGGCTTACCAGAGAGGACATTATCATCGTTGATAAAGAACGTCCGTCCTCAGAGACCAAAAACAGGAAAAGTTAACGTAATATTGGTAAACTGCAGGAGTATCCAGGGCAAGGTTCCTGAATTAGTATCTCTTATTGAAGGAAATAGTGCGCATATAGTATTAGGAACGGAAAGTTGGTTAAAACCGGAAGTGAACAGTAACGAAATCCTAGACACAGAATCGAATATATACCGCAAGGATAGGATAAACGCCGCCAATGGTGGAGGAGTATTTATAGCAGAAAAGAATTCAATAATATCCAGTGAAGTTATTAGCGAATGCGAATGTGAAATAATCTGGGTTATGTTAAGTATCAAAGGTGGGTCAGATATGATAGTCGGATGCTTCTATAGACCACCTGAATCAGCAACTGTAGTAGTTGAGCGCCTCAGAGAAAACCTGCAGAACGTCGTGAAGAAGTTTCGTGATCATACTATTGTAATAGGGGGAGACTTCAATCTACCAGGTATAGAATGGGATAGTCACACAATCAGAACTGGAGCCAGGGACAGAGACTCTTGTGACATTATCCTGACTGCCTTGTCCGAGAATTACTTCGAGCAGATAGTTAGAGAACCAACTCGTGAAGCTAACGTTTTAGACCTCATAGCAACAAATAGACCGGAACTTTTCGACTCCGTGAATGTAGAAGAGGGTATCAGTGATCATAAGTCAGTGGTTGCATCAATGACTACAAGTGTAATAAGAAATGCCAAGAAAGGAAGGAAAATATATTTGCTTAACAAGAGTGATAGGGCACAAATCGCAGAATATCTGAGTGACCACCATCAAACGTTCATTTCTGAGGAAGAGGATGTGGAACAAAAATGGAAAAAATTCAGAAACATCGTCCAGTACGCCTTAGATAAGTTCGTACCGACTAAGGTCCAAAGCGAGGGGAAAGATCCACCGTGGTATAACAATCATGTACGAAAGGTACTACGGAAACAAAGAAAGCTTCATCATAGGTTTAAGAGTAGTCGAATCATAGCTGATAAGGAAAAGCTGAACGAAGCGAAAAAGAGCGTAAAGAGAGCAATGAGAGAAGCATTCAACGAATTCGAACATAAAACATTGGCAAACAATCTAAACAAGAACCCTAAAAAGTTTTGGTCATATGTAAAATCGGTAAGCGGATCTAAATCCCCTATTCAGTCACTCGTTGACCACGATGGCACCGAAACAGAGGACGACCGAAGAAAGGCAGAAATACTGAATTCAGTGTTCCGAAACTGTTTCACTGCGGAAAATCGTAACACGGTCCCTGACTTCAGCCGTCGCACGGACGCCAAAATGGAAAATATTGAAATAAACGATATCGGAATTGAAAAACAACTGCTATCACTTAGTAGCGGAAAAGCATCCGGACCAGACGAGATACCCTTAAGATTCTACAGTGATTATGCTAAAGAACTTGCCCCCTTTCTATCAGCAATTTATCGTAGATCGCTGGAAGAACGTAAAGTACCTAGCGACTGGAAGAAAGCGCAGGTCGTTTCCATTTTCAAGAAGGATCATAAATCAGATGCGAATAATTATAGGCCTATTTCGCTTACGTCAATCTGTTGTAGAATAATGGAACATGTTTTGTGTTCTCGTATTATGACGTTCTTAGATAATACAAATCTCCTTCATCATAACCAACATGGATTCCGCAAACAGAGATCATGTGAAACTCAGCTCGCCCTATTTGCCCAAGAAATTCACAGTGCCGTAGACACTGGCGAGCAGATTGATGCCGTATTCCTGGACTTCAGGAAGGCATTTGATACGGTTCCGCACTTACGTTTAGTGAAAAAAATACGAGCTTACGGAATATCGGACCAGGTTTGTGATTGGATTCAGGATTTCCTAGAAGAAAGAACACAACATGTCATTCTTAACGGTAATTTCGGGAGTACCGCAGGGAAGCGTGATAGGACCTTTATTGTTTACAATATACATAAATGACTTAGTTGACAACATCGGTAGCTCCGTGAGGCTATTTGCAGATGACACGGTTGTCTACAAGAAAGTAGCAACATCAGAAGACTCGTACGTACTCCAGGAGGACCTGCAGAGGATTAATGCATGATGCGACAGCTGGCAGCTTTCCCTAAACGTAGATAAATGTAATATAATGCGCATACATAGGGGCAGAAATCCATTCCAGTACGATTATGCCATAGGTGGTAAATCATTGGAAGCGGTAACGACCGTAAAATACTTAGGAGTTACTATCCGGAGCGATCTGAAGTGGAATGATCACATAAAACAAATAGTGGGAAAAGCAGGCGCCAGGTTGAGATTCATAGGAAGAATTCTAAGAAAATGTGACTCATCGACGAAAGAAGTAGCTTACAAAACGCTTGTTCGTCCGATTCTTGAGTATTGCTCATCAGTATGGGACCCTTACCAGGTTGGATTAATAGAAGAGATAGACATGATCCAGCGAAAAGCAGCGCGATTCGTCATGGGGACATTTAGTCAGCGCGAGAGCGTTACGGAGATGCTGAACAAGCTCCAGTGGCGGACACTTCAAGAAAGGCGTTACGCAATACGGAGAGGTTTATTATCGAAATTACGAGAGAGCACATTCCGGGAAGAGATGGGCAACATATTACTACCGCCCACATATATCTCGCGTAATGATCACAACGAAAAGATCCGAGAAATTAGAGCAAATACGGAGACTCACAAGCAGTCGTTCTTCCCACGCACAATTCGTGAATGGAACAGGGAAGGGGGGATCAGATAGTGGTACAATAAGTACCCTCCGCCACACACCGTAAGGTGGCTCGCGGAGTATAGATGTAGATGTAGATGTAGATGTATTTGTTGCTGGTAGTTTCAGAGTGTGTACCGTGCAGTGTTTTCAAACAGCCACCGTCTGCTTGATAGGTATCGTGACAGTAAGAGCGACATATCGGCAGAATTGAGAACCGTTTAGCGGGCTTCCCAGTGGGAACCGCTAACTGGATAACTGAAAAGGTCGTGGTTGCGTTTCATGAAATGCAATCTATTACCCCCCCCCCCCTCCCATGAACCATGGACCTTGCCGTTGGTGGGGAGGCTTGCGTGCCTCAGCGATTGATAGCCGTACCGTAGGTGCAACCACAACGGAGGAGTATCTGTTGAGAGGCCAGACAAACGTGTGGTTCCTGCCGAGGGGTAGCAGCCTTTTCAGTAGTTGCAGGGGCAACAGTCTGGACGATTGACTGATCTGGCCTTGCAACACTAACCCCGAGGGCATGCAGCTTTACTGTATGGTTAAATGATGATGGCGACCTCTTGGCTAAAGTATTCCGGAGGTAAAATAGTCCCCCATTCGGATCTCCGGGCCGGGACTACTCAGGAGGATGTCGTTATCAGGAGAAAGGAATCTGGCGTTCTACGGATCGGAGCGTGGAATGTCAGATCCCTTAATAGGGCAGGTAGGTTAGAAAATTGAAAAAGGGAAATGGATAGGTTAAAGCTAGATATAGTGGAAATTAGTGAAGTTCGGTGCCAGGAGGAACAAGACTTTTGGTCAGGTGAATACAGGGTTATAAATACAAAATCAAGTAGGGGTAGGTTTAGTAATGAATAGGAAAATAGGAATGCGAGTAAGCTACTTCAAACAGCACAGTGAACGCATTATTGTGGCAAAGATAGACACGAAGCCAAAACTTACTACAGTAGTACTGGTTTATATGCCAACTAGCTCTGCAGATGACGAAGAAATTGAAGAAATGTATAATGAAATAAAAGAAATTATTCAGATAGTGAAGGGTGACGAAATTTTAATAGTCATGGGTGACTGGAATTCGACAGTAGGAAAAGGGAGAGAAGGAAACGTAGTAGGTGCATATGCACAGGTGGTAAGAAATGAAAGAGGAAGCCGTCTGGTAGAATTTTGCACAGAGCAAAACTTAATCATAGCTAACACTTGGTTCAAGAATCATGAAAGAAGGTTGTATACATGGAAGAAGTCTAGAGATACCGACAGGTTTCAAATAGATTATATAATGGTAAGACACAGATTTAGGAACCAGGTTTTAAATTGTAAGACATTTCCAGGGGCAGATGTGGACTCTGACCACAATCTATTGGTCGTGATCTGTAGATTAAAACTGAAGAAACTGCAAAAAGGTGGGAATTTAAGGAGATGGGGCCTGGATAAACTGACAAAACCATAGGTTGTACAGAGTTTCAGGGAGGGCATAAGGGAACGATTGACAGGAATGGGGAAAAGAAATGCGGTAGAAGAATAATGTGTAGCTCTGAGCGATGAAGTAGTGAAGGCAGCAGGGGATCAAGTAGGTAAAAAGAAGAGGGCTAGTAGAAATCCTTGGGTAACAGAAGATATATTGAATTTAATTGATGAAAGGAGAAAATATAAAAATGGAGTAAATGAAGCAGGTAAAAAGGAATACAAACGTCTCAAAAATGGGATCGACAGGAAACGCAAAATGGCTAAGCAGGGATGGCTAGAGGACAAATGTATGGATGCAGAGGCTTATCTCACTAGGGGTAAGATAGATACTGCCTACAGAAAAATTAAAGAGACCTTTGGAGAAAAGAGAACCACTTGCATGAATATCAAGAGCTCAGATGGAAACCCAGTTCTAAGCAAAGAAGGGAAAGCAGAAAGGTGGAGGGAGTATATAGAGGGTCTATACAAGGGCGACGTACATGAGGACAATATTATGGAAATGGAAGAGGATGTAGATGAAGATGAAATGGGAGATATGATACTGCGTGAAGAGTTTGACAGAGCACTGAAACACCTGAGTCGAAAGAAGGGCCCCGGAGTAGACAACATTCCATTAGAACTACTGACGGCCTTGGGAGAGCCAATCCTGAGAGAACTCTACCATCTGGTGAGCAAGATGTATGAAACAGGCGAAATACCCTCAGACTTCAAGAAGAATATAATAATTCCAATCCCAAAGTAAGCAAGTGATGACACATGAGAAAATTACTGAACTATTAGTTTAATAAGTTACAGCTGCAAAATACTAACGGGAATTCTTTACAGACGAATGGAAAAACTGGTAGAAGACGATCTTGGGGAAGATCAGTTTGGATTCCGTAGAAATGTTGGAACACGTGAGGCAATACTGACCCTACGACTTATCTTAGAAGCTAGATTAAGGAAGGGCAAACCTACGCTTCCAGCATTTGTAGACCTAGAGAAAGCTTTTGACAATGTTGACTGGAACACTCTCTTTCAAATTCTGAAGGTGGCAGGGTAAAATACAGGGAGGGAAAGGCTATGTACAATTTGTAGAGAAACCAGATGGCAGTTATAAGATTCGACGGACATGAAAGGGAAGCAGTGGTTGGGAAGGGAGTGAGACAGGGTTGTAGTCTCTCCCCGATGTTATTCAATCTCTATATTGAGACAGCAAAGGACTTGGAAGAGCAGTTGAACGGAATGGATAGTGTCTTGAAAGGAGGATATAAGATGAACATCAACAAAAGAAAAACGAGGATAATGGAATGTAGTAGAGTTAAGTCGGGTGACGCTGAGGGAATTAGATTAGGAAATGAGACACTTAAAGTAGTGAAGGAGTTTTGGTATTTGGGGAGCAAAATATCTGATGACGGTCGAAGTAGAGAGGATATAAAATGTAGACTGGCAATGGCAAGGAAAGCGTTTCTGAAGTAGAGAAATTTGTTAACATCGAGTATAGATTTAAGTGTCAGGAAGTCGTTTCTGAAAGTATTTGTATGGAGTGCAGCCATGTATCGAAGTGAAACATGGACGATAAATAGTTTGGACAAGAAGAGAATAGAAGCTTTTGAAATGTGGTGCTAGAGAAGAATGCTGAAGATTAGATGGGTAGATCACATAACTAATGAGGAGGTAATGAATAGAATTGGGGAGAAGAGGAGCTTGCGGCACAACTTGACTAGAAGAAGGGATCGGTTGGTAGGACATGTTCTGAGGCATCGAGGGATCACCAATTTAGTATTGTAGGGCATCGTGGAGGGTAAAAGTCGTAGAGGGAGACCAAGAGATGAATACACTAAGCAGATTCAGAAGGCTGTAGGTTGCGGTAGGTACTGGGAGATGAAGAAGCTTACACAGGATAGAGGAGCATGGAGAGCTA
Organism: Schistocerca serialis cubense; assembly: GCF_023864345.2. Lineage (NCBI taxonomy): Eukaryota > Metazoa > Arthropoda > Insecta > Orthoptera > Acrididae > Schistocerca > Schistocerca serialis. The sequence goes on along the minus strand of NC_064638.1, from coordinate 1,256,896,280 downwards.
CATCAAGCCAGTCTCAGGACTGAAGACCACAGCACAACATTCTATTACAGAACTACGTATTCACCATAAAATGTTTCAATGAATTCTTATGGTACTGAAGTCTGCTTTGTTATACTGCACTTTTTATTTTATCAGTCAACGTAAAATCTGTAAAATATGTCCAAATGATTGGAACAAGTGCATCGATCTATGCAGTCTGCAGAGCAGAGAATACCCTACAGAGAAATTTGCACTAACTTGACAACTTCTAGAAAAAGAGTAGTTGTAAACACGAAGGAGAAACCTCATGCAGTGGCACTATATCTAACCAGAATGCAGCGTATCCTGTCGCTAACGAAAATGTAAAACACGTTAAGAGCTTAACTTCATATCTATCACATAATTTCATTCAGTCTCTCCTCTAGCCTAGTATGTTTCAAAATTAGAGGGTTACGGCTCTGCACATTTTATTTCCAGAAAACTTCTGGAGTGCACTGTTGTTTTACTGTTTGCTACACTTTTCTCGAGTAAGTAGTTTTTCTTGTTCACACAGTAACAAATTTAAGAGTGATGAGTTTCCGACAGTCATCTGCAGTTTCCTAGATGCAAAGTGAATTTCATTCCTAACTAATGTCAATGTCACTATTGTAACTATGTGGACTGTGTTTACGTTTCTCTTTTTTTTTTTTGCTCGTTTTCATTTGAAGTAGTTTTTGAATTTTTGGCGTGCTCTGTCTCTTATCTTTATCCTATCTATTCTGATCCTGAACACTTTATATGGTAAAGGCGAAAACTCGTATACCTCTCTCTCTCTCTCTCTCTCTCTCTCTGTTTGTCTGTCTCTCTCTGTCTGTCTGTCTGTCTGTGTGCGTGTGTGTGTGTGTGTGTGTGTGTGTGTGTCCGAGCGAGAAAAAGAGACAGAGAGAGAGAGAGAGAGAGGGAGGGAGAGAGAGCGAGAGAGAGACAGAGACGAAGATTTCCTGTTTTATTAAGTGAAAGAGGGAAAGTAGAGTAATGTGTATCATGGGTTTTCCGTATTGAAATGTACAGCGTGATTCAAAAAGAGAGCACATATTACAGTCGTTTATCATAGACAAACTGTGAGAGACAGAAACAGATTGCGCACGTCACTGGATAGAAGAAGGCTCGAAGTTTTATGTACGCTCAGGCATTGTACTACACACTCAACATCGGCACCATGCGTTGCACGAGAAACATCGACTCTGTAGTCCATTTCACTTCACACACGTTTCAGCACGTCCCTGTTTACTGAATCGACAGATTCAACAATTCGATTTCTCAGCTATTGAAGAGTAGCTGCCACAGGTGAGAAAAAGACTCTGTCTTTTATGTACCCCAACAGAAACAAATCGCAAGGTGTGAGGTCCAGCAGCGAAAGCACTGAACAAGATCTTGTTATCCACATCATCCTAACCAACGATGTGGGACCGTATTGTTAAGACAATATCACATCTCAGTGTGAAAGTGAGACGGGGTGCCGTCATGCATGAAAATTAAATCAACTGAATATTCGTGAAGTTGAGGAAGCAACCAGTTTTGTAACATCTCCAGGTGTAACATTCTTGTCACTGTTTCCTGAGCAATAATGATAAGTCGTTCGGAAAGAGTGTCCTCTACCATATCCGGAGAACTGAAACGAAAACTCGTACCTTCTGTTATAATCACCGGGACGAAATAGCTGTAGTAACTGCAAATTGTAATTCTTCATATGCAGGGGTAGTTTCAGAACACGCCACACCAATGTTTGAGGAAGTTGAAGTTCCTGGCCTGTCCGTCCTGTGGATATCCGAGGGCTCCGTGTGAACGCATCTCGGGTACAGTCGACATTTTCGTCAGGTGTGTGTGACCGTCCAGTGCTCTTCCCGTTACATATGTAACCAGCCTCAAAAACGTTTTACGCTACTCATAAATTTGCTTGTGCAGAGGCAGCTTCTTGCTGGATCAACGGTTGGAATCCATGTTGCACTTGAACAATGGATTGATTTAGCACAAATTCCATCACACAAAATTATCTCTCTTGTGGTATAGTCACAGTATGGCTACAAACAAGTAAGAATATGTTTCTATCTTTTTTAGTTTGTCTGTTATAAACAACTGAAGTCTGTTACTTCTTTTTGAATCACCAGATGTTACTAACTTTAAAATGTCAATGTAAAATTCCTTGCTGCTAGTAGCACGAACTCTCTGGTTCTTTGCGTGTCACATATTAAAATGTAAAAGTGCTTGAGAGCTAACTTCTGTTTCAGTTCTTCTCGTACCGAGACTTAAACTCGCTTCTTGATTAACTTCATTGTGATTAGTGGTTTCAGGAATTACTGCAACCAATCGCCATTTTTTCTTCAATTTTTATTTATTCATGACCAATTTCGAATCGCCTGGCGATTCATCATTAGATGATACAATTTAGTTTGGAGTATTGTGCGGGTCGTGCATCTGTGGCAAATACAGAGACGAAAAAGTGAGCACTGTGTGGGGGAAGAATATTAAGATTGTAAGATTAATTTGATGGTATTACTCACTGTTTCTATTTTTGTTGCAAGCACTGCTCTGGAAAACATAATGTATGCTTGCCAGTCTCGTTACATTATGTTTTACAGAGCAGTGCTTCTATATTTGCCACAGATGCAAGACCCCCACAATACTCCAGACTAAATTGCATCATCTAATGATGATCGCCAGGCGATTCGAAATTGGTCATGAATAAATAAAAACTGAAGAAAAAAAGGCGATTGGTTGCAGCAATTTCTGAAACTTTTAACAAGACAGTCGCAGTGTTCCAAATCCAATATGGATAAAAGTTACATTATGATTGTTCAGGTATGATATTTGGGGGGATAATAAAAAGTGTTGTCTTACATGCGTGTTCTTATTGATTAATATCAAGTGATCCTTGACCTTGATTCTAAAGACTACGTTGCAGTATCATTCCCTGTGATATATGGAATGAACCGAACAGGCTTCAACTATTCAAATATAATTCAATTAATGAACCTTCAGCTCTATTTGCATTTTTATTCATGATCATATCTTGCGTCAATTAAAGAAACCAGATTAATTGTACCATAAAGCTCACGTATCTCACGTGTGCAGCTATTCTGCCTCCTGTCTATGTGCTCTTTTATGTAATCTGCCTAATACGTACTACATAATAACCTCCTGGAATACTATTCTGAGCGGCCTAGACGTTTCCTGCCGACTGATTCCAAAAACCTTTCCTGCAGGATCCTGGCTTTCGATTATTGTTTCTTGGTCGTCATACATTCAAGAATGCAGTCCTCGGTGTCCTGTTCAATTCGGCAGCGCATTCATCGCTAGTTCCTTCCAGTTGAAACTTCCATTGAAACTGACATAAATAAAATAACATACTATTTCAACTATAGCACTTGTAAAGCAAGAAACTATAGTAAATACCATACAGTTAGTGTTGTGTTACGAAGTGTTTTCCAAGAAACTGAGAGAATATGAAAATTTTGTTCCTGTGATAGTTTGTGACTGGCACGAGTTTTGAAGATTTAAAAACTCTTAGAAATCTTGATGAACTAAATTTACTGAGAAATTTCTGTCAATCTATAAATATAAGCACGTACAGCGTGTGTGTTAACAAAGGACACCGTGAAAGACTTAGTTTTAGCGTACAATTGAGAGTAACTGAACGTTTGTATGAACTGACGTGAGCAAGATATGAAGGTCCAGTCACAGCTTTTACTCGTATTTTGGGGGTTTTTCCGCTAGCCAGAACCCGGATGGGGAGATAAAAATCAATTAAGGCCCTGAGTATAATCCATAACTTTAAATTGAAGACTTTTATATTTACTACGAACAAGCTTTCGTAAATTACGTATCCTACTATATGTTAGTGATCCATTGACACTTCAATACTTAAAAGTGCCTATAGTTGATAGAGATGAAATTTTCTTTTTTGACTTAATTCTCGGGAGACAATTATGTAATATTTCCTTTTATAATAAAATAGAGGCTTTTATAATTTATAAGCTCAGGAGGTGAAACTTATGGAAGTATCTTCTTTGTTTTTTCATTTGCAGGATTCTCTCGTCACTTCGTGGGTTATATGTTCTCATCCTACCCTCTTTCTCAACGGATGTGTTTAGTTACGTAAGTTATTGTTTTGGAGAATATAATAACTAGGATCAATTAGACACATTGTATATGATTATTTAATTCATTGTCAGTAATGGTATATTTCTATTTTAACAGCTCATACTTTCTAAGTGTCGATGAACTTGTTTGACGACTAAGCCGGCCGGAACGTAATCTGGTTAGCCGCCGTTACTACTACCTGAATGAGATAACTAATAACTGCAGTAATTATATAGAACCTGTTTCTTATGTTTTTTTTTAAATCACAAAGTCCGATGCAACAATGCGGAAAGACTGGCGCACATTAAAGTATTTAAAATTCACATTTGTGGAATAACTATCCAATCCAGTTACTTCTGAAATACAATATTCGTTGTTTTTCATTTAACACTTAATCTAGGCTGTCCATTTTATAGATGGAAAATTCTACAACAGACTGATGTCAGAGATGTAAGCACCTTTGTGCGTCTGTTCGACTGTTCTTCTTGAAAACTGAAATGTCCTGTGTTTCTTTTCTGATCATGAGGAACGATTCGCTCCTGAAGAGACCTACGGTAGACTTCTGCTAGAAGAGTGGCAAGTTATTTCTCATATTCTACAGAGTGTATCATAATTAATGGCGTAAACGCTTGCAGTTGAAAGGACACGATACTAGAAGCAAAAGAGTCTCAGTAAACATAGGAGCGAAAATGCTTACCTTAAGCGTTACGAGCAATTTTTCATCTTCGATGCCGTGAAACAAATCTCTTCTACTGCAAGTTCGTTGCTTTCCATATTTTGGGAACTGGTAGTACGGACCAAAATAAGGAAAAAATGTCCAGTAAATATGTGCTCTAAAATGCATTATTTAAGAGCTATGTGCACTTGTTCATCTCTGCTACTTTGAAACATAATTCTCTTCTAATGTTCAAGTCAAAAAATCAAATCAAATGGCTCTGAGCACTATGGGACTTAACTTCTGAGGTCATCAGTCCCCTAAAACTTAGAACTACTTAAACCTAACTAACCTAAGGACATCACACACATCCATGCCCGAGGCAGGATTCGAACCTGCGACCGTAGTGGTCGCGCGGTTCCAGGCTGTAGCGCCTAGAACCACTCGGCCACTCCTGCCGGCATAATGTTAAAGTGCTCGTACCTTTTAAGGTATGCGTCTTAGGGCATATGTTTGCTGGTTATTTTTTTTCTTATTTTGACCCATACTAACTGTTCCAAAAACATGGAAAGCAAAGAACTTGCAGTATAATGGATTTGTTTCACAGTATCGAAGATGAAAATTTGCTCATAGCTCTAGTTATGCATCTTTGACCCTTTGTTTACTGAGACGTTTTTGCTTCTAGTATCGCGTACTTTCAGGAGTATGCGTTTCCTCCAATAATTATCATACACCCTGTACGTAGAATCAAACACCCGCCATGTCTAGTAGCCTTTCCTCTGTTGTTTCTCTATCCCTTGGTCATTTCTTGCGATATCTGTCACTTTGTCGTTCGTGCGACGATTTGAGGAATGAACTACAGTCTGATCTTCCTCTGTGAAAGTCAGTATTTCGGTCATTTCTGCGTCCTTCTCTATTTAAGTACCATTATGGTCACAGAGCATTTGGACAAATGCCTTCAATCCGTATACTAATTTAATATAAGACGAGAACTTAGGATTTTCTCTCAAGCAGGTAACTAGAGTTTTGCTTTCGTATTCTCTGAATGCTTAACGCAGATCGGTCCTTACGCAAATTTTAGCTTCGTTTCGTTTTTACGAGTATTTACCTGCGAGGCACTGGCTACGTTTAAACCTACAGTGAATCTCTCTTTGCTTTGGAAGCAGCTTCTTAACACAGCTGGCGAACCATGGTGGGTCTCCTTCATCCCTCACAATTGTAGTCGGGACGTAGTCTAAAGCGTATTGTACGATGCTTTTGAACTTTTCTCATTGACGCCCAACATTGTCAGTGGTTGGGTTGAAATGTTCGTAAAGACCTGTCAAGTAATCTGAAATCTGTCTCTTGTCGCTCTTGCTAAACAGAAAGATCTTCCTGCTTTTCTTTGCATTCCTCTTTACAGTTGTATGCTGTAACGACTTTATGATTCCCAGTTCTAGACTAACTCAGTTGATAAGTTAGGGTCTGTTTATCACTACCAGGTTTAAAATATCTTAACGAATCAGTTCTCTTATTAACTATGCAAGGTAATTTTCGGCTAAGGCACTTAGGAATTTTCACATATTCTTTGTCCCTACTACCAGTCCTTATCGCTTGAGTGTCCGGGGTGACACAGTTTCCCAGTTGACGCAATAAATATCCCTAATTATGCTATTTTTGAACCAACTTTGACAAACGACGTTGTTCTCAACGCTTTCTTCAAGAATTATAAATTCCTGATGGTCAGTCAAAGTGACTGCTCGTTAATGGAGTCGGGTGATGCTTTATTTAACCTTTTCTAATTCCGTATTATTATCTAAGAGAAACGCAGCTTTTGTCTGCAAGCTTGAAACATTATCCTCTTGCCGACAGCCCATAACCTTTGTTATGAGTGTCAGTTCGTAAGACGAATTATACTTTTGTCGCGCTAGGAGAGTGGCGTAGTGCGCTTTCTATAAGGTGCACTCAAATGAAAACAAGACAGACGGAAAGAAAATATGTAAACTGTTTCCGCATGCGCAACCGTGAACACTTTTTCATGAAGGGAAATGTATTAACAGTTATGGCGATTACTTTTGTAATGATAAAAAGTTTATTTATTTTTTCAATACGCCTTACTTTCATTCGTATGCATCTTATAGTCTTATGGGATATTTAAAACTAATGGAATCAGTCAACTGTCCATTAATTGTGTTGGTGATAATGAAAACTCATTTTGTGCTTAACTTTTATTAGGAACTTGTTATTCATTTTGTCACGGGCCTTTACGAAATCTATTAACACAAAGTCCAATTTGGTGTACCTCGACCCATTTAGGCGAATGACGACGTACCATTCTGTTAGAATATTCGAGATGTTCTCCGACGTTGCGCCACTATCCCTAATGTGGCCATACAAATTACCCAAATCTACGTTTAGTCAAGATATTTGCCTAAAGTTTTGCATAGGTTTGACTAACCTATCTTTGAGAATTAAAACAAAATTCCATCAGCACAGTACACAAGCCAGTTATTGATTAAGAAAGTCTCATTGCACATCTTCGTGAGAACTATCCAAAGAAACACAAATCTGATAATGAGACTGTCGAAGCTTGCCATTTTATTTCTCAAGAATAGTTTTTTGTTATTTACGAATCTTTAGCTGCAGTTGGTTACCTATAGTTTTCAATATTATGTCACTCCTTTATTAATTTTGTTAATTATTGAAGTTAACGATGCATCTTCCCTACCCAAGGCTGTTAGAGAGTCCGTTGATAAGTTCACATATTATTGTCTCTGTGTTTCTAATAGTCCCTTTCTGTACATCATTTGTCTGTTAAATGTGAATTCATCTGTCGTTCCGCTCTTTATTCTTCCATTGAGAAGTGAAATGGCGATGCTCTTCGGTTTTTTCAGTTGTTAGTATTCCATACTCTTACTAGTTAGCGTTGGGTGACGTGTTGATTTTCGTTCGTATCATTGCCATGATAATTTCACAAAGACCTGAACTGATATTCGCTGGGTTTCTGAAATCCACCCGCCTTGCCCCTACCAAATATTAAAGTAAGATACTAACATTTCGCACAGTTGTGCTATTGCGTTCTCTGGTCACCAGACTGATGCATTCGCATCCACCTCTCCAAAACTACTACCATCAGATATGAATCACAAAAATCTGAGTATTCGTTTGCCACATTCCTCTTCCTTAGTGCATTTTTCAATTCAACTCGAATAGCCTACAGGAAGCAAAGCGGTCCCGAAATACAAGAGCCATATTTTGGCGCAGGTAATAAAACTCTGGCTACGAGGAATAAAACTAGAATGCTCGCCATTATTAGAGTTCGTGGAAATGTGCACTCTGTTATTGGAATGAATCTTAATCTACGCTACATAACTGTCCAGTAATACAATAACATTTTCCCGATACTCGCTAAAATTTAATTTTGAGAGCTGTTCTTCTCTTCTCGAAACTCAGTTAAATTCCTATGTCGCCACGTATTTACCTGTAGTTTTTAATATATCATGTCAAAAAAATAGGTTTTAGCACAACGCGGTGTTTGCATCTGAATTCATCTGGATATTTGGTACTAGAAGGTATGCAGTGGTTCTTCGTTTTCTATCATCGCCTTCGTTTTGCAGCCAATATACTTAATAATTTTTCGTGTTACAGTGAAATTCGTCGTACTTCTTAAGAATCACATAACAACCAATAATAAGTTGCATTTTGTTAGGAGTACCTCTCGCAACTAGGGTACGTCTACGTGCGAATCCTATATACACAAATAGTTTTTGGACGTCTTTATTTTTAGGACAAACTACATTCTATTGAACATCACAGTGATCACCTTGTAATCTCGCTTGGAATATGGTCATCTAAACCCGGGGATCTGCTCAGCGGGTTCATATTTCTCGTTGTTTTAGGGAGGCTACCATTTACAGCATTTAAATACTGTTGAAAAATCCTGCTTTGTTACGATGACTGTATGTCACTTTATGAACACTACGAGTTTCGATCAAACAACAGATTATCCTGAGGTATAACGAAACAACATTCATGTTTTTTTAACTTCAAGATGTATTATATTTGACCGAAACTTTTAGTTTTTATAGAGTGGTATTGACCAACTGTATTACATCAATATTTTTAAAAAAATACTCGTTGATATCTATTTGCGTCTCAAGGGCATCCACGTTTGATCGAGGCGAGTCTGTACGAACTTTCTTGTCCTATATCGCGTAGCTTCTCGTTAGACTCCTTTCCTCCCGTTTCTCCAGTTGTTGGGACATGTAGTTTACACTCTTCCTGCCAAGAAGAACAGTTTTGTCCGTATGTGTTATTGTTCTTTTAGGTTTTTATATTGATCTAAGTTGTTTTCGACTGTATTAAATTATTTTTAACATCTTATTCTCCAGAATGTGTTCTATATGATGTTATGCTGCTACGTAATAGTATGAACAGGATCTACCTCCAGTGATAATTCTGACACGGTTCAACAGTATATATATTTGCGTGTCTCTAAAATCAATCACTGTTGCGGTCAAAACTCTGTGCACTGACCCATAAAGTGATATTTCATTCACAGACTGTACTAGCACATCGGTACTTCCTGAACTCACAATGACAACATTCTACATATGGCCTTGACTTTGATACCAGTGTATATGTTAAGTATATTACTGTCTGGAAATATGGTACACACGCACCGGTTACGTGTGTAAATGTTGAGTAGATGCCACGTGCTGTGTATGGACCAGCAACTATTCTAACAAAGGAACCTCCCCACCGCACCCCCCCCCCCCCCCACCTCAGATTTAGCTATAAGTTGGCACAGTGGATCGGCCTTGAAAAACTGAACACAGATAAAACGAGAAAACAGGAAGAAGTTGTGTGGAACTATGAAAAAATAAGCAAAATATACAAACTGAGTAGTCCATGCGCAAGATAGGCAACATCAAGGACAGTGCGAGCTCACAAGCGCTGTGGTCCCGCGGTTAGAGTGAGCAGCTGCGGATTGAGAAGTCCTTAGTTCAACTCTGCCCTAGAGTGAAAAGTTTAATTTTTTATTTTCAGACAATTACCTAAGTGCAGACACTCACACATAACAACTTTCCTCTCCAAAATTCCAGGACATGTTCAGATTCGCTTGGATATATGCAGGATTTGACGGTCTACACAAGTAAAAATTTGAAAATGTTTCGCTTTGTAATATATGGCGCTGCAGTAGTCAAAAGCGTATAAGTACGTGGTTTTACGTAACATTCCGCCAGTGCGGACGGTATTAGCTTCGTAATTTACCCGTGTTAGAATGGATCGTTCACCAATTGCGGAAAAGGTCCATATCGTATTGATGTATGGCCGTTGTGATCAAAATGCCCAACGGGCGTGTGCTATGTATGCTGCTCAGTATCCTGGGCGACATCATCCAAGTGTCCGGACCGTTCGCCGGATAGTTACGTTATTTAAGGAAACAGGAAGTGTTCAGCCACACGTGAAACGTCAACCACGACCTACAACAAATGATGATGCCCAAGTAGGTGTTTTAGCTGCTGTCGCGGCTAATCCGCATATCAGTAGCAGACAAACTGCGCGAGAATCGGGAATCTCAAAAACGTCGGTACTGAGAATGCTGCATCAACATCGATTGCACCCGTACCATATTTCTATGCACCAGGAATTGCATGGCGACGACTTTGAACGTCGTGTATAGTTCTGCCACTGGACACAACAGAAATAACGGGACGATGACAGATTTTTTGCACGCGTTCTATTCAGCGACGAAGCGTCACTCACCAACAGCGGTAACGTAAACCGGCATAATATGCACTATTGGGCAAAGGAAAATCTACGATGGCTGCGAAAAGTGGATCATTAACGACCTTGTCAGGTTAATGTATGGTGCGGCATTACGAGAGGAAGGTTAATTGGCCCCCATTTTATCGATGGCAATCTAAATGGTGCAATGTATGCTGATTTCCTACATAATGTTCTACCGATGTTACTACAAGATGTTTCACTGCGTGACAGAATGGCGATGTACTTCCAACATAATGGATGTCCGTCACATAGGTCGCGTGCGGTTGAAGCGGTATTGAATAGCACATTTCATGACAGGTGGATTGGTCGTCGAATCATGGCCCGCACGTTCACCGAATCTGACATCCCCGGACTTCTTTCTCTGGGGAAAGTTGAAGTGTATTTGCTGTCGTGATCCACCGACTACGCCTGACAACATGCGTCAATGCATGTGTGAACATTCCGAAAGGCGAACTACTCGCTGTTGAGAGGAATGTCATTACATGTGTTGCCAAATGTATTGAGGTTTTCGGACATCATTTTGAGTATTTATTGCATTAATGTGGTATTTACAGGTAATCACGCTGTAACAGCATGCGTTCTCAAAAAAATGGGTCAAATGGCTCTATGGGACGTAGCTTCTGAGGTCATCAGTCCCATAGAACTTAGAACTACTTAAACCTAACTAACCTAAGGACATCACACACATCCATGCCCGAGGCAGGATTCGAACCTGCGACCGTACTGGTCGCGCGGTTCCAGACTGTAGCGCCTAGAACCGCTCGGCCATCCCGGCCGGCATGCGTTCTCAGAAATGATAAATTCACGAAGGTACATATATCACATTGGAACAGCCAAAATAAAATGTTCAAACGTACCTACGTTCTGTGTTTTAATTTAAAAACCTATCTGTTACCAACTGTTCGTCTAAAATTGTGAGCCATATGTTTGTGACTCTTACAGCGCCGTCTATCACAAAGTGAAAAAAGTGGTCCAACTAAAACATTCATATTTCTTTACGCACTACACGAACATGTAATAAAAAATTGGGGTTCATATATAAAAAAACGCAGTTGATATCCGTTTGACCTATTGCGGCGCCATCTAGCGGGCCAACCATAGCGCCATATGGTTTCCCCCTGCAAGCTAGACAAGTCCCATTCAAACCCGAAAAGACTTTCAAGACTTGTTACGCCGGGAAAGCCTACGTAGTCCCATTCATTGTAGTTTTTTCGTTTGATGCTTATCTCGTGAGATATTTGGCCAGGTCACGATCAATGGACCACCCTCTATAGTGCTATCCTTATGACGAAGGCAGTGGACCTCTAAACATGTGGAAGTATGTGGGGGACACTGAATATCGCCACTGGCAAATCTCCCACAAGGTTGTTTACCTGTCTGCCTACCGTATACTGCTAGAATGCGATGTGCAGTATGTTGTCGTCCATTGGCAACAATCCTTCTTTATCTGGGGGTCACATGAAATTTGTTGTCAACATTTCAATACTTGTTTTGCATTAGTGTAACTCTCTGGCTGGTTTTGGAGAACATCACATTATATCATATCCTTTGCTGGTACTATCTGGACCTGCTTAAGCCGTAGCTCTGTTCATACTCTTTGTAAATATTCCTGCTGCTCTCTGTCATCAGCGTGTACTGTGCTGAGTTGTTTGTAAAACCGTGCACCAGACAGCCTGGCTACGTGAGAAGAAGTCAGCTGCTACTTTCGCCTCCCGGTTTATGTGCCTTATGTCTATGGTGAACTGGCCGATAAAATAAAGCTGGCGGAGTTGTAGAGGGGAACAGCTTTGCTTGTGTTTTCTACAGGCAAAGATCATAGGTTTATGATCCGTACAGATTTAGAAAGTCCTGCTCTTGACGTACGGGCGAAAGTGTCGCACGGCTTGGGAAATGGCTAATAATACCCGGTAAGTCCACTCAGTTAGAGTGTCCGCTAGTTTACGATAGTGCTAGAGAGCTGCGCCGATTCCTTACTGTCGAGCGTACACCTCTTTCGCTAGCCCCGCGTCATGAACTGCATAACCAAAGAAACTGCTTTTTGCAGGTCAGCTTTTACCTTTTCGAAGGATCGTTGAATTTCTGTTGACCTTGGTGGAGTGTCAGCGTTGTTACCTGACAGTGCTGCCATCTGCGCTGCTTACACTTCTACTTCCCCCCCCCCCCACCCCCACCCCCCACCCGCAGTAGATATCGAGGGTAAAAATTCAAGACTCCCAGGAATCTTCTTAACTGTTGACTATCCATAGGGCATGGTATGTCGTTGAAGAAGTCCACCTTGCCTTTTAACGGATAAATTGTTCAAATGGCTCTGAGCACTATGGGACTTAACATCTGAGGTCATCTGTCCCCTAGACTTAAAACTACTTAAACCTAACTAACCTAAAGACAGCACACACATCCACGCCCGAGGCAGCATTCGAACCTGCGACCGTAGCAGCAGCGCGTCTCCAGACCGAAGCGCCTAGAACCGCTAGGCCACAACGGCCGGCAAAGGATAAATCCCAGACGCCGCAACTTAACGCCCAAGGAATGTCACTTGCTTCTGTTGTAGAGCACAATTTGCTCTATTGACTGGTATACCACATTTGCGTATTATGACGAACACTGTTCTCGTGCAGTGCTGTCGTCTTGGGAAATACCACAATATCATGAAGGTACACAAAACATGTACTGAGTCCTCTGAATACTTGGTGAATGATACGTTGCCATGTCTGTGCGGCGTTCTTCAAACAGAGTGGGAGACACCAGTGTCCAAAAAGATAGAAAGAGTTACTACCGCAGTCTCGGGTGTCTTCTTCCATTACGTATCTGAGAGTAAGCTTTCACACTACGAATTACGCTGAGCACCAAGGAACTTGATAATACTTTTGTGAATCCGTTACTTCCGGTACCGAATAGTGCTTTGAAACGGTGCAGGTGTTTTAGAAACAAGGTAATCTCCGCAGGGTCTCCAGGTACCTTTTTTACTCTCGACCAGAGGCAGCGACGATGCCCATGTACTGTCTGATCTGTGTATATCCCCGACTGTTGCACATCTTCAAACTCTGCTTTTGCTGAGGCAAAGCAATCAGGTGGCAATCTTCTTGGCTGTCAAAAGACTGGTCGGAGAGGTAACATCTCAAAATGACGGACTGGTCACCACCTTCTTGTCTGTTCTCCTGTGTAATTGAACTATGGGATGGGCAGATGGTGTTTGTAATACCTCGGCCTACAGAACCTATTAAAGCTTCCTTGTCCATTTCGATTTGCGCCATACTGAGTTTTGTCACTAATCCATGCTGAGTAATAAAGTCTGCATTAAATATTGACTCCTCCACACCTTCGAGCCGAATATTGACTTTCACTTCTTGATGAACCCCAGATCCACTTCCAATTCGCAATTTCCAAGCGTCGTTAGTCGCAAACTGCTGGCTGTCGCGAGATGAATGGGTGTGACAGTCGTTGCGTCCTTGTCTTGGGCGACTGGTAACGTGCTCACGCCCAACTCCGAGTCGTCTAGATATCAACGGTTTTGCTTTTCAGTCTCTTAGGTGCAGCTTTAGTGACAACGTAAGCATGCTTGATTGGCTCTCTGTGCATACGGGCGAGCATTCTTTGATTATTGCACCAGTTCTGAACATGTTGTCCTGTTGAACTTTGTTCGAATAATTTTTTACTTAATCAGGATTCATGTCGCTTTCTTCCATCTCAGTTTGGTTCTGTTGGAGAATCTCGCGGACAGCCGCTCGTATTGCAGGCCGCTGGAACTGGGTAAGCAAATGGAGACGTGCACCCTACAGCTCGCTCACTAAAACCTCTGTGGTACCAATATACAGCATTTTGTTTCCTCTGTTGCGTCATACGATCACCCAGCAGATCTTTTTGAAACTGCAGAGTGAAATTCTCATTCTGGAAACATCCCCCAGGCTGTGGCTAAGCCATGTCTCCGCAATATCCTTTCTTCCAGGAGTGATAGTTCGGGAAGGTTCGCAGAAGAGCTTCTATGAAGTTTGGAAGGTAGGAGACGAGGTACTCGTAGAATTGAAGCTGTCAGGTCGGGTCGTGAGTCGTGCTTGGGGAAGTCAGATGGTAGAGCACTTGCCCGCGCAAAGCAAAGGTCGCGAGTTCGAGTCTCGGTCCGGCACACAGTTTTAATCTGCCAGGAAGTTTCATATCAGCGCACACTCCGCTGCAGAGCTAATTTCTCGTTCCGGATGTCATCATCTATTCCTCTGCCTATGCATGCGATAAAATTTTGTCAGTCGGATAGACAGTTTATGGCCCATAGTTTACCTCAAATTAATTGTTCAAATTTGTTAATTAATTACATTATTCATGAACGTATCGTCAACAAGATGGCTGACAGTATGCAGTGGGAACAATATGGAACAGCGATACTGTCCTGTTTCTGCAGATTGATAAGTTCCTCTTGAAAATTCACGCTTTTTGTCCGTATTACTTGTGCAATGCTGTTTAAATTGAATATACAAAATTTATTAAGACATCTTCACTCATCTTTGCCAAGGTAAAAATAAATAAAATCATAAGCATGAAAACTGTAGAAAATAGTGATCACTAATCACAAGGCGGGCAGCGAACTAGCTGAGTCGGCAACTGTTAATATAGAACATTCAGCTGACGAAATGGAACTGGAGGCAGAAGATGACGCATTAACTCTGCAAACGAGCCTCACTGAGAAATTATTTGTCAAAATGTATTAAAAATGACAATGATAGGAATAAATTTGAAGACAAACTTCAGTTGCAAAATCAACAAAAGTGGCCGCTATTCAGTCTACTCAGGACTCCTTCAAGTCCAAACTGTATGACGTTAATACCGAACGAGATGTCCTAAGAACCGGAATTTTGGAATGAAAAGATGTTTATCAAGTCATTCCTGTTACTATAAAAAGACTAACAGACGAGATGGGATCATTGCAGTCGGAACGATCCAGCCAAAGTGGGACAGTTCAGCAGCTAAAAGAGATAGGCAGCTAACAGAAACAGTGACTAACTTAGCCGCTGAACAAGAGTTTAAATTAAAAGAACAATTTGATGTGCAGAGCCATAACTTTTTTCAATGTATTTAAGAAACTGATGTTTTCTATTTATATTTTATTGTACGCATCCAATTCCGTAGGACGAAATTGAGGAGCAAATCTGCAAGGTCATGGGACGTGTCAGTACACGAAGTTACGACATAAAAGTAATAACAGATAAAATAAAATGGTCATGAACCCAAAAAAAGACAAGCCATAAGTTTATGTAAACGCAATCAACAATGTAATATAGAAATCAGCTTAATTTTTTGAGAAAATCCTCGACAGAGTACGACTTACCCATGAGGAAACTCTTCAGTTTCAATTTGAAAGCGCGTGGATTACTGCAAAGATTTTTGAATCCTTACGGTACCTTATTAAAAAGGGATACAGCAGTATACTGCACACCTTTCTGCACGAGGGTCGAGGAAGTGCGATCCAAATCCAGACTGGAATTCTGCCTAGTATTTACTGAGTGGAAGCTGATAATTCATGGGAATAAGTTGATACTGTTACAAAGAAACGACAGTAAAGAATATACTGTATATGTTGAGAGGCCAACGTCAGTAAACCCAGACTAGTGAACAAGGGTCGGTTTGCGAAATTACACCTCTTATGGCCCGAACTGTCAAAAATATCCTTTGAGAATTGGAAGAGTGACCCCAAAACATAATGCCATACGACATAAGAAAAAGAGAATAAGCAAAGTAGGCTACTTGTCGTGGCGAACTATCACTTTTTTCAGATACCTTTCAGAAGCAAAAGTGGCAGCATGAATCTTTGAATAACATCCTGAACAGGGGTTTGCACGGTGGTTTACTATCTATATGAGCACCTGGATATTTGAACTGTTCAGTTTCACTAATCATATGTCCATTCTGGGAAATTAAAACGTCGGGTTTTGTTGAATTGCTTGTTAGAAACCGTAAAAACTGAGTCTTACTATGATTTAGCGTTAGTTTATTTTCTACAAGCCATGTACTTACGTCATGAACTGCACTATTTGAAACAGAGGCAATGTTCCACACAACAGCCTTTACTACCGAGCTACTGTCATCAGCAAACAGAAATATTTTAGAATTACCTATAATACTAGAGGGCGTATCACTTATATAAATAAGGAACACGGGTGACCGCAGCACTGATTCGTTCGTGGGTCCCCCCTCCCCTCCCCATTCGATCGTGCCCCACTGAGACCCACATCACAGCCTTTCCCAACAATGTGAATAATGACCTTTTGCTGTCTGTTGTTAGAGTAAGAGGTGAACCAATTGTGAGCTACTCTCTGTATTCCATAATGGTCCAACTTCTGGAGCAATATTTTCCTATTTGTCTACATTATCCCTTTCTCCCTTTTTATAAAGCAGCTTTACTACTGAGTGCTCTAATCGTTCAGGAAACTTACCATTCTTATAGTAAAAAACTACAAATATGGCAAAGTGCAGGGCTAACATGTGTAGCACAGTACTTCAGTATTGTGCTAGGTAGTCCATCATATCCCTTAATCTTCAGTGATTTAATTATTGACTCAATCTTCTTCTTGTGTCACAGAGGAGTATTTCAGAGATCAGTCTCGGAAACATTTGCCAAGAGAGTTACATGATTCCCTAAAGAAACTAAGTTTTTACTTAATTCACCAGCAATGCTCAGAAAATGATTTTTAAATACCGTACTGGGGTTACTGTAACTACTTCTGTGACTACCTCTAACATTTTGATATAATTCCCTCTTTGTTCTACATGATATCCTTATCCCACTAGTAAACCACCCAGGCTGTCTTTTACTGCTAGTACCCTGTTGGGAACGTTCTAGTGGAAAGCAACTTTCAAAGAGCACGAGAGACGTGTTAAGGAAAGCATTATATTTGTCATCTATGTTATCGGCACTATAAACACCCTGTGCCTCTTGTTCCTTAGTGAAGTTTAAAAAACTCTCTACTGCTATTATATATAACGTTTGTTTGAGTACAGAAATCTTTTAGTGTGAAATTTTGTGCATCATGGTCTGAAAGGCCATTCACCCTTTTACAAACAGAATGACCATCTAGTAACACAGAATGAATAAAAATATTGTAAATGACTGTGCTACTGTTCCCCTGCACCCTGGTTGGAAAAAATACAGTTAACCAAGAATCTTCTCTAGCTTGAGCAGAAATGCTCTGAAGTCAGAGTTAGGGGACCTTAAATAACAACAATTAGAAGTTTAGTTTCACTAAATTCAACTGACCTTGACAACATTCAAATACCTGTTCAGTGCAGTGCCGTGATACGTCTACGGACTCAAATGGAATACTGTTTCTTGTGTACAAAGACACACCGCAAGGAACTCCAGAAACAATCTGAAAAAGACACACAGATCAATGAAAAACTGTAACTTCGATTAAAAATTACTATACTAGTGGTGGAGTATCGTCAGAATGAGATGCTTCAGGGGAACTAATTCAATCTGAACTGTATCAAATTGAAGGTAAACTAAGTAAGGGACTCTCTGGTTGTGTAACAATGTAGTTGCATAAACTGATGATATAAAGAAAGAGTTGTATGGGACACTGACCCTTGGCCTAGTGGAGATGATGCTTATAATATTACGAATTAATTTCATATGATCCATAGCGATGAGGTAGAACATAGAAACCCATTACCTAACTGTGTATCACGTGGAATACGGACAGCTCCATTTTGTCACCAGTTGTAATGGAAGAAATGTACTAATCCATAGGCAGTTCCAGTCTTTTCACCTCATAAAAGAGCACACACACAAACGTTTTTATAAAATCATTTAAAGGAGTTTTACATTACACGTGGCCTTACATGCAAAAAATATGGTTCACAACAGGATTTATCCAGCGTCAAGAAGCAACGGATACTGCTAAGCTCTCTGCTTGCAACGTACCTCCGTTCGTAACAGACGCAATTTTAAAGTCAACGAATGGCGCTGCCACCCGTAGGAACCTCTTGAAACTATAGGGCTGAAGCGGGAATATTCCACGATATCCCACAACAACTTCGGCATCTCTTCAACCGAAATTGTGTAAGGAAAAATATTTTTAATCGTAAGATAGTAGTCACCTTCGATGTATGTAGATTTGGTTCTACAGTGATGAGATGTGCAGTCGACTGTATGTTCACAGCATTAACGCTATAAAAGTTATAAGAAGAGTAAGTACACTGCCTAGCATGGTTGTTATAGGTTCATGATGTATTTTATATTACGATATGATGACAGATAACTCAGTACAAAAGCCGGCCGGTGTGGCCGTGCGGTTCTAGGCGCTTCAGTCTGGAACCGCGTGACCGCTACGGTCGCAGGTTCGAATCCTGCCTCGGGCATGGATGTGTGTGATGTCCTTAGGTTAGTTAGGTTTAATTAGTTCTAAGTTCCAGGTGACTGATGACCTCAGAAGTTAAGTCGCATAGCGCTCAGAACCATTTGAAACATTTTTTAAGTCAGTGCAAATGTGAACCATTTACGTTTTTATGACATGTCTTTTTCGTAGTGCCTGCCGGTGTGGCCGAGTGGTTCTAGGTGCTTCAGTCTGGAACCGCACAACCGGTACGGTCGCAGTTTCGAATCCTGCTCGGGTATGGATGCGCGTGACGGCCTTAGGTTAGTTAGGTTTAAGTAGTTCTAAGTTCTAGGGGACTGATAACCTAAGATGTTAAGTCCCTTTGTGCTCAGAGCCATTTGAACCATTTTTTTTTTCGTAGTGAGTCACGTCAAAGCGTTGCTATATACTTTTATTTACAGTGTTAATTCATGGTTTTTTTCATCTGACGATAGTGGTTTTTTATTTCGTGTAACATGATAGTGCGTATGCTTTTAGGCGAGTACGTGACATTTTCTTATGTGTGTGTTTTAATCAAAATTTACATCATTTGTGAGATTCGTCACAGTTTAAGCATGTACTGTACTTTGATATATGGGAACCAGACTATTCAAAGTAGTTGTGCAAATAAAGAATATCACGAGGAGCTGAAGGCAGTGCTACGACGTTTTTCAATACGTGGAAGCTGTGGGCCACCATCTCCTAAAGATGTATTACCCTGTTTGTTACACAGAATTGAGTATATTGCGCGTGGAGCATGCTGAGCTTGAGAAACATGTCACCATATTTTATAAGCATCAGCTCTATATTACTTCCGACCTCTTTTGAAGGCAAATACCCTGAAAAGATAAAAGATACGTACAAAGACGTGTTTTTTCTATTGTTTCCGTGAAACGTAAAAGGCAGCTCTCATAATAAGCTTTGCTGCATGTCCCACTCAGCCCTCAGGAGCTCTTCACTGCACCGTCTCCGGGAAGACACATAACTAACTGAATTTGGACGGGAGGTCTTTGCGAGTTCCCCCTCCAGGGGATTAGGGCGCTCACGAAGTATTAGTCGGCAGGGCTGCCGCCGGGTTAATTCATTGCGACCGAGGCGCCGCGTTCCATTACACGGGCTCCCGTGACCTCTTATTCGGATCCCCATCAGGAACTTAAGGAGTCTCGGGGAAGTTGGCGAGCACCTGAGCAAAGGAACTCGGCCTGATGGCCGCTGCAGACACTGCCGGCCCTAAGCCCTATCGACTGCCGCCGCCGATGAGGTTGCGCTGACGGCCCGCCGGCTGCGTCTCGGCCGTCTAGACCCGCCCGTCGCCTTCTTTCCGGCCGGCGCGCCAGTTTTATCCGCGCGGGGGTTGTTATCGGAACTGAGGAAGCTATTAGCCCGGCCCGGTTCTTGCTGGGCGTGCTCCATGCCGGCGCCTGGGGCTTCTCTCCCGAGATGGGCTGTTTGCGTTTGAGTTTGCCAAGTTTGCGAACCGAAGCTGCTCTCGAACTGGAAATTAATTATCTGGTAACAGACCTCCGAAAAACGAAATCTAGATGAAACACTTCACGGTGTGGGGTGGTTGCCACGGCGTCCTCCTTTAGTGGAAAGCCTTGGAAGGGCAGTAAACTTGAAACTCTCTCTCCCCCTTAAGCCGCTTGTTTGGTGGCGGCGTCATTCACACACTTTGTTTGCTCTCATACCTCTTTATTCCGCTTATAAAAGTTTTTTGTCAAAGTATTATCGAAGAGGAGTATATTAATAATAACGCACCACTAGGTTTATCCTTTTTATAAGGGGCGATCAAATAGTTTTGATTTGAGGGCGTTGCTGCAGCGCGATTACGATGCGAGTTCCAAAAGAAATCCGTTGGAATTCGATTACTCTATAAATAGTACAATTCTCAACGCTGTCAATTCAACTAAGTACCTGGGTGTTAAAATTACGAACAACTTCGGTTGGAAAGACCACATAGATAATATTGTGGGGAAGGCGAGCCAAAGGTTGCGTTTCATTGGTAGGACACTTCGAAGACGCAACAAGCCCACTAAAGAGACAGCTTACACTACACTCGTTCGTCCTCTGTTAGAATATTGCTGCGTGGTGTGGGATCCTTACCAGGTGGGATTGACGGAGGACATCGAAAGGGTGCAAAAAAGGGCAGCTTGTTTTGTATTATCACGTAATAGGGGAGAGAGTGTGGCAGATATGATACACGAGTTGGGATGGAAGTCATTAAAGCAAAGACTTTTTCGACGCGGCGAGATCTATTCACGAAATTTCAGTCACGAACTTTCTCTTCCGAATGGGAAAATATTTTGTTGAGCCCAACCTACATAGGTAGGAATGATCATCAAAATAAAATGAGATAAATCAGAGCTCGAACAGAAAGGTTTAGGTGTTCGTTTTTCACGCGCGCTGTTCGGGAGTGGAATGGTAGGGAGATAGTATGATTAATTGTGGTTCGATGAATCCTCTGTCAAGCACTTTAATGTGAATTGCAGAGTAATCATGTAGATGTAGATGTAGACGTAGTATATAAGCACCGATGTGCAGGCAAGGGGTTAACGTAGCATTCGTGTTTCTCCATCGTGAAAATTTTAAATTTTATTCATTTCCTTACTTAATTAATATCTAATCAGCCACTATTTCTCAAAATTTGGACATTGTAGACAAAAAGGTGATCGCTCGCGTAAAGAGGGAAATCCGGGTTCGAGTCCCGTTCCAGCACAAAAAAAGGGCGTTAAAAAAATAAAAGTAAAAAAAAGATGGTAGAGAACTTTCCCGCGAAAGACAAAGGTCACGAGTTCGAGGTTCGGTCCGGCACACAGTTTTAATCTGTCAGGAAGTTTCATATCAGCCCACACTCCGCGGCAGAGTGAAACTCTCATTCTGGATGTCATTATCTATTCCTCTGCTTATGCATGTGATAAAATTGTGTCAGTCGGATAGACAGTTTATGGCCCATAGTTTACCTCAAATTCAGTGTTCAAATCTGTTAATTATTCCCGGCGGGGTCAGGGATTTTCTCTGCCTCGTGATGACTGGGTGTTGTGTGATGTCCTTAGGTTAGTTAGATTTAAGTAGTTCTAAGCTCTAGGGGACTGATGACCATAGATGTTACGTCCCATAGTGCTCAGAGCCAAATCTGTTAATTAATTACGTTATTCATGAACGTATCGCCAACAAGATGGCTGACAGCATGCAGTGGGAACAATATGGAACAGCGCTACTGTCCTGTTTCTGCAGATTGATGAGTTCCTCTCAAACATTTACGCTTTGAGTCCATATTACTTGTGCAATGCTGTTTAAATTGAATATACAAATTTTATTAAGACAGCTTCACTCATCTGTGCCAAGGTAAAAACAGATAAAATCACAAGCATTAAAACTGTAGAGAACAGTGATCACTAATCACAAGGCGCCGGCAGCGAATTAGCTGATTCGGCAACTGTTAATATAGAACATTCAGCTGACGAAATGGAACAGCAAGCAGAAGGTGGCGCATTAACTCTGCAAACGGGCCTCACTGAGTAACGGTTAGTCAAAGTGTATTAAAAATGACAATGGTAGAAAAAAATCTGAAGACATTCGTGTTTCTCCGGCGTGGAAGAGATAAATGCGGAAACGTGAAGCTCTGGTGGATTATTCGTTTAAAAGTATGCATTACATACAATTTGTTATGGCTCCAGAACCGCATACGCAAGAACTACTGCAGTATATTTTACGGGCTACTTATGATTCAATCATAGTTCTGACTTAAGGGGGCTAGGACGTCAAACGGGACTTGGAGCGGGAGAGGCACCACAGGACATTTTAATTTCCAACTGTCTATATTTTCAGAAATAAATTCATAAAACTTTGTCACCATGACCAGGAAGCGTTCAGGATTCACACTCGTAGCAGTGGAAGTTCAAAAACGTAACAAAATAATTTCATTTACATGTGAAATTTCATCATTTTCTCACTATTGGCTGCATTTGTTGCTATAGGTACACTTTTCTTCATAAGAAAGAGAGATTCTTCGATGAATTTTGCACAGCATACAAAGCAAGTTTTTCTCACCAGGCGCGTTCTGATTTATTGAGGTGATGCATTATCAGTGGCCTGTAGTTAAAGGTAATTGCAATTTGATTCGTTCTGTAGTTCGTAAAACAGTTCTTTAACGGTAATTTCTGCCTCGTTTTTTCGCATACATCAGGAAATGCCGTCTGCTAGCACGTCTTTGGTTTCTTTTTTCCTCAGACACTGGTACTTGTGGTCTAATGTTTCTCCGTGTAGCCGAACTATGCATTTTTTGTTTTGTTTTACACAGCACACTTTTTCGTACGCTCCTGTTGACTGCTTTTCTTGTGTACTTCCAAGAATGTATTGTTTTTCGTAGTGTTGCCAACAATGCCTCTAGGTTGTCTATGAAATACACTTTTTTCCTCCCTGTAATTAATTATATAAGCGTTACTCTACTTAATTATGTTGCTGTTTATTTATATACAGCTTAAGATTAATGGAGGTTGCTGTTTATGTATATGCTGCGTAGGAATAATTGGCGAATAGTGATGGAGTTTCCTCCGTGTGTGTGTGGGGGGGGGGGGGGGGGAAGGGGGGGGGTTTCGAGTCCTCCCTCGTGCATGAGTGTGTGTGTTTGCCCTTGGGATACTTTAGGTTAAGTGGTGTGTAAGCTTAGAGTCTGATGACCTTAGCAGTTACGTCCCATAAGATTTCACACACATTTGAACATTTTTTTGTGTGTGCTTGGGGGTAGAGGGGGGGGAGGAGGGGGGAAGTAGGTGCGGAAGGAGAAGGAACAATGAGTAGGCGTAAGTGCGTAGTAGAGTGATAAAGTGTGAGCTGGAGGAAAAGGTGAGGGGCAAGAAGTGAAATGAACTGAAGTAGCAACTGGGCAAACAAATTTATTTGTAATTGTAATACACTTTGGTCCTCTTACACTTTAGTGTCTGGATGAGATATGTCGAAGATGGTCAAACACGTTTCAGGGGTGAGTCTTCCTAGCAGATGAGGTGAAAGGCCAGGCAGCAAATGCACACCTTTACTGCAAGAGGATAGAAGCTAGTCGCTTGACTGTTGCAAGATGTTGGTGGGATGGTGCTGCAATGGCGCAGATTCAGAGGCTGAAAATGAATTTCATGAGCACAAAATATATACAGTCTGCAGTATTATGTTTACACGTCAGGCAAGAATATCAAATTAAAGAGAAAACAAGATGAGATTTTGCATCTAGCTGCGCTCTCGGCAGACGAATGTTCAAATGTGTGTGAATTTATAAGGGACCAAACTGCTGAGGTCATCGGACCCTAGACTTACACACTGTTTCAAATGACTTATGCTAAGGACAACACACACACACCAATGCCCGAGGGAGGACTCGAACCTCCGGTGGGAGCGGCCATGCAGTCAGTGACACGGCGCCTCTAACAGCGCCGCTACTCCGCGCGGCTCTCGGGAGACAAAATAGCGCTTAAGTTATTAAAGATGAATGGTTTGGGAATACCAATTCACTTAAGAAATTAGTACCTTCTAAATACCTTAAGAGGTTTTAAAGAAACAAGTGTCCACAGATTGCGTTTACATAGTTCTAACGAGAAGAAGTTACAGAAACTTTATCAATGTAATACATTTTGAGTTATAAGCGAGAATGTTCATTCTGGGAATTAAAGCCTATTTAATATAAATAAAATTATAAATCAGTAAACTGCCAGAAATATGAAAAAGCAGACTACAGTAGTTATCTACAGTTATGTCAATTTCATTATATTTAATGACAATCAATAGCAAGTAAGGATAAACGAACTATCTCATTGATCAAAATGTAAATAACAAAAAAATTAAGGATTCCAGCTAAAATCTAAGTACACCTCAGGGAAAGCTGATAAACTTCTGGCCCTAGCTGGCCATTTTGGTGCGTCGATATGTCTGTGTAGCTAAGTAACCATCTCAACTGCTTCCCGCCAAGGGGTACGCGAGCTTTCCATTACATCGACTGAATGGCTTAGCGTATGGGTTCTCAGCCCCTTACCACCAGTAACTGCAGGATTGCCATCCAAGGACAAGTACTGTCAGCCATGTGTCACAAGAATGTTGGTTGGGCTGTTTTGAGGGAGAAGGCCAGACAGCGAGGTCATCGGTCACATCGGATTAGAGAAGGACGGGGAAAGAAGTCGGCCGTGCCCTTTCAAAGGAACCATCCCGGCATTTGCCTGGAGCCATTTAGGGAAATCACGGGAAACGTAAATCAGGATGGCTGGACGTGGGATTGAACCTCTGTCCTCCCGAATGCGAGTCCAGTGTGCTAACCGCTGCGCCACCTCGCTCGGTGTACGAGAATGTTCTAGGAACAATTGCTGAAGTGGAATATGGCTTTGAGCTGGTATGACATTCTCTGTTCTACCACTTTACATGTCTGAAAAACATGTTGCTCGGATTTGGTGGAATACGGACTTGGGATTTCTGATACATGTGGTTACCGATTTCTTGGGCAAAGTGGGATCAGTAGAACGGGAAACTAGTCCGAAGTTCCGAATTTTACTTTTTTTATTCACTCGACGACTAGTTTCGGGCCGAGATTCATTTTTAAATCATCGTAACATAATGAAAAAAGTAAAATTTTCAGCTTTTGACTGGTTTACCGTTGTACTGATTAACAGAAGATGCTGACCCACAGCTGCTTCAGCATGCTGTAAATTCGTAAAGTGGGATCAGTTAGCTGTAATCATCGTCACTTGCTGGATTTTTTTGGTAAACACCTTAGAGTCTAAACTGTACGAACAGTTATTCGGACTTATCCGCTGTGCTGTAGGGTTATTAAATTGTGTAAGTGGTACCGTTATAGGTTTGGGTTAACTCTGATTTTATTTAAAGAGTTAAACAGTTCCAAGTTGGCTAATTTACAGTCCTAAAAATGTTTAGTGGATTGTCTAGTTCATGTCTCTTGGATTTGAGGTGTGTTGGTTATTCACGAATATTATTCGTGCTGGTTATATGTAATGTATTTGGTTCACATCTTCAATGTAAGTTCAACTTGATTTATTTTTAGCCCCCTAGGTGTTATTGGTTAAATTTTACTTACACACATTTTACAGAAGTAGCGTGAGTTATCATACTTAATTCCACGTTTAGATCTCTGTTCCTAATCTCGCGTTCTTCTAGGAGACAACCACAACCTATTTGTGAGTGTTCAAATAATCTTTCTCTTAATTATGATGTAGTGGGAAAACCTCGATGGCTGAAAGTCGCGAATAAGGATTTTTAGTGGAAAGTTTTTGGGTTCTCATTCACCATTTATTGTACATAAAATGATTTATTCATGAAAAGTTTCAGAATTAAAACAAACAGTGAACTTTACACGGTAATATAAAGGTTCTTTCAGCTCAAACAAAGTTTAAGATTTTAAACAACAATTCGACGATACAAAGTTTTCGGATAGAAATACAATAGTTCAGTTTCAGAGAACTTCAAAATTTGTTTGAATGACATTAGTAACAACCCCTTAGTGCCTAAGACATCAATAAGTAACACTTCGTTTCACATAAACCAAATAATAAAAATTTTATCAATTATAAAGGGTTAGACGAATAACAACAATTCCTCAAATTTATTTGTAACAGATAACAAGCCCCAAGATGTGGAAATCATACAAATAATAATTAGCCACTACAAAGAACAAGATGACGGCAATAAAGGACAAGAACTCGATACAGGAAAATGAGCGACTAACAACCCCAGCTTTCTATAACAATTTTGAACAACACGTGATAATCGCTACTAGCGGGAGTAAGAGAACACCATAGCCATAGTGAATACCATAGGCGAAATTCTTCATGGCCACCAACGATTTTAGGAAAGCGTTAACAAATGAATTTTTTTCTTTCAGAAATGTAAGAGTACAACAACAGCAAGAAAAAATACCAATCACATTACACAGCCCCCAGTATGGTAATGTACAAAATTAAAATCTTTTCTATAACTGCCGACCGTTGTGGCCGAGCGGTTCTAGGCGCTTTAGTCTGGAACCGTGCGACCGCTACGGTCGCAGGTTCGAATCCTGCCTCGAGCATGGATGTGTGTGATGTCCTTAGCTTAGTTAGGTTTAAGTAGTTCTAAGATCTAGGGGACTGATGACCTCAGATGTTAAGTCCCATAGTGCTCAGATCCATTTCAACCTTTTTTTTTCTATAACTTAAATTTAGAGACCGCTTGTAGAGAACAAGCTATTAAGGCAAACACTTCAAATTCCTGTCAAACACTTGGAGGAGTGGTATGAAACGAATACGTCTTATCTTGTATGTGAATTCCGTTCACTGAATGGGCTGCGACAGAACTGTCGCACATAGTGGTAGATACAGTTCACGCCTCGTTAGCGCGATCTCTCGAAAGCTGTGGCAGGGACAAACAGTGTACAGACAGACTACAAGCGTGTGAAACAAGGATCACAAGCCACAACTAGACACACAAGCAGTCAAGCACAGCGTAGATACTTGGAGCAGAGCGCATGCATTAGTAAATATTAAATTACGGACACCTTAACCAGGTTCACGCCAATTTAAATTAAAACAAAACGAACCTCTACGCAGTGACACAATTTCAACTGAATGTACAAAATACAGATTACGACACGGCTACAGCCAAATCATGTGAATTAAAAATCTTAAAACGCTTAGGTCAAAACCACATCAAAATTGCCATACAGATAGGTCACCAAACATCCAGTTATAAATTGGATTTACAGTAATTGCTTATGTAGTGCAGTGGCAACAATCAAAGTCCTCAGAAAATATGTGGCGGAATAACAAGACTGTCGAATACGACATCTGCTCTGCAATACACAGTGCTACCTGGAACGGAATAATTGCCAGTACTGAGAGAGTTTAACCTTTCACTGCGTTGCTTAGCAGATGTGCAAAGCAATGTTTCAACTCTCTTTTCGCCGTTGTTCTTGAAGTTTAACGCTTGAAACTGTTTTGCAGATGTACTATGTTGTATTATGACGGTAACTGATAAGATTCTGCCACTAGAATGCGCTACTGAGTGTATGGCCCGACAATGTGTGTTGCTGTGAGTAGCATTGTAAGTCAGGCTGACATTGCTCTGTTTCGGGGGTGATTGTTAGAAGTTGAATGGAAGAACATGTGAATACAAAAAAAATTATAGTGCTTCTACAACCTTTGGAGAGTATTCTGCTCCGTTCGTCTTGTATTTCTGCTAATAAATATGTGAGTAGTATACAAATCAATTTCGTTTGCATATGTGCAGTAGTGCGTAATAATCCTTCTATCCACAATCGAACGATGAGAAAGTAGTGTTTCCTTCTTTCTGCTTTTTTTCTAGTTTATCGTGATAGTTCGAGTGCTGTAATGGAGTCATTCTCGTATTTCGACAATGGACGACGTAAATTGATGACGCATGAAGAATTCATGGCCCTAGAATGCCCTTCAGGCAGTGAAGATGAGTTAGATTTTGACGATTCAGATGAAGACCCGACAATAAACGTAAATGATCTGGAATCTGCAGATAGTGATAGGAAGCCTGAGGCTGCCGCAGTTAAAAATAATTCAAATAATTATTGTTTGAAGGATGATGAGCGTGAAGCTGTTGCCGATGCACAGGTACCACAAGCTTCTGAAAAACACCAAAAGGTTCAGAAAAATCGAATCATCTGGAAAAAACAACGTGCTTCATTTGGAAATGATAAATTTATATTCAAAGGAAAGTCCTCACTGCCACAGTCAGTGCTAGAGTTGTCCATGCCATATCAGTTTTTTAAATATATTTTTAATGATGAATTAATGGCGAAAATTGTTAATGAAACTAGTCTTTACAGCACACAAAAAATCCAAACAAACCATTTAATTGCAATGTTCATGACATTCATAAACTTATAGGCATATGTATTATTAGTTCTTTGGCTCCACCTACTGCTGGTCGTGATCTCTGGAATGATGTTATTGGTGTCAGAGATACTTTGAGAGTCTGATGGCCACTTTGCATTTCAATGACAATACAAAGCGGCCACACCCTGAGAGTCAAGTTCATGGAAAATTGAACAAAATCAGACCTACAATTGATCATATGAATAAAAAATGTCTTTTGATTCCAATGAGTGAGCATTTGTCAGTTGATGAACAAATCTGCGCAACCAAAGCAAGGCACCACATGTAGGTTTATATGAAAGACAAACCACATAAATGGGGGTATAAACTTTTTGTTTTGGGTGGGGATATGGGGTTTGCACACAAAATTGAAATCTACAGTGGGCAAGAAAATAATCCAAAATTCAGGTTGGATAATGAACCAGATGTTGGAGCATCTGGAAACTTTGGGATTCACCTCATAAGGGAAGTTCCAAGGTATCAGAATTACAGGATCTACTTTGACAGATATTATACCTCTATGGATCTAGTTGTATACCTTTTCAAACTTGGGATCCAGAGTGTAGGAACAATACAAAGGAATAGGATACCAAATTGCAAATTTCAAAGTGAAAAGGAACTGAAGAAAGAAGTACATGGCTATTCTGAGGAGTACATCACTACTGTTGACACTGTGGACATTTCCTCTGTTTTGTATAAAGATAATAATATTGTCTGTTTCCTGTCTACATTTGTTGGTGAACTGCCAAAATCTGAAGTGACGAAATTTCACAGAAAGAAGTGACAGCACAGAATGGTGCAATGTCGAGCTGTTGTTTCTGTTCACAACTCACATATGGGAAATGTAGATTTGTTGGATACCAACATTGGAAGATGTCATATAAAGATTAGATCCAAACGCTGGTATTTACGTTTGTTTTTCCATCTGATTGATATAATTGTAATAAATTCCTTGATTCTGTACAGAAGGGTACTAACGGAAAAAACAGCAGCAAACATGCCAATGAATCAGAAGAAACTTAGAACTCAGTTGGCTCAAACTCTTTGCCAGATTGCTCCTGGAGCAAGAAAACGAGGTAGACCAGCTAGCACAGATCCAATAGAGATAAAAAGGATGAGATATAAGGGATCATCAGCACATCCAAAGGAAGTAAGGTTAGATTCTTATGATCACTGGCCAGTGTGGAATAAGAAGAGAACAACATGCAAACGCCCTAACTGCAAAGGCTATACCTTTATCGTGTGTGAAAAGCGCAAAGTGAATTTAAGTTTAAATAAAGACAAAAACTGCTTTCTTGCTTTCCATAGGTTTAAGACATGCGTCTTTCATTAATTTTCGAATATGTTATTAATTCTTTCATATCTGTTGTTAATTTGACATGAAAAAAATATTTTTTGCAGTTAATAACCTTTTTGTGTCAAAAACTTCACAAGGTTTTGCAAGTGTCACTTATGAGTGTTTGCATAAATGCAAACTGAATAAAAATAATTTTTTTCTGAATTAAAAATATCTTATTTTTTCAACATTTTTCCTGACATCCTTGAACAATTTGAAACACAAAAAAATATATATATATATATTTTATCTTAACAGCGGTCAACGGCCCCCAAGCACCTAGGCTCCCCGTTTAGTCCACACCGCACCACAGGTGCCATGGAAGCCGGCTAAATCGACGAACACTTGGAGAAGCACTTCCTAGTCTCGTACTGCCCTCACCCCTCTCCAGCAACCCCTTTTCTCTTCGCCAGAGTGCGCCACCTCGCACCCTAGTCACAACTGACGACCAGAGATCGAAACAGAGGGCAAGAGTCGAGATCCAAAGAGCTGCCATGGCTCAACCTCCCGCACCAAAACGCCTACACTACTCCCATCCAACTCCGTGATACAGAAGCCAAGAGTAAATACTCTCCTCAACTAGGCTAACATGCCTTTGGGTTTCTTGACTGTGCCAAGATTAGGTACTGTAAGATTGATGATGCTCAGCAGTTTCAGTACCCTGCAAGGTCCCAAAAAATAATAACTCAGTTGACTGGAAGGCTCCTTGTACCTTCTTGTTCTGACACTAGAATTATACCAAACAATCCTGTTCGAGAACATCCGCAACTGAGCATTATACTAGAAGTTGAAAACACCACTTTAGTTGTAAATTTCTTTTACTATCACAACACAGATGCGACACCTGCGGATGGGCTAATGAGAGCCCGAAACCGTTGTGATAATAAAAGAAATTTGCAACTGAAGCGATATTATCAACTTCTTCTAAAACTATAGATGAAAACACAATCATCAACTTTGGTTTCAAAAGGGTGTCTCCCTTGATTATAAGGGAGAGCCTGCCTCCGGTG
The DNA here is from genome assembly GCF_023864345.2 of Schistocerca serialis cubense. Taxonomy (NCBI): domain Eukaryota; kingdom Metazoa; phylum Arthropoda; class Insecta; order Orthoptera; family Acrididae; genus Schistocerca; species Schistocerca serialis. The sequence goes on along the minus strand of NC_064638.1, from coordinate 1,256,865,198 downwards.
CGCTAGTTCCATGTTTCGTGTAGTCCTTTTCCAATTTCGTTCAATAATCTCTGGACTGATCGTATCTGGAGACTTTCATCCAACGACCATATATTAGCTAATGGGGTATTGAGAAGAGATGCGAGCATGAAAGAAGCGGGTGGACCCAAACTGTGCTGAGTTAAAGGCAAAATTCAACCAGGGAACTGAAGTGTCCCAACTCTTTTGAACCGAAGCATGAAAAGTGTAAGTAGTGTGTTACAACTCTCCAATACATAGAACAATACATCCAGCTTAACACTACTCTTTGCATTGTGTAAGCACTCAGATGTCGATAGTAACAATCTGAGGCGAAACGTGGGAGCGCGATTCTAAGCATTGTTGTGAGACGAGGTCTGTCTGCGAGATTGGAATTAGTGGTCGACATCTCGGAGACAGAAGACGTGTCACGCTGCCGTCACGTTGGTGATGGCAGATCTTACCACACTCAAGGCCCGATTTCATTTATATAGCCAGGAGAGATTTAGATGCCTTAACTACCCTTGAAGATGGAAGTCAAGGTAAAATTCGCAAGCATAACGCAAAAGCAATTGAAGTGTTAGGCTCGTGATTGTTAGTGCGAGTTTAAAATAATCCAATGTTTTGCTTGTCAGTGGAAGAAGCCTTCTTATCCTCCAAATAATAATAATTATTCTCCATTCCTAAATAATATGCTGTGGTTACTAAATGTTAATGCAGTTTTGAAATTGAAATAATTTGTTGATTTGGCACTCAGCCATTACCGACACACATGTCATTTTCATCGTCGTTATTAATATTTGTTTCATGATGATTCTGAAGTTTTAAAAAGACTTAATTAATGAAATCCCTTTTCAAAAGTTATTTAGTAGTTAACGGGACCAAGCAAAGTACTCTTTCTTAAATTCATTCTTAGTAACAATAAGCTTTAGCCACTGCTGCTGCATGCTGCTGCTCATTACTGTACGCCACATAGAAAAAGGCAGTTATCTAAAGAGGTGAGTGTAAAACTTAGGGCCAGAAGAGAGACACTGACACACCACAATATGTCATGTACTCTAGTCCAGTAAATTCCGTTCCATAAGTCAGATTCTGTATCACTTGAAAATTCTTGTACAAAAACGCAGTCAGATAGCTTATCCAAATGTTAATTTTAAGTTTTTCATGTAACGATCTGTTGAGGGCTTAAGTGAAACTGACACTCATACATGACACACACTTTGTTATGCAGATTAGATTTAGCCGCTGCTGCTGCAAAATAGTAGTACATACATTACAAAAGTAATTACTGCAGACTTAACATTTCGGCTAACTCTTTCGGAAAAGGAGGGCTGGAAGTACTACGGAGTGGTGATGATATGCTGGATGCCGTTCTCGAAACAGAACCTCTTAAATCCTTTGAAGGCGAATGCCAGGGCGTGTCGCCCACTATAGACTAAAAACAGAAAATATGTTGGTTAGATGATGCATTGACGAGGCTGCTGTGACCCCTGATTGGTACCAACCAAGTAAAACGTTAAAGAGCATTGACCACCACTAGAATATAATGGTTCCCATCTCTGGTATGAGGCAGGGAACTATGCAATCAATATAGAATTGTCCATAGGATTACCTTATGGTTGGAATGAAAGAAACCTTTTTGCAAGTTAGGGTTAGGCTTGGTAATCTTACACTGCTGACATTCCCCAACGCCTAACATCCCTTTACAAAGAGGGCCATGTCACATGTTGTCTACTTTTAGCTACAGTCTTGTACACTTGCCAAAATTCTACCCAGCAGGGAATTGCGAAAATAATGAAAGACGGCCAGTACCAGCCCCTCGGGTGAACAGATCTTAAAATAATTTTTCTTCCTCTCTTTGCAGCAAACCATGACTTTAAAAAGTAATCCACATCTTGCTCTCCCGCTACCCAAAGTAACTCGCACTTATAGACAATACAAGGATCATGATCCTTCTTGTACTTCAGATCCGAAACGTGCTCCGCTATCTCAATTAGGCTAACGGTCACAAATCTTACAGGTTGAGACTGACAACTACCTCCACCGGCTGACGGTGTCAGCATTTTCATTCTCCGCACCTTTAGAGTGTTTGACAGTAAATAGGAAAGCTGAGGTATGGACTGCCCAACCAGCGGTCTTCGAAGTTTTCCTAGGGCGCCCCAACACCCAACATAAGGATTGGTTATCGGTCTCGAGTTGGCATTCGCAACGTTCGAAATAGTGTAAATTTCTAAAAGGCGAAAAGAACCATGAGAGCTTCCCACTCATAAATGGAATATTTAAACCCTGCGGGAGGCATAGGAGTCGCACGGCGTTGGCTCTCAAATTCCTGTAAAAGAAAGGCAGCAACGCCGGTATTAGAGGCATCTGTCTGTACAATAAAGAGCAACTAAAAATTAGGGATCGCCAAAATCGATTGATGATTTCAAACGAGGATTGTTGACTTTCATCCCACTCAATACCTCAAATGTGAGTTATTAAGTGGGGCCCCAACTGCTCAAAATTAGACACAAATTTGCGAAGAAGATAAGAAATGCCAATTAATTCTGATACCCTCAACTGACACAAAATGCCCCAAGAAAGAGGTCTGCTGCTGGGCTAAGCTAGATGCTTAATGGTGAACCCACCCTCCCTAAACAAAAACAAGACGAGCTCAAGATGGTCTAAGTAATAACTATAATAGCTACATCACCCAGGCAGCTACAAAAGGATTTGAATTTAAGATTCCCCAACAAAGTATCCAGTAACCGAAATAACACAGCAGGTCTGGTTGAGAGGCCGAAGGGAACCCAAATAAATTCGTATGGGTTCCAGTCAGTAAGATATTTGGAACCTTCAGTTAGGATAATGTGATAGTACCCTTGACTCAAATCCAACAAAGTTAAGGAACAGGCTCCAGGAAACTGCGTAAAACAATAGTGGCGATCCATGAAGGGAATGAACTCCAAAATAACCTCATTCAATGCCCTATGGTCAACAACATCGTTAATCCACTCACTGCTTCTTAGAGACCAGAAAAACCGGTGAGACACAGGGGGACGTGGAAGCCCTAATTACTCCATCTCGGACAATGCCATTAATCAATTCCCTTAAGATCCTCATCTTGGAGGGTGATAATCTATATGGGGTTTGTCTCAGATCAACGTCATTGGCCAAGCGAATGTTGTACTTAATTTTGATGGTGATCCCCAGTTTACATGTCAGAACATCATAAAAATGGTCAAGGAGTTGCAATAGTTTTTCAGCCTTGACTGAGCTGAGATGACTGACTTCAAAATCGGAACCTTGTGCCTGGAACACATCGACTCAGTAAGCCACTGGAAAGCGCACAACACTAACTGGGCAATAGGACAAAATCTGAAGTAAAAAGTCTTACTGGCGTAATCCAATGCAAGCCCTGTACACAGTATGAAATCGAATCACAACAAGTGTAGCTGAAAAATCCTTAACAAACAGTAAGTTAATTGGCCAAGGAAAACCAATAACACTCAACTTCCTACACAGTTCACCTACCTGAGGTAACAACTGTCTATTAACAGCCCAAAATTTCTGTGATGAGGCACGCAAGGGAGGCATTCTACTGATCTTTATGAATTCGACGTACCACTGGTGACTTAATTAAATCTTGCTAGCCAAATCGAGTGAGGCACTTACAGACCCCTGGTTAAGTTGCACACAAACAAAAGGCAGCGTCTGACCTACAACCGGTGCAGTGTGCGCACAATGCTCGGGTGGCCCAGGACCTCTATCTACTCCCCACGTCTCCTGGCGTCAGTTGTTCAGGAGGGCCCCCGCTTCACTGGACAGTCACACACTAAAGGTCCACCATAACAACATCGGTAACAACCTTAGACTAAACGGGCAAAGTGCTCTGAGACTGCGCCATAAGGACCAGAAACAAACTTACGAAGTTTTTCACGGCTTTCATCAGCAAATCGCAGCCCTTCAGTGATAGCCACCAGGATGTCCAATTTTACTAGGGAAATGGGTACCCTAGAAAAATTACCTGCAAATGGTCCTCCGATGTCAAACCCCACCAAGATAGTGTGAATGATCTCAGCTCTGGTGATCTGAAGTTCTAAGGCAGATGCGGCCTTTCAGACCATTTCATTGTAAACAGCCCAATTTCCCTGATGCAATTGCGCAAACCAATCATGTTTATGAGTAAAAATTTCTCGGTGTACATGCCGCGTCAAATCAGGATTTGACGCGGCATGTACACCGAGAAATTTTTACTCAGGAAATACGTCGCGAAAGACTTCGTAGCCAATCATGTTTATGTTCAAGTTTACTCTTAATATGTGAAGGCAATTTAAGCTGAATAACTCGTTTCCTCAAATAGCCCAGTGAACCCTGGCCCTGTAATACAGAAAAAACCTCACTCAGTAACCTCAGACTTAGGGGATACAGCAGTTGGTTGATAACCCTCTGCGAAATACGTAGGGCGTTAACGTGGTATTCGAAACGATTGGTTAACCACACGAAAAACTCGACTTGCACAAGATGCTCATTACAAAATAATTCCTTGCAATAAATTATGAGGTTAGGTAACCTAGCAAATCCTTCAGGAAGTGGCCTACTTGACATTCCTACAGACACGGCGGTCTGGGATAACTGGCTAACAACCCCAGCCTGATCTTTCCTCACTCCTGCCGAGAATACTCACAGCCACCTGTAATTTTTTAACCTGATTAAGCAACCGTTCAACTAAACTAATCTGCTCAGCATTTAATGATAGCTGTTTCAGATCTGTGAGACGATTACCCCAACGCATAAGTGTGGCCTCCACTCGGTACAACAATTTGTGGGTGGGCTGACAATCGTCAACAAATGCTACGTTCTTACTTACCTCGACAAAGGCTGAAGACCAGACATCAGTTGCAGAAATTACCTCACCAGTGTTGTCAGATGTGAAGCTCAAGAGATTATCAAGAACAGGACGTAAACGAGCTGCCAGATCACCCATACTTCCTTCACCTGGTATCCAGCGTACCTTTAATTCATACTGCAATTGATCACGCCAAAGAAAAGATATCCTCGAACACGTTCTGGCCTCCATGTATGTACCTGATTCTATAAAATAATTAATAGACTCGTCTACAATACAAAGACTGTAATTCAGGAAACAATAAACTGTGAATGAAGATGTCTACCAAGAAAAGGAACACTCTCCACTCTCTTACCAGAGTAACAATAAGTTGTTGCCCCATGGTTTTGGAACGTCATTCAACATTTGCTGTACACAAAATTATGTATTCACAAAAGGTTTCAGAATTAATAGAAACTATGTACTTCGTATGGAAATGTAAAAATTATCTAAGTACAGACGAAGTTTATGATTTTAAAACAACAATTCGACAATATTAAGCTTTCAGATACAAATGCAGTAATTTAATTTAGAGGAACTTCAAAATGTGTTTGAATTACATTGACAGCAACCCATTAGTGGGAAGGAGAACAGTAAGTAACATTTCATTCCACATGAACCAATTATTCACAGTTATAGTAATTAACAAAATGTAGAACGAATAATGACAATTTCCAAAATTTATTTACAACGAATAACAATTCCAAGAAGTGACAACGATATTAATAATAATTTTCCGCAATAAAGGAGAAGAAAACTATCCAGGAAAATGGAGGGCTCACAATAGCTGCTTATTAAAATAATTTAGAACAATGCATGATAATCGCTATTGGCGGGAACAAGAGGACCCCATACTCTTAGTGAATACCACGGGCGGAAGTTTACATATTCACCAACTATTTTGGAGAAACATGAACACTTGAGACTTTTCCTTGAGAAGTAAAAAAAAAAAAAAAAAAAAAAAGTAATCAAATATACCAGTCTCAATATACAACCCGAAGATATGGTAATATACAAAATTAAAACTCTTTTCGTTATCATAGAATTTAGTCATCGCTTGCAGAGCACAAGCTATTAAAGCAAACACTCCAAAACTGCGGCAAACCTTTTTAGGTGCAGTACAAAAAGAACACACACGAAATGGATTCCGTACACTGATTGGGCTCCGATAACACCGCCCCATAGAGCGGCAGACATAGTTCATGCCTCTCTAGCACAACCGCTCTACAGGCGCTATAGGGACAAACAGTGTACCAGTAGGAGCAAGGATCAGAAGCACAAACCAGTCTCGAAACTTCACTTCCACGCATTGCAGTACTAGGCTCACAAGCAATCAAGTTGAGCGTAGGTATATGGAGTACACTGTATGCATTAGTAACAGGTGCACACCAGTTCAAATTAACACAGATAAGCCCAAAATACCCCATCTCTTTGTGGTGACACATTTTGAATTGAATGTGCAAAATATAAATTACGAACACATAGGGGGCTACAGCCATATAACGTTAATTAGACATTTAAATCTTAAAAAGCTTGGGTCAAATCCACATGAAAATTGCCGCAAGTACTGTAGTTCACCGAATATGCAGTTATAAATCTGCTTTACAATAATTCTTGTCTGATGTAGCGGCAAACCCATAACTCCCCAGAAAACAAATGGCGGTATGACAAGACTGTCGAATACGAGCTCAGCTTTCCAGCTCTCAACGTGGAACAGACTAAATGTCAGTGCTGGTAGAAGGTAAGACAACAAATACCGAAACTGATCACAGATTTTGAAGGTAACAATCTCAAACCCTGGCTCGGAGAACCTGAATTACTATTCAGCACGACTTTGAACAAAGGGAATCGTAACTCCGACCCACACTATGAATCATGAATATGAATTAAGTGTTCAGGAGCGAACAGCAAGTGCACTTAAAACCACTTAAGGATAAACACCCCTGCAGATACAGAGGCCAGAAAACATGTTAAAATAAAGCGACCTGAGAACAGGAAAATCACCTCAAAACAGGTCCAAGAGTCTACGCGTGACCGCACAATTTTTTCAGTTGGCAGGTAAGTGAACCAGCTACACATTGCAACAACCGTCAATGGTCCCCAAGTTCGTAGGCTCCCCTGCTAACCCATCAAGTCACAACCGACAACCAAAGACGGAAACAAAGGGCAGAGGTCGATATCCAGAGAGCCTCCACGGCTCACACGTAAGGCTTGAATTTTTTCACTGTTTTCATTGCCTTTGTCATCTGCTGTGTATATAGGTGTTAACTGATGTGTTAACCAAACGTTTATTCATTCCTGATTTATTACACTGGTTTAAATAAATTTTGTCTGTTTTAGTAGTAACTGAATTCGTACTGTGTTTTTTAAACCACCCAAGTGACATGAAGCTGTAATCGAGATGAGGATTTGGAATTTTAAATTAATAGGCAACAAATTTGAAAAACTGAATCTTTATTGGTGATTTTTTTAGTTGGTTGAAAATAACTGTGTTCGTTTAGCTCTAAAAACGTTAAATGATAAGAACAATTTGGACAAATTGTTACATAAAGGTTATTAGTCTTTTTCTGGGTAATAGTTTATGTTTTCCGTTGCCTGGCACCACTCTTAGCTCTTCGCCTGACATGCAATGTATATAGTAGCGGTAAGTTCAATGTAATTTTGAGAGATTCGCATTAGCAGACCACATTTACGGGAGGGTGCCGGCCATATTGCCAGGAGACAGTTGGGAAGTTGGACTTGTGGTTGTAAGAGCGATGTGTCGGTGGCAACTTCGAATAAGTGAAATATCTCCGGCGACTGTTTTGTAGAACTGTAAAATTTCGTGCAGGAGATCTGAAAATTAGAGAAGTTTTATCGTAAGTGGAGGTATCTTACTGTGAGCAGATATGCATCTGGACTTGGAAACTTTTCTGTATCTTAGCTGTCGAATTTCAGCTTTTGTACAGAAACGCACATCGACTTGAAAATTTTGGAGAATTTATGTGCTGGACTTCATGAGCACAAGCGCTTTTTCGTCAGTTAGATGGCGAACATCTGCTTTTAAGCAGAACCAGTGGATTTCTAACGTTTTTCGAGAGTTTGCCACAACAACTTTAGTATTTAACAGTAACGTGGTATTTAACAGTAACGTGATTTGTGGCATGCAGCACTGTGACTGTTGCGAGAGACACTATGCGTCAGCGTGTTGCTTTAGCATCTTGAAGGTTTACTAGACATTTTTAATTTTAAAAACTAATTAGCTGGTATTTGGAACATTTTTGTTTGACACAACTGACCAGAATCCTGCCTGCAGCTAACAATTATTAAGAAGTTAAGGGAACCAGTTGTTGGGGATTGTGACGGGTGTGTGACAATTCCCTGGACACAAACGCAGACCACAAAAGTGGTATTAGTCAACTATTGACAGCCATTGACCCGCCAGAACTCCAAAGTTGCAATTGAGGCAAGAACGTTCTCAGTTGGGGAGAAATTCGGTGACCTTGCTGGCCAAGTTACGGTTTGGCAAGCTTGAAGACAAGCAGAAACTCTCGCCGTTTACAGGCATGCATTATCTTAGTGAAATGTAAGACCAGGGTTGCTTGCCGTGAACAGTAACAAAATACCGTCGAGGTACCGTTGTGCTACAAGTGTGACGCGGTTGACAACCAAAGGAGTCGTGGTATGTAATAAAATGACAGCCCAGACCAACTCTTCTGGTTGCTGGGCCTTATGACGGGCAACATACTGGCATCCCACGGATGTCAGGACCGTCTCTAGACACGTCTTCGCCCTGGAGTCTTATTAAATGTCGTTGAATTTTTAGTGATGGCTCCCGCTTCAAAACAAACACCATCAGCAACGAATATGTGTCAGGGGACGCTCTGGTCTGTGTGTGTAATGCAGGTCTGCCTTAGATTTTATGTGAATATGTTAGTGTTCACCAAGCCTTATGTCCGCAGCTCGTGGTCGTGCGGTAGCGTTCTCGCTTCCCGCGCCCGGGTTCCCGGGTTCGATTCCCGGCGGGGTCAGGGATTTTCTCTGCCTCGTGATGACTGGGTGTTGTGTGATGTCCTTAGGTTAGTTAGGTTTAAGTAGTTCTAAGTTCTAGGGGACTGATGACCATAGATGTTAAGTCCCATAGTGCTCAGAGCCATTTAAACCATTTGAACTAAGCCTTATGGTTGGTTGTTTGGTTGCTTTACAGGCGCGAAGTCATCGGTCTCTAAGTATTATGGCTGCGCCATAGCATTTATATGGGTAACTGTACGGTTGATTAAGCCTTATGGCTTAGTTTCCCTTTCCACACGATATATACCATGTGCTATTACACTACTGCCCATTAAAATTGCTACACAAAGAAGAAATGCAAATGATAAACTGGTTTTCATTGGACAAATATATTATACTAGAACTGACATGTGAATACATTTTTACATGTGAATACATACGAGTGCATTAGATCATGAGAAATCAGTGCCCAGAACAACCACCTCTGGCCGTAATAACGGCCTTGATAAGACTGGGCATTGAATCAAACAGAGCTTGGATGGCGTGTACAGGTACAGCTGCCCATGCAGCTTCAACACGATACCACAGTTCATCAAGAGTAGTGACTGGCGTATTGTGACGAGCCAGTTGCTCGGCCACCATTGACCAGACGTTTTCAATTGGTGAGAGATCTGGAGAATGTGCTGCATTTCAAATGAGTGTGAAATCTTATGGGACTTATTTGCTAAGATCATCAGTCCCTAAGCTTACATCTACTTAACCTAAATTATCCTAAGGACTAAGACACACACCCATGTCCGAGGGAGGACTCGAACCTTCGCCGGGACCATCCGCATAGTCGATAACTCTAGCGCCTTAGACCGCTCGACTAATCCCGCGCTGCCAGCACATTCTCTACATCTCTCACCAATTGAAAACGTCTGGTCAATGGTGGCCGAGCAACTGGCTCGTCACAATATGCCAGTCACTACTCTTGATGAACTGTGGTATCGTGTTGAAGCTGCATGGGCAGCTGTACCTGTACACGCCATCCAAGTCCTGTTTGACTCAATGCCCAGGAGTATCAAGGCCGTTATTACGGCCAGAGGTGGTTGTTCTGGGTACTGATTCCTCAGGATCTATGGACCCAAACTGCGTGAAAATGTTTTCACATGTCAGTTGTAGTGTAATATGTTTGTCCAACGAATATCCGTTTATCATCTGCATTTCTTCTTGGTTGTAGCAATTTTAATGGCCAGCAGTGTACTTCACAGGCGGTTAAAATGCTAGGCACACGGGTGTCCATATGCAGCAGCGTCGCCGCGGTAACGTAGTACAGTGAGGGAGCTGAGGTGCTGATTGTCTGGGAGCCAGGAGCGCTCTGGCCCTCTGCAGAGAGCAAACACGGCGCTCCGTGCCCGGAGCTGACGCTGCTACGCGTGGGGACGGCCAGTCGCGTTCACCCAGGCAGCGCGACTCACCGCTCACGGTTCGTTAGCGTCTTCACAGGGCCCGCCACGACAACCCGGTTACCGCCCTCCGTCCAGGTAGAGGCACTTCTGCTGCAGGGGCGCCGTTTCTACCAGCGTGGTGCTCTTTACCACTAGAGATCAGTAATGAGCTCTGCGTACTCGCTTTCAACTCGCCAGCTGGTCGTATCGAGAGCGCCCAAGCCCCATATCTCTCACGTCTTTTTCTTTCAATATACTGATTTAAAAGCCGATAGCAGGCAGGTTTATAACGTGGAGCTGTAGCTTTTTATGGCTATTTGTAAGTCACCATTCATGTTGCAAAATATTAAAATTTCTCCATACTCTCAGGTCAAGCCTCCTCTTCTACAAACCGTCGTATGGCACCCTTGGTTCTTTAAGGAACCATTTGCACTCGAGCACAGACGATATTTGATTTAGTGAACTTAGAGTATATGCATCGATTTTTTTTAAGACAAGAGAAAGCAAAATAAAGGAATTAACACCGCTCTCTTGTCGCAGCCAGTAGGCATCTACGCTCTTACGTTATTCGTTGTCCTAGAAGGACGTAATATTTTGTGTGGCTCCACAGTTAGCCATTTGATACTTATTTGCAGGAAAGAGGCGCAGAATTAATAAGTCGCTCTCATTTGTGATTTATCTGCAATTATTTACCTATAATTTTGCGTGTCATTCATATAGTATTGTACTGGGCTATTAGAAATGATTGAAGCGATTTCATAAATTCACTGTAGCTCCATTCATTGACATATGGTCACGACACAACAACAGATACGTAGAAAAACTCATAAAGTTTTGTTCGGCTGAAGCCGCACTTCAGGTTTCTGCCGCCAGAGCGCTCGAGAGTGCAGTGAGACAAAATGGCGACAGGAGCCGAGAAAGCGTATGTCGTGCTTGAAATGCACTCACATCAGTCAGTCATAACAGTGCAACGACACTTCAGGACGAAGTTCAACAAAGATCCAGCAACTACTAACTCCATTCGGCGATGGTACGCGCAGTTTATTCTGGATGCCTCTGTAAGGGGAAATCAACGCGTTGGCCTGCAGTGAGCGAAGAAACGGTTGAACGCGTGCGGGCAAGTTTCACGCGTAGCCCGCGGACGTCGACGAATAAAGCAAGCAGGGAGCTAAACGTACCACAGCCGACGGTTTGGAAAATCTTACGGAAAAGGCTGAAGCAGAAGCCTTACCGTTTACAATTGTTGCAAGCCCTGACACCTGATGACAAAGTCAAACGCTTTGAATTTTCGGCGCGGTTGCAACAGCTCATGGAAGAGAATGCGTTCAGTGCGAAACTTGTTTTCAGTGATGAAGCAACATTTTTTCTTAATGGTGAAGTGAACAGACACAATGTGCGAATCTGGGCGGTAGAGAATCCTCACGCATTCGTGCAGCAAATTCGCAATTCACTAAAAGTTAACGTGTTTTGTGCAATCTCACGGTTTAAAGTTTACGGCCCCTTTTTCTTCTGCGAAAAAAACGTTACAGGACACGTGTATCTGGACATGCTGGAAAATTGGCTCATGCCACAACTGGAGACCGACAGCGCCGACTTCATCTTTCAACAGGATGGTGCTCCACCGCACTTCCATCACCATGTTCGGCATTTGTTAAACAGGAGATTGGAAAACCGATGGATCGGTCGTGGTGGAGATCATGATCAGCAATTCATGTCATGGCCTCCACGCTCTCCCGACTTAACCCCATGCGATTTCTTTCTGTGGGGTTATGTGAAAGATTCAGTGTTTAAACCTCCTCTACCAAGAAACGTGCCAGAACTGCGAGCTCGCATCAACGATGCTTTCGAACTCATTGATGGGGACATGCTGCGCCGAGTGTGGGAGGAACTTGATTATCGGCTTGATGTCTGCCGAATCACTAAAGGGGCACATATTGAACATTTGTGAATGCCTAAAAAAACCTTTTGAGTTTTTGTATTTGTGTGCAAATATTGTGAAAATATCTCAAATAATAAAGTTATTGTAGAGCTGTGAAATCGCTTCAATCATAACCCTGTATGTATTGTAATGAATATATGTTTTATTTAATCGTATGCTTTTCTCTGTTTTAGTAGTTTTAGTCACCCCATTGTCATGATTGAAGCTGAGATCAGATGTCAGACTTTGTCTACAAAAAATATATAATGAGCCCTGGCTACGTTCCGTACATCTTCGGTTGTGCGAAGCTCGATAAATTCACGGCGTAAATTTTACTCTCTCAATTACTTATCCAAACAAACAAGTATTATTATGACAATAATAATTATTATATTACTTTAATTGTATTTGTTAAAGTTCCTAAGACGTAATCTCCGAACTCGCCGTCGCCGTGCATTCATAGACTCTGCTCGCGAATCTCTGCCGCTGGCCATTTACCTGACAACTCGTCACTTCGGTCCGTTGCCGCGTGAAAGAGGGCCTACAAGCGCGGAAACGAGAGCGGCTACACGAGTTCGGAAGTGGATCGACGATTCGCGCCATTGCCGTTATACACTCCTGGAAATGGAAAAAAGAACACATTGACACCGGTGTGTCAGACCCACCATACTTGCTCCGGACACTGCGAGAGGGCTGTACAAGCAATGATCACACGCACGGCACAGCGGACACACCAGGAACCGCGGTGTTGGCCGTCGAATGGCGCTAGCTGCGCAGCATTTGCGCACCGCCGCCGTCAGTGTCAGCCAGTTTGCCGTGGCATACGGAGCTCCATCGCAGTCTTTAACACTGGTAGCATGCCGCGACAGCGTGGACGTGAACCGTATGTGCAGTTGACGGACTTTGAGCGAGGGCGTATAGTGGGCATGCGGGAGGCCGGGTGGACGTACCGCCGAATTGTTCAACACGTGGGGTGTGAGGTCTCCACAGTACATCGATGTTGTCGCCAGTGGTCGGTGGAAGGTGCACGTGCCCGTCGACCTGGGACCGGACCGCAGCGACGCACGGATGCACGCCAAGACCGTAGGATCCTACGCAGTGCCGTAGGGGACCGCACCGCCACTTCCCAGCAAATTAGGGACACTGTTGCTCCTGGGGTATCGGCGAGGACCATTCGCAACCGTCTCCATGAAGCTGGGCTACGGTCCCGCACACCGTTAGGCCGTCTTCCGCTCACGCCCCAACATCGTGCAGCCCGCCTCCAGTGGTGTCGCGACAGGCGTGAATGGAGGGACGAATGGAGACGTGTCGTCTTCAGCGATGAGAGTCGCTTCTGCCTTGGTGCCAATGATGGTCGTATGCGTGTTTGGCGCCGTGCAGGTGAGCGCCACAATCAGGACTGCATACGACCGAGGCACACAGGGCCAACACCCGGCATCATGGTGTGGGGAGCGATCTCCTACACTGGCCGTACACCACTGGTGATCGTCGAGGGGACACTGAATAGTGCACGGTACATCCAAACCGTCATCGAACCCATCGTTCTACCATTCCTAGACCGGCAAGGGAACTTGCTGTTCTAACAGGACAATGCACGTCCGCATGTATCCCGTGCCACCCAACGTGCTCTAGAAGGTGTAAGTCAACTACCCTGGCCAGCAAGATCTCCGGATCTGTCCCCCATTGAGCATGTTTGGGACTGGATGAAGCGGCGTCTCACGCGGTCTGCACGTCCAGCACGAACGCTGGTCCAACTGAGGCGCCAGGTGGAAATGGCATGGCAAGCCGTTCCACAGGACTACATCCAGCATCTCTACGATCGTCTCCATGGGAGAATAGCAGCCTGCATTGCTGCGAAAGGTGGATATACACTGTACTAGTGCCGACATTGTGCATGCTCTGTTGCCTGTGTCTATGTGCCTGTGGTTCTGTCAGTGTGGTCATGTGATGTATCTGACCCCAGGAATGTGTCAATAAAGTTTCCCCTTCCTGGGACAATGAATTCACGGTGTTCTTATTTCAATTTCCAGGAGTGTATATGCAACCGTTGGGTGTGACGATTACATCAGTGCAATGACTAAACTACTAGCACTGAATATTCTGCTGGTTCGAATCCTGCCTCGGGCATGGATGTGTGCGATGGTTAGTTAGGTTTAAGTAGTTCTAAGTCCAGCGGACTACTGACCTCAGATGTTATGTTTGCATAAGGTAGTCACTTGGGGGGGGGGGGGGCTGGGGGATTCGTGCTTACGTCGGATCGATAGTTGTCATTTGACGTCAATCATACCTCTCTGACCTGGTTCGAGCCTCACTCACGCGCCTGTGAGTGTTAGAGCAACGTGTTTGAGTCCAGGTTTCCAGAATACATGGGTGTGATCCTTCTGTATGGCGAAGTTCACGATAATGAAAGAGCTGTTCATCGCCTTCGTCAAGATCGTCATCCACAACGCTCGACTCCATCGAATACAATTTTTGCCAAAAGTACCTAACGGCTCCGTGAAAGGGGTTGCTTCGCTGTGAGCATGCGTGTCCACGGTGCTTCAAGGAGATGCCGCACACCCAAACTGGAGGAGTTCAAAAAATGGCTCTGAGCAATATCGGACTTAACTGCTGAGGTCATCAGTCCCCTAGAACGTAGAACTAATTAAACCTAACTAACCTAAGGACATCACACACATCCATGCCCGATCCAGGATTCGAACCTGCGACCGTAGCGGCAGCGCGGTTCCGGACTGTAGCGCTTAGAAACTGGAGGAGTTCATACTGGAAACAACAGAGCCTGGGAAAACTGATTATGTTTCCTTTGTGTTTCTTTGATTATTAATGAATGGAATTTTGAAACAAGTGGTGTACTGGGTCACACCTAATCAATTGCTCGTTTGTCCCGTTACCAGAGAGTTTTCAAATGATTGTAGCACGTAAACGGTACGTTTCGGGACATGGTTTCCTGTTCAAAATATTATCTACTCAGTCCGCTCTACAAGATCCTTATGAGATTATAAGAGGAATTTTAGAGGACTCTGTATATACTTACATATACGAGGGACATTTCACGAATATTTGATGGTTTGATATTACTGTTGATTGTTTAATGCATCAGCAATGAATATTACGTCAGATGTAGTTGGGAACTTGAGGAAAAATCATTTGTTTTTTATTTTTCGCTGTGTACTCTAGCATAAAATTGGCGAGAGGTAGATCCTGCAAGGTCCTCGGTTACTGTGACTGTTGAAGGCTAGAGGTCGTAGATCAAGATCGAAATTTGACGCACCAAAAACCCGACAGAAATGGACAGTGCGTTAAATGTTACAGTGGACCGTAGTACAGTTTGTCATTGGGTTAAACGTTATCATGATGGTCGTTGAGCGTAGACGATAAGCGAAGACCAGGAAGGCAAGAATGTCAACAGATGAATTAAGTTTGAAATTTTTGGCAGAAGCTCTTGAAGTAGATAGTAGTGGGTCTTGTGGGGAGCTCTCTGAAGCCATGGGAATTCTCCCAACATCACTACTCAGTACTCTGACAAATTATTTCAAGAAGAGAAAAATTTCTGCGGGATGGCCCCCACACTATTTGACTGCTGAAGAGAAGCAGAAACTTCTGTCCGTTATAACCTAGCTCATACAACGATCCGACCGTGAAGGTCAAGGATACTTGTGTCGAATTGTCGCTTTTGATGAAACGTGGAGTAGAGACTTTGAAGCGGAGTTGAAATTCGACGCGCTCAATCAAAGCTCACGGAAATGATGATTTATGCTTACAATCACCAAGGAATCATCATGACAGGTAGAGCCCCCATGCGGTGAAAGTGTCATAGCAGTTTAATACTGTAACTTGATGCGAAACCTCCGCAGAAAAATTCGCAAAACCCGACCTCAGTTACTCGAGCTGGGCCACTGATTCTCCACGACAATGCTCGCCCGCATATCGGCAATGTTGTGGCCCAAAAACTGAGCGAATAAGCATGGAAAGTGCTGCCGCTTCCTCCCTGTGTGTATGTGTGTGTGTGTGTGTGTGTGTGTGTGTGTGTGTGTGAATTCCTAAGGGACCAAACAGCTGAGGTCATCGGTTCCTAGACTGACACATTACTATAACTAACTTATGCTAAGGACAACACAAGCAACCACGCCCGAGGGAGGATTCGAACCTCCGGCGGGAGGGGCCGCGCAATCCGTCGCATGGCGCCTGAAAACATGCGGCCACTCCGCGCGGCCCTACAGCCCGGACATGAGTCAATCAGACTTCTCCTTTTTCCCGAAGCTGGAAACAGCCTATGCGTGGACGTCGTTATCTTTCTCTGGAAGACATTCCTACCACCGTTACGCGAGGCATTCGGCAGATAAATTAAGGGTGATCTCCTGTGTGGAATAATAGAGCTTCCAAGACGTTGGGATTCAGTCATAGAGAAGCGTGGAGATTGTACTGGTGGAATGTAACGAGATACTGAAAAGCCAAGTAAACATGTAAATAAAAAAGAATTAGTGTGAACCATGTGTTTACGAAACGTCCTTTGTACTTACACTACTGGCCATTAAAATTGCTACACCAAGAAGAAATGCAGATGATAAACGGGTATTCGTTGGACAAATATATTATACTAGAACTGACATGCGATTACATTTTCAAGCAATTTGGGTGGGTAGATCCTGAGAAATCAGTACCCAGAACAGTTGCACATGCAGCTTCAACATGATACCACAGTTCATCAAGAGTAGCGACTGGCGTATTGTGACGAGCCAGTTGCTCGGCCACCATTGACCAGACGTTTTCAATTGGTGAGAGATCTGGAGAATGTGCTGGCCAGTGCAGCAGTCACACATTTTCTGTATCCAGAAAGGCCCGTACAGGACCTGTAACATGCTGTCGTGAATTATCCTACTGAAATGTAGGGTTTCGCAGGTATAGAATGAAGGGTAGAACCACTGGTCGTAACAAATCTGAAATGTAACGTCCACTGTTCAAAGTGCCGTCAGTGCGAACAAGAGGTGACCGAGACGTGTAACCAATGGCACCCCATACCATCACGGCGGGTGATACGCCAGTATGGCGATGACGAATACACGCTTCCAACGTCCGTTCACCGCAATGTCGCCAAACACGGATGCCACCATCATGATGCTGTAAACAGAAACTGGATTCATCCGAAAAAATGACGTTTTGCCATTCGTGCACCCAGGTTCGTCGTTGAGTACACCATTGCAGGTGCTCCTGTCTGTGATGCAGCGTCAAGGGTAACCGCAGCCATGGTCTCCGAGCTGATAGTCCATGCTGCTGCAAACGTCGTCGAACTGTTCGATCAAATGGTTGTTGTCCTGGAAACGTCCCCATCTATTGACTCACGGATCGAGACGTGGCTGCACGATCCGTTACAGCCGTGCGGATAAGATGCCTGTCATCTAGACTGCTAGTGATACGAGGCCGTTGGGATCCAGCACGGCATTCCGTATTACCCTCCTGAACCCACCGATTCCATATTCTGCTAACAGTCATTGGATCTCGACCAACGCGAGCAGCAACGTCGCGATACGATAAACCGCAATCGCGATAGGCTACAATCCGACCTTTATCAAAGTGGGAAACGTGATGGTACGCACTTCTCCTTCTTACAGAACAACGTTTCACCAGGCAACGACGGTCAACTGCTGTTTGTGTACGAGAATTCGGTTGGAAACTTTCCTCGTGTCAGCACGTTGTAGGTGCCGCCACCGGTGCCAACCATGTGTGAATGCTCTGAAAAGCTAATCATTTGCATATAACAGCATCTTCTTCCTGTCGGTTAAATTTCGCGTCTGTAGCGCGTCATCTTCATGGTGTAGCAATTTTAATGGCCAGTAGTGTATATAGAGAGTCGTCCGGCGCATTTTCTCTATTGTTTTGGCAGATACTTGCATTTTTATTTTTACATTGTACAGCTAGAGAAGGCCCAGACAGACACTGCTCATCACGTCTTTCACGCGACGACCAATGGCGATGGAAAGAGACGGTTTGTTTCTCATTAAAAACAAAATATTTTTAAGATGAAATTTTACTTGCCCTTTCGATAGACCGGTCCTACACTGTCCAACACAATGTTCCGTTTATCAGTACGTGTTAGCAGGGATATTAAAACAGGATGAATAGCCAGTACCCCGGCAGCGAGTGTGCAGCGCTGCTGCATGGTGGTATCAGTCAACGAGGGCTGGGACGGTGCTGTCACTGCTGGACTATTAGTTATTCTTCGAGTTTTAGTGCCCTTATTTTTACATATCGGTAAAATGAGTATTGCGTTAGACTAATTTTGGTCGCTCTACCTAAAGGAAACGTAAAATTCCGATTTGAAAATAGTTTTGCCTATAAGGGGGACAAACCGATGTTTTCCGTTGACACTGGGGGTCGGGTGAAAGAAGTGAGGAGCATTGTCTGTTAGGGTCTTCTCTAGCTATACACTGCAAAAATGGATCTGCAAGTATCTGCCGGAACACCAGAGAAAATGCGACGGGCGTCTCTCAGGAGGGGCCGACCGGAATAGCCGAGCGGTTCTAGGCGCTACTGTCTTGAACCGCGCGACCGCTGCGGTCGCAAGTTCGAATCCTGCCTCGGGCATGGATGTGGGTGATGTCCTTAGGTTAGTTAGGTTTAAGTAGTTCCAAGTTCTAGGGGACTGATGACCTCAGAAGTTAAGTGGTTCAAATGGTTCTGAGCACTATGGGACTCAACTGCTGTGGTCATAAGTCCCCTAGAACTTAGAACTACTTAAACCTAACTAACCTAAGGACAGCACACAACACCCAGCCATCACGAGGCAGAGAAAATCCCTGACCCCGCCGGGAATCGAACCCGGGAACCCGGGCGTGGGAAGCGAGAACGCTACCGCACGACCACGAGATGCGGGCTCAGAAGTTAAGTCCCATAGTGCTCAGAGCCATTTCAACCATTTGAAATCTCAGGAGGGTCCCTCGACATGTACATGTATGTATACATGTTTGTATGTATTTATTTACATAAAACAAATTTTTTAAAAAAATTGCCTGTATTTCATGATGTAAAAAGCGTCTCAGGTCTTATCTCATGTAAGCCTCGATTAGTTGTCGTCTGTTGGTTAGCAGCTTTTAAACTGACCCCACTTTTAATGTGTCTGTTTTGTGCTATTGCTGCTAGCTATTAATTTGCGTAGTACTTTCTGACAGTGTAGACAGTAAGGTTTCGCTACATTCCCTGTTGATCAGTAACGAGAATTCGTAAATGGGAGAGTGGCAAGTGTGTATGTTTCTTAACTGATGACTGTGGCGCGTTGTTCCACGTTGCCACTTACGTATCCCCACTAAATTTAAAAT
This sequence comes from Schistocerca serialis cubense, assembly GCF_023864345.2. Taxonomy (NCBI): domain Eukaryota; kingdom Metazoa; phylum Arthropoda; class Insecta; order Orthoptera; family Acrididae; genus Schistocerca; species Schistocerca serialis. Next base: position 1,256,845,683 of record NC_064638.1, on the reverse strand, counting down.
CCATTTGCCACTGATGTAAAAGAAAAGTTTCATTGCGCTTTACGGTCTATATAAAAATCTTGTATCGCAACTTCCACTTATATCGCAGCTTCCACTCAGTTTTGCGACAGTTCTCTACCGACCTGTTCAATACACTCCTTTACTACGTTAATGCACTTTTAACTTATTTCGTGCATTTTTATGTAATGTTTTTGTTTTTTCTTCATTTAAAGTGTAAACCACTAATTCAAATTGTGAACGGTCGGGCAAATAGCTCCGCGTTCTTCTCCCCGTCAATAGATGGCAGCACTTTTGCCACTCTGGTTGACCAATTTGCTTCCTCGTTCGCATCCGCTACATCCTGTTCTGCGCTCATAGGCAATACACACCGCCTGATACACGTCCACCGCGGCGCTCGGGGACCACAGCACAGTGTAGAAGTCCTGCTAGTACTTGTATACTACCCTACCCAGGCAGTCGTCCGTTCTACTGTCTGGTGTCACTTTCGCATTGACATAGGTTTCACAGCACCTAGCCCGACTGGCGGTTTCGAAATTTTTTTTAACCTTTCCTATGAATTTGTTTTGTTTTTTATATGTGATGCGGCGTGTGAAAATTATCTTCTGCCTCTTTCTGTTTCCAGTGTGACACCTGAGCATGGGCTTCAAAATGGCTCAAATGACTCTAAGCACTATGCACAATTGTTGTTCACGCCTACTCTTAAGACATTTTTTGGTTCAAAATGATTCGAATGGCTCTGAGCACTATGGGACTTAACATCTGAGGTCATCAGTCAGTTCCCTAGACTTAGAACTACTTAAACCTAACTAACCTAAGGCCGCACGGTTCCAGGCTCCATGTCGCCGATTTAAGTAGTTCTAAGTTCTAGGGGACTGATGACCTCAGATGTTAAGTCCCATAGTGCTCAGAGCCATTTGAACCATTTGTAGGGACTGCCACTGGAGTTCGGTTATCATCTTTGTGACGCTATCGTCTTTACTAAATGAACCTGTAACGGAAAGTGCTGCTCTTCTATATGACCTAACTAACCTAAGGGCAGCACACACATCCACGTCCGAGGCAGGATTTGAACCTGCGACCGTTGCAGCAGCGTTGTTCCAGATTGAAGCGCCTAGACCCGCTCGGCCACAAAGGCCGACGAGGATTGGCTTATGAGAGTTCGAAACCGGTGGTGATAAAGAAATTTACAACTGAAGCGGTATTTTCAACCTCTGATTGGTTCAAATGGTTCAAATGGTTCAAATGGCTCTCAGCAAAAAATAAATAAATAAATAAATAAAATAAAAATAAAAATGGTTCAAATGGCTCTGAGCACTATGAGACTTAACTTCTGAGGTCATCAGTTCCCTAGACTTAGAACTTAAACCTAACTAACGTAAGGACATCACACACATCCATGCCCGAGGCAGGATTCGAACCTGCGACCTGAGCGGTCGTGCGTTTCCAGACTGAAGCGCCTAGAACCGCTCGGCCACCCCGGCCGGCTCAACCTCTGATTGTATGAATCTGTTTGAACCTACTTGCAAAACTGAATTCTGTAACTCGAGGACGTTCTATCACGTAAGCGAAAATAATGCTACAGATAGCTCATCAGATGTAGTCGTTTGTTGTCACATATTAAGTAAGTTCTGTTCGGCAATCATGTATTTCAATATATCTCGTTTCCGCTTTCTGACTTCGATTGACAGAAAGAGCACTAGTACAATCTTCTTCAGTGAACAGTTTAGATAGAAGGAATCAAGTATTTCAGCTTTCTCTGTGTCATCACCACTTTTCGGCGTCATAATGAACAGTGAGCAATTGGATAGACCAATTTTATTCACTTTTTAACACCACATAAGAACAAATGTCTTACGATCTTTTGTGAGATCTGTAGTTATAAGTTTACTTGAAATTTATTCAACGCTTCCTCCATTTCTCTCCTTACGGTTGCTTTGGCTACTTTTTCCTTAGGCGTAATTTCTGTCTCCGATGCTGTGTTTGCGTATTACCATTTCTCCTCACTAATAAGAGTTTTTAGTTGCAGGATTAGGCCCAGTGCCATTTCATCTACATATACATGTACATCCATACTCCGCAAGCCACCTGGCGGTGTGTGGCGGAGGGTACTTTGAGTAACTCTATTGGTTCTCCCTTCTATTCCAGTCTCGTATTGTTCATGGAAAGAAAGATTGTCGGTATGTCTCTGTGTCGGCTCTAATCTCTCGGATTTTATCCTCATGGCCTCTTTGCGAGATATACGTAGGAGGAAGCAATATACTGCTTGACTCCTCGGTGAAGGTATGTCCTCGAAACTCCAACAAAAGCCCGTACCGAGCTACTGAGCGTCTCTCCTGCAGAGTCTTCCACTGGAGTTCATCTAGCATCTCCGTTACGCTTTCGCGGTTACTAAACGATCGTGTACCGAAGCGCGCCGCTCTCCGTTCGATCTTCTCTATCTCTTCTATCAACCCTATCTGGTACGGATCCCACACTGGTGAGCAATATTCAAGCAGTGGACGAAGAAGTGTACTGTAACCTACCTCCTTTCTTTTCGGATTGCATCTCCTTAGGATTCTTCCAATGAATCTCAGTCTGGCATCTGCTTTACCGACAATTAATTTTATATTGTCATTCCATTTTAAATCACTCCTAATGCCTATACCCAGATAATTCACGGAATTAACTGCTTCCAGTTGCTGACCTGTTATATTGTAGCTAAATGATAAAGGATCTATCTTTCTATGTATTTGCAGCACATTACACTTGTCTACATTGAGATTCAATTGCCATTCCCTGCACCATGCGTCAGTTTGTTGCAGATCCTCCTGCATGTCAGTACAATATTCCATTGTTACAACCTCTCGATATAGTACAGCATCATCTGCAAAAAGCCTCAGTGTGAATAGCAACGGTCCTACGACGCTCCCCTGCGGCACACCTGAAATCACTCTTACTTCGGAAGACTTTAACGACACCTACTGTAACATTTGCGCAACTCTGGTATCTTATGACGGATGGTGGATACATACGCTACTACATCGTTTCTAGAATGGAAAGTAGGAGAGAGGTACCGGCAGAAAAAAGTACTGAAGTTTATTAGTGAGATGTCTAGATAGCTCATTCGTTATGAGCATTGCCTGCGAAAGGAAACGTTACTGGTTCGAGTCCCAATCCGGGAATTTGTTTTAATCTGTCAGGAAGTTTCAATCCGTTGCAATGTATCGTCCACCAATTACTAATGAATGTCTGAAGAGCTTACTGAAGCTTTGGCGAAGTTCGTTCCTTGTCTCCGGAAGCACTGCTGGGCACTGCTACATTCGTGTTCAGCTTGAGGATGTTCAAGAGACTAAATCATATTTTAAAATTGCAAAAATTAGGAACTAATTTGTTTTTGATTGTGCCTCTTTTTGAACAAGTAAGAATTTTTATTTATTTATTTCGTGACTTATTTTACCGGGCACGAATATAGCCATTACACTCTCTCATATGTAACTAGGCGTTATTAACGACTTTATTTACCGTTAACCTTGTAACGTACATAGAATATAAGTTACTGATAATAATGTTAGTAGTTGTAGTTAAGTGTCGTAGTTGTTGCTGTGATACCAGCTCTATTCACATAGTCAAGTACAATTCACGTGCTGCAATGATACTGTCAATGTGAAGTAACCCGAAAAATCGTGCCAGTATTAACGAAGAATGAAATCCCAGCAGACCTGAACTGATCCAGAGAAGAGCTAAGAATATTACGAAAGAAAGAAGGAAGAAAACGAAACTTACGTGTACGAGAGTTCTGACAGTGTGGCAGGTCCACAGGCTCGCTGTTACTTTGGATATAGTCGATATGCGTTAGTGAGAATGATAAAACGAAAATAACATTTTTGGGTCGTTTGGCATTTTGTTCCCCAGACATACAGCTGAAAAGAAGGAGATAGAGAAAGATCTTCTTGTTGGTTCAAATGGCTCTGAGCACTATGGGACTTAACATCAGTGGTTATCAGTCCCCTAGAACGTAGAACTACTTAAACCTAACTATCCTAAGGACATCACACACATCCATGCCCAGGCAGGATTCGAGCGTGCGACCGTAGCGGTCACGCGGTTCCAAACTGAAGCGCCTAGAACCGCTCGGCCACACTGGCCGGCGATCTTCTGGATGCAATAATTTACCCACAGCTGTATGTATTGCAGAAATTTATTTTATTTTATAAACTTCTAAGTGCTACCAGTTTCGGCATTACATTTATGCCATCTTCAGGCCCCACTCATCATAGTCGTAAAAGCGCTATACACGGAAAGAGCCATATAACTGGATCCGTGACTCACATCGTCCTGCAACAGCTCTTGGTGGCCAGGCGACACAGATCTAGTTATATGGCTCCTTCCGTATATAGCGATTTTACGACTATGACGAGTGGGGCCTGAAGATGGCATCAATGTAATGCCGAAACTGGTAGAACATAGATGTTCATAAAATAAAATATATTTCTACAATACATACGGCTGTGGGTAAATTATTGCATCAAGAAGTTCATGCCAGCCGTCGTCCCACGATCCATAATGGATCAACGAAGGAGAGAAAGATTTATACTTGCTGGTAGCTTTAACCAAGGTTCAGGAAGAATCACATCTTATATTGCATTTATAGAATGATGACAGCTTCTTAAATTTCTGGAAGTGATTTTGAGGACGCCAGCTATTAAGAAACAAATGAAGAAAGTAGGTCTTCAAATTACCTGCATTATCTAGTTGCGTCTACACCATCCGATCAAAACAAGAACGAACGCAACCGAAACAATTTTTAGCTGGACTGAGTGGTCTGATGTTTTCATTCTTAGTGCTTTTGAAGTGTACTGTAGTAGTTAAGGGAGTGACAGGATAATTCTGTCGCTTACACAGTTTACATATCCAAGTGAAGGTATTTTTACTGAATAATTATTCAGGTTGTGAAGGGAGACGATTCAGAAAGATGTAGGCTGCAGTAGGTACTGGGAGATGAAGAAGCTTGCACAGGATAGAGTAGCATGGAGAGGTGCATCAAACCAGTCTCAGGACTAAAGACCACAACAACAAAAACAATATTTATACAAGATCATAACCTTCAGGCCCTCTCTTAGGTCTAATTATACACTACTGGCCATTACATTGATGGCATTTCCAGCAAAATACTAAAAGCTTGTTCTCAACAGATAAGTAAGATTCTCAGCCACCTGTGTAATAGGTCTCTGGAACAGGGCATTTTCCCTGATAGACTGAAATATGCTATTGTTATACCTTTGCGTAAAAAGGGAGATAGATCTGATGTCAACAATTACCGTCCAATCTCCCTTCTAACAGCTTTATCGAAAATTTTTGAGAAGGTAATGTATTCAAGAGTAGCTTCACATATCTGCAAAAATGAAGTACTAACAAAATGTCAGTTTGGTTTCCAGAAAGGTTCTTCAACAGAAAATGCCATATATGTTTTCACCAATCAAATTTTGAATGATCTGAATAACCGAATCTCAAAGGCTTTTGATTGTGTAAATCATGAAATTCTGCTAGACAAGCTCAAGTATTGTGGCATGAGTGGGACAGTGCACAAATGGTTCAATTCGTACCTAACTGGATGAGTGCAGAAAGTTGAAATAAGCAGTTCTCATAATATGCTAAGATCAGCACATTCCTGAAACTGGAAAACTATCAAGAATGGGGTTCCACAAGGGTCAGTCTTGGGTCCTTTGTTGTTCTTAATGTATATTAATGACTTGCCATTCTATATTCATGAACAGGCAAAGTTAGTTCTCTTTGCTGATGATACAAGTATAGTAATCACACCTGACAAACAAGAATTAACTCATGAAATTGTCAATACTGTCTTTCCGAAAATTACTAAGTGGTTCCTTGTAAACGGACTCTCACTGAATTTTGATAAGACACAGTACATACAGTTCCGTACAGTGAATGGTATGACGCCATTAATAAATATAGACCTTAATCAGAAGCATATAGCTAAGGTAGAATATTCCAAATTTTTAGGTGTGTCCATTGATGAGAGATTAAATTGGAAGAAACACATTGATGATCTGCTGAAATGTTTGAGCTCAACTACTTATGCAATAAGGGTCATTGCAAATTTTGGTGATAAACATCTTAGTAAATTAGCTTACTACGCCTATTTTCACTCATTGCTTTCATATGGCATCATATTTTGGGGTAATTCATCACTGAGGAATAAAGTATTTCTTGCACAAAAGTGTGTAATCAGAACAATAGCTGGAGTCCACCCAAGATCATCCTGCAGACATTAATTTAAGGATCTAGGGATATTCACAGTAGCTTCTCAGTATATATACTCTTATGAAATTTCTTATTAATGACCAAACCCAATTCAAAAGTAATAGCAGTGTGCATAACTACAGTACTAGGAGAAAAAATGATCTTCACTATTCAAGATTAAATCTAACTTTGGCACAGAAAGGAGTGAATTATACTGCCACTAAAGTCTTTGGTCACTTACCAAATAGTATCAAAAGTCTGGCAGATAACCAACAAGTATTTAAGAAGAAATTAAAAGAATTCCTGAATGACAACTCCTTCTACTCCATAGAGGAATTTTTAGATATAAATTAAGAAAAAAAAGGAAAAAAACAAAAAAAATCATAAAAAAATAAAAAAACAAATAAATAAAAAAGTTACTATATTAACATATGTATGTTGTTAAATTAACTTAATTATGTCATGTATTGGAAAATTTGACTCGTTCCACATCATTACGAAATACTGTATTCATGATCCATGGAACTAGTATTAATCTAATCTAGTCTTACAATTGCTACACCAAGAAGAAATGCAGATGATAAACTGGTATTCATTGGACAAATATACTAGAACTGTCATGTGATTGCATTTTCACGCAATTTGGGTGCACACATCCTGAGAAATCAGTACGCAGAACAACCACCTCTGGCCGTAATAACGGCCTTGATACGCCTGGGCATTGAGTCAAACAGAGCTTGGATGGCGTGTACAGGTACAGCTGCCCATGCACCTTAACACGATACCAAGAGTTGTGACCGGCGTATTATGACGAGCCAGTTGCTCGGCCACCATTGACCAGACGTTTAGACGTTTTCAATTGGTGAGAGATCTGGTGAATGTGCTGGCAAGGGCAGCAGTCGAACATTTTCTCTATCCAGGAAGACCCGTACAGGACCTGCAACATGCGGTCGTTCATTATCCTGCTGAAATGTAGGGTTTCGCTGGGATCGAATGAAGGGTAGAGCCACTGGTCGTAACACATCTGAAATGTAACGTCCACTGTTCAAAGTGCCGTCAATGCGAACAAGAGGTGACCGAGTCGTGTAACCAATGGCAAGCCCATACCATCGCGCCGGGTGATACGCCAATATGGCGATGACGAATACACGCTTCCAATGTGCGTTCACCGCGATGTCGCCAAACACGGATGCGACCATCATGATGCTGTAAACAGAACTTGGATTCATCCGAAAAAATGACGTCTTGCCATTCGTGCACCCAGGTTCGTCGTTGAGTACACCATCGCAGGCGCTCCTGTCTGTGACGCAGCATCAAGGGTAACCGTAGCCATGGTCTCCGAGCTAATAGTCCACGCTGCAAACGTCGTCGAACTGTTCGTGCAGATGGTTGTTGTCTTGTAAACTTCCCCATCTGTTGAATCAGGGATCGAGACGTGGCTGTACGGTCCGTTACAGCCATGCGTATAAGATGCCTGTCATCTCGACTGCTAGTGACACTAGGCCGTTGGGATCCAGCACGGCGTTCCGTTTTACCCTCCTGATCCCACAGATTCCATATTCTGCTAACAGTCATTGGATCTCGCAAACACGAGCAGCAATGGTGCGATACGAGAAACCGCAATCGCGATAGGCTACAATCCGACCTTCCTCAAAGTCGGAAATGTGATGGTACGCATTTCTCCTCCTTTCACGAGGCATCACAACAACGTTTCACCAGGCAACGCTGGTCAACTGCTGTTTATGTATGAGAAATCGGTTGGAAACTTTCCTCATGTCAGCACGTTGTAGGTGTCGCCGACGGCGCCAACCCTGTGTGAATGCTCTGAAAAGCTAATTATTTGCATATCACATCATCTTCTTCCTGTCGGTTAAATTTCGCGTCTGTAGCACGTCATCTTCGTGGTGTAGCAATTTTAATGGCCAGTAGTGTACATACACAGTGATTCTATATACAGTTAATATTACATACCATATAAACTGGATCTGATACCGCTTACTTTTACATTGAAACACATTTCCACAATTTTCAATGGATGCCAGCATGAGAGAGTTTCCGTAAATTTGTAGCAGTCTGTTCTATCTAGTTTAAATGCTCGTACAGGAATAAGCCGAAATCTTTTACTGTACATTCGCAAGGTAATGGAATAAGTTCAAGGAGTATAAGACGAATCGTGTCGCCAATATGTTCGCTGGTCAACTTCAGGACAATATAAGAATTTGGGCTTAGTTTGGGACACAGAAAAGTACTCTGCTGCCAGGTCCTTTCCTGTAACAATGCACAAAAACGAATTGCTTAGATAGAGATAACAAGACGACACTGTGCATAATTTTCTCTTTGATAAAACTGTTTTCCTTGTAGTGAGAAGAAGAAGGAAATCACACTCCCTAGTCGAGAAAGTTGGACGTATCTTCCGTTGGGCTTGTTACAGTGAAGATAAAGTAGGCAAAGAATCTGTGAGAGTTGGAATCTGATAAGGAATTGTGTAACAATGAGGAAAAAGCTAACTTAGCCAGTGCGTAGGAACATCGAGGGCCAATGAGCTAAACATGCAAAGATCACAGCCCCATGCAGTCGGAGAATACATGCTCCAGAGAAACAAAACCTGAAATGGTAGAGAAACGAAACCTGAAATGGTAGGGAACTAGGGTGTGGGAGTAGTAAGGTGCTGAGCGGAAATAAATATTGTAAGTAAAATATTTGTTGATTTATCTTTTTAAGAGAGTAAAGGCGAACTGCAAAGCAAGATCCTATTTGACTTGCAGTAATTGAGGCTGTTAATTAATCCAGTAGATGTACTTTATTATTTCTGTTGTCGTAAAAACACGTTCTATAAGAAATTTTCGGAAGATACTCTGTTTCTGAGAAACTATCCTAAATCTAACAGTCATATAAATAATGGTAATATGATACAATCAAGGACTTTTTGATGCGGCTAAGAGTACTCTACAGGAAATAAATACAGGCTTACCTTCTGCTAAAATTCAATTTTGAATGACAGGAAAGTTTTAACACACCGAACACTAGGCATGGAAATAATTTGACTTCATCAGTACACGACATTTAAGTGATACGAATCTGAATACTTAATTGTACGTATTCTAGAAATCAATTGTAAGGAAACCTCACAGTGTATTAAATTTCTAACCTTTTTTCGCACTAGGGAGACCAGTTTACAGCATTAATACTCTCTTAGTAAAATGAACAACTTTACGTAAATCTGTTACAACTGTAACATCCAAAATTGTATTTCGATATTAAATTTGGGCAAAAAGTGATATACTGTACATCATACTTGAGAACGCATTTCCTGTGTCGAAATTTATATCGAAATCTACTAGTTATTTTTCTGAATTTAATCTTTTTCCTGCTTAAGACGATATAATCGCATGTGGTCTAATCCACTGAATACAGTAATTAAACAGGATTATTCTACTCCACAATTTCCCTGTTTTCCTTGCTTCTTCTTACAGCTGCATTCGCAAGTAAGGGAACATGAACTGTGATCCTCGTTGAAGATCTTGTCTCTAGCTAGTCTATCTATTCTATTTAATCACACTGAAATTCTGCTATATCCCTAATTACTCAACAGCTGGCGGCAAAATATTCTTATAACACAACGTATCCCGTCAAACATTTTAAAATATGAATGGTCTTTTCCCTGATATTCACAGTTTCTTCATCCAGAGACTCCGCTAAGTGATGAATGGGCGAGGACGCCGGAGAAACAAGTGCACAAAATTAACGTTGTGCTGTCCGACGGCGAAGCAGGCGTGCTCGAAAGAAACCGTGCCGTTCCATTAATTCCTCTTTCATCAGAAGCAAGCGCAGCACGCTGCTCGACGTACTTTAATTTCATTTCCTGTCGCGAAATTTAATATCTACCTGTTAACTGACTAAGCGACAGGGAGCGCGTGCTAATGGAAATAGATGATGCCTGCCGTCTTTCACTGAGGACGCCCTCCAGCGACTGTATCAAGTGTCTCGCTTTTCTCCGCTAAAATTTCCGGAGGACACTGCGATGTCTGCCACTCGCACGATGCTGTTCCCAGCACCATCGATTTCCCCAGTTCTGTCTGCCTCTTGGTTCCTTTCAGAGGTTTCCGACATAGGCTAAAAGAAGGTAGCTGCGAAGAAATCATGGGTAACGGAAGAAATACTTCAGTTGATCGGTGAAAGTAGAAACTACAAAAACGTTCAGGGAGGTTCAGGAACACAGAAATAAAAGGTCGCTGAGAAATGAAATAAATATTAAGTGCACGGAAGCTAAGGCGAAATGGCTGTATTACAAATGTAATGTGAAGAAATCGAAAAAGAAATGATTGTCGGAAGGTGTGACTGAGCAGGAAGGTCAAAATAAATTTCGGCGAAATAAAAAGCGTGTCTCGTAACATCAAGAGTGCAACGGGAATCCTACAAATGCAGAGGAGAGAGTGCATAGGTGGAAAGAGTATATTGAAGGGCTCTATGAGGAGGAAGACTTGCCTCAAGTGGTGACAAAACGACTATTCAAGTTGGTGTTTAGAATGTATGAGTCTAGCGACATATCATCCACACAGTTCCGAAGACTGCAAAGCTGAAAGTGTGAGAATTATGGCACAATCAGCTGAAGAGCTCATGCATCCAAGTTACTTAGGAGAATAAGATACAGAAGAATGGAAAAAAGCTGAGGATGTGTTAGATGACTATCAGTTTGGCTTAAGGGAAAGAAAATGGAGAGGCAACTCTCACCTTGCGGTTAATAATGGAAGCGAGATTAAACAAAAATCGAAACACGTTCGTAGGTTTTGTCGACGAGGGGAAAGCGTTCGACAATGTAAAATGGTGAAAGATCTTCGAAATTCAAAGAAAAATAAGGGTAAGCTTTATGGAGAGACGCGTAATACACAATATGTGCAAGAACCAAGAGGGAATAATAAGAGTGAGCGACCAAGAAAGAAGTGCACGGATTAAAAAGGGTGTAAGGTAGGGATGTGGCTTTTCGCCCCTGTTGTTCATTCCGTACATCGAAGAGGCAACGATGGAAGTAAAAGAAAGTTTCAGAATTGGTATTAGAATAAAAGATTAAAGAATATCAGTTATACGATTCGCTGATGACATTGCTATCCTGAGTGAAAGTGAAGAAGAAAGGCACGATCTCCTGAATGGAAGGAGTGGTCCAATGAGTATAGAATATTGGTTGAGAGGAAATCGGAGAAAGACGAAGTTAATGACAAGTAATAGAAATGAGAACAGTAAGAAACTTAACATCGGGATTGATGATCATGAAGTAGATAAAATTAAAGAATTCTACTGACTAGTCAGCAAAATAACCAGTGATGGGCGGAGCAAGGAGGACATCAAAAGCAGACTAGCACTGGAGAAAATTATGGCCGTGCGGTTCTAGGCGCTTGAGTCTGGAACCCCGTGACCGCTACTGTCGCAGCTTCGAATCCTGCCTCGGGCATGGATGTGTGTGATGTCCTTGAGTTAGTTAGGTTTAAGTAGTTCTAAGTTCCAGGGGACTGATGAACACAGATGTTAAGTCCCATAGTGCTCAGAGCCATTTCTGAATTGGCGAAAATGGTGCGAAGAGAAATCTGGCAGTATCAAATATAGGTCTTAATTTGAGGAGGAAACTCCTGAGGAGGTACGTTGGAGCACAACATTGTATGGTAATGAAACACAAAATGTGGGAAAACCGGAACAGAAGAGAATCGAAGCATTTTAGATGTGATACAGAGGAATATTTAAAATTAGGTGGACACTCCAGCTTTTAGTGCTGTATATAATGGCGATCCTGATAGGTGGTTGCACAGGGTTTTTATTAACAAGAGGTTCACTTTCGTTGCGACAAGAATTTTCAAAGCGATTTTGAACTGGTAGCTTATGTAGTATTCCTTGAGTTCCTTATAATTACAAACATGTCTAATGTATAACTGCTCTTTGCCGTGGTTCATGGGATAGTTGCTCGACCACTTGGATGATGTTTTAAGCTGACGGCTGACACTGCATCTGCATGTTCTCGGAAGGCTACGGTTGTCGGTCTCCTGCTACCAGACGCTGAACGCGCTGCCGTTGGCACTAGACGTCGATCAGTTGTAGAATTTTGGAACACGTATTATGTTCGAGTATAATGACTTTTCTGGAGACTAGAAATCAGCTCTGTAGAATTCAGTATGGGTTTCGGAAAAGACGATCGTCTGAAACCCATCTCACGCTATTCGTCCACGAGACTCAGAGGGCCATAGACACGGGTTCCCAGGTAGATGGCGTGTTTCTTGACTTCCGCAAGGCGTTCGATACAGTTCCCCACAGTCGTCTAACGAACAAAGTAAGAGCATATGGACTATAAAACAAATTTCGTGATTGGATTGAAGAGTTCCTAGATAACAGAACGCAGCATGTCATTCTCAATGGAGAGAAGTCTTCCGAAGTAAGAGTGATTTCAGGTGTGCCGCAGGGGAGTGTCGTAGGACCGTTGCTATTCGCATTATATATAAATGACCTTGTGGATAACATCGGAAGTTCACTGAGGCTTTTTGCGGATGATGCTGTGGTATATCCAGAGGTTGTAACAATGGAAAATTGTACTGAAATGCAGGAGGATCTGCAACGAATTGACGCATGGTGCAAGGAATGGGAATCGAATCTCAATGTAGACAAATGTAATGTGCTGCGAATACATAGAAAGAAAGATCCTTTATCAGTTAGCTACAATATAGCAGGTCAGCAACTGGAAGCAGTTAATTCCATAAATTATCTGGGAGTACGCATTAGGAGTGATTTAAATGGAATGATCATATAAAGTTGTTCGTTGGTAAAGCAGATGCCAGACTGAGATTCATTGGAAGAGTCCTAAGGAAATGCAATCTGAAAACAAAGGAAGTAGGTTACAGTACACATGTTCGCCCACTGCTTGAATATTGCTCACCAGTGTGGGATCCGTACCAGATAGGGTTGATAGAAGAGATAGAGAAGATCCAACAGAGAGCAGCGCGCTTCGTTACTGGATCATTTAGTAATCGCGAAAGCTTTACGGAGATGATAGATAAACTCCAGTGGAAGACTTTGCAGGAGAGACGCTCAGTAGCTCGGCAAGGGCTTTTGTTGAAGTTTCGAGAACATACTTTCACCGAGGAGTCAAGCAGTATATTGCTCCCTCCTACGTATATCCCGCGAAGAGACCATGAGGATAAAATCAGATAGATTAGAGCCCACAAAGAGGCATACCGACAATCTTTCTTTCCATGAACAATACGAGACTGGAATCGAAGGGAGAACCAATAGAGGTACTCAAAGTACCCTCCGCCACAGACCGCCAGGTGGCTTGCGGAGTATGGATGTAGATGTAGATGTAGATGTAGACATTGTTCGTGTCTTGATAAGGGAAAATCTGATGTGTAATTGGTTCTTCTTTGTCGCGTCATTGTTGCGAAACCAGGTGAAGGGCTTAATGCTGTTGATGTTGAGAACCCGCATCGAGGAAGGCACGATGATGAGGAATAAGTTCTGGAAATCCAGCTGGATTATTTACAAATTCATTATCTTCGATACCTTCCGTTTTCTATACTTCGTTATTGTATCACATGCGTCGTCGCTTGATTGCGTAAAGGCCTTGGGACCTTCTTGCAAAATACGACAATAGTTCGTAGCAGTGATTCTTACATTAATATGGCAATAATACAATTCCGTGAAGGTGCTAGCGATGGATAAACAACCTTGTAGTGAATGATGTGCACCAGACGGCTGCTGCACTTCCACTGAAGGAGTCTGGTGGAAGACACTTGTAGTCTGTGTGTGTGTGTGTGTGTGTGCGTGTGTGTGTTTGTGTGTGAAATCTTATGGGACTTAACTGCTAAGGTCATCAGTCCCTAGTCTTACACACTACTTAACCTAAATTATCCTAAGGACAAACACACACACCCATGCCCCAGGGAGGACTCGAACCTCCGCCGGGACCAGCCGCAGAGTCCTATGACTGCAGCGCCTAGACCGCTCGGCTAATCTCACGCGGCAGACACTTGTTGCCTAAAAATCCGGTAAACAATCTCTAATTTCTCTACAAAAACCCACTTACGTCAACGGCTTAGCCATGCACTCACAGATTGTAAGCGAATTTCAACCGTGTAATACTAACACTTAAATCATTTTGGTCCCTAGCCTCCTTAGTAAGGGATGACTATGCTTGTAATGGTTACGTTTGAATCGAAATGGAAACGTAATTAGGTTTGCAGTATGATGAATCCATTAAGGATTAAGTTTGGATAGAACTTGAAATGTAATTAGTTTTGGCATATGACGTACCCGCTAAATTTCAGCTGCACGGTTAATCACGCACATCTGAAGGCTGTAAATTAAACTTAACACCTAGGGATTACAGTTATGAACAATTAAATTGGAACGATCGCATGAATAACGTTGTGGTGACAGCAAACCAAAACGGTTTGAATCAGTTATCGTTGAGAGGGGCTTAGCTTTTCCCACCTGATATTGGCGGCGAGGTGGACCGTGAAAATATTACGTGCAGATCCGACTGAAGAACCAACAAGAATTTGATCTGTTAATACGTTGGGAAAATCTACATTGTCACAAAACTGAGATTTATTGGCAGAACATTCAGGAAATGTAGATCTACTAGCTCCTACTGGCTACACTACGCTTCTGCACCATTTTCTGGATTATTATCGTGCAGTGTGGGACCCGCAACAGTTAGGGTAGACGGAGGACATGCAAAAAGTTTAAAGAAGAGCATCTCGTTTTGTATTATCAGGAACTAGGGACGAGAGTTCCACGAATATGATACGGGAATCGAGGTGACAATCATTAAAACAAAGACGTTTTTCGTTGAGGCCAGATTTTGAGATGACATTTCAATCACCAACTTTATCCTCAGAGCGTGAAAATACTTTATTGCGGCCCACATGTATAGGCAGAAATGACCATCGTAATAAAATAAGAGAAATCAGAGCTCGCTTGGAAAAATTTAAGTGTTCGTTTTTCCCTCACGTTGTTCGAGAGAGGAACGGTAGAGAAACACTTGAAGGTGTACGATGAAACCTCTGCCACGCACTTAACTGTGAACTGCAGAGTAATCGTTTGCGTTTAAATACACGCGCAGATGGTCCGTGCGAGTGGGCGTAACGGTGGTTATTACGCTAGCCTATAATCTGGCCTCCAAAAGCAAAACGAGGATAATGGAATGTAGTCAAATTAAATCGGGTGATGCTGAGGGAATTAGATTAGGAAATGAGACACTTAAAGTAGTAAAGGAGTTTTGCTATTTAGGGAGTAAAATAACTGATGATGGTCAAAGTAGAGAGGATATAAAATGTAGACTGGCAATGGCAAGGAAATCGTTTCTGAAGAAGAGAAACTTGTTAACATCGAGTATTGATTTAAGTGTCAGGAAGTCGTTTCTGAAAGTATTTGTATGGAGTGTAGCCATGTATCGAAGTGAAACATGGACGATAACTAGTATGGACAAGAAGAGAATAGAAGCTTTCGAAATGTGGTGCTACAGAAGAATGCTGAAGATGAGGTGGGTAGATCATGTAACTAATGACGAGGTATTGAATAGGATTGGGGAGAAGAGAAGTTTGTGGCACAACTTGACTAGAAGAAGGGATCGGTTGGTAGGACATGTTTTGAGGCATCAAGGGATCACAAATTTAGCATTGGAGGGCAGCGTGGACGGTAATAATCGTAGAGGGAGACCAAGAGATGAATACACTAAGCAGATTCAGAATGATGTAGGTTGCAGTAGGTACTGGGAGATGAAGAAGCTTGCACAGGATAGAGTAGCATGGAAAGCTGCATCAAACCAGTCTCAGGACTGAAGACCACAACAACAACAACAAACAACATATGCTGGCCTCAACAACGGGATTTGGCTTGACAGGTGACTGTGTGTTAAGTCGCGCGGTGAAGTTGAATCTATATTGGTGCTGATATTCAAGTGGCACTGATTATACGAAATTGTTTCTCAGAAAATGAGGCAGCTTGGACAAATTAATGTTATCTGATTTGCCGGCCGCGGTGGCCGAGCGGTTCTAGGCGCGTCAGTCCGGAACCGCGCGACTGTGCTACGCTCGCAGATTCGAATCCTGCATCGGACATGGATGTGTGTGATGTCCTTAGGTTAGTTAGGTTTAAGTAGTTCTAAGTTCTAGTCCCCTAGAACTGATGACCTAAGATGTTAAGTCCCATAGTGTACAGAGCCATTTGAACCATTTTTTTGTTAGCTGAATTTTGTTGGACTGGATGTGGCCGAGAAAAGATTGCGTCATGCTTGCATTGGTCACTGTAGTATGGCGTATAACTACTTTTGTTTTGTGTGCTTTGCTGACCGCCCCAGTTAATCTGATATTGCTAAAGTGGATAAGCTGGGAGTCATGTAGCTCAATGTAAATTTTGAACTGTCTCCAATAAGTGGAAGAAACCTGCGGTGACTGGATTTTGAACGTCCTTGTAGTTGAATATAAAATTAATTTTACTATTCGTCCTTGTAGTTGAATATAAGATTAATAGGAAATTTGTCGTAACGACTATGGGACCAAGTTACTGAGGTCATCGGACCCTAGGCTTACACACTAATTAAACTAACTTTTGCTAAGGACAACACACACACTCATGCCCGAGGGAGGACTCGAACCTCCGACGGGGTGATGCGCGCGAACCCTGAGGCGACGCCTAGACCGCACGGCTACCTCGCGTGGCTGGAAATCAATAAAAAATTAATTTTACTATTTGTCCTTGTTACTTAAGGTGTTAAACATTCAGTTCGCTGAAACTTTCTTTGTTTTCGCCATTTGAGTAATCCCGCATTTCAGTGAAATTGCCTTGCATGTACTTTTTATGGTGGCAGTCGTTGTAGAGTTTTAATTGTGTAACAGTGCTTTCCATTTAATTAATTAATAGCTTTCAGCTGATTAGTCCTTGTGTTTCATGTAGTTATGTTTGTGTGCTGTAAAACTGTTTCGTTGTTATGAGTGTACGTTGATTAAACATTTTATAAGTTTTTTGTTCTTAAATGTAGTAAGTCGACTACTACATAATGTTGCCAAAAAGTAATCGTTATAAAAAATTGCACTACCTTCCGACCCCTACGATCGCCTTCTGTGTGTTCTGTTATCGAATTCCCTTCGCAATTGTAATAGGTCATCTACTTATCTTTTGATTAAAGACTTTTGTTAAAACGCCATTTGCGTATTCTGATATCTTTTTTTTAAATTTTCTTCAGCAATATTGAAAAGTTTGTCTGTTGATGTTTTATTTTTAAAAAATTGTAACTGTACGTTAAACAGTTATCAGTTGTGCGATATTCAAGGCAAATAAATGAATTCGTTGCAGTTTCCGTATAATGATATCATTTTTTTAGTTTTCTTCAGCAATTTTGAAAAGTTTGTATGTTGATTTTTTATTTAATAATTTTTGTAGCTGTATGTTGAACAGTTATCAGTTGCGCGATATTCCAGGCAAATATATGAATCCCTTGCAGTTTCCACTCCATTCCGTAACTTGTTCAGAAGTCATTTCCTTTTGTTATCTTCATAGAAAGGGTTAACTTGGGCTTCACAAAAGCGCTATAGCTTAAGTGTCTTTTGGGGTTGTCTACATCTACATCTACATCATACTCCGAAAGCCACCTAGTGGTGTGTGGCGGAGGGTACTTTCCGTACCACTATCTGATCCCTCCAACCCAGTTCCACGCGCGAATAGTGCGTGGGAAGAATGATTGTCAGTAAGCCTCGGTATTGGCTCTGATTTCCCTAATTTTCTCCTCGTGGTCAATACGCGAGGTGTATGTGGGGGGAAGTAATATGTTGTCTAACGCCTCCTGAAAAGTGCTGTACCGAAATTTCAATAGTAAATCTCTCCATGATGCACAACATCTCTCTTGTAATGTCTGCCAGTGGAGTTTATTTAGTATCTCCGTAACGCTCTCTCTCCAGCTAAACGATCCCGTGACGAAACGCGCCGCTCTTCGTTGGATCTTCTCTATCAGTCCTACCTGATAGGGATCCCACGTAGATGAAACGGGCGAACAAGAGCCTTAAAAGCCACTTCATTCTTGGATGAATTACATTTCCTTAAGATTCTTCCGATGAATCTGAGTCTTGTGACTCCTTTCCCACTACCTGTTTTACATGGTTATTTACATTTACATTTACATTTATACTCCGCAAGCCACCCAACGGTGTGTGGCGGAGGGCACTTTACGTGCCACTGTCATTACCTCCCTTTCCTGTTCCAGTCGCGTATGGTTCGCGGGAAGAACGAATGTCTGAAAGCCTCCGTGCGCGCTCTAATCTCTCTAATTTTACATTCGTGATTTCCTCGGGAGGTATAAGTAGGGGGAAGCAATATATTCGATACCTCATCCAGAAACGCACCCTCTCGAAACCTGGCAAGCAAGCTACACCGGCGATGCAGAGCGCCTCTCTTGCAGAGTCTGCCACTTGAGTTTGTTAAACATCTCCGTAACGCTATCACGGTTACCAAATAACCCTGTGACGAAACGCGCCGCTCTTCTTTGGATCTTCTCTATCTCCTCCGTCAACCCGATCTGGTACGGATCACACACTGATGAGCAATACTCAAGTATAGGTCGAACGAGTGTTTTGTAAGCCACCTCCTTTGTTGACGGACTACATTTTCTAAGGACTCTCCCAATGAATCTCAACCTGGTACCCGCCGTACCAACAATTAATTTTATATGATCATTCCACTTCAAATCCTTCCGCACGCATACTCCCAGATATTTTACAGAAGTAACTGCTACCAGTGTTTGTTCCGCTATCATATAATCATACAATAAAGGATCCTTCTTTCTATGTATTCGCAATACATTACATTTGTCTATGTTAAGGGTCAGTTGCCACTCCCTGCACCAAGTGCCTATCCGCTGCAGATCTTCCTGCATTTCGCTACAATTTTCTAATGCTGCAACTTCTCTGTATACTACAGCATCATCCGCGAAAAGCCGCATGGGACTTCCGACACTATCTACTAGGTCATTCATATATATTGTGAAAAGCAATGGTCCCATAACACTCCCCTGTGGCACGCCAGAGGTTACTTTAACATCTGTAGACGTCTCTCCATTGATAACAACAAGCTGTGTTCTGTTTGCTAAAAACTCTTCAATCCAGCCACACAGCTGGTCTGATATTCCGTAGGCTCTTACTTTGTTTATCATTCGACAGTGCGGAACTGTATCGAACGCCTTCCGGAAGTCAAGAATAATAGCATCTACCTGGGAGCCTGTATCTAATATTTTCTGGGTCTCATGAACAAATAAAGCGAGTTGGGTTTCACACGATCGCTGTTTCCGGAATCCATGTTGATTCCTACATAGTAGATTCTGGGTTTCCAAAAACGACATGATACTCGAGCAAAAAACATGCAATAAAATTCTACAACAGATCGACGTCAGAGATATAGGTCTATAGTTTTGCGCATCTGCTCGACGACCCTTCTTGAAGACTGGGGCTACCTGTGCTCTTTTCCAATCATTTGGAACCTTCCGTTCCTCTAGAGACTTGCGGTGCACGGCTGTTAGAAGGGGGGCAAGTTCTTTCGCGTACTCTGTGTAGAATCGAATTGGTATCCCGTCAGGTCCAGTGGACTTTCCTCTGTTGAGTGATTCCAGTTGCTTTTCTATTCCTTGGACGCTTATTTCGATGTCAGCCATTTTTTCGTTTGTGCGAGGATTTAGAGAAGGAACTGCAGTGCGGTCTTCCTCTGTGAAACAGAGGTCGCGTTGAATAGTTACGCCTAGATGTTATACGGCAGACGCTGTCTGCAGCTGTTTGTCATCAATAGTGCAGCTGTACAGTAGTGGATTTCTTTTCCTCTGTATGCGCAATATGTTACATTTATGTACGTTCAGAGTCAACTGCCATAGTCTGCACCATTCAGCGTTGCTACTTTGGTATAAACAACTGCATCATCTGCGAATAGCCTTAAAGAGCATCCGACGCTTTCTACTAGATCATTTGTATATATTGTGAACTGCAACAATCCTATCATACTTCCCTGTGGTACTCTGGATATTACATTTACACCTGTCAATTTAGTTCCGTTAAGAGTGACTTGTTGAGTTTCGCGGCTTAATAGAACACAAGTTCTGCTATCAAAACATTGTAGTATATATATAGGTTCCAAAAAAGTGTGCCGGCTAGTGTGGCCGAGCGGTTCTAGGCGCTTCAGCCTGGAACCGCGTGACTGTTACGGTCACAGGTTCGAATCCTGCCTCGGGCATGGATGTGTGTGCTGTCCTTAGGTTAGTTAGGTTTAAGTAGTCCTAAGTTCTAGGGGACTGATGACCGCAGATGTTAATTCCCATAGTGCTCAGAACCATTTGAACCAAAAAAGCGTCGAATACTTTGAGAGGTGGTAGTACTCATTGAAACAAGAAAAAAAAATACAGTTAACTTGGGTCCCGAAACGCATACTTTCCGAGATAAACACGTGTTTACTGGAAGGGCTGCGCGATGCTTGGATGAAGCACAGGCGTTACCTTGGCGCTCCGTGAAACGGGTTGCAGGGTATTATGATGTCACGTACCAGTCAGTTGTCTGTTTCGAGCCGAGTCGTAGGCTACGTTAGTTTTCGTGGTGTTTTTGTGCCTTATTGTACAGTACTGTCAACTCTGCGTGTGTATCGTGGTGTTTTATCATCCTCCAAACGCGTTTACTGTTACTATGCTGTTTTACGTAGAAATGGTGTAGTACGTCTGCATTTACTTTACAAGTAAACTGTGGTCCCAACTGCTGCTCCAATTTTTGCTGCAGATGCGCCAGAACCATACACCGAACACGATGACCCTCCGTCTCGATAGTGCAACGTGTCCGTCCGGAGTCCGGTCTTCTCGCGACTGTACATTCTCATGACCACCGCTGCTGGCCGTCATGTACATTGGTTACATTCCTGCAAGGTTATCCCGCTGTATCGCGGAAAACACATCCATCTTCTCGTAGCCCTGTTAAATGACCTTGTTCATACTCAGTGAACTGTTGATAAGGGCCTCTTCGTCATCTTACAGGCATTCCTTACCAACATCAGATCACCACGTCCCACCTCAAGTGTAACTAACGCTCGCGACCGTTACTACTCGTATTTCAGGCTGCATCATCATAGTTGTACTACAAGAGCGACTCTTACGTGACCGACGCGGAATTTGAATAGATATGATATTTCCGATGTAGAAACACGTGTACGTACTTTGGTTTGTATCGCTCAACACCTTCTTCGTGATGCGCTTTTGTTTTTTCGTCAGTGGATGGGCATAATGTTTCTTTTGTTACTGATTAATTATCGGCTGTATACCCAGCACCAATTTGACGAGTTCCCAAGGATACATTTTCTAATAGTAATTTTAAATCATTTATCAAATAATGTATGTTGTTCTCCCCATTCCATGTTGTCCTGCTAGAGAACGAGCCGAGAGTATTGAAAACATTGAAACTTCCTGGCAGATTAAAACAGTGTGCTGGACCGAGACTCGAACTCGAGACCTTTGCCTGTCGCGGGAAAGTGCTCTACCAACTTTTTTTTTTTGTTAACATAAATGAGTATACAGTCTCACCATCAGCAGCAAACTTTTTTTTTATTTTTGTTTGGGAGCACAGGAGAAAGAAAAACAAAGAGGCTGCAGATAGAGAGCTATGTGTGAAAAGGATAAACATGTGTAAGGAGAAAAAAAACTTAGAAGAGGAGGAGAAAAGAGAAGTGAAATAAAATATGAATACTTTCCGCGCCATGCTCCACTTTGGCGCTCCATCAGAACAAAATGCATTCTATCATTGACCATTGAAGGGGGGTTGGCGAAAATACTCTGTAAATAGTTCCCGAAAGTGGCCCGATAGTGTCGATGTCGGCGAAGGGTGTGGTGATGTACTTGGAGGCGTATCCAAAAGTCCGCCGGATCGACGATGTCGTCCCGGAAGAGGTAGTTGACAGCCATGCCACTGATCCATGTGAGGGCGTGCCACTTAGCCGATGGAAAGTAGGTCGTGTCGGGATATATCATCATGGTAGGAGAAACGTGATGTCGTGGTATTCGGAGGTAGAAAGCCACAATCTTCTGTACGAGGGTCCAGACAGCTGCTGCTGGCCCACACTCAAAATGATGTAAATCTGTATCTTCGACATTGCACTTGAGGCACCGGGGTGAGTCCACCAGTGCGATGCGATGCAGTTTCTGTCTTGTAGTATACTTGCCGTTGACGAGAAGGTACCACATAGAGGTGGTGTCAGTGGTGTGATATGGTTGGTGGATCGTTTTCCAAACTGTAGACCATGAAACCTGGGGGTGACGTGTTTCGACGGGGTTGCGGGGTGGAGATTTTCGGAGAAGGCGGTAGATGTCGCGGGTGGTCGTCTTCCTGGTCGTGGGGAACTCGGTGCATATGTAGCTGTACTCCAAAAAGAAACGGCCGATATGTGACATCGGAGGTGGGATGTGTGCCAGAGACGTCGGTGCGAGCTCGGTGGTCAACATTCCAGTAAAACTAGCATTTTGGCTTTTCCATAACCGGAGCATAGTATTGGTGTGAAGTGCCGTAGTCCTGGCTCTCACATTAACCAGATCGAGACCACCATCCCGCTTCGGTAAGGTGAGAGCTTCATACTGGATTTTGAAGATGTGTCCAGAACAAATGAAATAGCCGAAAGCCGCCTGTAATCTGGCCGCCATTGTCGCAGTGATGGGCAGAATCTGCGCTATATGGGGTCTCCGGGCTGCCAGATGGGTATTGGTGACTCTCTGGCACATAGTCAGCGGGCGTAGTATGTGATTTTGTATGCTGGCCCGGATTCGTTGCAGCAGCGCCCGAAAATTGATCGCCGAGGTGCGGCGAATGTCTCGCGTGTACCCCAATCCGAGACAACGAAGGGTGTCCACCAGTTGAAATGGGACTACGCTGTCTGCGGGAAGGCCGCGGCCGATCTTCATGGCGCATGATTTTGCCACGTTCATAGCGCTCCCTGCCCCTGCACTGTAACGGGTAATCCACTGCATCGCAGCTTGTACGTCGGCCGCTGAACGTACGACGAGGGCCAAGTCGTCCGCGTAAGCTCGGCAGCGGAACATATGATCCCGGATTGGAATACCCGCCAAACGTCGCCGTAATCCGCAAATGAGTGGTTCCATCGCAATGGCATAAAGCATCGTCGACAAAGGGCAACCCTGCCGTACTGAGCGTTCAATCCGTATAGGTTCTGTAAGTCTGTCGTTGACGAGAAGTCTGGACGTTGCTCCACGAAGGAGCCGCATAATCACTTGCGTGAACGTCGGGGGAATTGCCATTCGGTCCATCACTGCAATGAGGAATGCATGATTGACGCGGTCAAACGCTTGTTTGAAGTCGATGGAGATTAAAGCGCCTGGCAGTCGCGAGTGTGTTGCCACAGCGATCACATCTCGATATTCACTGAGGGCTGTCTATATATTACGATCGCCACCTAAAGATGTTTGTTCGTGGGAAACAATGTCTCGTAAGACATGTTTGAGTCGCACTGCTAGAAGGCGTGTGATAATCTTGAAGTCGGAATTGAGTAACGTGATCGGCCGATAACTGTCGGGTCGTGTTCCTCCTGCGGGTTTCGGGACTGGTACAAGTAAGCCTTCCATGAACATTGGTGGCGGGTTCGCCGCGCCGGACAAAAGTTCCCAGTACATGTCCCTCCATCGTGGCATCATCAAATCTTGGTAGGTTCTGTGAAATTCGAGAGGTAAACCATCCGGGCCGGGAGATCAATTCAGAGACCCTTTGGCCACAGCACCTTGGACGTCGTCGGTGGTCACTTCAGAAGTCAGGAGGGTTGCAGCTGCTGCGCTTAGAGTCCCAAGTGTCTCCTGGGCAACCTCAGCAATGGCCTCTGCACCGGCAGGTACTTCTTGATAGAATAGTCTATAGTGCGTTGTGAATGCATCCGCAATGGTAGCTTGCGAAGTCAGCCGTCGTCCATCAGGTAAGTCTAAAGTTGTCATTAAAGCCTGTCGGCGTCGACGAACATTTTGAATAATATGATGCATAGAAGGTTCTTCACCGTTAATCCTGTCTTGGCTGCGTGCTCGTACAATAGCTCCCTCTATACGGCACCTGGTCAAGGTTAAAATCTTTGCCTTGATGCGTTGAGCTTGTTTTAGACGATCCGGGGATGGAGGATGATCCATGAGTTCACGAAGAGCGCTATAGTAGAAATCAGTTGTGTGGTGATTAAACCTGGTTTTGGCTCTGCCATAGTGTGTCAATGTGCGTCGGATGGCAAGTTTGGCGCACAGCAACCACCACTGCAGTGTGGTCTCGTAATGCATAATGCGTTGAACACAGGTGTGCCACGTGTCGGTGAGCTGTTGTCGACATTCAGGGTCCCGCAGTAGCGCGACATTGAGTTTCCAAGGTCCTGCACTGCGCCATATAGACTGTCGACGTAGGTTCATGGTACAGATGTAGATGTCATGATGCGAAAAGGCAGACTGCCAACGTTCCGCGTCGAGGAGAACTGATTTCAGAGCGTCAGAGATGTATATTCTATCAAGTCGGCTGGCGGAGTGGCTCGTGATGTGTGTATACCCAGGGCGGTCGCCGTGTACCACTCGCCAAGTATCGAGGAGACGAAGGCGGCGGACGAGGAAACGAAGTTCCGGACATGTGGTGAAATGGGGGTATTGGTCTGTGCACTCGAGAACACAGTTGAAATCTCCACCTACGATGAGATGATCGTATCGGCCGAGGAATAAAGGCGTGATATCTTCTGCGTAGAACTGGGAGCGATCCCTCCGTTTATCAGTGCCCGATGGGGCGTAGAGATTTTTGATTTTGAGTTCTTCAACTGTTATGGCCACCCCTCGCGCCGTTGGGAGGTATGCGACATCGAAAACTGCAATCCCTTCTTGTAGGAGGATGGCTGCGCCTGTGTGTTCCATAGCTGCAGGGGCGGCGTACGTCTCATATCCATAACACCCAGTCCAAGTTGCTGTCCTCAGTTCTTGTAACAGGGCGATGTCGATGTCTGCTGCTCTTAGCGTGTCATGGAGCAGTTGAAGTTTAGCGTGGGAGCCGATATTATTAGTATTGATAGTAGCCATTCGGTACGCCTGATGGGAGATCCGTGCTGCAGATAGGTTCGTAGCTGGTGAAGATTGTTGTGGTGGACGCTGGAAGTCCATAGAAGTCGCAGGAGTCGCCGTAGAAACTTACCCCATTTTAGTGTTGGTCTAACGGAAAAATGTCCGACAGGTTTGACATCGGCGAGAGGTGGCAGCGCTGTCCGAGTCGGCTCCATTGCGTCGGTGACAACAGGCGTGCTGTGTTCCATGGCTTCTGGGCGCGGGGCTTGCGCACGATCTCTGTTGGACGGTTCACCGTCTTGTGGATGACGCGTCTCCGTGTTATCGTGTTCTCTGTCAGAGTGATGTGCCATCTCTTCGTCCTGCGGAGGGGGCTCAATGGTCGATTCTGATGTCTTGCGGCGTTTTTTTTTTTTCGTCGTTTGGGCGACATCTGCTTTCGGCAATGAGTTTCGGTGTCTGAGGAAGGAAGATATTCACGTCGTTCCGGTACAAGAGCCGCGGGTGCTATGATGCGGTCGTCATTCTCCAGAACATTCTCATTGGTATCCTTGTGATCTTCTAGCGTGGGTGTGTCCGGCTGTTGGACATGTTCACGGGCGGCATCGCCGGTGTCAAGGTGCTGGGACGCCTCCGGGTGTATCGGACCAGAGAGACGCTCATGAACCGCGTCTTGTGTGGGCTGGACGTGCAGTGTCGCCGCATAGGTGACTGGAAGGGTGGTCGTGGTTCTGTCGGTGTTCGTATCGTCGGGCCTTAGTTGTGTGATGCGGCGTTGCAGGCATTCATTACGGACGTGGCCTTCTTTGCCACAACCGAAACATGTTCGAGGTTGTCCGTCGTAAATGACCACCGCATGGCAGCCGCCGATAGAAATGTACGATAGAACGTGCCGTTTGAGATCGATTCGGACTTGTCTCACACCATTAAGCAC
This sequence comes from Schistocerca serialis cubense, assembly GCF_023864345.2. Lineage (NCBI taxonomy): Eukaryota > Metazoa > Arthropoda > Insecta > Orthoptera > Acrididae > Schistocerca > Schistocerca serialis. Next base: position 1,256,819,449 of record NC_064638.1, on the reverse strand, counting down.
CGGATACGTCGTAAACTGTGCCCATGTCTCGGCTACGTGGCTCTGGACTTTTCCGAACGGGCTTAGAGCCGTGATGACTTCATCTTCAATTCACCTCGAAAGGCAGTTCGAATACACGGATCGTCCGAAGGCCAAGTCCTGCATGGTCGACATCCACAGGCCCGACGTTCCCGTCGGAGTGCCGAAATTTTAGTCCATGTCGCGTCCTTTGAATAATCTCGATGCAGGCAGCGTCGGAAGTCATCTTAACATAAACGACACTGATAATGATCGCCGGACGTGGTGGTCTCGCGGTTCTAGGCGCGCGGTCCGGAACCGTGCGACTGCTACGGTCGCAGGTTCGAATCCTGCCTCGGGCATGGATGTGTGTGATGTGCTTAGGCTAGTTAGGTTTAAGTAGCTCTAAGTTCTAGGGGACTGATGACCTCAGCAGTTGAGTCCCATAGTGCTCAGAGCCATTTGGCAATGATCGATAGGTGTATGCCGATGTGCTCGTCACGGGGGATCTTCACGTCTTCGCGTAGGAAGCGTTCGACGGCCAGTGCTTTGGGTCGTGCGTATTCATTTGAGAAGGTGAACTTAAGAGTGTCCTTCCTGTAAGAGTTAGCCATTAGAGCTTGTTCGACTGAGAAGCGCGGTGACGACGAAGTAAACAAAACACTCCGCGCGCGCAGCGGCGCTGACGGCCGAGCGCCGTGCGCACTGCTGGCCTGCCGAACGCAGACTGACCGTTACTACTCGTATTTCAGGCTGCATCATCATAGTTGTACTACAAGAGCGACTCTTACGTGACCGACGCGGAATTAGAATAGATATGATATTTCCGACGTAGAAACACGTATACGTACTTTGGTTTATATCGCTCAACACCTTCTTCGTGATGCGCTTTTGTTTTTTCGTCAGTGGATGGGCATAATGTTTCTTTTGTCACTGATTAATTATCGGCTGTATACCCAGCACCAATTTGACGAGTTCCCAAGGATACATTTTCTAATAGTAATTTTAAATCATTACTAAATAATGTATGTTGTTCTCCCCATTCCATGTTGTCTTGCTAGAGAACGAACCGAGAGTATTGAAAACATTGAAACTTCCTGGCAGATTAAAACAGTGTGCTGGACCGAGACTCGAACTCGAGACCTTTGCCTCTCGCGGGCAAGTGCTCTATCCAACTGAGCTACCCAAGTACGACTCACGCCCCGTTCTCACAGCTTTACTTCTGCCAGTACCTCGTCTCCTACCTTCCAAAAGTAAAGCTGTGAGGACGGGGCGTGAATCGTGCTTGGGCAGCTCATTTGGTAGAGCACTTGCCCGCAAAAGGCACAGGTCCCGAGTTGGAATCTCGGTCCGGCACACAGTTTTAATCTGCTAGGAAGTTTCATATCACCGAACACTCTCTGCTGCAGGGTGAAAATCTCATTCTGGATTGAAAACATTGTTGAAAAGCTCTGCCATGTACCTCTTGATGTAGAGAGATATATTATGTGTCCGTGAAGAACAGTAGAAAGCATTCTGGCTGATAGCAAGGTTTCTTTGACGCTTACTGGTATGCGGACATTGCAGCAGCAGAAGGAACCGCAACTTCTGCAACTTTATTGGGGGCAGTCTTCGCTCGTATACATTATCTTCAGGCGAAGTTCCCAGTCTCTCGGTGTCTTTTGATGGTAGTAACGAAGATGGGACGACTTGAATCCGTCTACCCGAGAATCATTCCACATACTATTCTGATGCTGTTGATGACTTCCTACATAAATTAATACCAAGTCACTAATTCCTCATTAGTAAATTGTGTTGTACTCCCTACAAACTTTAATGCATTACTAACGATTCTACTATGTGTATTCTACAGGCAGTATACTGAAAATGAGTTGCAGAATTTCTCATAACATATACCTCTTCTTGATTACTCTGCTATCCACAATAAAGTGCCTGGCAGACCGTCAAATGAAACACCTTCAAACTGTCTATCTACCGTTCCACTCTCGGAAGGCGCGCGGGAAAAACAAGCATTTAAATTTTTCTGTGGGAGCCCTGATTTCTCTTAATTTATAGTGATTATCATTTCTCCCTACGTAGGTCGGTGGCAACAGAATGTTTTCCCACTTGGAGGAGAAAACTGGTGATTGAAATTTCATGAGAAGATCCCGTCGAAACGGAAAACTCCTTTGTTTTAATGATGAGCCACTCCAATTCACGTATCATGTCTATGACACTATCTCCCTTGTTTCGCGATAGTGCAAAACGAGCCGCCCTTCTTTGAACTTTTTCGATGTCATTCGTCAGTCCCACCTGATGCGGATCCCACACAGCACTGCAATACTCCAGAATAGGGGGGACAAGCGTGGTGTAAGCAGTCTCGTTAGTAGACCTGATGCACCTTCTAAGTGTTCTGCCAATGAATCGCAGTCTTTGGTTTACTCTACCCACAACATTATCTATGTGATCGTTCCAAATTAGGTTATTAAGCCTTAAGTATATAGTTGAATTTATAGCCTTACCATTTGTGTGACATATCGCGTAATCGAAATTTAGCGGAATTCTTTTAGTAGTCACGTGAATAACTTTACACTTTTCTTTATTCAGGGGCAATTGCTACTCTTCACACCATACAGGTATCTTATCTAAATTATTTTGCAGTTCGTTTTAGTCATCTGATGACTTTAAAAGACGGTAAATGACAGTATCATCTGCAAACAATCTAAGACGGCTACTCAGATTCTCTCCTATGTCGTCAACATAGATCAGGAAAAATAGAGGGCCTATAACACTTCCTTGGGGAACGCCGGATATTACTTCTGTTTTACTGGATGACTTTCCTTGTATTACTACGAACTGTGACCTTTCTGACAGGAAATGAAGAATCCAGTCACATAACTGTTATTCATACTCGTACATCAGCTGTTGTATTACACATTCTTGTGAATCTTGAAAGAAATTTTTGATTGTTGTACCATCCCCTATCGATAGCACTTATTACTTGATGAGTATAAAGAGCTAGTTGTGTTTCACAAGACCCATATTTTCTGAAACCGTGCTGACTATGTGTCAATAAATCGTTTTCTTCGAGGTACTGCATAATGTTCGAACACAGTACATGTTCCAACATCCTACTGCAAATCGACGCTAGTGATATAGGCTTGTAATTCAGCGGTTTACTCCTACTTCCCTTTTTGGGTATTGATGTGATTTGAGCGATTTTCCAGTCTTTGGGTACGTACCTTTCTGTGAGTGAGTGGTTGTATATAATTGCTAAATATGGATCTATTTTATCAGCATACTCTGAGAGGAACCTGACTGGTATACAATCTGGACCGGAGGCCTTGCCTTCATTAAGTGATTTAAGCTGCTGTGCTACACCGAGGATATCTACTTCTACGTTTCTCATCTTGGCAGTTGTTCTTGATTGGAGTTCAGGAATATTTACTTCGCCTTCTTTGGTGAAGGAGTTTCGGAAAACCGTGTTTAATATCTCTGCTTTAGTGGCACTGTCATGAGTGACTTCACCGTTGTTATCGCGCAGTGAAGGTATTGATTGCGTCTTGCCACTGGTGTGCTTTATGTGTGACCAGAATTTTTTTGGGTTTTCTGCCAGATTCCGAGACAAAGTTTCGTTGTAGAAATTAGTAGAAGCATCTTGCATTGAATTACGAGCAATTTTTCAAACTTGTGCAAATGTTTTCCAGTTTTGGGAATTTTGCGTTCCTTTAAATTTGCACCTGATCACTGAAGACGGTAATTCTCTAGCACTTTAATTAAATCTTCCGAAGCGCATCACTCAACTGACGACATACCTCTTGTCTCTATGACACAGGTTTCCGTCCAGAGTATCGTGAACAGCACATGTCATGGTGGCGGAATTTTCGTTGGAGAATGGCGTAAACATCCGAATGACGGGCCATACAACGGCCACGACAACAGCAAAATAATCCCTATGTTCGATGTACGTTTGCTCGTTCCTTCTTGTTAGATCTACAAGACGTACCGCTGAATTCTACAATTTGGCTACTGAGAAAACTACCATTCTTGACATGTACGTCTTCGCGATAGTCAAACTGTCCCACTCCAGCACTCTGAAGATACCAGTCAAAGCAAACTCACCTTGTTGGCTGGAGACAGTTCTGCCTTCTGGCAGGTCCTCTCTGATCAACTGTAGCACACAAGCTGGCTCCAACAACCACATCAGCTGAAAAGATTGTTCTGAATACTAAAATAAGTGTCCATCATAAACTCATTAGCCGGCCGTGGTGGCCAAGCGGTTAAAGGCGCTACAGACTGGAACCGCGCGACCGCTCCAGTCGCAGGTTCGAATCCTGCCTCGGGCATGGATGTGTGTGATGTCCTTAGATTAATTAGGTTCTAGGGGACTGATGACCTTAGAAGTTAAGTCCCATAGTGCTCAGAGCCATTTGAACCATTTTGAACCATAAACTCACTCTTCTCCTTGGGGAGTTTAACCAGTTCCTATCGTTTCGTAACATAAATCTCCAATTATTGCAAAATTTTACTTTTTTAAGTGTTTGTAAGATTTATACCACTGTTATATCGCTCTTTTCAAACATCTAATTTCATGTCCTTCATTCAAAGTCAAAGGGTCCGTTCATCTGACGAATATAACTTTTTCGCAGTCAACATGATTTCTATACAGTCCAGATTTTCCGTATTTACTGTTCACGTAAGTTATAATTCACTCTGGTTTTCATAATATCTTATGTCCTGAAGTCTGTTTTAACCACTTTTCTGGAATATTTTATCTGTCTCGTCAGATTATTTGTCTATGTTGCTGATAGTAGCGTACTTGACCTTATCAGCACGGGCTGAACATGTGGATCATTTTTCTTCTTTTACAATTTTTAGTTTTGTTGACTATAACGTTTATTATTTCATTCATTTGCACGTGCGGCCATCAGTTATGTATAGATTTCTTTCCTAATTTCCGTTTCATATCATGAAAGCCGTAATGTTCTTTATATCATGCAATAAAATATGTATGTTTCTGACGTAAAGAAATCAATAGATCGGACGATGCTAAAAGAAAATAGAAATAATCCGTTGCACTATAGATCCTAATCAGTGAAATAAGTACTAGTATTTTAGATCATATGCTGTTCCAATGTTATGAAAGGTTCTATTGACACATAGCTTCCGACACACAGCTGTCTATTTACTGACACGCGGTACTGAGTGCTATGGACAGTTTATCTGAAGTTGATTCCACTTTCCTAGAGTCACTGGAGGCTTTTGATATCGCCCCTGACAAGAGACTTCTAATAAAAATGCGTGCCTGTGGGGTATAGTTTCAGTTGTGCCATTGAATTCGTTATTTCCTATCAGAAAAGTAACAGTTCGTTGTAATTTTAGAGACGCCACTAGTGAAATCGAAGTTATGTTATGATTTCCTCAAGGAAGCGTTATAGACTTTCTGCTGTTTCTAATCTATATAAACGAATCAGATAGCTATCTACGCATTTCTCTTGGAGTATTTATAGATGAAGCCATCGTTTGTCTTGTAAACTCTTAAGAAGATCGAAACTAACTGCAAAATGATTTAGACGTCTGCATGATGCGAAAAGTGGAATTTGACCTTGAACAATAAAAATTTTAAGGTTTTCAACACGAGTACTGCGAGTAAAAAACTTCCGTCACATACCTGTTACACGATAATTCATACAAATTTAAACGTGGTCGATTCAACTAAATAGTTAGGGATTGTAACTACGGACGACTTAAATTGCAATCATCATGTAGAAAATTTCGTGAGGTTGTACTACAACACAGCTCATAGAAGATGCAACAGATGTACAGAGATACTGCCAATATTACGTTTGTCCTCTTCCGGAATAATGCAGTGTGATGAGGGATTCGGACCAGATATGACTGACGGAGGAGATCGAAAAAGATTTCATCGAATGGCAGCTCGTTCTGTATTATCACAAAGTAGGGGAGAGCGTTTCACAGTTACCGTAAGTGAGTGTGACATCAATCATTAAAACAAAGGTGTTTTTCGTTGCGATGTAATCTTATCATAAAGTTTCAGTGATCAACTTTTTGGTCCGAATGCAAAATATTTTATTCCTATCTACGAATAAGGAAACGACGACCTGTTTGTCATCGTCTGAACCTTCGGCATTCGCGCTTACATCATTCCTTTCTACTGTGTCACTATCATGTTCCATATTGGAATTAGTAACTGCGACTTTGTAGGGATACAAATGTTGGTTTTGCCACTCTCTTTCCTCTCTCTTGCTGTCACGTAAATACAGCCCAATAAAATATTTCGTAACGTTTTGGAACTAATCTTTCCGTATTGTAAGTTCGCTCTTTGGACTTTCTCAACTTTTCGATAACCTGTTGCACAAGGTAAACCTCCAGAAATTCCTGTCACAGTCCCAGGTGCTACCGAGCCCCCATGATCTTTTACTACTAGTGCAATCTACTATTGTTTCAGTTAATACCGTTTTATTAACTGATCGATTTAGAGCTACTTTTTTTCCGTGATGAGAAGCCACATTCTGCGCCCCCGGTCACTGCACCCGGTTTTTTCTCCCTCCAGGCTTTGGCAGCGCGCGAACTTGGCCGCACCAGCACTGTGTTCCTGAGACTGCTATGCCAGACCCCAACGCAGGCAAGAATTTCGCTTTCATTCAGCAGTAAAGTTGATATAGTCATTTTTTAGATATTTCTAGCAAATAACGACAAATAACGATATCAACTTTGCTGTGTTTCGATTGACCCTTGTGCGCCCTACTTGGACTGTTTCAAGTTTAATAAAGGCGATCCACTACGTCTTATTCCAAAACTACTGGTGGATGCAAGGATTCGATCCTCAGCTACGATCACCAGGCCACACAAAATACTGTTTTAATCTTAACACTGTATACCTCCGATACCGTTTTGATATCACGATTATATCCATCAGTCACAGTCGAAAATTCCAGCTCAGGAAAGAATAGTTTGTGACTAACCTTGTATTATGCTTCTGCAATCATATATTCTCTTGTTTTCCTTAGAGTCGGCAAGCGCTAATGTGGCTAATGCACTTTGCTGTATTGTAATTCCAGTTGATGTTAATTACATTCTTTTCCTATATAAGCTAGCATTATGACTGATTCATATCCTGTGAAGCAGTTAGTTTTAATTTTACGTATCACTTCATGGAAACGAACGTTCTTTAGAAAGAACTTAGATTTAGTAAAGCTTTGAAGTTAATAAAGAAAGATATTCCCGTACAAAATGTATCATAAAGCAACCAACGCACTCAGTTAGAACTTCTGTTCCCTCTGCGAGAATGGTCAGACTTCATCAGTCTAAATTTAGTTGTTTTCCGATTCTTTTAGATTACGAAAAACTATAATTTAGAAGAAAAACTGCATTTAGAATAGATCTGAAATTGTCTTGGAACTGGGAACGTGAAATGGTTTAAAATGATATTAACACTGTGGTTAAGAATTATTTTCAAATAATTCACCAGACTTCTCGTAACAGAAAATTGAACTAAATTCCTATACAGTTCTAGTCTTTAAGAAATTTAGTTGGAGAGTCTTGATCTGTCGTGTTATGACGATCGTTGATGCGTGCGTCGTTTAGATGAGTGGTGGAAAAAACCAACGTTGTACGTCTCCATTACTCGTCAACCAATAAGATACCTTTTGGAGACATTGTTACTTCGGTGGCCACAGCTGAAAAACATTACAGCGTCACTAACGTGGAAATTGTTGCTTTCGCGCTTTACAAAAGATCAGAGACAACTTCATTGCGTGCACATTAATGCCATACCACTTTACAGCTGTAATAACGCACTTCTTACGACAAAATAAATTCTTAAAGTCACCAACCATAGACAACACGGGTGCTTAATTCAAAGCATCGCTTGATATTGGGTATGCCACCACTGCGCTTCCCAGCTGTGCAACCAGTCACAATTCGCGACTCCCCTTATTATGACTTTTAAATTCAAACACTAATTTCATGAACCCTGGGAATTGTTCCATAAAACATATTTACAAAAATAATTGTAACAACTCCTTCTCGATATTAACAAACGAATATTCAGAAAATCTTTACTTTCCGAAGCTACAGAGATACACTATGTGATTAAAAGTATCCAGACACCCCCAAAAACATACGTTTTACATATTAGGGCATTGTGCTGCCACCTACCATCAGGTACTCCATATCAGCGACCCCAGTAATCATTAGACATCGTGAGAGAATAGAATGGAGCGCTCCGCGGAACTCACGGACTTCGAACGTGGTCGGTTGATTGGGTGTCACTTGTATCATACGTCTGTATGCGAGATTTCCACACTCCTAAACATCCCTAGGCCCACTGTTTCCGATGTGGTAGTGAAGTGGAAGCGTGAAGGGACACGTGCAGCACAAAAGCGTACAGGAAGGCCTCGTCTGTTGACTGATAGAGACCGCCGACAGTTGAATAGCATCGCAATGTGTAATAGGCAGATATCTGTCCAGACCGTCCCGCGGGATTTCCAAAGTGCATCAGGATCTACTGCAAGTTCTATGACAGTTAGGCGCGAGGTGAGAAAACTTGGATTTCATGGTCGAGCGGCTGCTCACAAGCACACATCACACCAGTAAATGCCAAACAACGCCTCGCTTGATGTAACGAGCGTAAACACTGGACGAGTGAACAGTGGGAAAACGTGTGGAGTGACGAATCACGGTACACAATGTGACAATCCGATGGCAGGGTGTGGGTATGGCTAATGTCCGGTGAACGTCATCTGCCAGCGTGTGTAGTGCCAACAGTAAAATTCAGAGGAGGTGGTGCTATGGTGCGGTTGTGTTTCTCATGGGGGAGGGGGGGGGGTTTGCACCCCTTGTTTTTTGCGTGGCAGTGTCACAGCACAGGCCTACATGGATGTTTTATGCTTTAAGCGCCTTCCACCTTCCCAGTGTTGATGAGCAATTCGGGGATGGTGGGATGACGATTGCATCTTTCAACAAGATCGAGCAAATGTTCATAATGCACGGCCTATGGTGGAGTGGTTACACGACAATAACATACCTGTAGTGGAATGGCCTGCACAGAATCTCGACCTGAATCCTTTTGAGCACCTTTGGGATACTTTGGAACGCGCTTCTCGTGCCAGGCCTCACCGACCGCCTTCGATACCTCTCCTCAGTGCAGCACTCGCTGAAGAACTGGCTACCATTCCCCAAGAAACCTTCCAGCACCTGACTGAAGGTATGCCTGCGAGAGTGGAAGCTGTCATCAAGTCTAAGGGTGGGCCAACACCATATTCAATTCCAGCATTGCCGATGGAGGCGGCCACGAACTTGTAAGTAATTTTCAAACAGGTGTCCGGATACTTTTGATCACATATTGTATCTGCCTTCCATTTCGGTATAAGTAAGTATCGAAATTTATCGATCATTCACAGTAGAAATATAACATTTACGGGAAAAAATTTAATGTTTCTACATTTTGCTTTCAAGTGTAGGTGGTCCGTTACAGGCCCATATGTGACACCCCATCTACCTGTAAGAAAGTGGCGACAAAAATTTGGCCAAGATCAGACGGACATGGGTGATAGAGTGCAGATCTTGCACCACATGGCTTCCATCTTTTCGACAGGGTGGAAAAAAATCTGGTGGGAAAGGAAATTTTCCTACTATGAGGACTTTCGTACAGCAGTTTTCGTATGGCTCCATGATCAACCCACAATCTCTGTCGCCTAGGAATTAAAAGTTTGTTAGAACATTCCGATCGTTTGAGAGTTGGTGTCTATGTTGAAAAGTGGTGTCACGTATATGCGTCACTTTTAAGTGCAGTGCAGCATTCAGTGCTTTGGTCCGTCACAATGATGTGTAACTTAGTTTTTGAAGGTCTTTCATAGCTGTAAATCTAAACACAGAATAACGAGCCGCAACAAAGTGGCATTGTTAAACTTTAGTTCTAGTCACAGTTACCGCGGTTCTCCTCTGCCCACCCCACCCCCCCCCCCCCTCTTTCCTCTTAGCCAGCACAGCTCCCCCAATGGAGTGGGTGCTTTTGCTTGCTAACACCCATTCGCCCCACCCCTGCTTACCCCTCGTCGTCCCTCGCGCAAATATGCTTCCGCTCTGGCGGTTCTCGGTTTATGCGTTTCCTGCTCGCCGGCTCTTTCTCCTTTTTGCCCCCGCTCCGTTATTGTCTTAACTTCCCGCCGGCACAGCCGCGACTCGCCGGCCGTGGCGCCATCTCCGGTATCCTGGTGATTCCCCCGGCCGCCGCCGCTTCCGCTCTGGCGCTGTGGAGCGCGTCTCGCGCCGCTGTCCGCCTTTTCCCAATAGGAACGCGGGGAAGCACTCCTTCGAAAGCAGCTTCGAGACCCTTCTTACGTGTACGTCACCGAAACTGGGGAATCCTGAAGGGTGTTTTAAAATTTCGTGCTAACCCTCCTTCAGTAGATTCTTTGGGACAAATAAATTGCGAAATCACGATTTTAGGCGAGAAGCAAATATGTCGTTACAAAGTCCTGTGACAGTACATACTGTTGCCCATTTACTGTGAAATGATATCCTATATTGATGAAAAATCACCAAAAGGTGCATTTTCTTTTTATCCTGATACCAGTTCCGACATCAAAGTCATAATTTGGGACACTATTCACTTTATTATGGCGTACACTACATTTCTACAACTTTAAAATACACTGCCTGTTAGTACGCTGAAGACGTGGTCAGATATCGATGTAGCTCCATATACGTACACATCACCAGTGGATGTGTAAGTGACTAGATCCCCACTCTGCCTCGGGCATGGATGTGTGTGATATCCTTAGGTTAGTTAGGTTTAATTAGTTCTAAGTTCTAGGCGACTGATGGCCTCAGGAGTTAAGTCGCATAGTGCTCAGAGCCACTTGAACCATTTTGAACCCTGCATACTCATCTGTCTTAAAGGACCCACGATCACATGAACGCGCAAAAAGGGTTTTAAATGTTGTGTAAAGTGGTTGGTGTCTGAGAGGGTACTTACTTTGGTATATCCGTGATGCATCTCGACCATTTCCATCTGCTTAACCATACACAATCTCAGCCTGTTCGCGACATGAATGTTTTGGTATAGCCATGCTGCCTCTCGATCGTTTTCATCTGATTAGCGGTATAAAAACACCATCTCGGCTTGTTCCCGAGACGAATACCCGGCCATTCTGCTGCATGCAGTACGCTGAGTCAATCACACAACGTACAACACTCAGGGAACACACAACACGTGGTCAGATGACCTGTCATTTATCAGCACCATCTACCGTAGCAACAATGCATTTCTTGACACATGCTCATAGGACCACTTTTTTCTCCATTTCCACACAAATCCATCCCTGCAGTTTGTCGGCTTTTTGCTTTGATTTCAGCTACATAATTTCACCTATTTTTCAAGGTCATCCAGTTCTACCCTCCAAAATACATGCACATAGAACATTGTGAGAGATTTCCTATTTACAGTGTTTTACGTGCATGTATTTCTGATGGGAGATGTAAGTGACCTTCAAAATAGTTCTAGGTACATGGAAGCAAGGCAACCAAACTTGCATGTTTTACGTATATGACGGCACCTTCAGATTTTTGATCAAATACTGCCTCTCCGTATAGACAGTTGACCCCTTGATCCTTAACATGCTAACGTTAACAGGAGTATCCGATGGCTGTGTGCAGCCGTCGTCTTTCTCACTATGAAGTCTATCATATTACACTGGCACTCCCATTCACACCAGTGCCAAAACGTTGAATAGTCTCTATCTCAAGCAGCACATCAAAGTCACTGAGGGGTTCTCGGCTTACATGCATAAGCTTACAACGACTTACAGTCAAATTGCACATATTGGTGAATATCAGAATTCTGCTACCACTTAGCTGACATATGAAGTTCCACAACCTGCTGTGGTTGTGCTGTGACATAGCCGAAGAAAGCAACTCTCCCCTAACTTCTCCTTACTACAATTTACCGAAGTTGGTTAAAAAAAAAACTATCTGGCTGTGTTTTCATCTGACCAATCAGGGTCTCAATGTTAACCTTAAGCTCCGCCTACAAAAATTCTGTCCATCCAATGAGAAACGTTATACTTTTCGTAAAAGGCAAATCCAACACTTTCCATGAAAACCCTGACATGATAAGCAAATCCAGTAGTATGCCACATAGCTCCGAATAAATCGTGACATTAAATTAACCAAAGTAATACGAGTAACGAGTGAGCAAATGGAATACCACTGACTAACACAAGAAAGCTTAAATGCATGTCATACCTTCCCACCGTGTGACAGACGCAGTTCCGAGGGGAGAAACGAGAACAGAAGCCGAGAGCAGAACCGTGTTAAGCTGGAAGGCCCTACGACAAGGGACGGACACCCACGTCGCCAGCTAACCGCTAGGACCACACCCCAGCCGCAAGTTTTAGCGTGAGACTTTTTTGCGTCTCTGTTACGTTAGGACCACCCCCAGCCCATGTTAAAAGCTAGAGCCCTCCAGAAGAACAGTATAGATCTTACGATAACACAAATAGGGCCACACCACCCGCAAGTTTTAGCGTGAGACTTTTTCACGTCTCTGTTACGTCAGGACCACCCACCAGCCCATGTTAAAAGATAGAGCCCTCCAGAAGAACAGTATAGATCTTCCGATAACGCTAAAAGGGCCACACCAGCTGCAAGTTTTATCGTGAGACTTTTTCGCTTCTCTGTTACGTTGCAAACTTTAAAAACATTGCCCCACCACGAAAAGTATAACGTTTCTCATTGGATGGACAGAATTTTTGTAGGCGGAGCTTAAGGTTAACATTGAGACCCTGACTGGTCAGATGAAAACACAGCCAGATAGTTTTTTTTAAACCAACTTCGGTAAATTGTAGTAAGGAGAAGTTAGGGGAGAGTTGCTTCTGAGACGGCGAGGTGAGCGGAGCTGTGCTGTCCGCCACCCCTTGACGAACACCGGCAAGGTAATGAACGCACGTGATGCCTCATAACAGCGCATAAAGCTTCACTCAGAACAGCAGAAGTCTCATCTGTTACACCCCCTTTTTGCGTAATACTAGTGTCTATCGTTAATTAAAGCTCATGATGTTCACATTTGCCACTTGAAGTAGAAATCTGAAACGCGATGATTTTTCTGTTATATAGTTACTGAGAAGCCACATCAGCCACTGTAATTTACGACAAGTTAGATAAGTAGTTAAAGGTAATTGAGAGTCACTGTAGACCATTTTGATAGTTTTCTCTTTTGTGAAACTTAATTTAAACCCAGATTATAGATGTGATATGGCATAGGTCATCCTTCGATCCATTGTAGAACTTGGAAACCCATTCAGGGAATATTCGTTCACATTTTTGTTGAACGCAGTTGGTTTTTACCATCCTGTATTAAAACATTTCCTTTTATCAATAGTGCAATGTATAAACAATGTTTTGTGAGCAGAATAAAATTTCCAATGGTAAACTTAACTGCTTTTTCGACGTTATTTTACCAGCTAACTAAAAATAGGAAAGCCTTGAACCGCTTCCACTAAATTTAGTTAGTATTAAGATTCTTTTACAGGGAGTGCAGTGGAGCTGACGCTGAAATCATGAAGTATTTGGTTATATCATCGCTAGTCTCACTGAACTCTTCGGAATTCTACATGTCATGTGTGGTCTGACGTCTCCTTACCAGCAACAGGTCCCAGGTTCAAACTAGTCAATTCCCTAAAAAACACGCTCAGAGCGTCGTTGCGCGAAAGTGGTAGGGAGACACGATATAGAACAAACAGACACCACGCAGAATGTTAGACACCAGGTAAAAAAAGTTCTGGAAGACACCCTGTGGACAGTATCTGCTGATGCTGCTGTTCAGGCAGAAACATCTGCGTGTCCTCGTCTGTATCAATAATAACAAAGCCGTAAGTACAACGAAACATACACAAATTAATAGTAATAATTATAATTAGAGATCGTTGGGCAAGGCACAAACTGATAGTCTTCTACTTCGTAGCTGATCGGTGCTGCTACTGCTGGCATTGCTTTATACTGGAAAAGTACGGGTGGCTGATTCTCGGCTGTTGTCTTTGCTGCGAGATGGGTCCGTCATGTCCTCTGTAGGGAAGAGGAATGACGCGTCTTGTAGCGCCTTGTGATCCAATCACACCGCAAACACCATAGTGTTGCGGGTCGCCGCAATGCCAAGGCGCCTGCAACTCCACTGCCCGTGACAGTTCCTGCAGTATTTGAAAGCATCACATCTGCACGACATAGCCAGCCCTACCCCTCTTCCACACGCCACGTTATTCTGGACAACATCCTGGCGATCTTTATAGGTCACTGCCCAGCAGTTGGTCAGTGCGATTTCCAGGCTCGATGTCGACTTCTCGACTTGACAGCGGAAGTACAGCCAGTCTATCTGCCAGAGCGTGTGATCTCCAGTGAAACCAGAGGCACCGCCAGTGCTGCTTATACAGACTCTGGCTACGGCAGTGTTCCTTGATAGTGAGCGACAGTGAACTCTGCTTGTACATTCAAGCACTGTTATCATGTTTATGACAAACCTTCATCAGATCAGGACGATCTTTTCATTTTGCTCGGAAGCTGTTACAATTACTAATATTGTTATGTAGTTTCTCCGTATTAATAAAGTTCTATTGTTTTTGGTTACCTGGGCTCGTATTCCTGCTTGTGCATGCATCACCAACGACGGAATGCTACAGCTTCCACCTTCATCTACATCTACATGGATACTCTGCACGTCACATTCAAGTGTCCGGCAGAGGGTTCATCGAACCACCTTCACAATTCTCTATCACTCCAATTTCGTATAGCGCGTGGAAAGGATGGACACCTATCTCTTTCTGTACGAGCTCTGATTTCCCTTATTTTATCGTGGTGATCGTTCCTCCCTATGTAGGTCGGTGTCAACAAAATATTTTCGAATTCGGAGGAGAAGGTTGGTGATTGGAATTTCGTGAGAAGATTCCGTCGCAACGAAAAACGCCTTTCTTTTAATGATTTCCAGCCCAAATCCTGTATCATTTCTGTGACACTCTCTCCCATATTTCACGATAATACAAAACATGCTACCTTTCTTTGAACTTTTTCGATGTACTCCGTCAGTCCTATCTGGTAGGGATCCCACACCGCGCAGCAATACTCTAAAAGAGGACGGACAAGCGTAGTGTAGGCAGTCTCCTTAGTAGGCTGTTACATTTTCTAAGTTCAAAATGGCTCTGAGCACTATGGGACTTAACATCTTAGGTCATCAGTCTCCTAGAACTTAGAACTACATAAACCTAACTAGCCTAAGGACTTCACACACATCCATGCCCGAGGCAGGATTCGAACCAGCGACCGTAGCGGTAGCGCGGTTCCAGACTGAAGCGCCTAGAACCGCTCTGCCACTTCGACCGGCCATTTTCTAAGTGTCCTGCCAACAAAACTCAGTCTTTGGTTAGCCTTCCCCACAACATATTCTATGTGTTCCTTCCAATTTAAGTTGTTACGATGTTTTTTAATGTGTAAAATGCCGAGTGGCACTGTGGTTTGGAATATCCCTATAACCGGCTGGGTAAGTGAGTTCAAAGCTCAGAGGAATGCAATGGCACTGCATCTCCAACAGAACCGCACATGGTAAAGCGTTGTGGTGTTAAAACCAGTCATGGAACTGATGATAGCTTTACATTTTTGTGAACGATATATGGATCAGCGTCTAAGGTGTTTGAAAAGTATCTGAAACTATTGGGCATGTTATTACGTGAGAGTCTGTTAACTGGCAATCGTGTTTTCACACTCACTGTGCTGTGGAATAATGCAGTCCTGTCACTAATTTGGTGTGGAGCTAAATCCCATATGAGTGACTGAAATTTATAGGAAGGAATTTAAGGACGTAGGATGGGAGAGGAACAAAAAACAATTTGCTACTAGGAAAAAGTCCTCTCAAAGAACATTTAGGTACGGACCATTTTCCTTGTGTCAGCAATCACTTAGTGATATAGGGTGTCTTCCAGTGGACTCCTGTTCCTTACGTTCTACTGGTTGTGTCTGTACTCACTCCTCTGACTGTGATGTTGTTGTCAGACACAGCACATACAACTGCCTGCCACATCAGCCACTCCGTACGTATTGAAACGTCCCCTTTGAACAATTATACGTGACTGTGCTTAAACTGACACACAATATTTTGTTAGCGCAACGCAATCTGACTTTCAAAATTCCCTACAAAGAATGGCCCTGACTAACATTAAACTATACCTTTCACAAATCACTTACCTCACAAAAATCTTCGCTGCTCAAGCTACTGCAATACAGCGAGCGCCACTACTGCCAGCTAAATAAAAGATTCAAACTATGGAAGGCACTAACTACTGATAGGGATAGTTAGCAAATGAAAGATATTAATAGAGAACAAACAATGTATTTACCTTGATATCATCATATATAAATATAGCAGTTCATGACAAATTTCAAAACTCCGCCATCTCTCTCCCCACATCCACCACTGCTGGCGGCTCACCTCCAACTGCGCAACGCTACGCGCTGTTCACATCCAGCTGCCGCTGCCCAACACTACAATGGCAGACAACAATGCAAACTAGCCACAGACTGCACACAGCACAGCCAGTGATTTTCATATTGAGCGCTACGTAACGTTGCCAATAAGAAAACATAAACAGCCTACTTACAGTATCGTTGTGAGGTTTTGGAGGTTCATAACAACATAAATGCCTGAATGGAGTCCCTTTATTCGGCGTTCAAAATGGCAGACATGGAATGTGTCTATAGTAAATAGCATTAATATATATGACGTGGCAGGAAAGCCAAATGACATCCTCGGCGCCGCATTCTGTCTGAAAAATGGTCTGCAGCTTTGAGACGTAGGATTATTCAAAACAAGGAGCAGGAGTCGCTAGCACGTGATGCACAGCTCCCGTTTGTTGTTATTTGAATAGTCCTTGGCAGACAAGGCTGGCTGCATCATTTGAGGCTTTCTTTCCTTTGCGGCTGGTGGGGGATTTCATTTGTTCTGTCTTTACGTCGTTGTCACTGTGCAGGCTGCAAAGAAAAATTCACCTACCTCAGGACGGCGTCTGCTCAATGTCCCTTCACTCGTTAACGTAGATACTTACAAGATGATGTAAAAGCAGCGTTGATAAAAAACGCCACCTTATATGTATAATTACTGACGCCATGCATCTCTAGTTATGAAAAAAAGTTCTGTAGAAATAGTGTCATCCAATTTTTTCAGGCAGTAAGAAAATAGATTGGCTTCTGAAAAATAATGTCCGAAATTTCCACACAATAATGTTTATTTAGTCCTTGATAACCAAAGAAAAGGCACTATTCAGTCCACATTTAAACTATTGGCTATTTCCTTTCAGTTCACGATTCATACATACATTTCACACGCAGCCAGAAATGTGTCCAAACCCGACCCAAATTAAACAACTTTTTCACATCATACAATGTAAGCTTTTACGGCCGGTATTGTGTTCACTTAAAACTTCCGGGCTGATAGGCTGTGGTCGAAGTATAAAACTTTCTCCTGACGTTTCGTCTCCGACTGCGGGAGACATCCTCGGAGGTAAAACGGCGAACAGCGACGAAAACTCGAGGAAGCGCTGATTATATAAGCAGTACAGAGGGCGCCACAGTCGATCACGTGGCGTCGGCTATGAGATTGTCTCTGATGATGCCAACATTCTAGATTGAGAGGGTGTACAAGCTTTGTTTACCTGTTTATTTAAAGGATGAGATTGAACATCTACGGTCAACTTTTGTGAAGAATGGCTATTCTAGCAAGGATATAGATCGAACACTTCGCTCTAGGCAGAGAATCAGGAGCAACGAAGAACAACAGTCGCCCAAGGGCAAAGTTTTTCTTCCGTTCATTAGTAAGGTCACAGATCGCATTGGGAAAGTTTTAGGCAAGTATGGGGTGGTAACTACTTTCAGACCTACTAGGAAAATAAAAGAATTTTTAAGGTCGGCAAAAGATGCACGACACCCTTTGGCTACACCGGGGGTATATAAAATTCCTTGTACTTGTGGACAGGTTCACATCGGTACCACAAAGAGAAGTGTGAACACCCGTCTTGTGGAACATAAGAGGAATTGCCGCCTGAGTCACACGGATAAATCGGCCGTAGCGGAACATGTTTACCAGGAAGGTGATCATGAAATAAAATTCAGCGAGACAAGCGTCATATCAAAAACCTCGCATTATCATGCACGCTTGTATAGAGAGGCTATCGAGATTGATAGATATCGTAATAATTTTAACAGGAAAGACGAAGGTGGTAAACTGGATAAAATTTTGATGTCAGCATTGCACCGCAAGCGTGACGATCGATTACTTTCAGTCGAGAATGTTGGCATCACCAGAGACAATCTCATAGCCGACGCCACGTGATCGACTGTGGCGCCCTCTGTACTGCTTATATAATCAGCGCTTCCTCGAGTTTTCTTTGCATTTTGCCGCTTTACCTCCGAGGATGTCTCCCGCAGTCGGAGACGAAACGTCAGGGGAGAGTTTTATACTTAGACCACGGCCTATCAGCCCGGACGTTTTAAGTGAAAATTTTTTCACAGTCATTAATTTCACCACTAATATGAGTTATTACATTCGGTCCTTCTTGTGGCTTTCTCAGAAAGAAACTGCTCGCCGAGATGTTCAGCAGTTGAAACATGCCACACGGAAACTATGAAGGCCAATATTTCACATGTGAATATCTGTCCATCAGATTCAGTCAAAACCTCTGAAATTTCACCAAGCAGTCATCAACAACAACTGCTATCGACTTAGCCCACCCATAACTCAAACACTAAGTAGTTCTTCATCTTACACATTATTTTTACTGGCATTAGTAACATGACTGTCCGCGTTCAAAGCTAGCGAGCGACTCTTCTCTTCCAGCCTCACCGCCAATATAACTATCAGGTAACGAGTGGGAACCGTCTCAGTTCTGATTGGCTGACCATACTGACTGCTAATCAGAATACTCGCTTGTGATCATACTCGCGCCAAAACTGGCCTGCACCAATCTTTATTCACAGTCGCATTTGCTTCATTATGACTTGCTAACATTAAAGTAATAATTAATAAACGAAAACGAAAAGACAATAATTCTGGAAATATTCTTAGGATACAGATTTTTCTCCAGCTGACTTTCTGGCTGCTCTGTTACAATAGCAATCACACCTAGACATACGCCATCAGCAAAATGGGTAAATCTCCTAGGATCGTTTTCCCACAACAGGCTTGTGTAACTCTTGCAGGTTACTTAAGACGGTATATAATGCAATATTGAAATTTGACCAATGTCGCACATACACACTCTCATTTACTCACAGGCTCACATAACACATAATAAAATAAATACTGATTTTATCAGTTCTTGCTGAAGTTAATCTATATTTCATGCTACGAAAATTGTAAGGCATTTGAAATTTTTAAATTAAATTCCAGTTAAATAATTCTATACCCTGATACTTCATGTGAGTATTTCAGTTGACAACCCAAAACAAGTCAAAAATGTTCCCAGGGGAATTTCCTTTCTTAATTTTAGTTTTTCTAACTTTAAAGTAAATATTTCTATCTCCGAAAAGCTTAGATTTTCACACCAACTTTCTGTTAATAACAAAGCGCAGTATACAAACTTTGAAAGCTATTAAACAAAAACTACTATCCTTTATTTAGATTCTTGTAGGTGGTGAATGTACGCGTTCGGTAAGAGACATTGAATAGCTTTCCCTCTGCAGGCAGTGACAGCAGTGACAGATGCTCGTGTGTCTCCCGGGGAGGCTGCTAGATGTCAGCCGCCGAAATTACATAAAGCAAGCTATCCTAAAACAAACGTTCGCTCGGAACAATTTGCGACGCTACACTTTCACAGATAAGGCCTTCCTTCAATAACGGGTTATTCTCCAAAACTGTTTCCTCTCTGTGACATCCGACTCTTTCCTTCACATTTCGTTTTCTCCTGTTACTCGGATTTTCTAACATTTTGCTCAAGTCTCACCACGTACCACGAGGCACATTGAAGGATTTTACTGCCTCCAGATTTCTCATTTTTTCTTCTTGTTTTTTCATCCTAATCCCATCGCGCTGTCTTTTTCATTGTCTGTAACAATGTTAGGCTTTTTGACTATTGTGAATTGTTCGCATAGTAGTACACGTATACACTAAGTTAGCACACCAGTCTCTCACTGTAACACCATTGTCAGATTAACTATGTGTAACATATAGCATCATTCAGACTTATATTTATGATTAAAACCAGCGACAGCTTGCAATACCATGGGTTATTTTCACTTTTGAGTTACCTACGAAATAAAACCGAAGCCCTAAGTAGTAAATGTGCACATTTCATAAAGCCTTACAACTTACTAAACACGATGAGCAAATAGCTACACGGTTAGTATAGCATTAGCGAGAAAACGTACCTTTAAAAGTTTGAACACGAAAGAAAATACATTCTTACTCAGTTCATTCCCATACGACAGCGGACGTGATCGTGCAGATTACGGCGCAGTGCAACAAGTTTGTGAGACAGGCAAGTGAGCCGCATCAGGATGGAATCCTCGCCGCTGCTTAACGACCGTAGGCCCAGTACACCGGTCGGCCTGAGAGTGTTTCTCAGCACGAATCCCACAATCGTTTAGGTAAATTCTCAATCGGCCATCAATTTCCACTTCACTAAATACGACACTCCAGCATTTAAAATACGGAAACACACAGAGCAAAATTTATACCATTTACGGACAGATGACGCACACCCTGTTCCTCCCTTTGGTTAACGACGACTGTGGCGACAGGAAGAGAATTTGCCAGATCCTACAAACAGCTGACCCTCTACGACTGGATAAACTCGAGGAAAGAGAAAGACAGGCTTATGACAATGTACTCGCTTCAAGTGTTCATAGAGTAACAAAACTGAGTGCTGTTTCACATTATGTTAACAAGATAGCAGCTCCTTTCAGCACCTGCTAGTCACATATCTCACACCCTAGTCGCTATTTAGGCCTCCGTCTCGTTTTCACATCTGCTACACTGTAGGCTGATATGCTGAGGTACAGAAAGTTGGCACTATTAAGTCTATGATGAAATCAACTCTTGTTGATAACTAATTTTTCCCCTTGGCTTATTACTCAGGTGTTACAAAATTCCAAAACGTAAACGAAACTGTTTTCCAACTTAGACTCATTATTCAAAGCTGCACTTAGTTTGCTGAAAAGTCAGTTAAGAAGATTCTAGTAGATGAGTAATAATATAGACATTGTTAGCTAATATGTATATCTAGACATAGTGACACCACTAGCAATGAAGACTGGTAGCCTAGCTTTAAATAACTTATTCCAAATTCCAGAATGACATTTTCACTCTGCAGCGGAGTGTGCGCTGATATGAAACTTCCTGGCAGATTAAAACTGTGTGCCCGACCGAGACTCGAACTCGGGACCTTTGCCGTTTTATTCCAAACTCTATGAAACCAATTAATTTAGGAGATAATTAGCATTAAATTTCAGAAACATCTCCATCTGCCAATGCGGAGTTTTGCCTCAATGGCTATTGGATTCCGATCTTTGCCATTTTACTTCTATTAACTTACATTTTGTGCACTAGTATTCATTCTTCATTAACAGATTGAGCCTTTGAGATTTACATATAATTCCTAATAATTTTCAACACGGTGCTTGTACTCATAAACGAGTTATTTCTTGTGTGGATGCTTACAGTGATTCCATTTCTTTAGATATTCCTAAATTACCACATTTTTCGTAAACCAAAATTTTATTAATACTTTCGGTCCATTCTGAATAGCAAAAGTCAAGAGAACGAAGTCTTTCGCGATGGCATTGTTGTATAAAACATTCTTGGACTTCTTGCCGTGTCATTTCAGGGTAAGACCTCGAGCTTTCGACGATTATCTCCATCATTTTCGTCAGTAGCAGTTGCTTCTGACGAAGACGGCGGAGGTAACTGTCGCAAAATCGAGGTTTTACCCTGGACTCACAAGGCAAGAAGACCGAGAATGTTTTATGCAGTAAAATTTAACCTAGCCGTTTTTCAAATGATTGCGGAGTTCCCGAAATAAAACTTTAAGTAGTTGAATAATTGGCAGTCTGCGCAAATTCCCTGCGAGCTAACACCTACGTCGAATCTGCTTCCGGCGCTCGCTCACACAATGGCTATGGGCAGAATACCCCTGAAAATACGCCTTTCGGCATCCGCGAAAACTCAGATACTCCAAAGCCTAATTCCCTACAAATGTTACCTTAATTCAAGTTTGATAACGATTTCACAGAAGTGTATGGTGGTAGGCAGGAATCTTTAGCTGACATTGTCATTAGATAGTGTGATTGTTTACGGTGCTAACTTTCATCAAGGAATAGACGAACTGAACTACTGTACTGTACTTTTACCCAATGGTTATTACAAGGCAGCATGTGAACTGAGACATTCTGTGTAAATATGGACTGCGCTCTGTGTCAGTCTTAAATACTTGGTCAGTGACGTGTTAGGATCACTTCTGCTTATTGCACCGTGTTTCATTTACTCGTGCTTCAATCACTTTGTAATTTATAGGAATAGTTCTGCCACTGGACTCTTGGTTGCTTGTGAGTGACGACATGAATGTAAGAACTACTAATTTTACGGAGTAGAAAAATGGTCATCGTCCAAATTGAACACACCTTTCTGAGTACATGAGATACTAAAAAAGATTTTCAGCTTCGAGACAACTCTCTGAGGAGCTACTGAAGAGGTGACGGAAACTACAGAAAACCAGATTGGAGGCTTGCAATGTGACGCACGCTTAACCCAGTTCCCACCGATCTCCGTTAGTCGTGCCAGTCGTTCAGCGATGATTTGAATCGAGTTGTAGCGCAACGCTTTTGACATCTCGTGTATGTAAGGGTCCATCAACAAGGCGAAATGGTCTGCTACACAGTACCAAGGCAGGTCTCTCTAATTTCATTCTCACACCGTCCACCTGTACTCTCTAGTTCTGCAGGTAGCGAATTAGCAGCAGTGCTAGGGCCAGAGGGAGTACTGAAAGCTGTGTGTAGATACACTGCAAAGCTCATTCCACTTGTGCCGCTCTTCTAACGAGCTCGCTCGTAATTGCGTTAACTAACTGTGAGCCTCCTGTTTGCCATTCGCTTTAGAATTTGCACCAAAGGATTACGTTAATATGATTATCGTCTAGCAACACGGAATCACGTATATAAAACACATGCAAGCCTACTGTGAGGTCAATTAGTTTGTAATGATTTATGTGAAATGCAGTTACATAACAGAGATCACATCACGTCATTTAGCTATAGTGGAACTGTAATCGGTAAGAGCTCAGTTTAAAATCCTGCAAGTAACATGTTTTATTTACTTCGTGATCAGCGTAGTTGACAGGCATACAAGATAAATACTTTATTTGCCAGATAATGATCCGCAAAACATGGAACAGCAACAGGCAGCGAATTTAAATGTTTCATCTAGACCTCTCTTCGGCACTTTATAGCGCTATTTCCTGTAACTAGCGACAGTAGTCTAGAAGATATCCCTCTTTCTTAACAATATGAAAATTCTTTAAATAATTTATCAGTCTATTTTCCAAGCCGTTATACCTATCGATCGTATTGGAATACTGGATTTGCATCCATTTTCACACTGTATTTTTAAAACCATATTCCTTCGTTCATGATTGTTTATGGACTAGTATTGGGTTTCTTCTCTATGGGTGCCCTAAATCATCAATCCCGAACAACATGTAAACGGTATCTCATCCATTACTGTCTTCATTTCTGAGTGAGGTGATGCAATGCTAAAACACTGAGCTACTACACTGCAGGACAGCGGATCAAACCCCTGTCTCGTCATCCAGATGTAGGTTTCTCGTGATTTCCCTAATTGCCGAAGACAGGAGTTGGGTTAGTTGTTTTGGAGATTTTAGGTTCGATTTCCTTACTCGTCCTTCTCTAATAGGAGCTTGTGCTCTGTCTCTAATGACATCACCTACAGGAGGTTAAACCCTAATCTTCCTTCCTTCCTCTTCTATTTATTTGGATTCGTATCTTCCGATTGTAATTGAAGTTTGACAGTACATACATCGGTGTGCAAATCATTAAGTTTAATCATTCTCCTTCTGATAAACAGTTCATGAGTAGTGCTCACCCACATACAGGTGAATTAAGCTGGACTTGCCGATGGGTCTATGGAGCTTGCTACGCATTCAAATACCATGCGCAAGTTTTCATATTTCCTCGCTTGCTATGAGCAAACTATTAGTCCTACAGAGAAAATGAACAGGACCTTTTCGTAGAAAATTTAATGTAGTTAAATTTTGCACTGAGATACGTTTTTACTAGCGGCAGTAGTTTCCGAGTTATTCAAGAAAAATTTTAAAAAGTGACCTTCAAACACACCCCCATTACCACCTCAGCCCCTACTGGTCAGGATTTCTAACACTTTGGTCGTGGTACTCCCACTTAACACTGTACAAAAATTTTTCCTGTTGGTTTTTTTCTGCAGGACTAATAGTTTGCACATAGCAAGCGAGAGAATATGAAAACCCACGCGTGCTTGTTGTTGACATTGCGAGTTGCATTAAACCCATCGGTAGGGGCAGCAGAACCAACCAGTATTTCAATGTCGTTCTTGCGAAAATTATTTTACAGGCGATATAACACTTTTGTGTTGTTGTGTGCTTCTGTCCGAAAATTGGTTTCATGCAGCTCTCTGTGCTAATCTGTCTTGTGCAAGCCCTTTCTCTCTGCGTAGCTACTGCAACCTACATCCGATTCAACCTACTTAATGGAGTCAAGCATTTGTCTCCATCTAAAATTCTTATCCCCATACATTTTTTAGCTACCAAATTAAATATTCCTTGATGCCTCATGATCAGTCCTATCAATGGATCCTTTGAAACTTCCTGGCAGATTAAAACTGTGTGCCGGACCGAGACTCGAACTCGGGACCTTTGGCGGGGCGTGAGTCGTGCTTGGGTAGCTCAGTTCGTAGAGCACTTTCCCGTGAAACGCAAAGGTCCCGAGTTCGAGTCTCGGTCCGGCACACAGTTTTAATCTGCCAGGAAGTTTCATATCAGCGCACATTCCGCTGTAGAGTGAAACTTTCATTCTAGAATGGATCCTTTGTTTTAGTCAAAGCTGTTGCATAATTCTCTGTACCCCACAATTCGATCCAGCGCACCCCATGAATAATTGCGATCTACCCATCAAATGTTCTGCGTTCTTCTGTAGCACTAAATTTCAAAAGCTTCTACTCTCTTCTTATTTGAAGTTTTTATTTTCTATGTTTTATATCCAGAGAAATGCCTTCAGACTCCCTAATATTTAAATTTATTCTGATTGTTAATAGATTTCATTTTTCAGAATATGTCGTATATAATTAACTAGTCGTTAGCGAACGAGTAAGTATTTAATTTAGCATCACATATTTATACAAGGTTGAACTAAAAAATTTCTACTTTCTTAAGATCGAGGATGCTTTTAGCTCCTGAGGAGACTTATGATCTTGATATAGGATTACATTACAAAAATCAGTGTCTTGGTCACGCAACATTTTATTCCAACTGATTACTGATTTCACCTCGGCAGCCATTATCGTATCTAAAAAGATTTAGGAGCATAATGTGGGCGCGTAGTCATTAAATAGTACTCACCGTGCTTCAGATTCAATTGAAGAGAAAAGAAAATAAGAAAAAAAAGGACGCGCCGAATGGGATGGAAATCGGTGGATTTGGTGCAGTGTACAGACAAACAAATTATTAAAACTTAAGATAAATTAGATGATTTAGTCAAGAGAATGAGCTTCAAGTAGTGACCAATTCAATAACGCGTTGGCGCGCCTCTCGCTCTTATGCAAGCAGTTATTCGGTTTGGCACTGATCCCCAATTTGGCGCGCTGGACCTCAAAATGCCGAGTTGGTTGGAGGGCTCTACCCATAATGGTCCAAATTTCCTCAATAGAGGAGAGATCTGGCGGCCTTGCTGGAAAAGATAGGGTTTGGCAACCACGAAGACAAGCAGTAAAAGCTCTCGCCATGTGCGGGCTCACATTGTTTGGTTGTTTTGGTCATCATTCTTTTGACTGGTTTGATGCAGCCCACCACGAATTCCTCTCCTGCCCTAACCTCTTCATCTCAAAGTAGCACTTGCAACCTACGTCCTCAGTTATTTGCTGGATGTATTCAGAACTCTGTCTTGCTCTACAGCTTTTGCCCTCTACAGCTCCCTCTAGTACCATGGAAGTCATTCCCTCATGTCTCAACATATGTCCTATCATGTCCTTTCCTCTCCGATTCTGCGCAGAACCTCCTCATCCCTTATCTTATAAGTCCACCTTATTTTCAACATTCATCTGTAGCACCACATCTCAAATGCTTTGATTCTCTTCTGTTCCGGTTTTCCAACAGTCCATGGCGTCAGTACCATACAATGTTGCACTCCAGAAGTACATTCTCAGAAATGTCTTCCTCAAATTAAGGCCGATACTTGATATTAATTAACTTCTCCTGGCCAGGAATGCCTTTTTTGCCATAGCGAGTCTGCTTTTGATGTCCTCCTTGCTCCGTCCGTCATTGGTTATTTTACTGGCTAGGTAGCAGAATTCCTTAACTGCATCTACTTCGTGACCGTCAATCCTGATGCTAAGTTTCTCGCTGTTTTCCTTCCTATTACGTCTCATTACCTTCGTCTTTCTTAGATTTACTCTCAGTTCATACTGTGTACTCATTAGATTGTTCATTCCATTCAGCAGATATTGTAACTATTCTTCAGTTTCACTCAAGATGGCGATGTCATCAGCGAATCGTATCATTAATATCCTTTCACCTTGAATTTTAGTTCCACTCCTGAACCTTTCTTTTAGTTCCATCATTGGATCCTCGATGTACAGACTGAACAGTAGGGGTGAAAGGCTACATCCTTATCTTACACCCTTTTTAATATGAGCACTTCGTTCTTGGTCGTCCATTCTTATTTTTCCCTCTTGTCTGTTGTACATATTGTATATGACTCGTCTCTCCCTATAGCTTGATGATGAGGAGGTCCCATACTCCGAGGAGCGTAGGGGACGATGCGGGAGACCCGCACCACCGACTAGGCAAGGTCCTAGCAGAGGTGGTTTGCCATTGCCTTCCTCCGACCGTAATGAGGATGAACGATGATGATGATGAAGAGGACACAACACCCAGTCATCTCGAGACAGGGAAAATCCCTGATCCCGCTGAGAATCGAACCCGGGACCCTGTGCACGGGAAGCGAGAACGCTACCGCAAGACCACGAGCTTACCCCCGCTTCTTTCAGAATTTCGAACATCTTGCACCATTTTACGTTGTCGAACTCTTTTTCCAGGTCAAATCCTATGAACGTGTCTTGATTTTTCTTTAGTCTTGCTTCCATTATTAACCGCAACATCAGAATTGCCTCTCTCGAGCCTTTAGCTTTCCTAAAGCCAAACTGATCGTCATCTAGCGCATCCTCAATTTTCTGTTCCATTCATCTGTATATCATTCTTGTAAGCAACTTAGATGCATGAGCTGTTACGCTGATTGTGCGATAATTCTCTGACTTCTCAGCTCTTCCAGTCTTCGGAATTGTATGCATGATGCTTTTCCGAAAGTCAGATAGTATGTCCCCAAAATTATACATTCTACACGCCAATGTGAATAGTCGTTTTGTTGCCAATTCCCCCAATGAATTTAGAAATTCTGACATTATCTTGTTCTAATGTAAATGCAGGATGGCTTTCCATGAAGGGCAACAAAATGGGACGCAGAATATCGTCGACGTACCGGTATACGGTAAGGATGCCATGAATGTCGTAAGGCGGGCAACAGTCAGATTGGTATGCCGTTGCTGTCGGAGGCGTTTCCAAACTCATAATCGCTGGTCATCGAGGCGCATTTCGAAGCGGGCCTCATCACAGAAAAAATTTCTAATGCAGTCATTGGGACCCCAGGCCAAATATGCCCGAAAATGGTTCAAATTGCTCTGAGCACTATGGGACTTAATATCTGAGGTTGTCAGTCCCCTAGACTTAGAATTACTTAAACCTAACTAATCTATCAACATCACACACATCCATGCCCGAGGCAGGATTCGAACCTGCGACCGTAGCAGCCGCGTGATTCTGGACTAAAACGCCTAGAATCGCTCGGACACAACGGCTGGCAAAATATGACCGACACCGCTGTCAACTGGCTTGTTGGTGTACAGAGGTCAGCCGTAGTCGGTTGTAGGCGACGGCGTGAGTTCATCACCCTTTCTGTGAGCCACCTGTTAATGGTCTTGGCGGTCACTGAAGCACCAGCTGCACGTCGGATCGACAACAATGATTCCAGGGCTGTGAGCACCTCTCTGACGATTGCTCGGCCCTCACGTTGTGTCTTCTCTCCAGGTCGACCCCTCCGTCCTAGACGCTGTGTTGAGCCATGGTTCATCCCTTCCTGCCAACATCATCGAATAGTGGCATTATTCCTGTTCAAATTTCGAGCGATTCGCCGATTACAGCAATCGCCTTCTTTGAGCTAAACTACACATCCGAAATCAAATGTTGACATCTGCGTATACTGTTCATGCGCATGTCTGCGAGGCATAGTTGGCATCCAACAGAGTACACGAAATGAAATCCGCAAAGACTTTGAGAGGTTCCATGCCCTCTTTTGCATGCCGCCTCTCATTTTCATCAATTTTATCAATGCTCTATGTCATTGCACGGTAGTAACAGACCGAAGAAGGTTATTGTAAAGAGAGTATTTGTACTGAGAGCTCAAAAAATACTTTTCACTTTATTGCTATACATGTTGGGTTAGTTCCATGGGTGGCCTGAGCGAGGCAAGCATCAGAGGACGCAGCACATGGCATTTCCGGTTGGGGGCTGCACTTCCCTGAATTCTGTGGTGTTCGTACAATGTTCCTTGCGGAACGACTGACATCGGTCGAGTTTCGCCTATAGTATGCAGGGCGAAACGACCTGCGAGACGTCTGAGTGTCGCAGTAGTTTATGTGTTTACTGTTCCGGCGCGTCCGGAACGAAGATTCTTAGCACTGACTGACTGTATTGTCCTCATGATTCTGAGAATACTTGTGGACTGTGCCCTGCTGGGGATGGACGGTGATCTAGGCAGGTTGTCTTTTTGGCCTGTCAAACGGCAAGTTCAGTGCCCTAAGGTGAATAGTAGAGGCACGACTGATCAACTTAAACTGAGGCTAGTTGACGTCATAAAACCCTGCTCGAAATTGGAGGGAACAGTCGCTATTGGCGCGAATGATGTTCCGAGACAGTGTGGGGGAATTTTGGAATCAGCACTGAATGCTGATTCGCGCTTTTCGAGGACAGTAGAGAGTTGAGCAATGCTGACTTCGCTGCTTGCTTCGTATCGCAGAAGGGATTCGGGATCTGATCTTCCTCGGAGTCGGACGGTCTTGCGACTTGGTCGCTAGTTTTCGGTAGAACTTAGAATTCTCGGGCAGCCTTCGCGGCCAGGGGTTGACACAGAGTTGCTGCACGGCAGAAGTCGGCGCCTGCGTCATCAGGACGCTGCCTACCGACGACGTGCTGCAGTTTTCAGTACTGGTACAGTATTTTGCGGCTCTGGCGTTTTAGGAACTTATCAATTTTATACTGAATCCCTCAGCAGCACGCGCGCTCGTTTTACTACAAGTCGACCTTGCTTGTTTCTCCATGTGATTCCATTTGAGCTCTCACTACTAATAGTGACACTGCTTTATATTCGTGAGATTAATATATTTGATCCATTAGGACCTCCAGCCATTATTGTCAATCTATTGCATCACAGAGAGTAGGAGCCCCTTGTTGTCGAGCCAACTCTTATTCTCATAATATTTCAGTATATCCTATCCCTTAACTTACTGTGTGTGTCGACAATCATATGCATTCATGTTCTGACGTATAATAAATCTCATTGTAATATTTAATCCGCATATCAGTTCGTAGATATAGGCAGAATCCCCCTTCCTGTTGTTTATTATGATAAAGTTCTCTTTCTTTTGAGTAGATTACAATTTTTATTAAAATATTGTGAGTGTGCACTCCTTATTTTACCAACTAGCAGGGTCCACCATCATTTCCTTCCGTTACCGCTGTGCTCATAATTAATTAGCTGGTAGATAAGGAGGGATTTGAGTGCTTGTCTCGCGCTCATGCAAAATTCGTCTGAATTAAAGAGGTACAAACTCTTCTCCACTCCGGCGCCTCGCAACTTTATGCCTGTTATTGAGATGTTTCATATTTATTATCCTTTCCGGCCCTGCGGCTACATTGCGCTGTACAGTCATCTGTCAGGTGACATTTTGTATTTCCCGTCGATACCTGTGTGAATTTGCATAATTGCTTCGTGGAACGCCTTTCTGTGCAGTATATAATGCTGCCGGAGCTCACTGCCGCTCCGTCCAAACCGAACTCCCCGGCACACTCCGACCCGGAAAAACACTTGACGTCCCTCCAAAGACAGTATCACCTGCTGCCACTCGCGCACAGACAACGCTAGCAAACGTAGTGGCGCCAGTAAACACAAGAAGGAAACGAGACGCCACTATCCCTATTACACGATGCCAGCCTACCAACGGTAGCAACGCGAGCCGCATCAGCGTCGGGCTACACCCTTTTATAACCTCTGACTTACTCGGATTTTATCAGGTATTTTTGCTTGAGTTTGAATCTATATTATTGTGGTAATGAGTCAAATGCTTTTCGAAATTCAACGATACTACATCCACCTAACTGCCTTAACTCACGCTTTTTTGGGAATTTCTTGTATGTCGTATGCTACAGGCTGATTAGTTCTTTCGGTATATACCGGGTGATAAACTGAATAAATCACGGAATAATGTAGATAGAGAGGAACAAATTGACACACAGCTTGGAATGACATGGGGTTTTATTAGAACCAAAAAAATACAAACGTTCAAAAAATGTCCGACAGATGGCGCTTCATGTGATCATAGTAGCAATAATTAGCATAACAAAGTAAGACAAAGCAAAGATTATGTTCTTTACAGGAAATGCTCAATATGTCCACCACCATTCCTCAACAATAGCTGTAGTCGAGGAATAATGTTGTGGACAGCACTGCAAAGCATGTCCGGAGCTATGGTGAGGCAATGGCGTCGCATGTTGTCTTTCCGCATCCCTAGAGATGTCGGTCGATCACGATGCATTTGCGACTTCAGGTAACCCAAAAGCTAATAATCGCACGGACTGAGGTCTGGAGACCTGGGAGGCCAAGCATGACGAAATTGGCGGCTGAGTACACGATCATCATCAAACGACGCGCGCAAGAGATCTTTCACGCGTCTAGCAATATATTTTTTTTTTGTTCTAACAAAACCCCATGTCGTTCCAAGCATGTGTGTCAATTTTTACCTCTGTATCTACATTATTCCGTGGTTTATTGAGTTTTCAAATTTATACTGACTTTTTGATCACCCGGTACATACTGTTCGACAGTAAGTTTTTATCTAGAACCGAACAAGATGGTGAAACATTCTTCTAAATCTTGATAAGCATGTTTGTTTCACCGCTCTGCTGTTGGAAGAGTGACGCACAAAGTAAACATAAATTTTCTTTCCGTTCCGGCAGTGCGTTCCGAGTAAGGGCCCCAGACTCCCTCAGCAGTTTATTTATTTTAGAAGAAGATTGTGCTAAACTCAGACGTCAGGCGAGGCGCTCTGACGCACGCGCGCGAGGTGGCTCATCACCTTCAAGCTTAGGTACGCACTGTAGACGGCGTGGAGCATCACTTGTGCTGGGACGCAGTCGCTTCAAACTTGCATCAAGCCTGGCGCTCCTCGTTTGTTTGGCGAGCAATCAATCAGCGGAGGGCCCGGACGACGTCACGTCACGCTTCTCCCAGAGTGTGCCTCCTGCGAGGACGCGAGGCTGCCGACTCGGGGTGATGAACGCTGGAGCAGCAAGTGCCGAACTGTGCCTCCAGCCTCGACGTCAGGCTCACCTGAACTCAACACAACTCTAGGAACTGCTACACTACCATCAGATCTTCAAAACGCTAATACGCAGAAATATGAGAGTGAATGTTCATTAAACCAAAGCATTAAGAAATGTATTGGTTAGGAATGTACCTGGTTAACGAAGTACTATAGTTCGCGAAATCCTTGTTCAAGTGAATACAGTGTGCCTGCTTATTCATTCTCCGACAAAGTAAACACGATAACAAACAGTTGAAATACGATAACACACAAAGGTTTGCACGATTTACAGACAGATGACAAATAGAAAACCTTCACTTAGGTCATTCATTATTTCACTGAATTCTTAGACCAACTCTCTCTATTTGTATAACAGGTCATATTCGTAACATTTTTTGAATTGCGTCACGTTTTAGTCGATTACAAAGCTGTGACTCAGCGTTATAATAGCAACAAAAAAGATAAATAATTTAGGTCAATTGACAACATTTTGGGACAGTAAAGTCATACGACCACAAAACTGACATAAATTCGTCAAATCATAACAAAAGACGCTGTACGATTGAATATACCCTACGACATGCAGGATTATGTATGTAATTACACAACTGGCCATTAAAATTGCTACACCACGAAGATGACGTGCTACAGACGCGAAATTTAACCGACAGGAATAAGATGCTGTGATATGCAAATGATTAGCTTTTCAGAGCTTTCACACAAGGTTGGCGCCGGTGGCGACACCTACAACGTGCTGACATGAGGAAAGTTTCCAACTGATTTCTCATACACAAACAGCATTTGACCTGCGCTGCCTGGTAAAACGTTGTTGTGATGCCTCGTGTAAGTAGGAAAAAAGCGTACCATCACGTTTCCGACTTTGATAAAGGTCGGATTGTAGCCTATCGCGATTGTGGTTTATCGTATAGCGACTTTGCTGATCACGTTGGTCGAGATCCAGTGACAAAATGGGTTCAGGAGGGCAATACGGAACGCCGTGCTGGATCCCAACGGCCTCGTATCACTAGCAGTCGAGATGACAGGCATCTTATCTGCATGGCTGTAACGGATCGTGAAGCCACGTCTCGATCCCTTAGTCAACAGATGAGGACGTTTGCAAGACAACAACCATCTGGACGAACAGTTCGGTGACGTTTGCAGTAGCATGGACTATCAGCTCGGAGACAATGGCTGCAGTTACCCTTGACGCTGCATCACAGAGAGGAGCGCCTGCGATGGTGTACTCAACGACAAACCTGGGTGCACGAAGGGCGAAACGTCATTTTCTCGGATGAATCCAGGTTCTGTTTACATCATCATGATGGTCGCATCCGTGTTTGGCGACATCGCGGTGAACGCACATTGGAAGAGTGTATTCGTCATCGCGATACTGGCTTATCACCATGCGTGATACCGAGCGAGGTGGCGCAGTGGTTAGCACACTGGACTCGCATTCGGGAGGACAACGGTTCAATCCCGTCTCCAGCCATCCTGATTTAGGTTTTCCGTGATTTCCCTAAATCGTTTCAGACAAATGCCGGGATGGTTCCTTTGAAAGGGCACGGCCGATTTCCTTCCCAATCCTTCCCTAACTCGAGCTTGCGCTCCGTCTCTAATGACCTCGTTGTCGACGAGACGTTAAACACTAACCACCACTACCACCACCCTGCGTGATGGTTTGGGGTGCTATTGGTTACACGTCTCGGTCACCTCTTGTTCACATTGACGGCACTTTCAACTGTGGACGTTACATTTCAGATGTGTTACGACCCTTCATTCGATTCCTGCGAAACCCTACATTTCAGCAGGATAATGCGCGACCACATATTGCAGGTCCTGTACGAGCCTTTCTGGATACAGAAAATGTTCGACTGCCCTGGCCAGCACATTCTCCAGATCTCTCTCCAATTGAAAACGTCTGGTCAATGGTGACCGAGCAACTGGCTCATCACAATACGCCAGTCACTACTGTTGATGAACTGTGGTATCGTGTTGAAGCTGCATGGGCAGCTGTACCTGTACACGCCATCCAAGCTGTGTTTGAATCAATGCCGAGGCGCATTAAGGCCGTTATTACGGCCAGAGGTGGTTGTTCTGGGTACTGATTTCTCAGGGTCTATGCACTCAAATTGCGTGAAAATGAATTTACATGTCAGTTCAAGTATAAAATATTTGTCCAATGAATACCCATTTATCATCTGCATCTCTTCTTGGTGTTGCAATTTTATTGGCCATTATTGTACTATTCGAAACATAAGTAGAATCAGTTGCTTGATGTCACATTTCAGAGCCACCATTTCACTGCCGAAATAGAAATCCATAGTTTGGCAGGAATTGTTATATTCTTGTCAAAACGTAAGTTGACTTAGAGGTCAAGACTTACTAGTAGGTTTGATTTAAGATGCCATTTTCGAATTATACTCCTGTACATTGAAAGAAGTCTACTGGGGCACACTTGTATGTGGCACCCGAATATGACAATAATATTAATGTAAACTAAAATGAAACTAGTGTATTATAAACGATGTATGTCTATGATAGGTTTTATAAAGCGGATCGCTGACTGTGCACGACCATAGAGTCAAAGATACTGCTTCTAATCTGAGATTGTAGTGTTAGGGTAAGAGAGCGCTGGGCGCAAAGTTGTACGTAGCTATGTGTGAGCGAAAGACGATGGAGCAGGCTTTGTGAAGCCACCAAGTGTTAGATTAATGTGGGGATTACGAGAACATGGAAGTAGAAGACTTCATGCAGGCAACGTAAAAATGTTAAATAATTATGATTTTCGTATTGCTGGAGCGTTAGTAAAAATGAGTTGGCTGATAATTTGTAATTGTTTAATAATCCCAGATAGTACGTAAACTGCTTTGATAAAAAGGCTGTTAGTTATTTCACTTTTGCAATGTTTCTAAGATTTGTTAACAGAGCTATATGTAATTCGATTATTTGCATCTGTGCTGGTTTTGTGATGTTAGATAATATTTGCTGTATAAGTCTCTTTGGTTGAGAACCAATTAGTAAATATGATATGTTATTCTAACCAATGTAACTTCAGTTGCAAATGTTTTTGAAAAGCCAAACTTAACATGCAATACCATTTCACAAAAAAAAGTCAGTATTAGTAATTCACCACAATCAGTACCGCCTCCCTGTCAAGATCGTATGTTTTTCAAAGAAGTTGGATTTTTCTTTAAAGTTTTCATTTATCAGCCAAAAGAATTTCATGTACGTTTAAAAGTATTACCGCTAGCAATGCACACTGCTGAGCCTGTACCTGACATACTTTAATTTTTTGATGAGAGACCAGAATTTATCGCGTTCCACCGTTGCTGCTTTAGTGGTAAGACAATTTAATTTGTTATGTGAACAGAGACCAAGGTCATCAGTTTTGAACAGAACCAGAGGATTCAGTGTCTAAGGGGCTGAATGTATTTTGCGGTGACTGTATTTCTTTGTTGGTATTGGGACTTGCATTGCCCAATCAGTTCGTATAAAGTTTTCGTTAACAATAACACAGAGTAAGCACACCACTTGCACTTACAACACACTACACGACAATTCGAGTTTAGTATCCAGTCACCAGTTCAGGTAATAATTCAAATGTTTCAATAAATATAACAAAAGAACGTTACAACATAACAATTCAAAAATTAATTATTATTATTTTCTTTTAAGTTTGCCGAGTTTATGCATCAATGTATCACTCTCTATGCTCCACTAGTCACTCTTGCAGTTTATGACAGAGAGTAATTTTAGTATTGCCGGCCGCGGTGGTCTAGCGGTTCTAGGCGCTCAGTCCGAAACCGCGCGACTGCTACGGTCGCAGGTTCGAATCCTGCCTCGGGCATGGATGTGTGTGATGTCCTCAGGTTAGTTAGGTTTAAGTAGTTCTAAGTTCTAGGGGACTGATGACCACAGCTGTTAAGTCCCATAGTGCTCAGAGCCATTTGAACCATTTTTTAGTATCACTATCGATTCCCCATTGCCGCTTCAGGTCCGAATGCTGTGAGTGAAAGACGGTAACATACGTATCGTATCGTCTGTTTTCATGACAACCATGTTGAAGAGAATAATATCTTAACGTAAGGGTCAGGAACTTTAACAGTTAGCTTTACCGGTGGGTACAACGTATCCCTTGTAGATTCTGGTCCTGTCGTTTGATGAACCACTCTGGGGGGCTCCCGCACTTACTCATTGAAACTGTAACGAAACCTGTTGTTTATCTTTGGATCATCTCAGTACTCTTTTCGTTGTTTTTGTTGTTGTTGTTTTGTTGTTGTTGTTGTATTGACGTCAGTCCGAAGACAGGTGGGATGCAATTCTTCGTGGTAATCTAGCTTGTGCATTCCTCTTCATCTCTGCGTAACTACCACAACCTACATCCATTCAAACCAGCTTGCTGTATTCTCCCATTTGATTACGCTCACCCCCCCCCCCCCCCATCCCCACCAAAACAATTCTTCCTTCCATACCAAACTTCACCGATATTTCGACTACTTCCCGTCAACCAGTCACTACTTTTAGTCAAATTGTGACATAGTTTTCTTTTGTCCCCAGTTACATTTAGTAGCTCCTCTCTACATGCCATTTACCCATCTAATCTTCAGCATTGTGCTGTAGCACCACATTGCAAAAGCTTCTGTCTTTTTCTTGACTCAGTTGCCTATCGTTCACGTTTCACATCCAAATAATAGTAAATGTGGGCTATGAAATGCATACCTTGAGAAGTATGATCCTATTTGCTACTGCGAAACATATCTCTTCTACTGAAAAGGTGCTCTTAGCTCTTAACGTAGGCATTTTAGGGCCCATGTTCCCGAGACAAATTTTTCTTGTTTTGGTCCATGGTACCTCCTCCGAAACATGCGCTAGCGCTAGAATAGATCCACTGTCAGAGGTATCAGAGCGATTTTCGTCTTACTCGGTCGTTTCGTCTTAACTCAAATTGATACACTTATCGTTAATCACCATCCATAAGAGTTTGTCAGATCATCACGGATTCGCCTTGTGCACTCATTCTGCACTATCTTTCTTCGGATCATCCCTCAGTGCTGCTTTCGCAAGATCTGGGGTTGCAAAACAACAGATCACTTCTTATGGATATGTCGTGAATTCGGCTTGGGAAATGCGCTGAGGAAGATTAATAGAAAAGGGAGGCAATTGGCTGTCACAGACCAGTTTTACTGAGACTGTGATTTTCACAAGCCTTGTAATATAATAAAGTTTCCCAACGTATAAACAATTAAATTACTTGCCAAAGTTAAAAGAAAATAAGACATTGGTCTATCTGAAAACATCACGTGGCTACACATTTATTTCGTGTATCGGTGTTATAACATTTTCCTTTATTATTGTCAAATGTCGCCTTAACAATATATGAAGACTGCTGAAGTGTACTATTATCAATGTAATTGATTTATAATTTCAACTGTAAAATTGTAATTTGTTGCAGCTAATCTTTTTCATCTTATATCTTGTATAAAAGTTAACGTAAATATATAGAATTAAAATCCTTATTTTGAAACTTGTTGTAAAAGTAAATAAAAGATACAGATACAGACACGTAATAATGGTCAGGCTAAGTAGCCCATTTCCGACAAACCAGGTATTACCTTTGACAAATCATCATTTACGACTACCTTCGCTTACGTTTCGTTGCTTGGCGTAACGAAATCTTTTCTGCCGTAGTTAATAAAAAAGTGTAATGGTCTTCCTATTGAGTTCCTATACTACGACAAAAGCACAGCGTCCACGACAGAGTGGCATCGAAAGTTGGCTGAAAGGCCTCTGAACTGACAACACTTCCCATCGCATGTCTGTTATA
Organism: Schistocerca serialis cubense; assembly: GCF_023864345.2. Lineage (NCBI taxonomy): Eukaryota > Metazoa > Arthropoda > Insecta > Orthoptera > Acrididae > Schistocerca > Schistocerca serialis. Next base: position 1,256,781,701 of record NC_064638.1, on the reverse strand, counting down.
TTGTTGTTGTTGTTGTTGTTGTTGTGGTCTTGAGTCCTGAGACTGGTTTGATGCAGCTCTCCATGCTACCCTATCCAGTGCCAGCTTCTTCATCTCCCAGTACTTACAGCAACCTACATCCTTCTGAATCTCTTGGTCTCCCTCTACGATTTTTACTCTCCACACTGCCCTCCATTGCTAAATTTGTCATCCCTTGATGCCTCAGAACATGTCCTACTAACCAGTCCCTTCTTCTGGTCAAGTTGCGCCACAAACTCCTCTTCTCCCAAATTCTATTTAATACTTCATCATTAGTTATGTGATCTTCCCATCTAATCTTCAGCACTCTTCTGTAGCACCACATTTCGAAACCTTCTATTCTCTTCTTGTCCAAACTATTTATCGTCCATGTTCCACTTCCATACATGGCTACACTCCATACAAATACTTTCAGAGATGACTTCCTGACACTTAAATCTATACTCGATGTTAACAAATTTCTCTTCATCAGAAACGCTTTCCTTGCCATTGCCAGTCTACATTTTATATCTTCTCTACTTCTATCTAATTCCCTCAGCATCACCCGACTTAATTCGACCACATTCCATTATCCTCGTTTTGCTTTTGTTGATGTTCATCTTATGTCCTCCTTTCAAGACATTGTCCATTCCGTTCAACTGCTCTTCCAAGTCCTTTGCTGTCTCTGATAGAATTACAATGTCTTCGGTGAACCTCAAAGTTTTTATTTCTTCTCCATGGATTTTAATACCTACTCCGAATTTTTCTTTTGTTTCCTTTACTGCTTGCTCAATATACAGATTGAATAACATCGGGGAGAGGCTACAACCCTGTCTCACTCCCTTCCCTACCACTGCTTCCCTTTCATGCCCCTCGACTCTTATAACTGCCATCTGGTTTCTGTACAAATTATAAATAGCCTTTCGCTCCCTGTATTTTACCCCTGCCACCTTCAGAATTTGAAAGAGATCATTCCAGTCACCATTGTCAAAAGCTTTCTCTAAGTATACAAAAGCTAGAAACATAGGTTTGCCTTTCCTTAATCTAGCTTCTACGATAAGTCGTAAGGTCAGAATTGCCTCACGTGTTCCAACATTTCTACGGAATCCAAACTGATCTTCCCCGAGATCGGCTTCTACTAGTTTTTCCATTCGTCTGTAAAGAATTCGCGTTAGTATTTTGCAGCTGTGACTTATTAAACTGATAGTTCGGTAATATCCACATTTGTCAACACCTGCTTTCTTTGGGATTGGAATTATTATATTCATCTTGAAGTCTGAGGGTATTTCGCCCGGCTCATACATCTTGCTCACCAGATGGTAGGGTTTTGTCAGGACTGGCTCTCCCAAGGCCGTCAGTAGTTCTAATGGAATGTTGTCTACTCCCGGGGCCTTGTTTCGACTCAGGTCTTTCAGTGCTCTGTCAAACTCTTCACACAGCATCGTATCTCCCACTTGTAACGGAACTGAAATGATGGTGGGCTGACAGTAATTTGGAGCCCGCGCGTCGGAAACGGGCGCGCTGGTGTGAGACTGCCAGGGAGTGCACCCTGATGCCATCTATTGGCGAAACTGGGAATTAGCGCTGTCTCAGACAATGCGCTAAACTCTCGGAGTCAAATGTATTCTTTTTGATGGTAATTATAAGTTATTACTGTATGATTTAATGTTATAAGGCGCTAGTAGTAAATTATTATGACTGGTATGAACTCCAGGGTAATAAATATAAATATTCTTAAATACTAAATGATTTCGGTGAAAAGATGGTAGGGGAACGCCCCCACTCTTGGTGATACGAGCATAGCTAGAGGTAGCTGGAGACACAGGGACTGAACAATGGAATGGCCTGGGGAGTGTTGACGTGAGCGGACGTGCATAACTGTGCTCACGCAAAAGTGACTGTGCAACAGCGAAAAGGAGAATATCGTCGCCGTTTGTGGAGTGGAACGTGACGAATGGTTGTCGAAGCCGTCTCTATGCCACTGGGGCTGATTGTAAGGGTTCCTGCGCCCAGATTTTATGGCGGACGCGCAGTAGCTTATACGAGTGCTACAGCTCGTAGTTCCAGCCGCCATTAAGGGCACGAGGCGTGAAGAGGAAGAGCTGCGTTAGCCACATGCATCTCACCACCAGCACCGACACGTCTACCCAAGGCAAGACTGCTTGAAATTGTTAAGTCGAACTTTGTATACATGTAAAAGGAGAATACCAGTTTTATTTTGTGCAAGTGCAGAGGACAGAATATAGTAATGAGCAAAATTACGACGCATGTTGTTCATTGTAAAGTGTAGTAACCTGAAACATAGTGTAGTGAAATCAGACTGAGGCCACCATCGCCTCTTTCATTTACAATTCTTTTGGTTGTAGAATACTTTAGCGTTTAAGAATGTAGAAAAGAGCAATGGTCACACCAGAATGAGTCGCCTATTTATAGTTACTTAAATTTTTCTGAATAACCTTTCAAGTAAAGTCACTTAACTAATTCTATAGCAATTGTCCAAGAGTAATATCCCAAAATCATTAAATAAGTTGAAGGGTAGAAGTTTGTTAACCTAAGTTGCTTAAATTGTCTTGGTGGTAATTACCAAGCCAACTCACAGAAATTGAGAGAGTATTTGCTTTGTAGAATCACCTAGAATGATCAGAAATAGTAATATTCAGAATTAAGTTTAAAATTCAACTCAAGCCGTTTCACTTTGAAACGAGCCAAAAAATTGATTTAGTCTTTTGCTCCTTCAGAGCTGGCGACCGTAGTTATAAGTATTTTCAGGAGGATTCGACGGTAAGTCTGCTGCTCTCGTCGTGCTGATAGGATTATCTACTGCTGCTAGCAGTGGTGATTGGATACATAAGCTCACTACCACGTTAAGTGGGTCAGGTAGGCAGTGTTACCGTGTGAACTGTAGGGCACTGTAGGCCGTGGATCGAACCCGTTCAATCATCACAGCTCTTTGGGAAATAGTCCGGTTAGGAGTGTACTAATCCAATAGGTAAATACTGGCGAGTAACGGTCAAAAATGTATACGCAAGTGAATTTAGCAAGGTCCATGTAGCACCTAGTTAATGTGGTGCAATGGCAAGGGTAGGAGTGGAGTAAAAGTGAGCTGAGCTTGTGGCAGCTGTGCTGTCTTCAAAGATTAATAACGTGAACTCACTACTACCTCTTGCCATTAGGGCTGAGCTATTTACCGTTAAAATACGTAGCAGTAAGCGCAAAGGCGTGACAGCTACAAGTCCGTATTGGCTTAATACATACGGAAGTAGGAAGCGGGTCATTCTGTCAGTGGAGGGGGTTAAAACAACCGAGCCAGTTGAGAACATACCCCGTTTACTGATGGAAAGATTCGGCGGTTCGGTCGCATGTGGCGACCGTGACAGGACTTACCAAGTTTGTAGAATAATGGCTGCAATAAAAGTGTTTTATATAAACTTGTAGTTTCAAGAAAATTTTAAATTCAAAATTCTGTTGTAGACAAATATACCACAATTGGTAAGTTCAAGACGACAACCTGCAAAGCAGCAAAAGAAAGTCCAATAGTAGGAGTTAAACAAGTAATACTTGGTTTAATCAACATTTCAATTAGGCACGAAATACAGCAGCATAAGATGGAGTCGAATAGTAACAAGCAAGACGAAAACATTACAAGGTCAGACCCAGAATTAGGGACCATAGATACTGTTGTAGGGTTGGAAAATCCTATAGATGAATCCACACCCACAAAACAGGAGGAACGGGAAGTGAAACCAAAGGTAGTGAAAAGTGAACCCAATGTATCTGTGGATGCAAGTCACAAGGGAGAGGATATGGAATTAACAAGTTTGTTAAATAGTATGATGGCGCAAATTCGAGAAGGGAATGCTAGTTTGAAAGCAGAAATGGCTAGTCATATATCCCAACTGGATGAAAACCTATCTGGTAAAATAAAAGCCAATTTAGATATTTTGAATACGCAAAGCCAACGTATCACAGAGGTAAACAAATCAGTAAATAGCATTAGGGCTGAAATAACAAATGTTCAGAGAAAAGTCACCGAAATAGAGAAAAGATTTGATACCGAAATTCTGAAAATAGAGAAATCAGTGGAACCTTTGGTTAGTGAAAAATTAGAACCGATAATTGAAAGTAAATTACACGTGATAGTACCAGTTGTAAAGAAAGAGATTGTTAAAGAAACGGCAGCTGATATTGAAACACTGCGCAATACCATGTTGAGTTTTGATGCATGTGTGCAGGAGCAGGAAAATACACTGCGTAATGAGATAAAATTGTTAAGTCAGCAAGTTCAGAATCAGACGTTTCTTAACTGTAGTGGTATCCCATTGGTAAAGCAAAAATCGGAAATACTGAGTAGGGAGGAAAAGTACGATCCTCAAAAGAAACAAGGTGGATGGCATCCAATGGATTTTATAAAAAATTGTGAACGTGTCTTACCAACAGACATGTCGGATAAAGAAAAAATTAATTTAGTAATAGACACTTTAGCAGGTCATGCTAAACGTTGGGGATTGAATTTGGATATCGACAATTTGAAGTTTACAGACTTCAAAGAAAAGTTCCTTGAGGAATTCTGGGGCACACAACAGAGGGATAGGTTGTGGAGAGAATTCGTTGTCGCCAGAATGCCAGAACATGGGCGTGGGCTCATGAAAGAATACTGTGAAGGATGGTTCAAGCGTTTGGAGTATCTTAAAGATCGTAGATCAGAATCGGAGATAGTGTGGGAGTTGTGGAGAAAGCTACCTGACGATTCAAAGCGTTATGTAGGAGGCACTCATCGAACATTCGATGAATTTTTAGAAAAAATCGAGAATGAAGATAGGTGGCGTGAAACTAGAGAGTTTCGAGGTTTCAGAAATCAGAATGGAATAGTAAAAGGTGGTAGGAATGAACCGCAAATTAACATGATGAGAGGAAGAGGTCGAGGAGGTAACTCTCAGCGAGGGAGAGGACACTATCAGGGAAACGGGATGCATTATCAAAATCAGGAAAACTAAATACCGCGCAGGTCAAGGGCCTAACGCGCGCGGAAAGAAAGAAATGGCCCAAATATAGGGAAGATCGGAGTAGTCAGTACTATAGTAGGATAGTGCGTCGTTCGCCTAAGAGCAGTTACATAAACGAAACTTTGCGAAGTATAATGCAGGGATACAAACAGAGGAGAGAGAGCAGAGAGGAATTATTAAGGGAAATGAAGTAGGAAAAGAATATCGGTCGGATGTGAAGGCTCACGTGAATGAAATAAGTACAATTCGAGGTCAGAGTGACGAATTGATGATGGAAGAGTCAGAGAAGGCGTTGTTTGTCGGTAGGGATGGCAACTGTGCAGAGAGGCAGGGGCAAGGTAGGAGTGATGTGATTTATGGTAAAAGGTTCGTACGAATAGTCGACGAATCGCATCGAGAAGTAATTAAAGAGGAAAGGGTGGATAAGAAAAAGGGGCATAGTGCAGAGACGCATGCCGATTCAGAAATTACCTCGTATGCAGAATATGTACATCAGCTCAAAAGCCAGCCAGCACAATTAGAGAGATCTTCCACTCAAGTGATTAGTTTGGACCCGAATATGACGGTGTTAGAGAGCCATACCGATTATGATGTGTACCTAGTGACAGCAAGAGTACATGACTGTGATGAAGATTCTTTTAAAGAAATTAGAGAAAGTGTATCTAACCAAGAGAAAGAGTGTTGTGATCCCTGTGGTACTGAAGCAAATGAGTTGAGTGAGACTGGAATTCCATTAGTAGGGGAAAGTAATGAAAGTAAGAGTGGCGAATGTACTATCGAACAAAGGGAAAGTAGAGAAATGGATTATAATTTGCAAGAATTATTTGAATCCGAAGAATGTCATATTTCTAAGGAGGAGGAATTATCGTCAGAATCATCAGAAAGCATCCAGGGAGAAAAAGAAGTAGAGGAAGTTTCCGATTCCGCAACCGAGAGTTCAGGCATGACAGATTCGAATGAGAACGAGATATCATTAAAGAGCCTAGACGAAGGACTATTGGAAAAAGTGGTGAAAGAATTTAGGATGAAAAGGAGAAAGAAACCTCCAGATGGAATGGTCAGTATAAAAACCGGAAAAATAATATGGCAAGACTTGGCGGTGGAAAAGGATTTATTATGGGAAGATAAAGAAAGTATGAAAGAGGACAATAGGATGCAAACAATCCTACCCATTAATATATGTGGATACGATTTATATGTATTGTTGGATACTGGTGCTCAAATAAGTGCTATTTCGCACGCATTTTTTGAGATGATCAAAGAGCAACGAGGAGTAGTCGTGATGCCAGTAACAGGTGTTAAAGTGATAGGGGCGACAGGGAAATGTAGTAAACCTGTTAAACATCAAGTGATGATGGAATTTAAGATAAAAAACAAGCTATTCTCGAATGCATTTTTAGTAGTTCCAGAGCTCAGTGCCGAGATCATTTTAGGCATTGACTGGTTAATAAAACAGAAAGTAATTATAGATTGTGACAAAGGGATAATAGTTTGTAAAGTTGATAGTGCGATCTTAGAAATACCATTTGAATCATCTAGAGTAATGGAAGAGAACCAGCTGAGATGGGTAGAATTTAGAGATGATCATGATTCAGGAATAGGTCAAAAATTCGATTGGTGTCTGGTGAGGCAGATAGTTGAAGATGGAAATAAGGAGACACTCCTTCGAAATGTAGTGGATAAAACGGAAGGACTATCTGATGCACAAAGGGAGGATCTATGGCAAATTCTGAAAGAAAATCAGGAGGTATTTTCAGACAAACCGGGACGAGTGATAAATTATGAGTACTGCATGGAGGTAGAGGAGCATGAACCTTTCTTTAAACCACCATATAATGTACCCTTGTCTAAGAAAGAAGCAGTTCAAAAAGAAATAGATAAAATGGTTTCATGTGGGGTCATTGAACGGAGTTCTAGCCCATATAATAACCCACTGGTGATAGTAGGTAAGAAGGATGGAAGTGTACGAATAGTGATAGATGCTCGTACTCTGAATAAAGTAGTGAAGAGGGAGTTGGATCGTCCAGAGAACATAGATAATTTATTGCAGAAGTTTAATGGTGTAAAGTACATGACTAGTTTAGACCTAACTGCAGGATACTGGCAAATCCCATTAAGTGAGGAGTCTAGGAAGTACACGGCATTTTTATTCAATGGCAAATGCTACCATTTCACAGTGGTACCATTTGGCCTAAATACTTCCGTTTCAGTGTTCATTCGGGCTTTAGACAAAATTTTAGGGAGTGAACTTAGTTCGCTAATCACGGTTTATGTAGATGATCTGTTAATTGCTACAAGGACATGGGAAGAGCACATGGAGTTATGCGACAGGGTGTTCAAAGCTTTAATTAAAGGAGGAATGACCCTGAACCTGAAAAAATGCGAGTTTGTGAAGAAAGAAATAAAGTTTTTAGGTCACATAGTAACACCAGAGGGAATTGTAAAGGATCCCGATAAAGTCAAAGCAATAAGAAATTTTCCTGCTCCCAAGAATAAAAAACAACTAAAGTCGTTTATAGGACTTTGTTCCTTTTATCGTAAGTATGTGGATGATCAGGTGTTCAATAGCCCACATCTGAACAACCTACTTAAGAAGAACAGTGTGTATATATGGACTGAGGAATGTGAAACAGCATTCAACCGGCTAAAAGACAATTTGGCTAAAAACATAAAGTTATGGCACCCTGACCTGTGTGAACCATTCCACATGGCAACAGATAGTTCAGATTATGGATTGGGAGTATCCATATTTCAGGAGGTAATGATAGATGGGGAAAAAACTCATAGACAAATAGCATTTGCGAGTAGAACCATGTCTAAGTACGAAAGAAACTACACGGTTTCAGAGAAGGAGGCTTTAGCTATAGTATGGGGTTTTAGGAAATTTCAACTTTTCTTATGGGGGCATAAGACTGTGGTCCATACAGACCACAAAGCTTTAATATTTTTGAAGGACTGCAGATTGTTACATAACAGGTTGACCAGATGGGCGCTGTTTTTACAACAATTTGATATAGAGATCAAGTATGTTAAAGGGAAAGAACATGCAGTACCGGATGCTTTGTCGAGATTACCGGAAGGATGTGAGACACTAGAAAGTTTAAAGAATAGGGAAGATGTTTTTGAGGTGAATTACTTCAAAAAAGCGGAAGGAAGAGAAAAAATTAGGGAAATATGTCGGATTATGCGAAGATATCAAAGTGATGATGATGCACTCAAGTCGGTAAAGGTCAAGTTTGACAATCCGGATGCAACTAACATAAGGGCTTCATATAAAATACACAAAGGTGTACTGTATCTTCAAAGATTAAATAATCCAGGGAAGTGGAGAGTATGTTGGCCGGAACAACACACTGAAGTGCTGATAGATTATGTTCACTTGGCATATGGCCATTGTGGTGCACGGAAGTGTACCGATAAGTTAGATGAATGCATTACCTTTAACAACATGGCACGAAGGGTAGCACAAAGGATAAGATCTTGTGATCTATGCCAAAAGGCGAAAGTAACAAATGCAACTAACCAAGGGCCCATGCAATCAATAAAACCTGATGAAGTATTAGAAATAGTAGCAGTAGATATCTTTGGACCATTACCGAAAACCATGGGGGGTTTTGTGTACATATTTGTAGCAGTTGAACTTTTCTCAAAGTATATAAAGCTATATCCCTTGAGAAAAGCTACTGCCAGAGCTGTGTATGATAAAATGGTGTGTGATTATTTTGTGAAAGTAGGGAAGCCAAAGAGAATATTATCAGATAATGGTGTTCAGTTTTGCTCAAAAATGTGGAAGGATGGGATAACTGAGAAACAGGTAGAAGTGGTACATATCTCAGCTTATCACCCATCAAGCAATCCGGCAGAAAGGTATATGCGTGAGATAGGTCGGTTATTTAGGACGTACTGCCATAGCAATCACAAGAAGTGGGGCGTGTATGTGAGTGAATTCGAAGAAATCATGAATTCATTAACAAACGAGAGCACTGGATTTACTCCAGAAGAAATCCTGAAAAAGACGAGAAGTAAAAGTCTAGTAGAAGACCTACTAGAATTTCCAGATAGAGTTGAATTAGATTATGATAGTAAAAAGAACCTAGTAAAAGACAAGATGAGAAAACAAGCAGATGCGAGAATTCGTCGTCATGACGAAAAAGTAAGGAATCCTAAATTCAAAATAGGTGATCTCGTTCTTGTAAAAACACATGAAAAGTCAAGTGAAATTAATAACGAGATCAGCAAATTTAAATATATATATAATGGACCATTTAAAATAGTGTCCATACCCAATGTGAACGCTTATTATTTAGAGTACCCATTAACAGGCAAACGCCTGGGAGTAAGAAACATAGTGGATCTCAAAAGGTATGAGCCACGAATTCTACCAGATTGAAAATAAATATATAAATAAATATTAAAGTAAACCAATATGTAAATAGTTTTGTTTCTTTTGTTCTATGTGAAAGGTAAATGTTCTCTAAAATATGTTGCAGTATTCTAATGAAACTTCTAGTTTAAGTAGAGACTAAACAGACTGGGAAAGACTGAGCTTCTAAGAAAGCCTTAATAGATGTGTAAATAAGTGTTGTGGAAGAGGTAGAAAAGTGAGGAGGTAAAGTGAAAAGGACGGGCTATAAAGTAATAGGCGCATAACGTGTGTTTTACTTGCCTGAGATAAAAGAAGTGTATTTAAAATTTTTGTAAAAAAAAAGATGTTTAAAGTGTACTGTGTTTAGATGTAAGAAAATTGTAAAGAATATATGTAAATCATTTATGTAATGTTTAGCAGGAAAGATAGAAAGAATTGGTGTTTAATTTTAAATAAGTAATATAAGTACCGAGGTGTATCAGTAAGAAAGGGAAAGCCCTTGGTAAAAAGCTTAACGAACATTTCAGATTCATTATAGGAGAGACTTCTTATTGAATTATCACTATTAGATACTTCAATAAGAAGTGGGGCATGTGTAACGGAACTGAAATGATGGTGGGCTGACAGTAATTTGGAGCCCGCGCGTCGGAAACGGGCGCGCTGGTGTGAGACTGCCAGGGAGTGCACCCTGATGCCATCTATTGGCGAAACTGGGAATTAGCGCTGTCTCAGACAATGCGCTAAACTCTCGGAGTCAAATGTATTCTTTTTGATGGTAATTATAAGTTATTACTGTATGATTTAATGTTATAAGGCGCTAGTAGTAAATTATTATGACTGGTATGAACTCCAGGGTAATAAATATAAATATTCTTAAATACTAAATGATTTCGGTGAAAAGATGGTAGGGGAACGCCCCTACTCTTGGTGATACGAGCATAGCTAGAGGTAGCTGGAGACACAGGGACTGAACAATGGAATGGCCTGGGGAGTGTTGACGTGAGCGGACGTGCATAACTGTGCTCACGCAAAAGTGACTGTGCAACAGCGAAAAGGAGAATATCGTCGCCGTTTGTGGAGTGGAACGTGACGAATGGTTGTCGAAGCCGTCTCTATGCCACTGGGGCTGATTGTAAGGGTTCCTGCGCCCAGATTTTATGGCGGACGTGCAGTAGCTTATACGAGTGCTACAGCTCGTAGTTCCAGCCGCCATTAAGGGCACGAGGCGTGAAGAGGAAGAGCTGCGTTAGCCACATGCATCTCACCACCAGCACCGACACGTCTACCCAAGGCAAGACTGCTTGAAATTGTTAAGTCGAACTTTATATACATGTAAAAGGAGAATACCAGTTTTATTTTGTGCAAGTGCAGAGGACAGAATATAGTAATGAGCAAAATTACGACGCATGTTGTTCATTGTAAAGTGTAGTAACCTGAAACATAGTGTAGTGAAATCAGACTGAGGCCACCATCGCCTCTTTCATTTACAATTCTTTTGGTTGTAGAATACTTTAGCGTTTAAGAATGTAGAAAAGAGCAATGGTCACACCAGAATGAGTCGCCTATTTATAGTTACTTAAATTTTTCTGAATAACCTTTCAAGTAAAGTCACTTAACTAATTCTATAGCAATTGTCCAAGAGTAATATCCCAAAATCATTAAATAAGTTGAAGGGTAGAAGTTTGTTAACCTAAGTTGCTTAAATTGTCTTGGTGGTAATTACCAAGCCAACTCACAGAAATTGAGAGAGTATTTGCTTTGTAGAATCACCTAGAATGATCAGAAATAGTAATATTCAGAATTAAGTTTAAAATTCAACTCAAGCCGTTTCACTTTGAAACGAGCCAAAAAATTGATTTAGTCTTTTGCTCCTTCAGAGCTGGCGACCGTAGTTATAAGTATTTTCAGGAGGATTCGACGGTAAGTCTGCTGCTCTCGTCGTGCTGATAGGATTATCTACTGCTGCTAGCAGTGGTGATTGGATACATAAGCTCACTACCACGTTAAGTGGGTCAGGTAGGCAGTGTTACCGTGTGAACTGTAGGGCACTGTAGGCCGTGGATCGAACCCGTTCAATCATCACAGCTCTTTGGGAAATAGTCCGGTTAGGAGTGTACTAATCCAATAGGTAAATACTGGCGAGTAACGGTCAAAAATGTATACGCAAGTGAATTTAGCAAGGTCCATGTAGCACCTAGTTAATGTGGTGCAATGGCGAGGGTAGGAGTGGAGTAAAAGTGAGCTGAGCTTGTGGCAGCTGTGCTGTCTTCAAAGATTAATAACGTGAACTCACTACTACCTCTTGCCATTAGGGCTGAGCTATTTACGGTTAAAATACGTAGCAGTAAGCGCAAAGGCGTGACAGCTACAAGTCCGTATTGGCTTAATACATACGGAAGTGGGAAGCGGGTCATTCTGTCAGTGGAGGGGGTTAAAACAACCGAGCCAGTTGAGAACATACCCCGTTTACTGATGGAAAGATTCGGCGGTTCGGTCGCACACTTCATCTTCATCTACATCCTCTTCCATTTCCATAATATTGTCCTCAAGTACATCGCCGTTGTATAGACCCTCTATATACTCCTTCCACCTTTCCGCTTTCCCTTCTTTGCGTAGGAGTGGGTTTCTGTCTGAGCTCTTGATATTCATACAAGTGGTTCTCTTTTTTCCAAAGGTCTCTCTAATTTTCCTGTAGGCTGTATCTATCTTACCCCTAGTGAGATAAGCCTCTACATCCTTGCATTTGTCCTCTAGCCATCAATGCTTAGCTATTTTGCACTTCCTGTCGATCTCATTTTTGAGACGTCCGTATTCCTTTTTGCCTGCTTCATTTACTGCATTTTTATGTTTTCTCCTTTCATCAATTAACTTCAATATTTCTTCTGTTACCCAAGTAGTTCTACTAGACCTTGTCTTTTTACCTACTTGATCCTCTGCTGCCTTCACTACTTCATCCCTCAGAGCTACCCATTCTTCTTCTACTGTACTTCTTTCCCGCATTCCTGTCAATTTCTCCCTTATGCTCTCCGTGAAACTCTGTACAACCTCTGGTTCTTTCAGTTTATCCACGTCCTATCTCCTTAAATTCCCACCTTTTTGCAGTTTCTTCAGTTCATAACCAACAGATTGTGGTCAGAGTCCACATCTGCCCCTGGAAATGTCCTACAATTTAAAACTGGTTCCTAAATCTCTGTCTTTCCATTATATAATCTATCTGGTACATTCTAGTATCTCCAGGATTCTTCCATGTATACAACCTTCTTTCATGATTCTTGAACCAAGTGTTAGCTATGATTAAGTTATGCTCTGTGCAAAACTCTACCATTCGGAGTCCTCTTTCATTTCTTAGCCCCAATCCATAATCACCTACTATGTTTCCTTCTCTCGCTTTTCCTACTCTCGAATTCCAGTCACCCATGACTATTAAATTTTCGTCTCCCTTCACTACCTAAATAAATTCTTTTATCTCATCATACATTTTTTCAATTTCTTCAACATTTGCAGAGCTAGTTGGCATGTAAACTTGTACTAGTGTAGTAGGCGTGGGCTTCGTGTCTATCTTGACCACTGTAATGCGTTCACTATGCTGTTTGTAGTAGCTTAACCGCATTCCTATTTTCCTATTCATTATTAAACCTACTCCTGGATTACCCCTATTTGATTTTGTGTTTATAACCCTGTATTCACCTGACCAAAAGTCTTGTTCCTCCTGCCACCGTACTTCACTAATTCCCACTATATCTAACTTTAACCTATCCATTTCCCTTTTTAAATTTTCTGATCTACCTGCCCGGTTAAGGGATCTGAAATTCCACGCTCCGATCCGTAGAACGCCAGTTTTCTTTTTCCTGATAACGACGTCCTCTTGAGTAGTCCCCGCCCGGATATCCGAATGGGGGACTATTTTACCTCCGGAATATTTTACCCAAGAGGACGCTATCATCATTTAACCATACAGTAAAGCTGCATGCCTTCGGGAAAAATTACGGCTGTAGTTTCCCCTTGCTTTCAGCGGCTTCCAGTACCAGCACAGCAAGGCCGTTTTGGTTAATGTTGCAAGGGCAGATCAGTCAATCATCCAGACTGTTGCCCCTGCAACTACTGAAAAGGCTGCTGCCCCTCTTCAGGAACAACACGTTTGTCTGGCCTCTCAACAGATACCCCTCCGTTGTGGTTGCACCTACGGTACGGCCATCTGTATCGCTGAGACACGCAAGCCTCCCCACCAACGGCAAGGTCCATGGTTAATGGAGAAGGTCTGTAATATTAATGGATCCGTCTGTTATATTAATGGATCATATAGAAATTTCCCTCCATCCAAATGTTTCGCACGCGCATTAAAATTCTCGCAGTTGAAAGCAAATCTTACTTTTCAAGAGCAACAGCCCCATGAATTGAGCTTCATTTATCAGTTAGGTGCATTTTGCAGCATCGATATTTTGATGACGAGAGGTTGGTTGGTTGGTTTGGGGGAAGAGACCAAACAGCGAGGTCATCGGTCTCATCGGATTAGGGAAGGACGGAGAAGGAAGTCGTCCGTGCCCTTTCAAAGGAACCATCCCGGCATTTGCCTGGAGTGATTTAGGGAAATCACGGAAAACCTAAATCAGGATCGCCGGACGCGGGATTGAACCGTCGTTCTCCCGAATGCGAGTCCAGTGTGCTAGCCACTGCGCCACCTCGCTCGGTGATGATGAAAGACTTGTGCCGTTACAGAAATGACTAAACTTTCATATAGCAGTTTAATCGAATCCATTGAGTAATTCGAAGTAAAGCTTAACCAATCATACAGTCTTCTCTTCAGTTAACATGCAAAAACTGCAGCCGGCCGAAGTGGCCGCGCGGTTCCTTGCGCTGCAGTCTGAAACCGCGAGACCGCTACGGTCGCAGGTTCGAATCCTGCCTCGATCATGGATGTGTGTGATGTCCTTAGGTTAGTTAGGTTTAACTAGTTCTAAGTTCTAGGGGACTAATGACCTCAGCAGTTGAGTCCCATAGTGCTCAGAGCCGAGAGCCAAAAACGGCAAACAACTCTTCCATCGGATCTTTCATCATACGTGTCCAATGCACATCAATGGTACGTGTAAAGCTGACTGTTGCACTACTCGCACCAACCAGATACGGTGTTTCAGCTCGGAATTAATAAGAATTCCACGTCACGTAGGTAAATCAAAACAAACGGCGCAGCAAACGAGTGGCACTGGTGAAAATGTGACAAACTGCTGTGTCCGCAGAACGAAATGAGACGCATTCATTTAAATTACAGTTTAATAATAAAAGGGACGAATTCGTGATACCTGTGAGTGATGTTTGCTGCTGCGCATGCTATGGATGACGTCAAAGGCCACTGTCAGCTTGTAAGCACTGTGCGTTGGAAATATTGAACATTTCGCAGCTATAGCCCGCGATTTATATTCTCAGATATTTCGTCTTTAGTGTTGTTCCCAGGGCTGCTCGAGCATGTAAGGGGCCTAACAACACAGAAGATTTTAACTTTAGTTGGCTTTAAAGCAACAGATGTTACACGATCACTGTGACGATATGGCACATTTAGTGTGAAAGAGCACACTGAATATTTGAAGTAGTTTGAAAGCGGGATCGTTGTGGATCTGATTTTGGCTGGATAGTCGAATCGTACGCTGTACAGATTTCTGGGGAATTCGGATGTGAAAATGGCGCGCTGTTGGCCGGCATGGAAATATGAGGGCAGGCGTACTCGTCCTCAAGGTTACTGTCAATCCCATCTGACCACAAGGTAGAATCGCCACATTGAGCACGAAGCATGTCGTAACCATTCACATTATACGACTGACATCCGTGAATATTCTGTATTTGTGGTCGGAACTAGCAGCAGCCACACTGGGTAATTACTGTCACACGCGTAGCCTATCGTTAACATCACAACACAAACGGCTGCGCTTGGAGTAGCGTCATGGCCGGAAAGAACGGACTTTTGACTGACATCACATTGTATTCAGCGATGAATCACGGTTCTGCACTACTGCAGGTGACCATTGATTGATTTGATTGATTTTAACAGGGAAGCTAAAACAGGTTAGGACCGACCCGCCACTGCCCGCACCGAAACTAGGTTTATTGTGCGGTATCGCTCCCTGTATGTCTAGTAAAGCCAACCAGTGCCCTTAAGGGGCTCCGGAACGCTCTATACTTGCAATGTTAAAATAACGCTTATAAATTACGTCTTTCCTCACAAAGTATTTGAGGTAGGAAGTTGAACTTTTTACAGATTATTTATTGGAATATGGGCTACAACTTAACACAGGGATTTTACAAAATTTTAGTTCAGTTATTAAAGATGATTTTTTTTCAATTGTAATGAAAATTCGCAACATTTTTTTGCAATTTTTTATTTATATATTCAAAAATGTACAGTTTTTTGGAAAAAGGCTGTGTTAAATTATGCAGAAGGTACTGTGTAACATTCACTGAAAGTTTGAAACAAATATGTTTGGAAGATCCTTAGAAGACATGTAATTAGTATGAGAAAATAAAAGTTTTGGGAATCGAGCGACAAAGATTGGATTAACTTTTTAGTGCATTCCAGGTCCATGGGATGAATTATCTTCATCCTCTGCAAACTCCTCCTCCAGCTTCCTTTTGTTCCTCCTCCTGTTTACTCTTGCTTGTATTTCTAGACTCTTTACAGCCCTGTCTGCAGCCCGAAGGCGTTCCTTGTCTAAAGAAAGCATCGCTCGTTGTTGTGTTCGTAGATTTTGCTACCATTTTCTTCAGTTGCAGTTACTGCAACACTGTTCCAAAAGGTGGTCATGTATGAACACTTATCACATTTCAGTTGTATTTCACTAGCAAGTCCTACGTGCTTTATTATGGAGAGTTCCAGACCAACTTCACTACAATGAATACATCTTACACAGTTTTAAAAAATTCCTTTGAGAACCCACATATCAAATATTTCATTCACATCCGATTCGCCCATAAAACATTCATAGTTTTCATTCATTGAAAAAAGCTTCTTCTGTGAAGTATTTTCTTTCCCACTTTGACTGCTATGGGCAGGTGTACTTGAGAGGTTAGGTTCACTCACTTGGTTATCGTCTTTATTGTTTACAGTAATAACACATACCTTTCGCTTTCCAACATTTCTCCTTTTCTTAAAAGTCTTCAGAGGATTTCTAATAACTTTACTTTTACTCAATATTATACTTCAACAAAACAGAGACTCAAGAAACAGAATTAATTACGAATATTTTCGAGATAACGACAGAGTAAATAAACATGAAACAATCGACAATCACACCAGCGATATATATTGAACCATGACAGGTTAGCCACAACACATACTTTATCTCACATCACTAAAATGTACCTGATGAACACGGACGTTAATAATAACACCATTTGACAGCAGTTTAACAGCGCCACAGTGGGTCACGCCCATGTAGAACACATTTCAAAAAAAATTTAAAAATAGTTGTAGTCTTCGGAATTAAATAAATTATATATCTATTAAAAGGTAATAGTCTGCAGATTCAGAAAACGCAAAAAAGTAAAAATTGAACTTTTCATGATTTTGAGCCTTTCCGGATCCCGTTAAATACACTCCTGGAAATTGAAATAAGAACACCGTGAATTCATTGTCCCAGGAAGGGGAAACTTTATTGACACATTCCTGGGGTCAGATACATCACATGATCACACTGACAGAACCACAGGCACATAGACACAGGCAACAGAGCATGCACAATGTCGGAACTAGTACAGTGTATATCCACCTTTCGCAGCAATGCAGGCTGCTATTCTCCCATGGAGACGATCGTAGAGATGCTGGATGTAGTCCTGTGGAACGGCTTGCCATGCCATTTCCACCTGGCGCCTCAGTTGGACCAGCGTTCGTGCTGGACGTGCAGACCGCGTGAGACGACGCTTCATCCAGTCCCAAACATGCTCAATGGGGGACAGATCCGGAGATCTTGCTGGCCAGGGTAGTTGACTTACACCTTCTAGAGCACGTTGGGTGGCATGGGATACATGCGGACGTGCATTGTCCTGTTGGAACAGCAAGTTCCCTTGCCGGTCTAGGAATGGTAGAACGATGGGTTCGATGACGGTTTGGATGTACCGTGCACTATTCAGTGTCCCCTCGACGATCACCAGTGGTGTACGGCCAGTGTAGGAGATCGCTCCCCACACCATGATGCCGGGTGTTGGCCCTGTGTGCCTCGGTCGTATGCAGTCCTGATTGTGGCGCTCACCTGCACGGCGCCAAACACGCATACGATCGTCATTGGCACCAAGGCAGAAGCGACTCTCCTCGCTGAAGACGACACGTCTCCATTCGTCCCTCCATTCACGCCTGTCGCGACACCACTGGAGGCGGGCTGCACGATGTTGGGGCGTGAGCGGAAGACGGCCTAACGGTGTGCGGGACGGTAGCCCAGCTTCATGCAGACGGTTGCGAATGGTCCTCGCCGATACCCCAGGAGCAACAGTGTCCCTAATTTGCTGGGAAGTGGCGGTGCGGTCCCCTACGGCACTGCGTAGGATCCTACGGTCTTGGCGTGCATCCGTGCGTCGCTGCGGTCCGGTCCCAGGTCGACGGGCACGTGCACCTTCCGCCGACCACTGGCGACAACATCGATGTACTGTGGAGACCTCACGCCCCACGTGTTGAGCAATTCGGCGGTACGTCCACCCGGCCTCCCGCATGCCCACTATACGCCCTCGCTCAAAGTCCGTCAACTGCACATACGGTTCACGTCCACTCTGTCGCGGCATGCTACCAGTGTTAAAGACTGCGATGGAGCTCCGTATGCCACGGCAAACTGGCTGACACTGACGGCGGCGGTGCACAAATGCTGCGCAGCTAGCGCCATTCGACGGCCAACACCGCGGTTCCTGGTGTGTGCTGTGCCGTGCGTGTGATCATTGCTTGTACAGCCCTCTCCCAGTGTCCGGAGCAAGTATGGTGGGTCTGACACACCGGTGTCAATGTGTTCTTTTTTCCATTTCCAGGAGTGTAGTTCAAGGAGTCCCTCTACCAGTTATTTGTTAGACTCAATTTCTTCAGGTCTAGTTGTCCTGAAGATTCTGTATCTTTTACTCTCTAATGCCATGCATTCGAAGATTAGGAGTAATGCAGTTTCTTCAACCTCATCACAGATCCTACGTTTAGGGTTCTCTTCCATTATACCCATAGTGTCTAGGTGTTTTTTGAAATTCCCACGGCCGGTCATCAGTCCAGTGATGAGTTTGATCTCTTTCCTTTTCAATGCCAGGATTACAGAGCTTCTATTAAAACATGGCTTGGGAATCATTACCATACCATGTTTCTGTTTATGGACCTTGGTCCAATATCCTACGTGCTGTTTCCTAAGCCAGTTCCGTAGTTCTAATTTGATCATAGCCTTGTTGATTGTCAGGACAGGTTCCGGTCCAATAAATGGAGTTGTTGCCCCCATCCTAGTCAATCTATCGGCTTGTTCATTGCCACAGATTCCTGAGTGGCCAGGGACCCACAATAGGTTTACCCTGTTGCTACCCCCTAGCTCCGCCAGAGCCCTGTGGCAATCTGCAACAATCTTAGATCTTGTTACAGGAGCTGCCAATGATTTCAGTATTGCCTGGCTGTCTGAATAGATGTAGATGCTACACTGTTTGTAGCACCTACGCATATTCTCCTCCACACATGCACTGATTGCACTA
The DNA here is from genome assembly GCF_023864345.2 of Schistocerca serialis cubense. Taxonomy (NCBI): domain Eukaryota; kingdom Metazoa; phylum Arthropoda; class Insecta; order Orthoptera; family Acrididae; genus Schistocerca; species Schistocerca serialis. Next base: position 1,256,762,651 of record NC_064638.1, on the reverse strand, counting down.
ATTTCAGCTTGGAATACAGAGGCCAGTTTCCCTAGCGAGATGATGCTCTCCAGTCTTGGCTGAACCCCATACACCCTTGCCCCAACGCCTTGGTCTGTTTTCGACCCAAACGATGTCCCCCATACGGTGTCGAACAGTTTTTTCCCACTGCTCCTTACTTCCAATTATTATGTTGTAAGGCTTGTCGAAGCAGTTGGGAGTTATTATATAGTCATCAGGCATTTTCCCAGCCATTGCTATATTTACCTCACTCACTATGTTAGTGTGTGATTCTGGATATCCGAATGAGACCCAGTTTTTGCCAGTTTTAAGTCTGTGTGCCCGAGCTGCTGCCTCCAGCTTGACCCAAAGGTGAAGTGGAGGCATATCCAGCATGACTTCCATTCCAGCGGTTGGAGTGCTGCTAATTCCGCCCGTTATGGCTAAGCAGGCCAGTCTCTGCACCTTAGCAAGCTTCTTAGCAGCAACCCACTGTTGTACCTTCTTCCACCACGCTGCGGCCCCATAGGAAATCCTAGGTCTAACCACTGTGGTGTATATCCAGTGGATATCCCTGGGGCATCGGCCCCAGTTTTTGCCACAAGCCCTCCTAGTACTCACTAGACTAGTTTTTGCCTTGGAGCAAATGCTCTTAATATGAGGGGTCCAAGTTTGCTTCTCATCCAAGGTTACCCCGAGATATTTCTCTATCCCCTTCACAGGTAGAATTTCATAGAAGAGCTTTAGATTCCAACTTGGGTGTTGAATATGTCTCTTCATAAATGGCATCACAACAGTCTTCTTAGTATTAACTCTCAGATGCTGTGGTGATCCTGCAGGTGACCATAGTAAGCCAGTATGTAGGGGACATGTGGAGTGGTCTGATGCTCACACTGTTTCGGAGAGACACAGTGGTACTACCCTGGTTCCAAGTTTCGAGGAGCCTCAGGGTATTACTTCAGGTCACTTGCAGTAATCACTAAGAGAATTCTGATGGCGCAGCAGAACATAATGGACATCCTGCATCCTAACGTGTTCCATCTCATGCGACAATGTCATGGCGCCATTTTTCAAGAGGACAATGGTCGTCTACATTTGGATCGTATCTCTGCGAACTGTCTACGTGATGCTGAGTTACTCCCACTGGCAGCCCGGCGACTTGGTTCCTCCCCGATCGATACAATATATATGGAAGCAACTCCGACGTTAGCTCTGCCCCAGTGCCAGGATCTAGGATATGATGGACCAGTTACAACATTTCTCGCTCAGCGTGCCCCTTAGAAGAGGATACATCGGCTTCACGACACTCTTGCCAACCGAATCAGTGTGTGCAACCAGCCCATTTGGCTCGTATTGATAAGTGGGTTCATACTGCCAACTGCTTTGTAAATCTCACACGATTTTGTAATCAGTGCAATAAGATCACTTACCTTCTCAACTCGTGAAGTTTCATGTCGTTTCATCCTCGCGATGCTTAACTTTTCTTGTCAGGCTTTGCCGTTAAAATATGTGCTCCACTGATATTTCTTTACTGTAGGTAAAACTAAAGTCATAATTGTAGGACAGATAGAAAACTATTTTCCAGCCAAATACCTCAAGAGTATTATCCACCATTTGGGAAATGCGATCAATGTCGCGTCTTGAAGCGACAATTCCTTCGGCATACATCCCACACTGCACGTGGTAGATAAGGTGAATATCACATGCTTCGAGGTTGGAAAAAGGCATTACGGCGAATAGCCTAGCAAGAAGGTGCCAAGTTTACGGCTGGGAGTAATGTAAGCTCTCACCCGTAATTTTAAGCCAAAATAATTGTTTTCCTATGGATTTGCTATCGGACCTTTAAGGAAGAGACTTATATCAGACCACGACCGATAATGAAAACTAATCTGCAGCAAGACCGTGTCTTGTCTGTAATGATCTGCCATACAATTGACTGTAAATAGGGGTAGGAGTTTGCTGGAATACATGATTATGTTGTTTCAAGCAGTTTATTCAACTTCCAGCTATAGAAACTGGCCTAGCCACGTATCACTCATTCACCTTGATGAAAATGGCACATCCAAAATATTAGTCTGCAAAGCCATGGAGTATTTTACGTTCTTGCTTCAACTGAATACGCCTCTCAACACCCTTTTAAATACCTTACACTTTAATTTCAAGTACTCCTGTCTATCGAACCTTTCAGTAAGTGTTTACTCGACCGACTCCATCTCACTATTGGCCTCACGCGCTCTTCCGCTTAGCATTGCCGGCGCGACACGACAGCGTCCACAGGAAAGGGCGCGAAACGACAGAAACTTCTAGAAGTCAAGGTTCGTCGTCTAGTGTCTTGCTGCTACGTAGCATGCTCCTAAGGAAATCGATTGTAGCATCGTTACACTAACTGAAACATCTTAAGGAAAGCACTCATCTGTGCAGATTACTTTTTTCGGTTGAAATATCTTCTTCTTGTATAAATAGCCAGAATATCAATTTAAATATGCCCTCTGAAGATTTTCATGCCTAACACAACAATTCACTGAGTTTATTAATTCTGAGTAATAGGGGGACCTGATATCCTGGCAATCTTTTTAATCCAGTTACGTATTCTTTTACAGACTATAGCAGTAATAAGTGTCAACAGTGGGTAGTATTATTTCAAGTTGATACAGAGTTTCTAAGACTCACACTCTCGCGATGAACGTGGGTGATGCTTTATTCTTTTGGCGACTTTTCTGAGGCAAAAATTCGATGTCAAATATGTTATTAATTTCCTTTCTCATAATAAAAATATCCAAATTGTTCACGTTTGTAATGGGATATGTGAATATCAGAAGCGAGAGTGGCTGCTCAATAACCTTATTTTACTACTTTGACTTACTTCGTTAGGTAGCAAACCAGATCCAGTACCAAGTTGTGTTATGTTACAGACTTTGAAATATGCTTATGAGATGTCTTGGTTATCGTCTTTTATACACAACTGTCCAAAGAAAATAACCTGATACGTCCTAATGAAAACTAGAATTTATTTCAGGTTTCACAGAACCTTAAATACAATTCCAAAGTATCAATGATACAATCTTCAGACAAAAATAAATGGGGAAATAATTAACAAATAGCCATATTCACGTGAGTTGCTGCAATTATAGGCTGATAATATCTAAAACTGGAAAATCACATATTTATTCTGGTTTTCTAAAAGACTAGTCAAATATTCTCGACCAACTGTCAGAGTTACGATATCTAGTGTCCAATTTACGTATCAATAAATACACTAAAGCCACAAAACTTGCCAATTACTTCCGTCAAGAAATGAAATCATATAGCACGTAAAATGCATAACGCCAATATATTAAATATTTTTCAGTGTGTCTGATTCGTTATTTTTTATGAGTGGACTATGCACACTAAATTTCAGTATAGGAACCACCTTCTCAGTTGGAACTTATTGCCATATTAAATATATTGATTAATAAGAAAATAGTGTAAAACAGATACAGTGAAAATGATAGCCGGCCGGAGTGGACGAGCGGTTCTAGGCGCCATAGTCTGGAACCACGCGACCGCTACGGTCGCAGGTTCGAAACCTGCCTCGGGCAGGGATGTGTGTGATGTCCTTAGGTTAGTTAGGTTTAAGTAGTTCTAAGTTCTAGGGGACTGATGACCACAGATGTTAAGTCCCATTGTGCTCAGAGCCATTTTTGAAAATGTTAATAATAATATGTACAAAATTAGCTATTTAAAATAAAATGAAACTAACAAACATACTCCGCAGAAGTTCTAGTGCCAGAGCGTTGAGTAAGGTCGACAAGGGGCAGCGTTGACGCACCGATCTGAAAATCGGGAGGAATTGCGTAAGACGCGCTTTGACCAGCACCTTGGAAGTCGCCCCTCGGAGGAGACGCATCACGCCGTCTGTGAATTGCTGTAGGTACTGCATGTGTTGGAGAACGGACGTTACGTACGCGTGATCCACTCAATCGAAAGCTTGGCTAACATGTAGTGATGCCAGCGCTAGGGCTGGTATGACACGGATCCACACAGTGCAGTGTGGATGTTATTGATACCCCTAGGGAAGCCTGATCTCGTGAGATGACGTGAGGCAGGGTCGGTAGTATTTGTTTTGCTAATAGTGTGGTAAATACAGGGTGTTTCAAAAATGACCGGTATATTTGAAACGGCAATAAAAACTAAACGAGCAGCGATAGAAATACACCGTTTGTTGCAATATGCTTGGGACAACAGTACATTTTCAGGCGGACAAACTTTCGAAATTACAGTAGTTACAATTTTCAACAACAGATGGCACTGCAAGTGATGTGAAAGATACAGAAGACAACACAGTCTGTGGGTGCGCCATTCTGTACGTCGTCTTTCTGCTGTAAGCGTGTGCTGTTCACAACGTGCAAGTGTGCTGTAGACAACATGGTTTATTCCTTAGAACAGAGGATTTTTCTGGTGTTGGAATTCCACCGCCTAGAACACAGTGTTGTTGCAACAAGACGAAGTTTTCAACGGAGGTTTAATGTAACCAAAGGACCGAAAAGCGATACAATAAAGGATCTGTTTGAAAAATTTCAACGGACCGGGAACGTGACGGATGAACGTGCTGGAAAGTTAGGGCGACCGCGTACGGCAACCACAGAGGGCAACGCGCAGCTAGTGCAGCAGGTGATCCAACAGCGGCCTCGGGTTTCCGTTCGCCGTGTTGCAGCTGCGGTCCAAATGACGCCAACGTCCACGTATCATCTCACGCGCCAGAGTTTACACCTCTATCCATACAAAATTGAAACGCGGCAACCCCTCAGCGCCGCTACCATTGCTGCACAAGAGACATTCGCTAACGATATAGTGCACAGGATTGATGACGGCGATATGCATGTGGGCAGCATTTGGTTTACTGACGAAGCTTATTTTTACCTGGACGGCTTCGTCAATAAACAGAACTGGCGCATATGTGGAACCGAAAAGCCCCATGTTGCAGTCCCATCGTCCCTGCATCCTCAAAAAGTACTGGTCTGGGCCGCCATTTCTTCCAAAGGAATCATTGGCCCATTTTTCAGATCCGAAACGATTACTGCATCACGCTATCTGGACATTCTTCGTGAATTTGTGGCGGTACAAACTGCCTTATACGACACTGCGAACACCTCGTGGTTTATGCAAGATGGTGCCCGGCCACATCGCACGGCCGACGTCTTTAATTTTCTGAATGAATATTTCGATGATCGTGTGATTGCTTTGGGCTATCCGAAACATACAGGAGGCGGCGTGGATTGGCCTCCCTATTCGCCAGACATGAACCCCTGTGACTTCTTTCTGTGTGGACACTTGGAAGACCAGGTGTACCGCCAGAATCCAGAAACAATTGAACAGCTGAAGCAGTACATCTCATCTGCATGTGAAGCCATTCCGCCAGACACATTGTCAAAGGTTTCGGGTAATTTCATTCAGAGACTACGCCATATTATTGCTACGCATGGTGGATATGTGGAAAATATCGTACTATAGAGTTTCCCAGACCGCAGCGCCATCTGTTGTTGAAAATTGTAACTACTGTAATTTCGAAAGTTTGTCTGCCTGAAAATGTACTGTTGTCCCAAGCATATTGCAACAAACAGTGTATTTCTATCGCTGCTCGTTTAGTTTTTATTGCCGTTTCAAATATACCGGTCATTTTTGAAACACCCTGTATCTTCATGTCGCAGTTGACGAGTGTTAAAGAGCAGTAATCTTGTATTCGAGGCCCACCTTTAGGTTTGTGAACCGCAATATTTATTCCTTCAACAAAGGCCGCGGGGAGCCACACCGCAGGAGACATAAGCTCAGGACAGATGTCTGTCAACTTGAGAGCCAGTAAATACTGGAAAGTTCTATAAAATTCTAGAGGGAGCCTGTCGGGGCCAGGGGAATTGTTCCCCGCTCCTTTGTCTATGGCGTCGATAACTTCGTCTTCTGCAATTTCGTTCAGTAATTCAGTTTGTAAATCCTGTAGGACAATGGCAATGAGCAGTCCACGACGGAGCGGTGGCCCTGTTTGTCATCTCGCCCATCATGCTATGGCGCCACCACCCGGAAAGTTTGACACGTTTGCTGTTGGAGTCCTTCACTCGGACCTCCCTTATGCCCCCACTGACGTCAAGACATATGCCCACCCTTCTACTACTTCGGGCACTTTTACATTGAACACAGTTATGTACGTATCGCAGTACCGCCTACGCAACAGGCGTCGACGCGGTATATACATCGCATCCTACAGCAGAGGTGCCCATCAAGTATCGTGGAGGATAAAAACCCTCAGGTTAATTGGAAGGTGGTGTGGCGGACGATGCACGCGGTTACGCCGGATTCAGATGTCCGATCCACATGGTACACCATAGTCAACGGTAAACAGATCACCCAATCACGCCTTGGACAAGATCAATATGGCGGACTCGCCTCTATGTGGTAGACTGCGGAATACCGGACACAGACGAGCACCGTCTCACATCTGGCGTGGCTGAAGACGTATGGCACTTGACGGGACAAATTTTGTCGTATTTTCTGCGACTGAGTCCGGAACACATCACACCTCGGCTTTTACTACTTCCGGATGAACAGTATTTCCCGCGCGCAAAAAGCAACGCAGTCAGGTGGGTCCGTGGGCATGAGGACAATACTTATTTCACGATGGACCAAAAGAAATATTGGACTTTTGGAACTACCTACAAGAACGTCATTGCTAGATTGTACGGAACCCAAAATATGGAAGATATTTTTATAATTTCTTAAGGAGTGGCCTAAGGTATGAGAAGACACCCATTGACTGAGCTGACAAGAACATGTCCGATTGTTGGTGGAAAAACATACGACATGCGCTAGACGTACCTGGAATATGAAGCGTACGGAGAGTAGCGACACACCCTTCTGCATCGTGTACGAAGCACATTTTTTGCTTCCCCGCATACATTACCTCTGTGTAGGAAAGCACCGAGATATTTGTTTTGTTTACTCAGAGCACTATGCGGTGCTAGGTACATTTATTTTCGTTATGGTACAAAGTAAATACAGATTACAAATATACTAAAATAAATAAATAAATAAGAAAGTCCCTCAACTGATTTTTTCCTCACCACCCCTGATACCTTGACACCCGAGGAGGACACTGTAGCCAACCTCGGGTTACGACCCCTACCCACTCTGCCCTCCCTTCCATGCTCCCCTCCACTAAAAAGAAATGATGAAATGTAATAGTCTTTCGGTACCTGTATTTTATCCTTACTTCCTTAAAAACAAAAAAAAGGTAGAACACTTACTCGTGAAAGGCAAAGGTCCCGAATTCGAGTCTCGGGTCCCGGACTGGCACACTGTTTTAATCTGGCAAGAAGTTTCATATCAGCGCACACTCCACCGCAGAGTGGAAATTTCATTCTGTTAACATTTTTGATCCGATGAGTAATTTTTGAAATATTTCAATGTCTTCAGTTAAAATTAATATCCCGTATATTCTGAAAGTGCAGTTAAAATGCTTAAAAAATGCTTAAATCGCTGATATGATACCTGCAAAATGACTGCAGGAAAACACCAGATATTATTCTTATTGCTCGTAGGGCAACCGGCCAGGATCGAATCCACCTGGCGGATCAGAGACAAAGGCCACTATGGCCATCAGCCTGGATGTGGCTTTTAGGCGCATTCCGTATTCGACTAGGCGATTAATGGGCTGACAGCCACGTTCCGCATCAGATACACTATGCGCAAACATTTCTAGAACGTTCTCACACTTTCACATGGACACGCCAGCCACACACAGATGAGCTACACAGATTCTATCTGGGGGGAGATTGGATGGTGACACGAAGCTCATCCAGTCACCTTCTAACTCTCTTTAATCAGTCTTCTAACTGCATTCATGTGGTCCACTACGAATTCCTCTCCTGTGACAACCCTTTAATCTCAGAGTAGCAACTGCAGCCTACTTCCTAAGTTATTTTCTGGTTGTATCCCTATCCAACAATTAACATGCCGACCCCATAAATATAAGGGATAATTCCGAGGAAAAACAAGAATTCTAAGTGACCGCATAAAATGATTCCGTATGACATTATTTACTGGAAACAAGCAAAATATGTTATGAGGTTGATCCGTTCGTTTCCAAGTTTAGAAATTATAAGAAGTGCAAACATGGTTGTTTGAGAAGCTGAGTGATATTCTTCTTCCAGTTGAAGTTTTCGTCAGTATGTACTAGGTGATCAAAAAGTCAGTATAAATTTGAAAACTTAATAAACCACGGAATAATGTAGATAGGGAGGTAAAAATTGACACATATGCTTGGAATGACATGGGGTTTTATTAGAGCCTAAAACAAAAAAACAAAGTTCATAAAATGTCCGACAGATGGCGCTGGACAGCAAAACGTCAGTGACTGCGCATGACAATCGTGTATAAAAGGAGCTGTAATGAGAGAGATAATCAGTGATTTAGTGAAGCGGGGGCATTTGTGGTGTGGGCGTTTCAAAATATGGCGGAAGATGACGATTGTTTGAGTAACACTTCGTCAATGTTTACCTCACATCGCGTCTTCCACACATAACCCGTGTCCTTCCAATACCGTCTCGACTTCTATTAGAGGCATTTGGAGCCTACTTCAGTACAGACATTCTCTTCAAAGTCAGTTATGAGTCACTGACAATTCCTCCAGAAAGCCCAGAAAGAGGAGGTCTTGGACTAGACCATGTCCACGACGGAGTGCTTTCTTCCAGGAGTCATCTCTTCCAGGAGTGCTAGGTCTGCTAGGTCTGCAGGAGAGCTTCTGTGTTCTGTGAAGTTTGGAAGGTAGGAGACGAGGCACTGGGGGAATTAAAGCTGTGACCACGGAGCGTGAGTCGTGCTTGTGTAGTATAGATAGTAGAGCACTTGCCCTCGAAAGGCAAAGGTCTTGAGTTTGTCCCGGTCTGGCACGCAGTTTTAATCTGCCAGGAAGTTTAAAAAAAAAAGTTTTAATCCAATTCGTTTGTCTCCGGGGGGGGGGGGGGGGGGGGCATCCAGCTTTCCCACACTCGACCTGCCATCCCACTGCGCGCTTGGGTGGGGGGCACCTTTGAATTCTTCAGTGGGACCTCCGTTTTTTATTGCAGATTACGATTCTGCGGAAAAATCTGCATACATTTTGTCTGAAGCATTTTCTTCCTTTCGCCACAGATGGCTCTGTCATCGGAGGAAATGAAACGGGTAGAAAATCGTAATGCTACTCAATAGCCCTTGAATATCCAGTGGCACATGTCAACCCACCTCAATGCTGCGAGGGTACTACAGGCCAGTATTTCATAATTACTATCTGGCAAGCCCATTCGGAACGTTGTATTCCTTAGACATATCGAACAGGGGACTACCCGACCTACCACTATGGCGGAGGCCCAAGTCGAACGCTATTCTTATTTTCCAATTAGAGTTAGTGCTCAAACTTAGTACCACCAAATTCAATACGTTTACTGATCCGCTTTTCAAGCGACTGGACAAAGGACAGAACCATATCAGGAATGTCAGCACAAAATGCATGTCTTCAAAGGCCTCTTGCCACTTGCTGGTACACCTTATCTTTTAAATATCCTCACAGAAAGTTATGCGGCGAAGTCACATCCGGCGACCTAACTAGGCAGTTGATAGGGCCACCTCTGCCAATCCACCGACCTGTGCAAACACTGGCCTAACATCACCTGTGCTTCAGTTGCGTAATTCACCAGGCAACTGACATGCTAAAATCACATATGTTGTCTAACGTCCAGGACAACATTCTGCAGTAGTGACGGTCCATTCAACGTTCTGTCGATAAAATACGGACCGAAGAGTATGTTCGCATAATGCCACAACATACATTAACCTACCAAGAACGTTTAAGGTCAAACTTGCCGCAACCTATGGGGACTGTCTACACTCCAGTAATGCTTGTTATGGCGGTTAACGCTACCATGGTTTGTAAATGTAGGATCATCGGAAAATTGTACCTCTCCAAAGAACGTGGAGGTCGTTTGCATTTGTTGTCATGCCCATCCCGATTATGGAAATCGGCGCCATGAAGTTCTTGATGCAGTGAGACATAGCATGGATGATACTTAAGATGATGCAGTATTGTGACAATACTGCCTACGGACATACCGGAATCGCGGTATGATTTCCCAGGCGCTTATCCCTAAGCTGTGGTGCATTCCCGCTAGTAAAGATGTTTCACTAGTTTCTCCTATAACACGTTTGCTTCGTTTCCTTTTGCCGGTCTGTACGCTGCCATCAGGCATAAAGCTCTTCACAACCTTGTAAAACACTGCAAATCAGAATCATTTCAATTTTTTCTTCTGTGGTTCCAACATTCATCGTCCACTTGCACGCCTGTTCTCCAAATGACAGGTAGTTGTCCTGGCAAAAAATACGAGGGCAGTTCAGTAAGTAATGTAACACATTTTTTTTCTGAAACAGGGGTTGTTTTATTCAGCATTGAAATACACCAGGTTATTCCCCAATCTTTTAGCTACACAACACTATTTTTCAACGTAATCTCCATTCAGCGCTACGGCCTTACGCCACCTTGAAATGAAGGCCTGTATGCCTGCACGGTACCATTCCACTGGTCGATGTCGGAGCCAACGTCGTACTGCATCAATAACTTCTTCATCATCCGCGTAGTGCCTCCCACGGATTGCGTCCTTCATTGGGCCAAACATATGGAAATCCGACGGTGCGAGATCGGGGCTGTAGGGTGCATGAGGAAGAACAGTCCACTGAAATTTTGTGAGCTCCTCTCGGGTGCGAAGACTTGTGTGAGGTCTTGCGTTGTCATGAAGAAGGAGAAGTTCGTTCAGATTTTGGTGCCTACGAACACGCTGAAGTCGTTTATTCAATTGCTGAGGAGTAGCACAATACACTTCAGAGTTGATCGTTTGACCATGGGGAAGGACATCGAACAGAATAACCCCTTCAGCGTGCCAGAAGACTGTAACCATGACTTTACCAGCTGAGTGTATGGCTTTAAACTTTTTCTTGGTAGGGGAAGTGGGTGTGGCGCCACTCCATTGATTTCCGTTTTGTTTCAGGTTCGAAGTGATGAACCCATGTTTCATTGCCTGTAACAATCTTTGACAAGAAATTGTCACCCTCACCCACATGACGAGCAAGCAATTCCGCACAGATGGTTCTCCTCAATCTTTATGGTGTTCGGTTAGACAACGAGGGACCCAGCGGGAACAAACCTTTGAATATTCCAACTGGTGAATAATTGTGACAGCACTACCAACAGAGATGTCGAGCACTGAGTTGTTTGATGGTGATCCGTCGATCATCTCGAACGAGTGTGTTCGCACGCTCCGCCATTGCAGGACTCACAGCTGTGCACGGCCGGCCCGCACGCGGGAGATCAGACAGTCTTGCTTGACCTTGCGACGATGATGACACACGCTTTGCCCAACGACTCACCGTGCTTTTGTCCACTGCCAGATCACCGTAGACATTCTGCAAGCGCCTATGAATATCTGAGATGCCCTGGTTTTCCGCCAAAAGAAACTCGATCACTGCCCGTTGTTTGCAACGCACATCCGTTACAGACGCCATTTTAACAGCTCCGTACAGCGCTGCCACCTGTCGGAAGTCAATGAAACTATACGAGGCGAAGCGGGAATGTTTGGAAATATTCCACAAGAAATTTCCGGTTTTTTAAACCAAAATTGGCCGAGAAAAAAATGTGTTGCATTACTTATTGAATTGCCCTCGTATTACACAACTATTGTAACGTTTAGAGTCGCCAACCTTCGCCTTCACGTTACGTGAGCTCTAGTCGCAGTGTACCGGTACTGCCTGTTATGATACATCGTAGTAGCTACACGAACTCGATGGCGCGTCGATTAGTCCCCTTTTCGATATGTCGGAGGAATACAACGTTGAGAAATACGTTTTCAATTACACATTATGAAGTACTGGCCAGTCCTAGCCTCGCAACAACGAGGTGGGGTCCCAAATGTCATTGGACATTCAAGGGCCGTTGTACCCATTTCTGTTCCTCCGATTACAGCGTCATCTGTGGCGAAACGAAGAAAATGCGTCAGACAAAACATTTGTAGATTTTGCCGCAGAACCGTAGTCTGCAATAAAAAACGGGGTTCCCATTGAGGATTTCAAATCTGCCTCTTCCCCCCCCCCTCCCCCCCCCCCCACCAAAAAAAAAATTCCTTGCGTGGGTGGCAGGATGAGTTTGGTATCTTTGGATGGCCCTCTCCGAGAAAACGAATTGAAATTATAACAGTTCTTTATCCGATATGTAGTATTCTTGATACTTCAATGCCATCAGCTACAATGAACACCCTATATTCCAACGAATTCGTTGTAAATAATCCTCCACAATATGAGAAGAACAGTGATGTGATGGCCATACATAAAACTTCAGGATAAAACCTAACATTTGTTTTTCATTATCAGAACTGTCAGTGGTTCAGAAAAGAGCTGAAAGTGCTTCAAGAGAAATTTTTCATAATTTGAACTTTTAAATTTAAACCTATATCATTTCTTCTAGGCAAATTATGTATCATAGGAAAACGATTATGTAAAATATGTAACCTCAACAGGAATAGTTTTTAAGTTGTGACGATGCTAATTTCTGGTGACAATTTTTCTTTTCTTTTCCTTCTTTCCACTGCATACATACATCGTTGTTATTCAGATTATTTTTTGTTTTGTCCTATAATATGAAATGTAACTTAACTTACATTACAATATGAAACTCTTGTTGACAAATTTATTCTTATTTTTGATTATACAAACGTTGCGTTTTTCTTAATCTTTCTTTGTGATACTTCTGTTAAACGCAAAATTTAAAAGTAAATGTAATGTATAGAACTGTTCCACGAATAGTGATGCGAGGGAAATATCGATAGTCGCAGTCCAGCATAGACGGTCAGTGTGTGTGCGACAGCTAGTCCGCGCGGGTATGTCATGTGTAACATGTCGGTACTGCATGAAATAAAAAACACACGCAAATATACTGCCGAGCTCATGACGCAAACTTTATGAAACAAACTGTTAGACTGTTTGAATACTGCAAGCTTCGTGGAGCAGTGACAATGTACACGGAAGTAGACAATGATGGTTGTTATTACAACAAAAGTTGTGTGCAACTATGTTACTTGTTTTCTGTTTCCAACATAATGGAGTTCCACGCTTGTTAAACCGTTAACAATCGCTGCAGTAGCTGTTAAACCATCTTCCTGATGTGAAACTCGTTCGCCAAAATTGTGAATTCGCAAAGCTCATTGGCATGATAAAAACGGACGAACTAACTTCAACGAACAGTGGGTGGGAATGGATATTACATTCTGTCGAAGCTGTTGTCTAACGGTGACTGTTACAGCGTGTGCGTCAGTACAGCTGATGCTGTTTGGATTGGAATCCATTAGTGTACACTAATAGATTCCAATCCAAACAGCATCAACAATTCCTACCGACCGGCCTATGTTAAAAATGAGATGGCTGAAGAACAGTACTGCCGCCGAATGCATCACGTATCTACTTCAAATCACGCCGTGGGCACCGACGAGCAACGAAGACTTGATCAATCGTCGCCTACGCACAGATAAGCTGCAAAGCAAAACTCTCTCTATAGAGATTCAGAGAGCATTTCAGACAGTTTCTGTTGCAACTTTTATTTTGTGACAAACTTTCCGCCACCATTGCTCTTTCTATAAATAAATGTAGCTTTACAGCGAATAGTATTTACAGTTTAGTACCTGTTGACGTTGATCATCCTATTATTAGTCGCAGTGTTTACTATTTACCACCTCCGTCTTTCTCTTTATTTTATTTTGGTGGTTATTGCATGTTTTTCTACTTATCTTTTTTGTGGGGGGGGGGGTCAGTTTCTACATATATCTTTGTACCGTTTTTGTCAGGCAAATATACGTAATTAAATGTGACATACAATAAATTGCATGATATGTGGCATCCGTAATTAGCCTCCGTGCTTCGATTATTACAAGCAAGGCTATTTCCTTTTTACTGGTGCAGCGCACAAAATCGGTTGGAACTTTGAATCTGTCAACCGTGCAACTACGAGGCCTAGATCTGTATTCTGTAGATTGTCGTATTGTAGCGTAATCATGACTGAGTGTGAATTTGATTTTCTTGGTCATAACTGAGCAATATTAAAGCATGTTCCCATTGTTCTTTACAAAGAGATCACAGAATTGTGCCATACATATACTTCTGGAATTGTTTACTAAATGCCGACTCAGCTTATTTCAGTCACTTCGATAGCGAAACGGGTCCACTGAGTCTAAGATGATCAAAATTTGCTTCGCAACATTTTTCCACGTTAAATGTTCAGATAAATTCGTTTATAAAAATTTCGCCAAGTAGATCCCTTAGAACCAGATCCTTTATAAAGTGTAATTAAGCGAGCAGTAATGAAAAATAGCACGTTTATTAATGTTAAAACTAATGATGTATACTGTAATCTGACTCGTGACACGTCATTTCGACAGAGAAATAGTTCAAATGATCTCCGCAAAGTGTAACTATCTTCTTCCTAACTAACTAAATACAGGAAAACGTCAGGTTTCAATTCAGGAGAGGAAGATCGCCCCATTATTACTTACTTTATGAAGCTGGGGAAAACATTCACAGTGTCTGCAATGAACCATGACTAATGTTTATAGTTACTTCTGCTTCACTCAGTGTCATTCAGAGGTTTTCCGCTGCAGTGGCTTTCGTGGCTACAGTGTTTCATGGAGCTAATACGCGATGATGAAGAGCCCTGTCCCCAGACGCCACCCTCTCTGAGGATATCCCACTACGTTCGTAGATATTCAGCACCGTTATTCCATGAAGTATGTCAATGGTGAAACCTAGTACGTGGATACCGCCCATGGTGCGTGTTACTAGTGAGAAAGCCACCCTTAGGCTTCCTGCGAATGTGTTTGTGCTTTGTCATCTTGTTGCCAATTACGGAACATCCAGTAAACTGCCAGAAACTTGCTAATCAAGGAAAAAACTACTGGCGCCATCTTATACTTTTTCACTACGGACTGACGGCTTCGTTTCACTCATCCTGGTAAAATGTCACTAAACTTTCTGATTCCATTGGAGTTTCAATGGTACTTTTCGATTTATTGCCATTTTATTTGAGTTTATTTCAAAGGTGACAAATGTTATGGCCTTATCATGATGCAATAAACCAATTACAGTTTTATTTATTCCTAAGACCAGTTCCACCTGTCAACAAATCATCAAAATATTGTATAGAATGTTATCGTACAACTTTTAAATACGTATGAAGTCAGTGAGAAACAGTTTATATCTCGATGGGTACTTTATTAAAATGACCATTTTCGGCATATGCTTAGGCCCTTTCCAACAGCGCCGTCAAATGAAGTTTACGTCAGTCGCTGAAACTTGAGGCATAGCGCCATATAACGATCTTGCCTTGGGGACAGTTAAGTGGGAGATGTGTCTCAGAGCTGGATAGTGACAGATGGTGACACGAGACTGGATTTTTTTCTTTCTTTATTGTGATTTCATTCCCCTGCCCCATATGAGCAGGGGAGGGCTGTCAGCGGCACAATCCGCCACTCTTCAGCCGAGTGACATAACAACTGAAACAAGAATAAAATGATACATACATAAGGAGATAAAAAAGGGGAACATAAAACAGAGTAAGGGGAGAAAATGGAGGTAAAAATACACGGAGACGTTCATGGGGGACAGTTATAAAAGTCACCAGAAAGTTAAAAAAACACAGTTGGCGATTCTTAAAACACAGAGAAGACACTGAATGCGCATGCACAGGTTAAAGGTCGGCCACAGTATTAAAAAATAAAACTGCCAGGTGGGACCTGCCGAGGGAAAGGTCAGAGAGGATGGAAAAGGAGGGGAGAGCATGGGGCAGCTGGGGAAGCGGCGGGCTGAAGAGAGGAGGGGCATCAGTGGCTTCACGAAGAGGCAGGAGACACATGGGGTGGGAGAGGAAGAGGGAAGACAGGGCAGGAGGGCGTGCAGAGACACTGAATGGAGGCACAAGAGGTGGAGGGGGAGTAGGAGGGCGAAGCCGCTCAGGAGGAGGGAGGGGGAGGAGAGGGAGCTCTGAGGAGGAGGTGGGAACATAAGAAGGGTAGACGGCAGGGCGAAGCTCATCATCCGGGAGGGGTGCGATACTGGATGCACATGTAGTTTATGTATCAGCCGATAGAAGACAGTATTGGATGGGGGGACTGTGATTTTGGTTTCGATTGTGCCCACTAGAGTGCACTAAAGTGACAGAATGTTTTTCATAAACTGTTTTAGTATTTTCATAAAGTGTTATTATGTCTTTTTGTGTATGTAAAATGTTATAAATGTGTTTTAGCACTATGAATGATGCATGAGTGTGGTTTAAGGTTAATATGAAAGTAATTGTTTAACGAGTTATGTAGTGGGATTTAGTGAGGGAACATTTCGAAGAAGTGTGGATATGGACAAAGGGAATTTTTGTAGAATAGATCTGTAAAGTAAGTCTATGGTAAAGGGAAAGTTAATTCAGGTATATATAACAATAGTAAATAACTTTATGCATAAGCAAAACTTCAGCATATTAGATAATAACGTCGGTAAAAAGTGCAGTCGTTAGGTTTACTATTTTGCGATTGGTTAGTGATGAAAAGCGTGGACTGACGCGGGAGAATATTGTTTTGTTATTGGCTGTTGAGTAAACTGACCAATGGTAAGGCAATATTCTTCGCGCCCCTTTCTCTGCTGGTAGAGAAGACTTAAGAGTATTCTAGAGAGGAGTGGAAGCCTAGTCATGAAACAGTTCGGACGTATGTAGTAGTAGTTCCGATGGAAACGATAAGTTGCCAGATCTAGCAGTGTTTCATACATTAAAGGTGTTGTAAAGTGACAGCATAATTATTCCGATGGGTGTGTAGGAAGTTCGGAATTTTTTAAGAGAATTTTGTGACTAGAAAAGACATATATTCCGCGTGGCGTATTGAGCAGGTCGGTGGCTAAAAACTGTGACTGCATTTGGTTCCGACAGATTTAATATTTGGCGAGCATTATCAATCAAAAACAATCACTATTTTTGTAGCTACTACGTTTTCGGGGAATGCAACACCATAAACTTGCTAACGTGAGTGAAAGGGATTATGAGTGAGAGTGTTAAGACTAGCACGGGCTTGGCAGTGATACTTGTTCACCTAAGTTTCAGAATATATTAATTGAGGACAAAATTTCCAACCTTTTATTTGTGTGAAAACTTTCTCCCGAAACGTAGTTTAGTGACTTTAATTGCAGCCTGGTTCACGTAGAAGTACAGTAGATTTCACTCGGCTTCCCTACTGATGATCTGCTGAGACAATGTTCACAGGTAGGTGCAGGTCCGACGTAAAGGGACGGAAGAAACCGCGCCGCCGCAAACTGTAGTCAGTCGCATAAACTTTAGTCAGAATTTGTTTCCTTAATTGACAACGATTGTAAGAAGAACGTGTTGGAAATGCCTTTTACATACAAATTTCGAGTATTATTTCTACATTTGCTTTGTTGCCGAAATAATTTCTATTTTACGGTAAGCAAATGCAGTTGTTTACTCATCGGCATATGCTGACGGTGCTATAAAACAGAAAGCAGCGAGGGTTTACTATGCAAAAATATTTTGGTTAACAATTGTAGTGAACGTGCCTGTGTAGAATCGTTTTAAATATGTGAATCAAGTAGTTCTCTGATTCAAATTTACGGCAGGCATTGCGTATTGTTGTACCAGTTAGTTAACTCCCATGCGCCATGAAAGCGTATAGCGGGTATTTGTTTGAACTTGAGACAACTAAATATCTCGAAAAAGAGAGATCAGACAAGAAAAAATGTTCTACATCGAAAGTTAATATCAGTGAAGGGAACATCTGTCTCTGCTACAACTGGGCACCTCCTGGCCACCCCTCCAGCATGGAATGGGTCAATCTTGTGATTTCATTACATATTCATATTCTACCCCAAAAATACGTACTCTTTACTTAAACCACTGTTTTCCACTCATGGCAGATGGCGCTGTAATCGACAAGTATAACGTGTGCCTGTATTTACAACTAAGAAGTGACGTATTTGATTCTACATTTCATTTGCGATGTAAATATAAATCTTTATGTTCTAACCGTTGATACTGATGTCCACCACTCACCGAAATTAAGCACCCCAATGGCGAAAGGCAAGAGAATTCACCGAAATGTAGCATCCCGATGGGAACAGAAAATTGCTGCATCGACGTCCTTGTGCCTGGATCACGCTAAACATAGTTTCTAATTAAGCATTGGTACGGCTAACCATATTATACTGTACAATCAAAACTGCAACACTGAAGTAATTTTCTAACATAAATATCAACCGTTAGAACACAAAGGCCTACATTCATATCGTAAATAAAATGTGGAATCACATGCGTCGGCTCGTGATCGTGAAAACAGGCCACTACATACTTGTTAGCTGGCCGGGGTGGGCGAGCGGTTCTAGGCGCTACAGTCTGAAACCGCGCGACCGCTACGGTCGCGGGTTCGAATCCTGCCTCGGGCATGGATGTGTGTGATGTCCTTAGGTTAGTTAGGTTTAAATAGTTCTATGTTCTAGGGAACTGATGTTAAGTCCCATGGTGCTCAGAGCCATTTGAACCATACTTGTCGATTACAGTGCCATCAACCTAGAATTTAAAAAAAATGGTTTGAGTAAACCGTGGGTATTTTTTGGTGTAGAATCCGAGTGTGCGCTAAAAATTTTGTATTCCTCGCAGGAGTAGTGGTCAAGAGACGGCCAGTCGTAACAAAGTCAGATGTATACATGACGGTAGTATCTGTTCCCGAAAGAACAGTTACCGTGGATGACCATGCAGCTTTGCTAGAAATGAAATGATAATTAAATGGACACCCTAGCTGCAAACAGGCGTTGATGTACTTCATTGGGGACATGTTGAAAACGTGTGCCTCGACCGGGACTCGAACCCCGGATCTCCTGCTTACATGGCAGACGCTCTATCCATCTGAGCCACCGCGGACACAGAGGATAGTGCGTCTGCAGGGACTTATCCCTTGCACGCTCCCCGTGAGATCGACATTCCCAACATGTCCACACCACTACATTCGTAGTGTGCCTAATAGATGTTTGCCCATCATACTCATTACTCGTGGCAGATTAATCTACCAAGTCCCGTACGAGTTCGGGCATAGCCTGTGCGTTCGCACAAGAAGGTCAATGGCCGGGAAGCCATATATAGTTAAAATATGGCTTCCCGGCCATTGACCTTCTTGTGCGAACGCACACGCTATGCCCGAACTCGTACGGGACTTGGTAGATTAATCTGCCACGAGTAATGAGTATGATGGGCAAACATCTATTAGGCACACTACGAATGTAGTGGTGTGGACATGTTGGGAATGTCGATCTCACGGGGAGCGTGCAAGGGATAAGTCCCTGCAGACGCACTATCCTCTGTGTCCGCGGTGGCTCAGACGGATAGAGTGTCTGCTATATAAGCAGGAGATCCGGGGTTCGAGTCCCGGTCAGGGCACACGTTTTCAACATGTCCCCAATGAAGTACATCAACGCCTGTTTGCAGCTAGGGTGTCCATTTAATTATCATTTCAAAGTCAGATGTCTTCTTTCCTAATATAAACTTTTTACCTAGAACATTTTTTTCGTACTATATGTCGTTTTCGAGATATTTAGTTGTCTCGTGTTAAAACGGGCATCCTGTACGGTACAAAATCGAATAAAATTCCTATCCGCTATGGGTGACAAAGTACCAGTCCCAGATGTGTTCGGTAGGATTGTGCTCAGGTGGTCCAGGACCGTTATATCTGTGTAGTGTGGAGTGGTGTTCTACCTTTATCAAGCTACGCTGTACATGTGCCTGCTCATTCCATCGGCCAGTTCTCGTGCTACCTTTATCGCGTTCCACGAGAGGACACTGCCATTAGGATAAGTACGGACAGCGCCTGAAAATTTGCGACATTAGAGTGTGTCCGGGGCCAGTTAGCGCGGTAATGGGCTGTGCTCTGTGCTAGTCAGACCGGTGAATCAGCCGCTGTGGCCGGTGTCTGCTCTACTTGTTGCTTAGAGGGCTTCGTCTAAACGTCGTTAGCGGCAGCCGGGCAGAATGGCCCGTTTACCGTGGGACAGCCACTACAAACTTTTGTTTACGACGCTCTCTCGCGGCGGCGTAAACTGTTTTTACGACTTGCACGGCAACTCTGTGACTGCTACTAACAGGGGATCGTAAAACGGCAGCACCCTCTCGAAGGCCTGAGTGTATCGCTAATACTTAAGAGAATTGTCGAGAAACAAGGACCTGATTTTTCTTTCCTTGTCAGGACATACTAGCTGTATCAAATTACTGCCTGGTTCCTAACATTATAGTAAGAATTCTGCGGGATAACAGAACAATCTTGTGGTATCGTATTTCGTGGAAGAAGGAAATAATGCTCAGCGTTAAAAGTTGTTATGGAGCATACTCGAATAGAACGATAATTGATTGAAAGTAAATACCTTACCGACGTCTCAGTCAGTATCATAAACCATGCTGTATTTATCGATAACATGTGTGAGAATATACACTCCTGGAAATGGAAAAAAGAACACATTGACACCGGTGTGTCAGACCCACCATACTTGCTCCGGACACTGCGAGAGGGCTGTACAAGCAATGATCACACGCACGACACAGTGGACACACCAGGAACCGCGGTGTTGGCCGTCGAATGGCGCTAGCTGCGCAACATTTGTGCACCGCCGCCGTCAGTGTCAGCCAGTTTCCCGTGGCATACGGAGCTCCATCGCAGTCTTTAACACTGGTAGCATGCCGCGACAGCGTGGACGTGAACCGTATGTGCAGTTGACGGACTTTGAGCGAGGGCGTATAGTGGGCATGCGGGAGGCCGGGTGGACGTACCGCCGAATTGCTCAACACGTGGGGCGTGAGGTCTCCACAGTACATCGATGTTGTCGCCAGTGGTCGGCGGAAGGTGCACGTGCCCGTCGACCTGGGACCGGACCGCAGCGACGCACGGATGCACGCCAAGACCGTAGGATCCTACGCAGTGCCGTAGGGGACCGCACCGCCACTTCCCAGCAAATTAGGGACACTGTTGCTCCTGGGGTATCGGCAAGGACCATTCGCAACCGTCTCCATGAAGCTGGGCTACGGTCCCGCACACCGTTAGGCCGTCTTCCGCTCACGCCCCAACATCGTGCAGCCCGCCTCCAGTGGTGTCGCGACAGGCGTGAATGGAGGGACGAATGGAGACGTGTCGTCTTCAGCGATGAGAGTCGCCTCTGCCTTGGTGCCAATGATGGTCGTATGCGTGTTTGGCGCCGTGCAGGTGAGCGCCACAATCAGGACTGCATACGACCGAGGCACACAGGGCCAACACCCGGCATCATGGTGTGGGGAACGATCTCCTACACTGGCCGTACACCACTGGTGATCGTCGAGGGGACACTGAATAGTGCACGGTACATCCAAACCGTCATCGAACCCATCGTTCTACCATTCCTAGACCGGCAAGGGAACTTGCTGTTCCAACAGGACAATGCACGTCCGCATGTATCCCGTGCCACCCAACGTGCTCTAGAAGGTGTAAGTCAACTACCCTGGCCAGCAAGATCTCCGGATCTGTCCCCCATTGAGCATGTTTGGGACTGGATGAAGCGTCGTCTCATGCGGTCTGCACGTCCAGCACGAACGCTGGTCCAACTGAGGCGCCAGGTGGAAATGGCATGGCAAGCCGTTCCACAGGACTACATCCAGCATCTCTACGATCGTATCCATGGGAGAATAGCAGCCTGCATTGCTGCGAAAGGTGGATATACACTGTACTAGTGCCGACATTGTGCATGCTCTGTTGCCTGTGTCTATGTGCCTGTGGTTCTGTCAGTGTGATCATGTGATGTATCTGACCCCAGGAATGTGTCAATAAAGTTTCCCCTTCCTGGGACAATGAATTCACGGTGTTCTTATTTCAATTTCCAGGAGTGTATAATGATCCCTTCACTGACTATAGGAGCGTTACGTGATTTTGCAACGATACTCACAAAGATTTGCACTTGTTGCGGAATGCTTAATCAAGCGCCCACAAGCAGCAAATACAGGCTGGCCCAAAAGTTTTCGTTAACATTTTAAAACGTACAAATTTATGGAATAATGTAGGCAGAGAGGTAAAGACTGGCGCACACATTCTTGAAACGACATGGGGTTTCATTGAAAACAAAAACGAGTGCAAAACTGGCCAACAGGCGTCGCTGGAAAGCAAGCATCTAACGGAACCCGTACAAAATCTAGTGCCAACGACTTCGCGATGCGGAGAGCATTTGTGGTGCGGGCACTTCAAAGAATGGCGGAAGATGATGATTCGTTCTCTAACGTGTTTTGGACCAGCTAAGCCCATTTCACACTCCAAGGGTCTGACTGACAACACCAACAAGTAAAGAATTTGAGCTGGAAACCCAAGTGCATGACGAGAAAGTCACAGTGTGGTATGGATTTAGCACACTAGTCATGATTGGACCCTCTTTCTTCGAGGAAATTCTGGGTTGCCCCGGCGTATCGTGGTAGCTTGCAGCTTTGCAGTTCACGATCATTGTCAACCGAAGTAGATTCAGTCAGATCGCCATCTACGTTTAAAACCGCAGGCGTAGTTAATTTTCCGTACACTCCCTTACTTTGTCAACCGTACATCCATACGTACTTTATTTGTTTAGACAGGTGCTTGAATGTAAACAATGTGGTTTATTTCGTTATGTTCGATGTCATTCTTGTTCGTTTGTAATACATCTACAGTTAACTTAAATGTACTCTCTTATTCCAGAACATACCATTCGTTGATCACTTATTAATTTTGTACTTTAACGTGGGAGATTATAGAAGCATTTTGAAGTGGAACACATCACATCAACTTCAGCTTCCTGCGTGGGGCTCAAAATAAGTTATTTGCGTGAAAATCTTCCGTTGTGTTTAATTTCACGGTGGTGTAGCTGAAGGGTGGGTCTGCCAGTAGAATATTTCTGCGCACAAGTTCATTACAGGTATTCCCATTGAGTTCCAACCTGGCATGTTGTATAACCTGTGAGGCACCTTAGGGAATGCGCATAATATGCTGCATTGTGGAAAACAGACTCTCGATACCATATATTTATTCCTTGAGGTTTCCAACGTTACTTTGAACTACATTGATGAAATCGGATACTGCTTGAACACCTTTATCGAACGATAACACGCTGATACTATACTGGTTCCACCTAGCAGGTGGCGCAGCGGTTAGCACAGTGGACTCGCATGTTGAAGGATGACGGTTCAATCTCGCGTCCGTCCTTCCTGATTTATGTTTTCTGTGATTTCCCTAAATCACTTCAGCCAAATTCTCTGGATCATTCCTAAGAAAGGGCACTATCGATTTCCTTCCTCATCCTTCTCTGATCAGAGCTTGTGCTTCTTCTCTAATGATATCGTTGTCGACGGGACGTTAACACTAATCTCTTCCTCCTCCAGTACTTCCATGCTTGTGGGATACAGTTTCACATATACGACGGCGGGCAGAAAAATAAAATCTCCGAATTCCTTATGTGAAAGCTCTCAAATTGATATTCTACATCTTTGTTCTTCATGTGTCCATATTTGCAGCCCTTTGCCAATAGAGGGCTGCTAATTGTAGCGCTTAACATGGAAATGTGGAACCTAACTACGCAGGTGCGTGACGAACAGCGTGCTGTAATCAAGTTTTGAATGCGAATAATTCGTCTACGTATGGAACACCCTCCCTTCAGCAGGAATATGCCAGAAAACACACAGGGCTATGCCAGAAAACACACAGGACTATGCCAGAAAACACATAGGAGTATGACAAAAAACACAAGAGCGTTGTGCCATCTGCAACAATCCGACGCCTTGGGTTCAGTGTAATTGATCAACCTACATACAGTCCCGACTTCGCTCCATCCGATTTTCATCTTTTTTGAAAACATATGTAACACCTTCGTGGACGTTTTTTGATAGTGAGGTTGTGGCTCCATCATAAAAGTCAAACATCCTACAACGACGCTATCTACAAACTTGTCCATCGTTGAGAAAAGTGTATTCATAGAGAGTGACTTTGTGGAGAAATAAATATGTAGACATGAATATTGTAGTCATAATATAATTTCATCTTTATGCCAGCACATTTTCAGAGCAGCAAAATAGTCTCTATACAGACGAAGAATGGTGTGAGTACATGACGGCAATTGGATGTGTCTAACGTTACTGGGACTTTTCAGGTTGGAATCGTAATGCTGCGTGCCCAGAGGATGTGTTTGTACAAATTGTAACATTTCATGGGGGAGTGGGAGAAGTTTTGCACCGTCTGTCATTTAAATTTCCTTCTACACTCTCTGTTCTTTTAACTGACACGAAAGTAAAGCACGTTGTAATACGCTATCTTCAATTTAATTTCCACAAATCTGGCTATACCGAGTTTATCACGCAATCTGACTACATGTTTCAATTCAACTGCGCCAACGGATAACGCATATTAATTGTTGTATTATCATGCACCATCGAATCAAGAGATTTCATCACGCCCTAGTTCCACTGACTGAGCGCAGCTTTCTTCCTAAATAGCCACTCATGGAGTCTTACATTCATTTCGAATTGCTATATTAATTACGGGTTGATCGGAGGTCCTAATTACTGATTTAACTTGAAATATTTATTCTTTCGAATCATTTACTGACGTATACATTACTCCATTACTTAAAATATACTGTCACTCATTCTAAGAGGCTCTCTATAATCACAAAAACTCTTAAGCAACTTACTAATGCTAAATATCAAGAAAATTAGCTATCGGATACTCGTGGAAACCAAACTAAATAGTGAACACGTGAGGTCTCAAACGAAATATTCCAGCTGACACAAGTTAATTAATTTGGAAAACCACTTGTAAAAAGCAAAAGTTTTCTGCATGGCAAACTAAGCGGTGTATATTTTGTTTCCTTTGTCAGTTGTACACGCGATATCCCACGACCACAAACACACAATATGACGCCAAAGTAACTACACTGAAGCTCATAAATTAAGGATTATTGCAGAATGTGATGCCACACACCGTGGAACTACACAAAACTGGCGGTAATAGCATAGGCACATAGGGAACACAAATGACACAGATCTGTAAGTCCATGGTATTGGTGATAAGTTGAGAAAACCGTCCCGACACACTTGTGCTACAAAACGCCACTGTTTCCTGCGTATTTATCCCGACATCAGTATGGGATATGATCACCATGCACACGTACACAGGCCGCACAACGGGTTGGCATACTCTGGATCAGGTGGGGTATAGCCTCCCATTCTTGCGCGAGTGCCTGTCGCAGCTCCTGAAGTGTCCTAGGGGTTTGAAGACGAGCAACGATACGTCGACCGAGAGCATCCCAGACGCGTTCGATGGGGTTTAGGTCTGGAGAACAGGCAGACCACTCCATTTGCCTGATATCTTCTGTTTCAGGTTACTCCTCCACAGTGGCAGCTCGGTGGGGCTGTGCTTTATCATCCATCAGGAGGAAGGTGGGACCCACTGAAAAGGCGGACATACTGGTGCAAAATGACGTCCCGATACACCTGACCTGTTACAGTTCCTCTGTCAAACACATGCAGGGGTGTACGTGTACCAATCATAATCCCACCCCATACCATCAAAACACGACCTCCGTACAGGTCCCTTTAAAGGACATTAAGGGGTTAGTATCTGGCTCCTGGTTCACGCAAGATGAAAACCCAGCGAGAATCGCTGTTCAGACTATACCTGAACCCATCCGTGAACATAACCTGGCACCACTGTTCCAATGACCATGTACTGTGTTCTTGACATCAGGCTTTATGGGCTCTCCTGTGACCAGAGGTCAGTGGAATGCACCTTTCAGGTCCCCAGGTGAATAAACCATGTAGGTTCAGTCGTCTGTTAACTGTGTGTCTGGAGGCAACCCAGTGGCTGCGGTAAGGTCCCGAGCAAGGCTACCTGCAGTACTCCGTGGCTGTCTGCGGGTACTGATGGTCAGATATTGGTCTTCTTGTGGTGTTTTACTCTGTGGACGTCCCGGACTGTAGCGCCTGGACACGTTTACTGTATGCTGGAATTGTTGCCATAATCTTGAGATCACACTTTGTGGCACAGGGCCCGTGCTACGACCTGCTGTTTTTGACCAGCCTCCATTCATCCTAGAATTCTACCCCTCGTAACGTCATAAATATGTGTTCTTTGAGCCATTTTAAACACACAGTCACCATTAGCACGTCTGAAAACGTCTGCACACTTACTCGCTGCACCGTACTCTGACATGCACCAACACACCTCAGCGTATGTGGACTGCTGCCAGCGCCACCGTGCGACGACCGCAGGTCAAATGCAGCGCATGGTCATGCCCCGAGGTGATTTAAACCCGCAAACCGCCCACCAGAGCGTTGTTTCACCATGTGTCAGCATTATCCTTAATTTATGAGCATGAGTGTAAAATCCATTACCTCTCGTGGTGGCCACGTACGACAGCAACTGAAATGCAAGGTAAGTGTAAATGAAACAATCAAAATGCAGATCGATGAAGCAACATTACTTGACGCAGCAGTGATTTCAGGAAGGCAGGTCCCATGAGCTCGAGGGCAACGGCAAGAGTGCATCGTCACGCTGCCGTTCGGAAAACCTACCGTCTACCCCCACTCTTTCTAATATTACCCTGCGCTGCGCATTCACTGAATATACCAACACACAAAAACTTTGGCCAAAAGGTTATCTTGCCCAGGGAAAGCAACTAAAGAGATGGTTACAACGCTGGCTTCAGCTCTCCAGAATGGGGAGTATTTATTGTTTCACTGACTGAACCTCAGCAGCGTCAGACTGGCGAAATACCGCGGTCTGTCCTGCGTAATTATATTAGCGTTTTTGTTATGCATGTAGGTATTCCCGTTTTCATGGGTTTACTTATCGACTGTCATTTTTTACGAGGGGCGTTCAGAAAGTAAGCTCCGATCGGTCGCGAAATGGAAACGACTATGAAAATCCGATAAAGCTTTGCACAGATGTGTTGGGTAGTGTCTCTAGTATAACCCCAGTTAGCATCACGTCGCTCTTCTCATTTCTGAGCTCGCAGTGAGTGCGTAAAGATGTCTAGAAAATAGTGTCTGCCGCCAAGTACGAGGGCCTGGTGAGAAATTTCGCCTGAAGCTATGCAGCTAACATTACATAACTGTCGTGCTGTTTCGTCTTCACGACAATTCTCAGCCGCATTCTGCAGGGGCAATGAAGATGCTCCTGCATCGTTTTCAAATGGAAATGTTAGATTACCCACAATACAGTCCGCAATTGTCTCCCCCTGAGTTTCATCTCTGGTCACATGAACCGCTGTCTTTGAAGACAACATTTTGACACAGACAACGAGGTGTAGGCCAGCGTGGAGAATTGGAGGAAAGCACTGGCGGCTGCCTTCTATGATGAGGCTATTGGAAAGTTGGTACAACGCTATGACAAAAGTCTAAGTCAGAACGACGACTACGTAGAGAAGTAGCTGAAAGGTGTAGCTAATTGTTACAAGTAAAACATTTCTGATGTTCACTGTGGTTTCAATTTGGCAATCAATCGGAGCTTACTTTCTGAACAGGCCTCGTATTTGTAGTTCACTATTGCTATATGGAGATAGTGAATGGAGCTGTGGACGCTAGGAATGCAGTGCCAAGTGGAGAAATCGGAACATTTCCAACATATTCTTCTGTTTGAGTTAGATAGAGGGGTGACGCAGCGCAGGCAGACAGAAAAATTTGCCCGCTGTATTAGGATAATGCCAATTGGAAAGGGCACGGCAAGAAAATGTGTTTTTGCGTTTTATCGAGGATCGTTTTGACATAAATGACTCTCCACGATCAGGAAGATCTACGGGGATTGAAGAAGACCGTTTAAACGCGTTAATCTACAGTGATCCACCTCAGTGTACTCGAGAACTGGAAAATATGATGAACTGTGGTCATTCCACAACCGTGAGATATCTCCGTGCAACGGGGAGGTTCAAAAATAGAACGTATAGGTACCTAAGTCAAAATCACAAAAATAAGCGGGTGGCCTCTCTGCTTCCATTTCATCAGTTGCCTCGTAAACAGCACCGACCATTCCTATTCTGTATCATTATTGGCGACGAGAAGTGGTATCTTCATGTTAACGTAAGGAAAAGATAGTAACGATTGAGTCCAAACAAAACAGCAGATTTCCATACAAAGGCTTCTGCGAGACCCGAACAAACAATGTTATGCATCTAGTGGAACAACAACCGTATGGTGTGCTACGAGTTGCTTCTCCGACATGTAACCATCACAGCTGACATTTATTGTCAATAAATGAGTCATCTTGCAGACGCAGTCCAAGAACAACGACAAAGAATGTGATGCTACGCCACAATAACTTCAGCCCGCATTCTGCTGAACTAACAAGAAACACTGCACGGGTGTTGGGTTGGGAAGTCATTCCGCAACCACCTTATTCACCTGATACTGTGCTCTCAAATTTTCTCCTTTTCCGCCCTCTATCGAACAAGCTTGCAAGAAAGTTCCTTTCCGTGTGAAAATGCGCTCCGAACATGGCTTGACAATTTCTTTGCCTCAAAACCACGTGATTTCAACAACCGCGAAACATACAGTTACCCTAACATTGGCAAACTGTCGTAAATAGAGAAGGAGAATCTACTATTGATGGCTAAAGTCTCTGGTATGTCTATTTGTTGTGTTTATTTAAGTTATGGAAAAACGCTACGAATTTACAGACAGACCTAATACTACTAAATTAAAACAGGAAATGAACTCTATAGACTCCAGTAAAACATGATGAGACGTCCCCTAAGACGTGTCTTAAGCTAAACGCCGTCTTTCAGACTTTTCGAAAAGTCAAATTGTTGCCACGAGGAACATGCTAGCATAATATTGAAAAGTCTGAAAGTAGTTTGTTCTACTGCAATGACTGAAAGATGAGTGTTGACGTGAAGGACTCAGGGTAACAGTGTGGCAGGGAGAAAGGGTATGGGTCTTTCCGGGAAGACTGCAACATGATCCTGCTACCGACCATGACGAATAGACGGATGTCAACACCTGAAAACCGGGCTGAGATTATAGGCAATGTATCGCCATGAAGCGTCAGGGACAGGTGATTAGAAGCTGGAATGGGATCTCGATTGGTCGTGGGTCTTCTGTCGCTGACACTGTATTATGGACAACCGAGACTTGCGTGTTGTAGAACCTGGTACACTGAGTCATATTCTGCTGTGTACAACAATGAGTGTAGCTTACGTTTGTGGCCATTAGATAGACGTCAACGTGCCTGTTGATGACCTCATGAAAGAGCGCAGAAGCAGCTACTCTCCAGATACATACCGCTCCAATTCCTAGAACTAGGTTCGGCTCCGTAGCGTAGCGGTAGCGTTACCAGCTCCCACTTAGTGGGGCCCGGGTTCGATTTCCGGCAGGGGATTGGGTGTTGTGTGTCCTTCATCATCATTGACTCGTAAGTCGACGACGTGGCGTCAACTAAAAAGGACTTGCAATACGGCGGCCATACTCCCCCGCATGGGGCCTCCCGGCCAACAACGCCATACGATCATTTCATTTTTCCTAGAACCATGGTATGGGTTATTTTTCGATGTAACTAAACGACTAATTTGGTAATTTTTGAAGGGAGAGTGAATGCACGAAAGTGTGTGGCTAGAGTGGTAAAACTTACACTCCTGGAAATGGAAAAAAGAACACATTGACACCGGTGTGTCAGACCCACCATACTTGCTCCGGACACTGCGAGAGGGCTGTACAAGCAATGATCACACGCACGGCACAGCGGACACACCAGGAACCGCGGTGTTGGCCGTCGAATGGCGCTAGCTGCGCAGCATTTGTGCACCGCCGCCGTCAGTGTCAGCCAGTTTGCCGTGGCATACGGAGCTCCATCGCAGTCTTTAACACTGGTAGCATGCCGCGACAGCGTGGACGTGAACCGTATGTGCAGTTGACGGACTTTGAGCGAGGGCGTATAGTGGGCATGCGGGAGGCCGGGTGGACGTACCGCCGAATTGCTCAACACGTGGGGCGTGAGGTCTCCACAGTACATCGATGTTGTCGCCAGTGGTCGGCGGAAGGTGCACGTGCCCGTCGACCTGGGACCGGACCGCAGCGACGCACGGATGCACGCCAAGACCGCAGGATCCTATGCAGTGCCGTAGGGGACCGCACCGCCACTTCCCAGCAAATTAGGGACACTGTTGCTCCTGGGGTATCGGCGAGGACCATTCGCAACCGTCTCCATGAAGCTGGGCTACGGTCCTGCACACCGTTAGGCCGTCTTCCGCTCACGCCCCAACATCGTGCAGCCCGCCTCCAGTGGTGTCGCGACAGGCGTGAATGGAGGGACGAATGGAGACGTGTCGTCTTCAGCGATGAGAGTCGCTTCTGCCTTGGTGCCAATGATGCTCGTATGCGTGTTTGGCGCCGTGCAGGTGAGCGCCACAATCAGGACTGCATACGACCAAGGCACACAGGGCCAACGCCCGGCATCATGGTGTTGGGAGCGATCTCCTACACTGGCTGTACACCACTGGTGATCGTCGAGGGGACACTGAATAGTGCACGGTACATCCAAACCGTCATCGAACCCATCGTTCTACCATTCCTAGACCGGCAAGGGAACTTGCTGTTCCAACAGGACAATGCACGTCCGCATGTATCCCGTGCCACCGAACGTGCTCTAGAAGGTGTAAGTCGACTACCCTGGCCAGCAAGATCTCCGGATCTGTCCCCCATTGAGCATGTTTGGGACTGGATGAAGCGTCGTCTCACGCGGTCTGTACGTCCAGCATGAACGCTGGTCCAACTGAGGCGCCAGGTGGAAATGGCATGGCAAGCCGTTCCACAAGACTACATCCAGCATCTCTACGATCGTCTCCATGGGAGAATAGCAGCCTGCATTGCTGCGAAAGGTGGATATACACTGTACTAGTGCCGACATTGTGCATGCTCTGTTGCCTGTATCTATGTGCCTGTGGTTCTGTCAGTGTGATCATGTGATGTATCTGACCCCAGGAATGTGTCAATAAAGTTTCCCCTTCCTGGGAGAATGAATTCACGGTGTTATTTGAATTTCCAGGAGTGTATTTCCGTACTGCAGGACGCCACAGGGGTTAAGGCTCTAGTCAATGTGATTTGGCACTGACATGCACTGAAAGTGCAAGCCCTCTGCTACAGTCTAGGAGTATGTTAAGGAACTGTGCACAAGGAAACGGAAGGGAAGGGCTG
The DNA here is from genome assembly GCF_023864345.2 of Schistocerca serialis cubense. Classification (NCBI taxonomy): domain Eukaryota; kingdom Metazoa; phylum Arthropoda; class Insecta; order Orthoptera; family Acrididae; genus Schistocerca; species Schistocerca serialis. The sequence continues at coordinate 1,256,731,384 of NC_064638.1, read as the reverse complement.
CCCCTAAACTGTGAACTGATAAGTATTAATAATTATTTAGTAGTGATGGTGACTACCAGCTACCGTAATGAAGCAAGGGCTACAAATCACGCAACTTTGTTGGTTGCCAGTCGAAATGTTTGCTTAGTACAAATAAGTACAAATGCTCGTCAGGTGGGATTAATGAACTTACACACGGGAACGCATGATTATCGCTGATCTTTGGGAAGGAAAGGGCCGCAAAAGTTCTAACAGAACACGCCTAATGGATACGATTATGTGTTTATTGAGCACTAATTGTGAAGTAAAATTGGTTGTGGTGATTGCGTTGGGAAGTTAGTAAAGAGAAAGACAACCCCAAGGAGTAAAAACATGGATGCGAGCTCACCATACAGTGACTGATTAACTAGACAGAAACAGCGCGCCTATCATTCTGTACAAAATCCGCACGCCGTTACGCTGCGAAGCACGTAAATTGCCGGTGGAGTAGGATGGCGAGGTCACAGGCTGAGGAGGACGCTGGCCTGGCGCAGACTACTTACTCGCAAATCCTCTCCAAGTCCACACTTTCGAATCTGCACGAGCCTCAGGAATCGACTACCTTTCTCCTAACACCGGAAGTGTTTCCTCTCTCTACCGCTAGCGGCGAAGAAGTGCTCTTATACTTTGCTCTGTTGTTACTCTGCGCTCATTGTAGGCAAAACCACCCCTTCCTTCCGCCTCCTTGATTTCTATCTCACCGTCTATGGCCGTCCCATCGCCCTCACTCCCACCCTTAAGTACCTTGGCGTCACCCTCGACCGTCGCCTCTCCTGGACTCCCCATCTCCAGGCAATCCAAGCCAAGGCACGTTCCCGCCTCCGTCTCCTCAAGCTCCTTTCCGGCCGTACGTATGGTCTGGACCCCTCCACCATCCTCCACACCTCTAAATCCCTCATCCGCCCTATCCTTTGTTATGCCCATCCAGCATGGATCTCCGCTTCCCCTACCTTTTATAAATCCCTCCAAATCCTTGAACGCCATGCTCTCCGCCTCGCCTATCGCATCCGTCTCCCCTCCCCCACGCGGATCCTCTACGATCTCGTCCCCTTCCCCCACCTCCTCCTTTTCCTTGAAAGGATACGGATCCTGTACACCTCCCGCAAACTCGATCCTCCTCACCCGCTCGTCTCCCCGATCCTCTCCCACCCCCGCCCGCTGCCGCACCTGTATTCGCACGTCCCACCCGGTCTCCATCTCTCCACCCTCCTTACCCTCTCCCAAGGTGGCTTCTGCCAGCTCCCCCTCCCTGATGATGCCCTCCTCCCCTCCATCTACCCCTCCTACCAACTTTGATCCTCCCGCCCTCCTCCTGTACTTACTCCTCTGGGCACCCTCCCTCCCTCCTCTCCCTTTTCCCTCCCTCCTCCTTTTCTCCCCCGTCCTCCCCCGGGCCTCCCCTTCCCTGTTCCTCTCCTCCTGGCCCCGACTCCTCAGCCATTGGCATCCTTTTTCTCCCCTCTCCCCCACCTCACCCCTGTTCCCCTCTTGGCAGGTCCCCGGACTCGCACACGTTACTTGGACATTCGCGCGCCAGAGATCACCGCCATCAGTGTTTTGTGTGTGTGCCGTCGTGTTTAGTGTTCAGTGTTCACCGTCCACTCCATCGTTCACCAGTGCCATCGTCATCTTCAGTGTTTGTGCGTCGTCTCATCAGCTAGCAGTGTGGATTATCGACGAGTGTGAACGGCTCCGTGTTTGTCTCTATGTGTCTCCTGTTTTATTGCTCACCATTCTGTGACTTACGTGTCTTCTCACTGTTTTTGATCCTTGTATATTCTATGGCTGAAGAGCAGCGTAGTGTGCTGCTGACAGCCTGCCTGTTGTACAGGTTTTAAAATAGCAATAAAGTAAAAAAAAAAAAAAAAAAAAGTTCCTCTGCGCCGGCCGCGGTGGCCGTGCGGTTCTAGGCGCTGCAGTCCGAAACCGCGGGACTGCTACGGTCGCAGGTTCGAATCCTGCCTCGGGCATGGATGTGTGTGATGTCCTTAGGTTAGTTAGGTTTAAGTAGTTCTAAGTTCTAGGTGACTGATGACCTAAGATGTTATGTCCCATAGTGCTCAGAGCCATTTGAACCATTTGTTCCTCTGCGGTGTGAGCCCGACAAAACTGCTATTTTTGGCCAATCTGAGATCGCGTACTATATTTATCTAATCCGAAAATTCGTAATAATTTTATTCTGGAATAATACAGTGTTTTTGAATACATTGGGTGATTATATTTAAAGTTAAGGTTTCAAAACGCTGTGGAAATAACACCACTGGTAAGAATGACGTCAAATTGCAACGGAATATTATCGGAGAAGGGAGGAAACGGATGGCAGAAGAAGAAAAAAGTGTGAAAATTGATCAATACGTGGCGCTGTATGCGTCAGAATACGTAAATGAAAACACCTGTCACGCGCACGACCCTTTGTGCAAACACGGCGCGTACACGGCTTTTCCTCCTTTCGCGTCTGCGACGTTCGCCATGACTGTCTCAGTGCGGCATCGCGCTCTGCCTGTAAAGCTGTATTACAGGAATGATCACTGTGCACACGTCGCTCTGCAGAAGGTCCGGGCACTGAAGAGTTTGAAAAAAAGGCGTTGGTCTGCAGAAAATGATTCGGAAATTCGAAAAGACGGGTTGTTTTGGTGTGGAGCCTGGGAGAGGGAGGAAACGAATTGACTCGACGTCAGTGGAAGCAGTGGCCACAGCAATGGAGTAGGAGACGAGTGGTGGTGTGCAAAACGTGTAGTGCACGGAGAATTGCCCGAACATTGGATATACACGTGACCACAGTGCGTAACATCCTTCTTGCTATCCATTCAAAATTACCCATGTCCACGAGTTGCTTCCTATTCACCTGCCAGCAAGAGAGACCTTTGCTTTAGAATATCTTACTCGCATGGAAGTGGACAATGATTGGTCGTGGAAGATTTTGTGGACAGACGAAGCCCACTTCCATCTGACAGTATACGTCAATACATAGAACTGTCGAATATGGACAACGGGAAATCCACACGCAACTCAACCAGTACCACTTCATCCTGTGTGGTGCGGCTTTACGGCATCATTTATCATAGGTCCATATTTTTTCGAAGAGACGGGTGCTTCCTGTCCTGTTACCTGTACCGTCACTGGTATGTGCTATGAGCGTCTTTTGCACAACCACGTCATTCCAGCTCTCCAACAGCGTGGATATGTGGATGGGATCATTTTTATTCAAGATGGTGCACTTCCGTACATTGCAAATCCAGTTAAGCAGCTGTTGAAGCGCCATTTCGGAAATGCTAGAATTATCAGCCGCTGTTTCCCTGCAGCGTGACCGTCCCGATCACCTGATTCTAATCCGTGTGACACTTAGCTGTGAGGCTAACTGAAAGACGTTATATTCAGTGTTCCGATAGCAAACTTAGCTGCACTGAAGGCACGCATTGAGCAACACATTCTGAACGTGACCTCGGAAACACTTCGATTAGTTGTGGAACATGCTGTTTATCGATTTCAACTTGTTGCAGAAAAAGGTGGACAGCTTATTGAACATATTTCACGTCAGTCACACAGAAATTAATAATCCGATTTTACTTTGATTATGCGGTTTTTTGTCTCAGGACAATAAAAACCGATGTGAGTGATGCTTTTTATGCGGTTTTTGAACTCAGGACAATTAAAAACCCATATTGTGATGTTTTTATGTGGTGTTTGGCCTCAGGACAATAAAAACCGATGTCAGTTACGCTTCTTATGAGGTGTTTGGCCTCAGGACAGTTAAAAACCGACTGTTCCCATCTGATGTGATATGACCTTGCCGTGGTGGATGGGCTTACGTAACGAACAGTATCACGCCTGTACACCCATGCACACTGAGTCGTACAGTCTGTTTAAGGTCAAACGTACACCTTACGCATTGTTGTATGATTCATTTGCCATTTGTATTTGACCACCATCAAATTATGATGCTTAAAGCACCATGTATTGCTACACTTTGTAACTATTTATTTTTGTTCTGCCGTACGTTTTGCCCCTTCTCCGAGAATACTTCCTTTTAATTTGACGTTAGTCTGACCAATGATGCTATTTCTACAGCGGTTTGAAAGTTTAATTATAATAACCCGGTACATCGGAAACTATCGATCAATTAGATCTATCACATCGAGGAATATGCTGAATAAAAAAGCGTTTGAATACCTTTCATGACTAGGGAATAGAATGTAATATTCCAGTAAGACAATGGAAAAAACACGGCAGTGCGCACCCTAAATGGCTGGAGAAATGTACGGATCCTTGGTAAATCTATGTAGTCCCTGATTTGACAACCACAGAGCATTTCTGAAATGCGGTGGGAAGGCGCAGTTTATCATACAAGCCTTCAGCTGGCGATATTCATGAGCAAACACATGTGTCTCAGACATAGAAGGATATTCATCAAGATGCCATTCGAATACAAAAGGGTATTTATGGCCATGGGAGTCACAACTCACACTGAAATTAATAATGGGAATAAGTTCGGAATGGAATGAAAGCTTAACCATTTAGTATCCGTCTTGTGATAAACATCTCCACACACCAAAAACTACTCCATTCTATGGTGGCAATTTGGAGCAACAACCTTATTATAAGTTGACTGTAGAAACAGTCACGTGTTAAAAATTTGTAATTTGGTGGTGCACTGGGGCCGGGGGGGGGGGGGAGGGGACATCGTTATAAATAGTAGGCCTGGTCATAGTCCATTCTACCAATGTAATATAACAGCATAAGTTCGAAAAAGAGATAAAATATAAAATCTTGAGGATTCACATTAAAACTGACGCCAGGGGCAAATGCCACGTTAAAGATAATGCCAACATCTTATGTCATATAGATGGGAATACCAGAAGTAAATGTCTGGAGACGAAGAATAAATAAACATCATTTGGGTGACGAGAAGACAGTGCGAAAGAAGCGCAAGAGAGATGTTTCTCCGCTCCTTTCTCTATGGTAGGTGGCACATAAATAACGTAGATGTAGCTGCGCTGACTGGGAAGTTAGTTACAGCAGAAGCAGTCAGAGGAGTGATGCACAGCTAGGTGGGCGAGCATAGTTAGCCGTTAAGGATGAACAGAGAAAAAAGAACATAGTCAAACTAGCGTAAACCCAAATACCATAAACCTGGGAAAACTAAATTATGTAAAATACATGACCGTATTAAATCAGAATAAAACTGGTAAGTTGTTCAACAGATAGAGTAAACTGAAGAAGGGTGAATGTCGAGAGAAAAAAATTGATATTGGGATAAAGAAAAAGTACAAAAAGAGAAAGAGGGCGTAGTAGTCAAACTACACGAAAGAAAAGGTAAAAAAAGCACTAAAATAGGCGAACAGACGTACAAGGAAAGTATGGGCTTCCGAAAGAACGGCGCAGCCAGTGGTAAAAACTAGATATTTAAAGGTACAGCACAGCTGTAAGGTTGTAAACATATAAAATACATTAAAAAAGGTTAATGGAGCTCAAAAGCATCTATGTGAGTGTTAACTTTGCATCTTGAGCTGTAGGCATTTTAAAATGACCTTTATAACCTTAAAGGTGGATATGTAAAGTTCATGAAGCATGCAAAGTGAAAGAGGAAGAATTACAACTTATTACAAATAGACAACATCTGATCATAACATACTTGATTTTGCAGGCCAGTTGATCACTGAGTAAATTATCTTTTCAAGTACGAGTATTTGACAATTTCAATCTCTTCAAGACATTATCCCAGCAGTGGTGAGGCCGGGAATTCTAGTACTAATGGTGTATGGGGTGTAGTACTCACCATATCTTTTTATATAAGTTTCAAATATTTTAACACTGAAATGAGTGGTTTAATTAAGTATAAGTTATTTATATGGCTTAATATTATTGTCTGTGAGTAATATACAGTGACGCGACAAAATTGAATTTTACTTAATTATTATTATTCACATATACAAAATTGAGTAATACTATACAGAAATTAATGTTTTGTATCAAAAGCTATTGTAATGAAATAAGTGAGGTAACAATAAACAGACAATAATACAACACAGTCACTATGTAAAAAAAAAGTTTTCATGATTCATCATCTAATTCCTCCTTAGTGAGCATTCTTTAGTTTATCTTTTCGCAGATAATAATAGTCATTGACGTCATCTTCATTCTTTTCATCTCCTTCCTGCTCTGATGAGTCGTGATCACTGTCAATAACAGCTTCTTGTTAAATCGGCTTTTAATTATACATCAATCATCGTATCTCATGCGAAATACACACAAAAAATGCAATGACAGCGCTACCTTGACTCTTTCGCCTTTGGGACGAGAGTGGTGTGTTGGGGTTTCACAAACTGCAGCAAGCTCAAAGTTGCTAACAGTATCTCACGAAGTCTTATGCACAACTAAGGTCTGAAAAGCACACTCTACTGCCGTCTCCTAGCGGCTACCTGGAACTATAAAATAGTGTGACATACTGTCTAACAAGTAATTCCTGAAATTCGTCATAAGAGGCATAACACCCACTGTTTCCCCTTCCTCCCCCCCCCCCCCCCACACACACACACCAAAATGGGGTTAAGCCTCCTCCCCTTTGGAGAGTAGTGTAGGACCTCGAGATCAGCAAGTGTGGGTGGCGAATGTCTACTAGCTTTAAGATGATCAGCGAAGATAGATCCATTTTCACCTGTCCCTTTTTTGTCTTCTTGCACACGTGTTTCGTTCTGTGTTTTCGTCGCCCAAATGACGTTAATGTTTCTTCTGGTGCTATGAGGATTTTTGTCGTCGTATCTAAGGTAATTCCATCTCTCTTATACTTCTTGAACTTCTTATACTTCTTTCGTTTTTTCTTACTGTCGCTCAAATGAAGTTTCTTTCTTCAAGTAAAATTTCACTGACGGTAGTAAATGGTTTAAAGCTAATTCACTTTGAAAAGACCCACTATATGCAGTTCAGAACCTGTAAGATATTTCCTTCCACCATGTGTATAACACAAGAAGATATGCAGCTCGAAGAGGTTGCCGGTGCTAAATTTCTGGGATTACAACTCGACAATAAATTCAGTTGGGAAGGGCATAGCAGAGAACTGTTGAATCACCTAAACAAGTCTGTATTTGCAGTGAGAATGATGCAGATATAAACATAAAAAACTTGCATACTTTGCTTACCTTCATTCTATTATGTCCTACGGAATCATGTTCTCGAGTACCTCATCAAACCGAGGAAAGGTTTTTAGCGTGCAAAAGCGTGTTATAAGAATCATTTGTGGTGTTCTGTCTGGTGCCACTGGCTCAGGTGTAGTATCGACTGTCCCTCTTGCGGCCCCATTGCCATTATCTACGGGGAAGAGTTGGTATCTGTGGGTTGCGTCCTAAGAAGGTCTTTGTTTACCGATATATATACAGGGTTCGCTAACCCGAGAGGGAGGCACGAAGTTTGTGGATTGGCGGTAGCGTCGCGACAAGAGGTGGTCACGAGGTCCGAGCTGCCGAAGCCACGAGCTGCGCAAGGAGGGCCTGCGCTAAGCGAAGATACCGGAGTACTTCACCGGGGTCAGCGTCGACTACAAGCAGCAAGCCGACATCCCGTCGGCTGGTTGAAAACATTCGTGTCGGACGACCACTCGTGGCCTGGCTTTCATCAGCATCACTCAGTAAAGGTTAAACATATTAGCAAACAATATGACGATGATAAGGCTTACTTCAAAGCAACCAACCTCTTAATTTCAATCGGAACCAACGTGCTACTGGACCCCAACCCGTCCCTACTGACAATTGACTAAATCCCTGGTGACAGTTGCCGGCCGATGTGGTTAGGCGCTTCAGTCTGGAACCGCGCGAGTTTTACGGTCGCATGTTCGAATCCTGCCTCGGGTATGGATGTGTGTGATGTCCATAGGTTAGTTAGGTTTAAGTAGTTCTAGGGGACTGATGACCCCAGATGTTAAGTCCCATAGTGCTCAGAGCTATTTTTTGAACCTGGTGACAGGTGGCTGTTAATATTTTCAAAGTTAAACTTATTGTCAGTTATTAAGCCCGCTCTGAAGGAACGTCTTAAAACATCACTTGTGAACAGTTATTGCAAGAAGTAATAAGAGAAGTCACTCGACGGAACCACAAGATCCACATAAAATACTCCAACCTGTGTCTTGGTACAATTGTTCAGGCTGACGACCGAGAGCTGATTAATCAGAACATTAGTGATGGGGTACAAACTAGAAAGGAAAGGCAATATAATAACGGGACAAATTTTCAAACGAAAACAAGTGTCATAGTACAATACTACTGCCTATATTTACGACCAAATAACCAACTGAGAAAAACTCTGAGGGCCAGGTACAAACCAAAAAATAATAAGGAGGGCAGGTAGACAATGAAAAAAATGTTCACGAGGATTATAGAATGTTACTCCCCTTTATCGGCAAGCAGCTCCATGGCTCCACGGTGCGTCGAAGTTTGTCGTTAAACAAAAGAGGGACCTAATGGTTAAATTTAGCTGTTAACCGGTTCAATTCTTTGACTGGAATTGCATTTCTTACTCATTAGTTATAAACTGAACAACGTGCTGTACTAAGCTATTCGTTTCTGTGGATGCTGCTGTTCGCGATAGCGTTGGAACCATTAATTGGGAGGCTAACGAATTCTCTTTCTGGGATGGAACTGGGGGGCTACACCTTCAAATGTCGTGCCTATGCGGACGACCTCCTGCTGCTCGTTCGTTCTGAGGAAGAGGTGAAGACGGTCCTTGAACTGTTGTTGGACCACAGTGTGACGGCGGGTAGTGCAGTGAACATGAACAAATCGGCGGCAGTGCCGGTTGGAAGGGGCCTTACGCCGAAGAAATCAGTCCGTTTCCTTATGTGCAACGATTCCGCTATCTCGGCATAGACTTTACCTCATCTGTAAAACATACTGCGGCAGTTAACTACCGACGTATTTTGCAGACAACACGTACCATGGTCCGACAACATCTCCTACGGCGCCTTGATCCTTTGCAGCGAGTCGAGTATCTGAACACCTATGTGGTTTCTCGAATGGTACATATTTCGCAGATCCTGCCACTACAACTCACGCTCGGACGTGGACTTCAATCGGCACTAGGCTATTTTGTGATGATTGGGCCGCCCCTCAAGGTGCGATACGCGACGCTCACGCTCCCTACGGACAAGGGGGGACTCGGACTTACGAATGTTTACTGCCGAGCGACGGCGCTCCTTCTAGCCACGATGTACAAGCAATGGCGTAGCGGGCGTGATTCCCTTACATCCCGCCTACTGGATCTCCTGGTTCCAGTGTCCCTCACACCTCCGGTGGCGGTGGGCAACATTACTCCACATTTTGCGCATGTCGCCAACATTTATCGTGGAACTTAGTTATATCAGAGACGAGCTTCCGCGCACGAGACTGCCATGCGCGAAGGATTTTTATGTTTGGCTGCTACGACGGATAAGTCGTAATGTCATTGAACGCAAACACCCCAGGTTGCATTGGCCGAAGATTTGGAGACATGTGCACCAAAAATTCCTTCCTACCTTCGTTCGGGCACTGTGGTTCTCTGTCGCCTGTGGCAAGTTCAACACCAACCAACGGCTCCATGCAATTGGACTAGTGGACACTCCACTATGCCCGAAATGTCGCCAAGTGGATGACGACCATCACCGCTTAACTTGTATCACGGTGGAGGACGTCTGGCTCCTAGGGAGACAGACGGTGGCTTGCTACCTCCGTGTGACCCCGCAACATATTACACCTGCTCCCTTCTTACATCCAGAGAGTGACTACTTTCCGGAAACTAAATCACAGTCGATCATTTGGGTCAAAGGTTGGACGATCGCGTACCTCTATGGGGATGCTGCCAAGTCGCGACTTGACTTTTGGTATTTCTTGCAGTAAGCCAACAATGAGGTTCATAGATGGAAAACCTTTGGCAATTATCTTCAGGCAGTCTTCCCCGACCCCCCATGCAGTTGGGATGTGCCGGGTGCAGTCGGTGTGCACATTTGACAGCTGATAATGAACCTCACGCTTCTCTCACCACTCAATATGTAATGCACATACTATACGATGAAATGATCTACATGTTCCTTTTAACAGAGTGATCTTTATTGAAAATAAATAAATAAATAAATTAATTAATTTAAAAAAATGGTCAGCATGACGGATTGCCGTTCTACGGGCCCGAGTTCGATTCCCGGCTGGGTCGGGGTTTTTCTCCGCTCGGGGACTGGCTGTCTTCATCATCATTTCATCCCCATCCAGCGCGCAGGTCGCCCAATGTGGCGTCGAATGTAATAAGACCTGCACCAAGGCGGCCGGACCTGCCCCGCACCGAACGAGGTGGCGCAGTGGTTAGACACTGGACTCGCATTCGGAAGGACGACGGTTCAATCCCGCGTCCGCCCATCCAGATTTAGGTTTTCCGTGATTTCCCTAAATCATTCCAGGCAAATGCCGGGATGGTTCCTCTGAAAAAAAAGGGCACGGCCGACTTCCTTCCCCATCCTTCCCTAATCCGATGCGACCGATGACCACGCTGTCTGGTCTCCTTCCCCAAACCAACCAACCAACCAACCTGCCCCGCAAGGGGCCTCCCGGCCAATGACGTCAAACGCTCATTTCCATCTGGATCTTGTTGTCCCGTGGAGTGATTTCTCTTCTAGTAAGTGTTCACAAGTTATGTTTTAATACGTTTCTTCAGAGCGGTCTCGATAACTGACAACCAGTTTAACTTTGAAAGTATTAACAGCAAACTGTCACCAGGCCTTTAGTCAATTGTCAGAAGGGACGGGTTGGGGTTCACTCGCACCTTGGTTGCCGATTGAAATTAAGAGGTTGGTTGCTTTGAAGTAAGCCTTATCATTGTCATATCGTTTGCAAATCTGTTTAACCTTTAAGCACAGATGCGCATCTTAACCCCAAACCTTTCCACATACAGCTTTCAAATTAAAAGTTAAGTTATTTGTTTTGAGTAATTGAATCACTCTTGTCGTCAGTGGTGCTTATATGGTTTTCATGTGTTGCAGAAGGACACTTAATAAGACAGACTGTGTGCACCGCCGAAGTAAACACCACTGTTTCACCCGATAACGGGCTGGCTGCATGTCCGACCGTCTTGTAATAATTGTCATATCGTTTGCTGTTTTGGAATACAGCACTTCAGATTTCTTTTGCAAAGATTAAAAGCTCATTCAACTTAAGGTTACGTTCAAAAGAATTTTGCAAATTTGTTCATTTTTTTTAAAAATATGTTATGGTTAAGGGGGGTAGGACGTCAAACGGGCCGACTTGGAGCAGGAGAGGCACCACAGAACATTTTAATTTCCACTGTCTATATTTTTACAAGTAAATTCATAAAGCTTTGTCAGAATGACCAGGAAGGATTCAGGGTTCACACTTTGTAGCAACGGAAGCTCAAAAACGTAACAAAATAACTTTTTTTACATGTGAAATTTCATCATTTTTTCACTTACTGTTGACTGCATTTGTTGCTATAGGTACACTTTTTTTGATAAGTAAGAGAGACTGTTCGATGAATTTTGCACAGCATACAAACCATACTTGCAGGTGTCTGAAACTCTATAATCTATTAAATTTATGAAAAAATGAATGAGCTGTTACGTGTTAATAGAAAAAAAATCAAATTCTTTAGTTAATTATCTCAATTTTTACCGCAGTTTTTAATAGATTTGGAAAATTCTAGAGTGTCATACACCTGTACGCATGGTTTGTATGCTGTACAAAATTCATCAAAAAATTTCTCTTACTTGTGAAGAAAAATGTTCCTACAGCAACAAATGCAACCACCAGTAAGTGAAAAGATGATGAAATTTCATATTTTTAAAAAAATTATTTTGTTATGTTTTTGCACTTCCACTGCTATGAGTGTGAACCCTGAACCCTTCCTGGTCATGCTGTCAAAGTTTTATGAATTTATTTGTAAAAGTATAGACAGTAGAAAATAAAATGTCCTGTGGTGCCTCTCCTGATCCAAGTCGGCCCGTTTGACATCCTACCCCCCTTAAATGCTTCAATTATCTGTGAAACACAGTTTATATACTGTTAAATAAATAGGTTGTGTGAAAAGAAAGTTATATTGGGAGGTTCTCCCATCCACGTTTTCCTTAATTCCAATACGTACCACGTATCGCTCTTGGTAGTATTGAATATGACGATGCCCTATGCTGAAATTACCTGATGAAGCCCTACGCGGGCGAAACGCGTAATAATTAAATTACAAATCTGCAGCCAAGACTGTTTTTACAATCAGCTCCTCGCGCTCGTATTTCACGGCGTTAGTTTCCACTTCCGTTAGTATGCCTTTGTCCTTTTAACTGGGCCGCTACCGAGCGAGGTGGCGCAGTGGTTAGCACATTGGACTCGCATTCGGGAGGACGACGGTTCAATCCCGCACCTGGCATCCTGATTTAGGTTTTCCATGATCGTTCCAGGCAAATGCCGGGATGGTTCCTTTGAAAGGGCACGGCCGGCTTGCTACCCCGTCCTTCCCTAATCCGATGAGACCGATGACCTCGCAGCTTGGTCTCTTCCCCCAAACAACCCCAACCCCAACTGGCCCGCTGAAGAGAAGTCATATTCTTTAGCCAGCTCCTCTCATCGCTTAGGCGAGTGAAAGAGGAAACACGCCTGAGTTGTCCGGAACTGCTGCACTGCCGGTTGGCTGGCCCTGTGGTCCGGAAACCGCACAGTGTCGGCGAGTTCCCCGTGCGTGTCCGGAGCCTCTCTGCAGCCCACGCCAATCCCCCCCCCCCCCCCTCTTACCCGCCACTACCTGTATATTGAGCGCTGGTCTGCAATCGCCTGTGTGTGTGGCAGGGACGCGTCACGCCCCAGGCATTGATGGCTCCTAATTCCGCGCAGACAGGCGGCGCTCTGCGTCAAAGTGGGCAGCCGGCTCTGCGCGCTGAATGCGTGATTTCTGCCGCGTGCCGCCTGTCGCTTACCGCTCTCGCCTGCCCTCAAAGGGCGCTCCAGCTCCAGCACAGACTGGCTCTGGCTCTCCAGAGGCGGGTGGCCGGCGCCGCGACGTCATCCCACTCTGCAGCCCTCGTGTCGCACGCATTCCTAAGAATAACTCGTAACACATTACAATTTTTGCTCTGACCACCATACGAGTATGGATATCCTCCTTATTGCAAGTAACAGTACAGATTAAACGAAGTACCTAGAGCACACTTTCATGACAGGATCTGGCCTTTTACAGGCTGTATAAAAACATGTGTCACAAACTTTAGGGACTGTAGTGTCCCTTTCGTGTAATGTCCCTTTTGCAATATTCACCATTATCGAGGTGAAACATAAATAAAAATGACTGTATGTGACTCAAAATGAAACATCGATTTATCTGTGAAAGGTAATAACACTAACTGTAAATATATACAATATAGATCTATAGATGCAGAAAAGACATTATTTTTATTGTATGAGATTATAATGTGTAAGCAATTAAAAGAAGTATTATTATCTTTGTAAGAGTATGAAACAGAATGCAATGCTCATTATTCTGTCTAATCTGTTTTGTTCTGTTCGTTCTGCTGTTAGCTAGAATAAGGTACGCATGCTATTGCGTTGCGCTAGCATTTGTTCCCGTCGTAACGTAATTGCAAATATTTAATGGTGTAAACTGTGTCCTAGTAAGAATATATTAGTATGAAGTGTCTGTAATACAACATACAATCACCATTGATCTTTATTTTACAATTTCCATTACCAATCTTGCACCATAAGAATATATACTCATCGGCATTCAGTTTCTTCTTCCTTCGGTTACCCAAAGTAAATGGCATACTAGGAACAACTGTACCATAAGGCTGTTTAGCCAAAAGTCCCGTTGTCTCTGCTATACTCCATGTCTTCCATGTTAAAATATTTCCATCTGGAAAGGCTTCAAGGCCACCATAGCAAGAGTAAGCCATGTACTACCTCCAAAAACTGCTTGTACATCACATGTAAAGTTCAAGTGGAGACCACGAAAGACATTTGGACCTCCAATGGTTCGCAACGAAAAACCACTTTGTTTTAATGATTGCCACTCCAGTTCACGTATCATGTCTGTGACACTATCTCCCCTATTTCGCGATAATACAAAACGAGCTGCCCTTCTTTTTCGGTATCATCAGTCAGTCCCACGTGATGCGGACTCCACACCATACAGCAACTCCTGAATAGGGTGGACAAGCGTGGTGTAACCAGTCTCTTTAGTAGATATTTACAGCTTCTAAGTGTTCTGCCAATGAATCACAGCCTTTGGTTTGCTCTATCCACAGTATTATCAATGTAAACGATATTCACAGGAAGTATATATATTGATTATTGTGGGTACAGGTAACGTTTAGACAATAACCTGAAATCTGCCAGTGGAGATTATATTAGGGACATACGTGAGAATGCTGTTCTATTGTGAAAATTGTGGCACTCTTTGAGTAACACAACCAGTCTTAGACCCGCTGGATTCGTTCAACCAACAGTACCAATCATGTGTGTGTGTCTTTGTGACTGATGCTTTGCTCTTCATATATTCGCAGCCCGTGAGACATTGCCTGAATCTGAATGTTTCCTTTAAGAGATTACTTGCATTACTAATTTCCAGACGCATTCTGTGAGACCCAGCGATTTACAGTAATTTCTCTAAAGGGTAAATGTCTCCTAAAGTCAGAGCTGAGAACTGACTATAGATACAGCAACAGCAATTAACGGAAAGATTAAGTTAGGGTGTTTGGACAGCACAGATAGTAAAACTATAGGGTGTTCTCAGCTACATAAAACAATACTATTAATGATGAGCTACCCCAGTCACAAAAAGAAACAGAAGACTCAAAAGATATTTCTGCAGTTGTCCTAGGCCAGGCTAAATACAGCACCTTTTTAATCTAACTGTAATTGGAAAGAGATATACCTAGATAGATACAAGTTAATATCCAACAGCTGTAGCCATCACAAGAGGAAAGACAGATGAAATGTGGAATACGTTGCCAAGCGAGACGTAAGCGAGCACCACATTACGCAGCTCCCTCAGTTTCGTACTGCAGAGATAGAATTGAGAACACAGAAGATAATGGTTTTGTAAGTATAGAGGCTCATACAGGAAATGTTTTCCACTTCAGTTAACATTTAGAGAGCAAAGAAGTAAGAGGAAATTTAGTGCAAAGTCACCAAAATATGTGGAGATACCGATATTTATTTGATGTAGGTCAGTTAAGATAGAGGGCACCTGGCGCTACTGATGAATAGTTTTGCCATGTTCCCAACTAAAAAATTCCTAGGAATGGCAGAACGATACAGTGGTTGACAACCAGATATGTTGACGATACTTTAGTAGTTTGGCCTTATGACATTGAGAATTTGAGCGAATTTTTAGAACACCTGAATTCAGTCCAGGCAAACATTCATTTCGATATGGAGGCGGAAAAGAATGACTGTGTTCCCTTCCTTGATGCGTTGGTCAGGATGAAGGTGGATGGTACGTTGGGGAAGCCGTTTATGGGAAGCCTATTCACACTGGCTTGTATCTGCAGCCCGACAGTTGTCACCGTTCGCCTCAATACGAAGGGGTACTTCGTACCTTGGTTCCCAGGGCCAATGTCATCTCGGACCCTAAGAGTTTCTCAGCTAATTTAGCCCATCTGAAGTCACCTTATGTCAGAGTGGTTATAGCGAATGCCAGATTAGACATGCGTCGTGCTATCGACCAACTGTGAACCTGGTTAGTGGTGATAATACCGAAGTGGTTCCAAAGTTAGGGCCTTTTTTGCCTTACGTGTGGATGGTTTCCAACAACAGTGGCCGTATTTTGCGAAAATGCGATGCGAGGTATGTTTTTCGACAACCATCTAAGATCAGGGTCGTTTTAGGTTCCTTAAAGTATGATCTTGGTTTGCGTAAGGCAAGTGTCTACCCTATACCTTGCAGTTGTGGCGTTTCATATATTGGTCAGAACATCAGGATAGTGAAGGAACGGTGTACTGAACATAAGCGTCACACTCGCATACAACTCGTGCAAATCCGCATTGCAGAACATTGTCTTGGCACTGGTCATCTTATAGAGTATAACAACGAGGAGATTTCTGGCGTGGCTTTCCAAGTTACTAGCTGTACGTTACGTGAAACTCTGCAGCATGGATTTAGCAAAATTCTGGCTATCACCGATATTGTTTAACTGCCCTGCAGCGTAACGATTACTCCCAATTTTCAAACGCCCTTTATCGCAAATATATAGTTACTGTAACTTTATTAAACAGCGATTTATGGCTTTAAATGGTTTTGAAGGTCGATTCTGATTTTCTCCGATAGTTAAATTCTTGCGAAACGAACGATAAAGTTCTTGTACGTAGCTCATAAGAAATCCTTAATTAATCACTATGTAGATCAAAATTGACCTCAAGCACTTTTAGATATTTAAGCTCTTCCATTATTTATCACAAAGCACTTTTAAAAATTCTGACTTACCACTTTTTGAATTCTGAAACTAATGGAATGACCGTTGTTAGGGCACTTAGGGCATTTCTCCTCAAAACTGTTCCAGAATCAAAATTACGAAAAAATTCAATCTGCTTCAACTTCTTGAATTGCTTGATACGAAACTATTCAGAAAAAACAGTTTAATTATGAGAAATGACTTTAGCAATTTCAGTAAGCCCCTCTGTTTCACGATACATATCAATACTACCTCTCAACTTGAAGTTATTACAGACACTTCACCAATGTCGATGTCAATAAAAATAATTCTTCACTATCTTAGTCAAATCTAGTCCTCGACAACAACAGTATTTTAACGATGAACTGAGTGTTTTATTTTTCACAATACAACAGACATAAATGTTAACGTATGTACAGTTCGGAAGTACTGTTGGAAGACCTTAAATTTGACAACATTTTCCGTGATACAATTGTTTAACAATAAATTCACAGAATTGTACAGTGGTGGAGCCATGATCTCGCCGATAACAACCGTCGGCCCCACACCGCGACACGCATGATTCGGTGAGAACACCGCTGTAACATCTTGCTGGAAACTAACAAACAAAAAAAGAAACACATTTTAGTATACATTTTTAACATAAATTGTTTAAAGAAATTATGCACATAAACACGTCTTACCTGAGTTCTCTTACTCACAGAAGTAAGGACAGTGCGGATCGAAATTGGCGCACTACAAATACAACAGGATGTCGAATGTGTATTCGGAATCATCAAGAGACGGAAAATAAGGAGTAAATGACGGACAGCGCTGTAGTTGCGTACGGAAATAACAGGTTTGAGCTTTCACTTGCAGTGAGTAATAGGTGAATAATACTTGACACAATTGTTGGTTCTTTGACTTCATGGTATGGGAGAGGAAAGCGGCTGGAAGCGAAAAGGACTTGGAGTGTGTAAGTATCTGAGGAATGGCGGAAGTGGTGGAGGGCTGGTAGCAATCAGGATTCTCGACGCTAAACTTTTGCGGCAGAATGTATTCTAGGTGTCTGAATAGGTATAGAAAATTTATTAACTAGTTCGGGACACAGGTGGGGGAGGAGACATGTAGATAGAAAGTGAGACTGAGATAGTGACGTTCGTATATATGGAGGGAGTGTTGCTACAATTTCGTGGAGAAGGATGGATCGTATGTAGATCCTGTAGGTACTCATGATAATTGGGATTTAGTCCCAGTTTTTAGCCAGTTAATGGTTTCATTTTATTGCAGGCTATCGATGGATATTTGATAAGTGGAAAGTCCAAATTAGCTTTTGATCGAGTGTTATTTTAAGGTATTACTTTAGTGTTTTACTCAGATTAAATGGACGATTAACGACTGTGAAACAAAACTCTCGGGGATAGAATGCTCAGGCTTTTCTTCTACAATTATTAGGTTTTTTGTTGTTTTTTTTCATTTATTTATTTTTTTTTTAAATCGCGTGACAACCATCAACAGACCAGGAAGTGAAATTATTTAATAGGAAGGATATTTGCGATAAATGGAGTATGAGATGGACAGTAAGGAAATAGGTGTCGTAGCATACTGAAACAGGTACGAGAGAAGGAACTGTTTCAGTAAAAGGCACCGTCATCAGCATGACGCAACCAATGACGCGGGCGCCACGTCGGCACTCAAGAAGAGACTTATCCTTACGCCATCGCCAAGGAGTATTCCATTCACCGACAGAATAATTTCTACTGAACAGTTTGCAAAATTCCTAGTGGAACTGCAGAAGAACTTCGTCGAAAAAGGAGACTTCTTTCTAAATCCAAGCCGTAAGCGCCGAATATGACAACGACCGAATGCAGTTGCCTTCGCGCATTTCCTCTCATCACAGTCCTGCCAGCTGAGAGTGGCAATGCAGCAGCCGTCGTAATGGATCAAGCTGACGATTACGTGAAGACGCCCGAGGAGATGTTATCACGGGACACAAAGTCCAGAGTAGTTACGAAGACGTTGGAGCATCTCAAGCTATTATCAACCTGTCGCTGCTACAGATGTTCTCTCTACATTCCATGCTGAGGGCGGCTTTTGGTTACGGCTCTACTGCTCACCAAATGCTGCTGCCTGTGCTGAGAGTCGGCGCTCCGGCCGATATGAAATATCGGTGGCTCAGGACGCATATATATGTCCCCGTCACTCTAGGAAACCCAAAGCGGCAAATATGAAATATCGGCGGCTCAGGATACATACAGATGTCCCCATAACTTTAGGAAACCCAAAATGACGTGTGTATACACGCCCACAGCTCCTGCGTAATGGCATAGCAGGAAGTGTATAAACATCCGCAGCAGCAAAAGGGTTAAAATCTCTTCCTTCAAGAAACCAAACTTCCTACTTTTAAGGCCTGCCAAATGTTCACGAGAAGGAACCACCACTATGGCCAAGCGCGAGCACCATTGTGTAACCAAACTATAGTCTCGTGAAACGTCTAACCAACTTCCTTACTTCGCATTCTGGTCACCTTGTGCGTCGTGTCAGGAACATGACCCACTTTATCAGCAGAATTAAACTTGTACACCTTTGAGAAGAGGATATGATGGTCAACTTTGATGTCTTCTTATTTCCATGCATTCACAGCAAAGATTGTCATTTATTTGTCGAGACTATTGTTGATTCGTTGAAGCACATTTCGACACTGTCGTATAACTTGTATGGTGGACAATATTTTAACCAGACGGACGGCATCGCGATGAGAAAGCCCTTAGCTGCAGTTATAGCCAACACGCATACGGATTACCTTTGGGACGTCGCTTTGGATATGGCTCATGCAAAGTCGAGTAGCTTTTATAACTGCTTCGATGATACATTCGCTGTCTGTCCTCATGGAGGGCATTGACAACTCTCATGGTGACGTCAAGTTCAGGGTGGAGGCAGAGACGGACCGTGCCTTACAATTCCTCGGCGCTTTATCTTCCCAAAAGCAAATGGTTGTCTCAGCCACAGAGTTTAACGGAAACTCACGCACACGCTACCCATCGTAGAAAATTCTAGTCTTCGGTCCTTGGTGCATCCAGCGGAAGCAGTTTCAGGGAGTGAAAAGTATGCGGAAAGAAATGAGTCACTTAAAAGTATTCAAGGAAACCGGCTACAACAACCAACAGATTTTGCGAACTATTTCCACGAAGACACGAAACTAGAAGGCCTCGAGATGGACACGAAAATGCTTCCGTTTCTGTCGTTCTGTGACTCAGTGGCAGGAAAGATTAGCCGGCTCCTAAAGAGGCACAACAGCAAAACATAAGCAGTTCATGAGACCTATGGAGGACAGTGATGGCTACATAACATACCCTGTGGATTTGGACAGTATTATGTCGGACAGACTGTGCCTACTGAACGGCGCCCGATAGAAGAGAAGGAGTTTTTCTACCTTCGTTATCCTGAGAAGTGAGTGATAACAAGAAATGGCCTACAGAAGGGAACACGAAATTGCTTTCGATGAGACATCCATTATTAAACGGAGAACTGGTTTCTGGGAGAGGGGTATAAAAGAAGCGATAGAGATAAAAGTTTCTGACAACACAGTCAATAAACACGGCGGTCTGCAGCTAAGCACAGCTTACGACCCGGAAGGTTGAACTGGGAGCAGCCGTCTTGCGTCCAAAACATTGCCTTACGTGGTAGTGGAGTGAGTAGGAGCGACGTAGCAGTCAGCAATACTACTGTGTCAGGAGGCACCACCAATCACACAACAGTCACCACTTGACAATGACCGAGGAGCACTCTGCCGAAACCTTAGAAACTGTTAGCTACTTGACAATACTTTTATAAATGTCTTACTGTTTTTATGGACGTATTTTTTCCTTTCACATACACGTTAGGAACTCACGACAACAGGAACACCAGAGAAATTCTTCGCACGCACATGAAAGGGGGAACTGATGGTAGTGCTTCAAGAACTTGGCCAAACACCGCAAGCAAGTATGTGGGCAGCATACGTGGGTGGTTTGATAAATATGATAAATTTCCATGAAAGAAAAGAACAGTTTTGTTACGCCTTCCTCGTTGGTAAGGTTGATGGTTGCAAGGATCCTATAAATAATCTCAACAATGTACAGCTTGCAGTTCATTGTTGACAGCTGTCTGAATTGATCAGTGTGTTGACTGCGATTGAAAATGGAGAAAACCACGTTTTGTGCCGTTATCAAGCATTTTCATTTGAAGGGTTGGACTGCTGCACTAATCAAAACAGAATTTCGTGATGTTCGCGCCGAATGTGCACCATCGTTCAAGAAGATTTACGAGGGCAGTTCAATAAGTAATGCAACACATTTTTTTTCTCGGCCAATTTTGGTTGAAAAACCGGAAATTCCTTGTGGAATATTTTCAAACATTCCCGCTTCGTCTCGTATAGTTTCATTGACTTCCGACAGGTGGCAGCACTATATGGAGCTGTTAAAATGGCGTCTGTAACGGATGTGCGTTGCAAACAACGGGCAGTGATCGAGTTTCTTTTGGCGGAAACCCAGGGCATCTCAGATATTCATAGGTGCTTGCAGAATGTCTACGGTGATCTGGCAGTGGACAAAAGCACGGTGAGTCGTTGGGCAAAGCGTGTATCATCATCGCCGCAAGGTCAAGCAAGACTGTCTGATCTCCCGCGTGCGGGCCGGCCGTGCACAGCTGTGACTCCTGCAATGGCGGAGCGTGCGAATACACTCGTTCGAGATGATCGACGGATCACCATCAAACAACTCAGTGCTCAACTTGACATCTCTGTTGGTAGTGCTGTCACAATTGTTCACCAGTTGGGATATTCAAAGGTTTGTTCCCGCTGGGTCCCTCGTTGTCTAACCGAACACCATAAAGAGCAAAGGAGAACCATCTGTGCGGAATTGCTTGCTCGTCATGTGGCTGAGGGTGACAATTTCTTGTCAAAGATTGTTACAGGCGATGAAACATGGGTTCATCACTTCGAACCTGAAACAAAACGGCAATCAATGGAGTGGTGCCACACCCACTCCCCTACCAAGAAAAAGTTTAAAGCCATACCCTCAGCCGGTAAAGTCATGGTTACAGTCTTCTGGGACTCTGAAGGGGTTATTCTGTTCGATGTCCTTCCCCATGGTCAAACGATCAACTCTGAAGTGTATTGTGCTACTCTTCAGAAACTGAAGAAACGACTTCAGCGTGTCCGTAGGCACAAAAATTTGAACGAACTTCTCCTTCTTTATGACAACGCAAGACCTCACACAAGTCTTCGCACCTGAGAGGACCTCACAAAACTTCAGTGGACTGTTCTTCATCATGCACCCTACAGTCCCGATCTCGCACCGTCGGATTTCCATATGTTTGGCCCAATGAAGGACGCAATCCGTGGGAGGCACTACGCGGATGATGAAGAAGTTATTGATGCAGTACGACGTTGGCTCCGACATCGACCAGTGGAATGGTACCGTGCAGGCATACAGGCCCTCATTTCTAGGTGGCATAAGGCCGTAGCATTGAATGGAGATTACGTTGAAAAACAGTGTTGTGTAGCTAAAAGATTGGGGAATAACCTGGTGTGTTTCAATGCTGAATAAAACAACCCCTGTTTCAGAAAAAAAATGTGTTGCATTACTTATTGAACTACCCTCGTAGCTTTGTGTTAATGAAATTAATCGTGGTAAAACAAACACCGAAGCCGAAGCTCCTTCCGGCTGTCCATCTGAGGTCACCACCAAGGAAACCATTGAAATTCATGATATAGTAAAGCAAACCACTAACAAAAACTATGATTGGTAATAGAAGTTGGTGTAATTGATGAGGCTATAGGCATCTCAACTGAGCGAGTGCAGAATATCCTGTAAGAAGGATTGGCTTTGAAGAAGCTGAGTGCGAGATGCGTGATTACTCACAATCGACCATAAGCGCATCCGGCACAATATTCCAACAGAAAAAAGTCGAATCAAACCGCCTCCAGCCCTCTAATTTTCCAGCTGTAATTTTATTCGAACAACGAGTTTCGGCATTATATTGCGTTATTTTCAGACCCACTGACCCACAGGAAGGAAGAATCCCACCTCTGGCCCATTCAAATAGAGGCCAGCTTTTAGTGACTGGTATCCCTACATTTTTGACACAGCGATCCCACCTATCATATCCAGATGGCTGTGGCAAAAATCTACGGATACCAGTCACTGAATACTGGCACTCGTTTCACTGCGCCTGGGGTGGGACTCTTCCTTTACAACGACCAGGGGGCCTGAAGATAGCATAGTATAGCGCCGAGCCTCGCTGGAAAAAAATTGGAAATTTAGACGGTAGAAGATTTTTTAATCTGATTTTTATATTGAAGAGCCGGTGCCCCCAACCTTATGCATGAAGATGGAGTTATATCTGCGACGTTTCATTGCAGTCCGAAAGATTTTTGCTCCGATTTGTGACTGTTGATTCAGCTGGGTTCATCATTACACACAGAGTCAAAGCTACGGTCAAAACAATGGATAAAGGTTGATGAAAGTGCACCGACGAGGGCAAAGACCATTTTATGAGATGGTAAGGTAATGGTCACATTTGTGTGTGTGTGTGTGTGTGTGTGTGTGTGTGGGTGGGTGTGTGTGTCTGTGTGTGTGTGTGTTTGTGTGTGTGTGGAGGGGCGGGGGTAATCCGAGGAATAATCCTCACACATTATTTGGAAAAAGGCAGAACCATGATTGTTCCCTATTATGCTTCATTGTTGGGTCGTCTGAAACTTAGATTGACTGCCAAAAAAGACCACGGATGCACTCAAAAATGTGCTCCTTCAAGAGGATATTGCATCAACCCACTCATCAGAGATAACAACGGCGAAAATGTGTGACCTGAGCTTTGAACTGGTTCCTCATCCACGCTATGAACCAGACCTAGCGCCAAGTGACTTCTTCGTGTTTCCTAACTTCAAACTTTGGCTTCCTGGGAACAAATTTTCATCAAATAAGGAAGAGATAGTTGCAACCAACGAATATTTTGCAGAGTTTGGCAGATACTATTTTTCCGATGGGATGAAAAAGCTAGAGGATCGCTGGACCAAGCTTATATCCTTCAAAGCAGTCAATATCGAGAAGTAACATGAATTGTTTACGAAAAAAAGTATTGTTTCTTTCTTTTTTACCAGGCTTATCAAACAATCCTCGTAAGTATAGATCTAGAAACTGACCCGTTCCGCTTTAGGCAACTAGCTGTTCAAATGATGATGCACGCACATTAGAATACTTTCGCTGTCTGCTTGTTATTGCTCACGTAAAACTAATATACGAGATAAAATGTGTTGCTACGAAAATAGCCCTGAAATACTTTTTAGGGATGCTGTGCTGTGACTTTCTTTGGATCATTAATTTTCAACAAAACAATATATTATGTTCTTATTATTCTGGATCTGGCTTTCTATATGAAGAACATTGTTTCGTTACTGTAACTCGCTATAAAGTTTAACATATCTTCTTTACTTTACTTTTATTGAAAAGGTTACTGAAAATTATTTCGTTATCAATACTGATGTTACAGTACGCAATTTTTGTTCAACATCAAAATTGTAGTGGATTTTTGTTAACAGTAAGACACAAATAAGTACCACGACTAACACGAGAACGTGAGACTATCATCAGAGAAAAAACTGGTTTACTATAATGTTTGCCAGACCAGAACTACGCACAGCAAGATTTCTTTTATGTCATGAATGTAAATTATCTTTTTGCACTGTTAATAATATATCATCCGCAGCCCGCGTCCACCTGTAAACCACATCATGAACTCTGCTGCTCTGCCCTGCAATCCCGAAAGCTGAAATAAATAATTTTAGTTCACTATTACCTGCCCGCTTCTTTGCGGTGTGATTGGTTTCATTTAATGCAGTTTGAATGCGCCGCGGCAGCGGCTCGTTCGTTCGTAGCGCAGCTCTGCACCACGAATAATATTTAAATAGCTGAAAATGTCTTAAAAGGATGGGATAAAATACCAGGCAAGCTTATTACAAACCATAATGCAAGTTTTCACTAAGTAACTCTATTCAGAACATTTAGACAGGTTAAATTCTTACACACCTTTACAATTCATTACCTAATGGCGTCCTTCTCTCAATCTTGACAAAAGAATGCTACACAAGCATAGAGTATAGCGTCATTGACTCTTCCTACCCATGTAACTCCAAAAAGACGACAGAGAAATTAATGGTCGGTCACTACTATTTATACTCGTTGTGACATATTCTTATCTTTGTTTGATATTTAATAAGAATCGTTGGTGGCGGTTTCAGTACTCGCCGACACACATATTACCTTTAAAAAAATCGGTACATAGTTCTACACAAGTATAAAACATGACACATAATGGTTTTTCTTTATTTCATAACGTTCACACAATCATTGTCCACGCAATTACAATCATCCACTTCAATTATCCTTTTTCTCCTTTCTTTTTACCACATATAATATGTGTTTTGCCAGGAGACGTTACAATACCTGACTTACGTTTTAAGACCTACAAATTTCAAATGTAATGTTGACTCTTAGATCAAAACGATTTCCTTCTCTTCCTGAAATCTGTCAAACAAATTATTGTCCACATGACTTTTTAACCAGTTGATTATATCACTAAACATTGAACAAAAATACATGTCTTGCATTTGTCATATGTACCCAAAGAAAGTAACAGTTATTAATGTGAGCTGGAGAAGAGGAAAAATTGCTCGAGAAATACGTTATCCTCATTAATGAAGCAGCTGTCCTTTGTCGGGCGCTTGTGCATTGCTTTATGAAAGACGTAATTATTCTCTGGCAGAAAAAGAAAAAGAAGCCGAGGGAACAACTAACGAAGACTTTCTCAGTGTCTTTATTACACACTGATTTTCGAAATGAGACTGCGTGGGCGCTATGTTCCTTCTTGAAATGTATCTGTGTATTACAGGGTGTTGTCTTTACCTTCGCGATTAATATGATGCTACGTACGATCGCAAGTACCAGTTCTAGCATTCATGTAGTAGAAATATTTACCCCCGTTTTCATCTCTTTGTTCACTTAGAATGAATTAAAATTATCCCCTCAACATGAAACGCTCAATCAGTGCGATGCATCTAGCAGAGTTTCTGTTTTCTCCTTGTTTCCCAACAGAGTGTCTCGCATGTCTAGTGCTGCTCTTGCCTTTAAATCAAAACCTTTATCCCACGACTAGAATGCTTAGATCGAAATGCAGTCAGGAGTGCAAGGAATTACTAGTCCGATACATTACCTATAGCGAATAATTGAAAGTTAAAGTGACTATTTTAGGAGACTTTTCTTAACGGTATATGTCGTACAGAAATGGGCTCTGTGTTCAGTGGTTCTCAAAATGCCGCTATTTGGCTTTCTTAGGGACAATTTCGGCACATGCGACAATAATGTAAAATTAGTTGAATTGTGTTTATCATTTCATAATTGAGGCGAGTCACGTAACATCTGCGTGGGCGCGTTGCATGTGGTCGTTCATCGTTAATGGGTTGTAATGGGAATCAGACACAAATCCGTGTGATAATAGCACCCATTTAAGAAAGTTTCAAGTAATCATCATAGCTTGAAGGCCAGACCATAACAAGTCCTTCTGGTAACTTTACTTCTGAATGAGCATTATTGTTTATGTCTTCGTTACTATTTCCTGGAAAATAGCTAACATCACAGTTTTCGTTGCGTGATATGGACCAGCAGAATTTGACGAAACAGGGCAATGTGCTATAGAAGCAAATAAATCTCTGTACGAGTACAGAGATTAATTAGAAACACGTAGAGTTCATCAGCCAACTGTGGAAACATAAATGTTGGAAAGAAACAGAAACCAAAGCAGTGAATCTCAGAACAATCTGAACTTAAAGAAGTGGCTATGACAGTAAACAAAACGAGATGTAAGATTCACAGGTAATGTAGCCAGGAAAATGAGTGGTAGATGGATCATTGAAGTACATAGTAGCTTTTCAAAAAATAAGAAAAGACCGAGGCGTCTACTAAACGGATGATGGGTTGACATGTTTGACACATGCAGGAATATCCAGTAGCAGCCTCCTCAAAAACGAACATTTTACGGTCATGATTGCACTACTAAATTAAGCGATGACTGTGATTCTATCTTTTCGAATAAGTTCTTCATCTTGGGGAGCCTCAGCCGCACATTTGTTCAGAACAATTTGACGTTTTCCACCTCAATTCAGTGAAGTTACAATACTTGTCATTAAACGGCGATGTAGCCTATCTGAAAACCACTATATAACGTATATGTCCCAGAATTAAAACAAAAATGCAGCGATAGTTATCTCTATAACTAATGCCACGTCGCAGAACAGCGTATTTGCTCGCTTTCGATACTGAACACCAAGTTATAGCTGCGCATTTACCTCGCTCGCAAATATGCTGAACATCCGGCAGTTTGATTACCAATTACTGCAGTGCAAACCAAAACGCTTTATTGCGCAGTTAGCAATGTTGAACTTGGTCATTTAATGAACAGTAGAATGTGCTCTTCATAGGTGATTTCCACGTTACTTTAAAAGACGCTCTTATCTTGTATCGTTTTAAGTAATTGTGGAAAGAGAGCAGGTGGATGATGATAATGTTCTGGTTTCCGTACACAGAAAGAGAGCATCAGCAAATATTTCGGGGCAGTTATTTACAATGTTGGAACCAGAAAATTACAGCCACCCTTAAAATGGCTACAACAAATAAAGAGGTTCGCTTCTGTGTGGAGTGCAATTTCAAGAGGAGGTGCAACGAGCATGAAACTCTGGAAGTTTGGATTGCAGGCTTCATAAGGAAATTCCACCACCACACCCACGAATAAAAAAAAATTATAAAAAGCATCGGTCTGAGAAAGAACCTTGCAGAATATCCTCCCTTAGACACTTTCATCAAGTGACAGGGTTCACCATCCACACGTACAATTGCAACGTTCATAGTTAGATAGGCGAATGAACCTCGAGACCATATGCATATTCAAACAGACCATCTTACGACTGTAACACGTCAAAGAACATAATGTTCTTGGATTGGTCTTCCTATCCGGCATCGAAAACCACGGTTTTGGCTTGTCGTGGAACATTTATGCACTTTCACCTTATGTCTAAAGTTATAAGTGATTGGTGAGGCTACCTACACCGACAGCACAGGATTACCGTAAACGTGGGCAATTTTGTGAGAAGTTTAGCACTTTTTGTAACATAACTTACACAGATGTGTACTGCGATGTTTAATTTCCACACATTAGGTATACAGGGTGCATTTTTTCCACCTGAGACAATAATATAAATCGAAAACGACGCATCGTACGAAAAAGCCACACCTCATGCGTGGCAAATCAACTTCGTATTTCCAATTGTGAGCCCTCCCCCGCCAACCCCCCCCCCCCCTCCCCCAACCAATTTTTATTGCATATTCGTATTCTGGTCCTTGATACTGAGATTTTCTTTTATTAAGCTTTTTCACTTATAGTCACATAGGTTGACTGTTTGTATCCGCAAATGAATCCAGTGCTTCAGAGGATTATACCAGCGACAGAACTGCACAGAAAAGATGGAGAAGTATTGTAAACATCAATGCTCTAAGTTGATCCAGGAAAGGCTTTACTTTGCAGTTTCGAGTGGAAAAGATCGACTGATTGTGGTGCATATCACTTGTATCACTGTCTGCCGACTCACGGCTAGACGGATAAAGTTTCGTGTACCACGGAGCAGTCCTGCAGTATCGTGCATACTGGCAGTAGGAAGGAGATTCTGTCCGAGCTTGTGCCACAGATCTTCCGTTGGGAACGGATTTGGGGATTTTGCTGGCCCCGGGAACACCTCAGCATCACACACACTGTTCACAGACACAAGTGCCGTGTGTAGATTTGCATTATCCTGTTGAAAAATGGTACCTCTATGACGTCGCATGAGAGGTAACCCGTGAGGACGCAGGAAATTCGTGACGTACAGTTGGGCCGTCAGAATTCCCACAATCACTACCAGCTCCGATCTGAGGTCATACCCGTCGGCTCCCCACACCACGACACCAGGAGTGTCACAGCTGTGCCTCTACAAAATATTGGAAGTCAGCGCCATACTCGACGACGATGGTTATCCAGGGTGGTGCTGAACCTCGATTCATCGCTCAGGACAATGCGACGCCATTCATCAGCAGTCCATGCATTCCAGTCGTGGCGACATGTTAATGGCAGTCTACATGTGAGATGGTAATTCGCTAGTCAGGGTTCTGCTAGTGTGCGACCAATAGTCATCATCATCATCACTGCCCTGCCCTAGGGCAGGTCTTCACATATAGCTCTCCATGCAGTCCTGTCATTACTTATAATTGTTTACTATCCGAATACTATCCACTGTCTAGTATCCTCTTCTCCCTCTTCTTCTTCTTCTATTCACTATTCCTTCCACAGTATCCGTCAGTAAACACTCTCTTCTCATCCAGTGTTCAAACCAATTGCATTTTCTGTTCTAGATTACCTTTAAAATTTCTCTCTTACTCCACTCTTCTCATCATCTCCTAATTTTTCACGTTGTCTACCCATTTTATCCCTTCAATACTTGTCCAAATCCACATATTAATGCTTCTATTCTTCTTTCTTCCTTTTTTCTCAGTAGCCATTCTCGGATCCATATAATGCCGCATACCATATGAAGCACTTGCCAGTCTCTTCTTCGGATCCTTGTCCATGAATCCACATAGAAATCTCCTCTTCTTATTAAACGCCTCCATGGCAATTGCTGTACGTATTTTCACCTCCTTATGACATTTAATTTCGTCTGTAATAATACTTCTCAGATATCTGAAAGCACTAACGTGTTACATATCTTCCTGTGCTAACTTTATAGTTGTTCTTAATTTTCTTGTGCTTAACTCCATACATTTTGTCTTTTTCTTATTAATTCTCATTCCAAATTCATCACAGGTGTTTCTTAATTCCTTTAGCATTCGAGTCATGGTTCTTTCGCTGCCTGTCAATAACACCATATCATCCATAAATAGAACACATTCTAGCCTCCCACCACCAACCCGCACTCTATTTTGTTCCAAATATTCCTGAATAATATGCTCGAAAAATATCTTAAACAGTACTCGAGGGAGACAGTCACCTTGCCTCACTCCTCTTCCAATTGTACTTTCCTCTGTCATCTCATTCTCAATCTGTACTCGTATTTTCTGTTGTAGTTTAGGTTTTTAATCAGCCTTCTATTCCTCCACACGATGCCATTCTTGCTTAGGAAGTCCATTAATTTATTCCACTGTACTGACAAAGAGTGTTGCTGGGTGACCGTTAGCTGTTCTTGGATGGCTTGTGTAGACATGAAGGGGTTGCGATGCCAACTTGTGGCAGTCAGACGCGATCGGGGGAACCATGACGTCGAGTATGCGTGGCTCGCGTTCCCGTGCTGTCCAACGTGTGAACGCAGTTACGTCAGGGTGCCCCAAAAATCTGGATGCGCAGACATGAAGGGGTTACGATGTGCTTGGTGCACAACACTGTGATGCCACCCTTGTGATGGTCAGATGTAATCAGGGGAACCATGGCGTCGAGTATGCCCTCATATTTCCATGCTGTCCAAAGTGTGAATGCAGTTACATCTCAACACTTCAAAAATCTGGTAATTGCATGAATTGACCAGCTGGCTGGATGGAGACCGACAATGAAACCCCTTTCAGACTCTTTCAGGTGCTGATAATGCTGTCTCATACGACTGCATGGCATCTCCGTGTCCTTTCACAACTCAACATCTGAAGCTGTTGTCCGCCTCCGTAGCGTAGCGGTAGCGTTACCACCTACCATGCAACGGGCCAGGGTTCGATTCCCGGCAGGGGACTGGGTGTTGTGTGTCCTTCATCATCATTTCCATCATCATTGAGTCTCAAGTCGCCGACGTGGAGTCAACTAAAAGCGACTTGCACTACGGCCGCCGAACTCCCCGAATGGGGCCTCCCGGCCAACACTGCCATACAATCATTTCATTTCATCTGAAGCTGTTCACGGAACTTATACAGGGTGTTTCAAAAATGACCGGTATATTTGAAACGGCAATAAAAACTAAACGAGCAGCGATAGAAATACACCGTTTGTTGCAATATGCTTGGGACAACAACAACAGTACATTTTCAGGCAGACAAACTTTCGAAATTACAGTAGTTACAATTTTCAACAACAGATGGCGCTGCGGTCTGGGAAAACTCTATAGTACGATATTTTTCACATATCCACCATGCGTAGCAATAATATGGCGTAGTCTCTGAATGAAATTACCCGAAACCTTTGACAACGTGTCTGGCGGAATGGCTTCACATGCAGATGAGATGTACTGCTTCAGCTGTTCAATTGTTTCTGGATTCTGGCGGTACACCTGGTCTTTCAAGTGTCCCCACAGAAAGAAGTCACAGGGGTTCATGTCTGGCGAATAGCGAGGCCAATCCACGCCGCCTCCTGTATGTTTCGGATAGCCCAAAGCAATCACACGATCATCGAAATATTCATTCAGGAAATTAAAGACGTCGGCCGTGCGATGTGGCCGGGCACCATCTTGCATAAACCACGAGGTGTTCGCAGTGTCGTCTAAGGCAGTTTGTACCGCCAAAAATTCGCAAAGAATGTCCAGATAGCGTGATGCAGTAATCGTTTCGGATCTGAAAAATGGGCCAATGATTCCTTTGGAAGAAATGGCGGCCCAGACCAGTACTTTTTGAGGATGAAGGGACGATGGGACTGTAACATGGGGCTTTTCGGTTCCACATATGCGCCAGTTCTGTTTATTGACGAAGCTGTCCAGGTAAAAATAAGCTTCGTCAGTAAACCAAATGCTGCCCACATGCATATCGCCGTCATCAATCCTGTGCACTATATCGTTAGCGAATGTCTCTCGTGCAGCAATGGTAGCGGCGCTGAGGGGTTGCCGCGTTTGAATTTTGTATGGATAGAGGTGTAAACTCTGGCGCATGAGACGATACGTGGACGTTGGCGTCATTTGGACCGCAGCTGCAACACGGCGAACGGAAACCCGAGGCCGCTGTTGGATCACCTGGTGCACTACCTGCGCGTTGCCCTCTGTGGTTGCCGTACGCGGTCGCCCTACCTTTCCAGCACGTTCATCCGTCACGTTCCCAGTCCGTTGAAATTTTTCAAACAGATCCTTTATTGTATCGCTTTTCGGTCCTTTGGTTACATTAAACCTCCGTTGAAAACTTCGTCTTGTTGCAACAACACTGTGTTCTAGGCGGTGGAATTCCAACACCAGAAAAATCCTCTGTTCTAAGGAAAAAACCATGTTGTGTACAGCACACTTGCACGTTGTGAACAGCACACGCTTACAGCAGAAAGACGACGTACAGAATGGCGCACCCACAGACTGCGTTGTCTTCTATATCTTTCACATCACTTGCAGCGCCATCTGTTGTTGAAAATTGTAACTACTGTAATTTCGAAAGTTTGTCCGCCTGGAAATGTACTGTTGTCCCAAGCATATTGCAACAAACGGCGTATTTCTATCGCTGCTCGTTTAGTTTTTATTGCCGTTTCAAATACACCGGCCATTTTTGAAACACCCTGTATATACCATTGAGCCTGGTGATAACACTAAACAGGAAGAACATTAATGCACTGAGATGGTCGTTCTACCCATTACAAATAGTTGCAACCCTAGTCATTTACGTACCCAACGATGGTATGTAACCACAAGAAGTTGCACTGCCATGTGTTCTGGTCTCTTCCGAATGCTTTATTTCTTTCAGTATACCTATTGTAGATGACGAACTGCGACTGTGATTCAAATTGGCGTTTATCTGGTAATAAGTTATTCAACCATGGACATGTTTTCGAGCCACTGCAGGCTCGTCTTCAGATGGAGGTGTTACATAAATACACTCCTGGAAATTGAAATAAGAACACCGGGAATTCATTGTCCCAGGAAGGGGAAACTTTATTGACACATTCCTGGCGTCAGATACATCACATGATCACACTGACAGAACCACAGGCACATAGACACAGGCAACAGAGCATGCACAATGTCGGCACTAGTACAGTGTATATCCACCTTTCGCAGCAATGCAGGCTGCTATTCTCCCATGGAGACGATCGTAGAGATGCTGGATGTAGTCCTGTGGAACGGCTTGCCATGCCATTTCCACCTGGCGCCTCAGTTGGACCAGCGTTCGTGCTGGACGTGCAGACCGCGTGAGACGACGCTTCATCCAGTCCCAAACATGCTCAATGGGGGACAGATCCGGAGATCTTGCTGGCCAGGGTAGTTGACTTACACCTTCTAGAGCACGTTGGGAGGCACGGGATACATGCGGACGTGCATTGTCCTGTTGGAACAGCAAGTTCCTTTGCCGGTCTAGGAATGGTAGAACGATGGCTTCGATGACGGTTTGGATGTACCGTGCACTATTCAGTGTCCCCTCGACGATCACCAGTGGTGTACGGCCAGTGTAGGAGATCGCTCCCCACACCATGATGCCGGCTGTTGGCCCTGTGTGCCTCGGTCGTATGCAGTCCTGATTGTGGCGCTCACCTGCACGGCGCCAAACACGCATACGACCATCATTGGCACCAAGGCAGAAGCGACTCTCATCGCTGAAGACAACACGTCTCCATTCGTCCCTCCATTCACGCCTGTCGCGACACCACTGGAGGCGGGCTGCACGATGTTGGGGCGTGAGCGGAAGACGGCCTAACGGTGTGCGGGACCGTAACCCAGCTTCATGGAGACGGTTGCGAATGGTCCTCGCCGATACCCTAGGAGCAACAGTGTCCCTAATTTGCTGGGAAGTGGCGGTGCGGTCCCCTACGGCACTGCGTAGGATCCTACGGTCTTGGCGTGCATCCGTGCGTCGCTGCGGTCCGGTCCCAGGTCGACGGGCACGTGCACCTTCCGCCGACCACTGGCGACAACATCGATGTACTGTGGAGACCTCACGCCCCACGTGTTGAGCAATTCGGCGGTACGTCCACCCGGCCTCCCGCATGCCCACTATACGCCCTCGCTCAAAGTCCGTCAACTGCACATACGGTTCACGTCCACGCTGTTGCGGCATGCTACCAGTGTTAAAGACTGCGATGGAGCTCCGTATGCCACGGCAAACTGGCTGACACTGACGGCGGCGGTGCACAAATGCTGCGCAGCTAGCGCCATTCGACGGCCAACACCGCGGTTCCTGGTGTGTCCGCTGTGCCGTGCGTGTGATCATTGCTTGTACAGCCCTCTCGCAGTGCCCGGAGCAAGTATGGTGGGTCTGACACACCGGTGTCAATGTGTTCTTTTTTCCATTTCCAGGAGTGTATTATGTTGTGGACCAAGTGTAACTAGATGCAGTGTTGGTGCCACTGGTGGAAGTGACGGAAATTTAGTAATTGGTGACAAAACATTTACGAATCAGAATTTTTTATGTTTTAGGCAGTTACAGTGCACTACGCTGTGGTATTCACATCAGATTGCTTCTTATAATGTGCATTATTAAGCTATGTACACAAATAAACACAGTATGTAGCTACACTTGGTTTTACACTGACTCACAGGATGTAAACGTTCGATGTTTCTACAAAGAATATGGATATGACAGATACTGCACTTTTCTACATAAGAGATGCATTGTATATGAGACAAATATTACTAGTACAGATTTTACATTTTACTGCACTTTTCTACATAAGAGATGCATTGTATATGAGACAAATATTACTAGCACAGATTTTACATTTCAGTAAATATTGCTAGCTGCATACAGAAGACAAACAGCTAGAGGTGAATATTTAATACATAATTAAAAACTTTTTCTAAGTTACAGAATACCAAAGTCGATGCGCACCAAGAAGAACCAGATTTATGGAGGATGAATCGTTGTCATTTGTTTTTTTGGTGCCAGGATATCCTGGAAATTCTGGAAGAAAAGGTTTTGCGTTGACTCAGTCTGTTCATTCAGGAATTTTTGGGGTGATTTTAGTTTTTGGATGAAAATGTGTAATTTTTCAAGGAAGTCCATCAGCAGTCCTTTCTCAGAAATGTACAGCGCAGAAAAACTGTGATTGATATCATCAACAGAATATTCATGATGAGCAACATGTGATGCAAAACAGGACTTATTTAAGTTTTTGAGTCAAAGGGCATCCATATGTTGTTTATAGCTGGTTGCCAAAATATAACCCTGTTTGGCCTATGTAGAAGGAAGAATAGGAGCATGTGAGCTTCTATATGCCAGAATTTTTATGCCGATCTCTAGTGGATTTATTATTGTGAACAATTATATTTTGTAGTATATTGTCAGTGTGGAAGGATACTTTTATGATGTGTGGTCGGAAAAGATTTGCAAGAATGAGATTTTCACTCTGCAGCGGAGTGTGCGCTGATATGAAACTTCCTGGCAGATTAAAACTGTGAGCCGGACCGAGTTTCGAACTCGGGATCTTTGTCTTCCGCGGGCAAGTGCTCTACCAACTGAGGTACGCAAGCGCAACTCACATCCCGTCGTTTGGAAAGTAGGAGACGACGTACCGACAGAACTAAAGCTGTGAGGACGGGCCGTGAGTCGTGCTTGGGTAGCTCAGATGGCAGCCGGCACGGTAGCTCAGCGTGTTCGGTCAGAGAGCTGGTTGGCCTCTGTAATAAAAAAACTGATAGAGAAGATGAGAAGATCAACAACGAACTTGAACGGATGTCATGTGCCCACTCACTCACTCACTCACTCACTCACTATATTGACGCCCGCCCCCCCCCCCCCCCCCCCTTGGCCCGAGGTGTAGGAGGTTAAGATGTTGGGCTGTTCCTCCTGAAATCCTCTGCGTTGGGAATGTTTTTCTTCTCGTTTTGGATTGGCCTCTGGTTTCTGTGGATGAAGGAATTTATCTGCCGGATGATTCCGGCGGCTTCTTGTTCTTCTGTTTCTTGCTGCTTCCTGGCTGCCCGAATTCTATTTTCTTCAGGCGGGAGAAGTCCACTGGCGGCGTCTGTTGCTGGATGTACATGACTGCTTGCTCAGTCACGTCCGCCGGTCCTCGTTGGTGAAGATCGGGTGTGCCCGCATCTCGTGGTCGTGCGGTAGCGTTCTCGCTTCCCACGCCCGGGTTCCCGGGTTCGATTCCCGGCGGGGTCAGGGATTTTCTCTGCCTCGTGATGGCTGGGTGTTGTGTGCTGTCCTTAGGTTAGTTAGGTTTAATTAGTTCTAAGTTCTAGGCGACTGATGACCTCAGCAGTTGAGTCGCATAGTGCTCAGAGCCATTTGAACCATTTTTGAAGATCGGGTGCTTGTTTCTGAGCTCCAGATCTGCGCGCCTGACGAGTTCCCTCCCGTGCAGCTTCTGGCTCAAGGGTTCGCACCCCCAGTGGAATGGATAAGGTTTATGAGGTACGGGAGGGATGTAGACTACTCTAAAAGGGTAAGGATGGCCGTGATGGGGGTAGCTACCGTCGCACAGGGAATCTGCGATCTTGGTGAGCACCTCCTTCACACAGTTCTTGTTGGGGAGAGGGAGGCACTCGAACGGCTCGACTTCTTCTTCTCCCTCGGCTTCCATCGGCACTTCCTGCGTCGTCTGCGTTTCCGCAGAGAGAGGAGTGACGACTGCTTCCGAGGGGGCCGTCTCCTTGTTGTCGGCGGTTTTCCCCGACTGCACGACCACCTCCCTAGCAACCTGCGTTTCCGCGTCGGCCAGGGAGGCGGTCGTTTGTCTTGCCGCGTCTACCCCCGTACTGGTGGGGGTCGGTGCCACGTCCGGCGTCGTACGGGACGCGAGGTACAAGGCGAGCCTCAGCTGAGTCACCTCCTGACGCGTCTCTTCGAGTTCCGCTCTCAGGGCCGCTCTCTCCTCCGCCATGGCGGATTTGAGCGCGGTGATTGCGTCCTCGTTGGCTTCCCGCAGTGCTTGGCGGAAGGTGTCCACGTCGTCTTGGTGGCGCAGCCCGCTTCCCCTACTAACAACGGAACCTCCCCATCGCACCCCCCTCAGATTTAGTTATAAGTTGGTACAGTGGATAGACCTTGAAAAACTGAACACACGTTAATCGAGAAAACAGGAAGAAGTTGTGTGGAACTATGAAAAAATAAGCAAAATATACAAACTAAGTAGTCTGTGTGCAAGATAGGCAACATGAAGGATAATGTGAGCACAGGAGCGCTGTGGTCCCGTGGTTAGTGTGAGGAGCTGAGAAACGAGAGAACCTTGGTTCAAGTCTTCCCTCGCGTGAAGATTTTAATTTTTTATTTTCAATTTATGTGACAAACTCTTATGTTTCCATTAGTTTTTTGGGAGTGATTATCACATCCACAAGAAAACCTAAATCTGGCAAGGTAGAAGAATCTTTTTACCCATTCGCCAAGTGTACAAGTTAGGTGGGTCAACAACATATTCCTGTCATGTGACGCACATGCCGTCACCAGTGTCGTATAGAATATATCAGACGTCTTTTTCCTGTGGAGGAATCGGTTGACCTATGACCTAGCGATCAAATGTTTTCGGTCCCCATTGTAGAGGCACATCCTTTCGTGTACTAATCGTACGGTTTTGCGGTGCGGTCGCAAAACACAGACACTAAACTTATTACAGTGAACAGAGACGTCAATGAACGAACGACAGATCATAACTTTGCGAAAATAAAGAAAGTAAAATTCTCGCCTGAGGGAAGACTTGAAACATTGACCTCTCGTTCCACTGCTGCTCACGTTAACCACGGGACCACGGCGCTCCTGAGCTTACAGTGGCATTGATATTGCCTATGTTGCACATAGACTACTCAGTTTGTATATTTTGCTTATATTTTTCATAGTTCCACACAACTTCTTCCTGTTTTCTCGATTGATGTGTGTTCAGTTTTTCAAGGCCTATCCACTGTGCCAACTTATAACTAAATCTGAGGGGGGTGCGATGGGGAGGTTCCTTTGTAAGGCAGGAGGGCGGGCTGCCCACCTTTTCTTCTTGTTGGGCCACCTCTTCGAGTGTGGTGGCCAACTTCCGCTGCTTCCGCGTCTTCAGATAGCTGCAGCTGCGCGCGTTGGCGGCGTGCAAGCCACCGCAATTTACGCACACCGCTGCAGTACCTCTCGGTTTGGCGCAGTTTCGTGTGTCGTGCGGTTTCCCGCACTTAACACACGCAGCCACGCCGTCGAATTCCCTGGCTATATGTCCCAGCTTTTGGCACTTGTAGCACTGTAATTGTGTCACAGACTTCCGCTTCTTCTTGTTGTTGCCGCAACCATTGCTCTTGACTGCGTTTAACAGGAGCTCAATAGCAGCAGCAATCTTGCCTCTTCCTTCATTCCGGCTTCTCGGCATAGCGTTGGGCTAGAGGCGTTGCCGTGCGCGAGCGACGGTAACGATGTGAGCCGCAGCGAGTCGAGCAGCGGAGTGCGTGTGTGGATGTCATGTGCCGTCCGCGACGACCAGATACAACAAACAAATGCAAAAAAAATGATGGTAGAGCACTTGCCCGTGAAACAGGCAAAGGTCCTGAGTTTGAGTCTCGGTCCGGCACACAGTTTTAATCTGCTAGTAGCAAGTTTCAAGATTTGCAAGTTTATATGACACTTTTCCAAGGAATGGAAGACACACAAATTTTAGCATTTCTTTCTTAGGTTGTTATGGTGATGGTGGTTGCTTTAGTTTACTTAGATTTTTTTTCAATTAGAGTGTTTATCAAATGGCTCTAAGCACTATGGGACTTAACATCTGAGGTCATCAGTCCCCTAGAGTGTTTATCAAAGAGGCATTATAACCATTACTTTGAGGTACAGATTTAAGTATGTTAATTTCTTTACATGCATTTTTCTTCACTGATAGGGGTTTGGAGCATACGGTCTACAGATGACCCGAAGAAAGCAGATTTGTGTTGGTTCGGGTAGTATGAGGCATTGTTAATGGTAACACCACTGGTAGTGTGTGTTCTGTATATTTGGAAGGAAAAAATGGAAATTCTTGGTAAGACCCTATGGGACAAAACTGCTGAGGTCACCGGTCCCTAAGCTTACGTACTACTCAATCTAACTTAAACTAACCAA
Organism: Schistocerca serialis cubense; assembly: GCF_023864345.2. Taxonomy (NCBI): domain Eukaryota; kingdom Metazoa; phylum Arthropoda; class Insecta; order Orthoptera; family Acrididae; genus Schistocerca; species Schistocerca serialis. The sequence goes on along the minus strand of NC_064638.1, from coordinate 1,256,692,985 downwards.
CCAACTAACTTACGTTAATGACGGCACGTACACCCAAGCCCGAGGGATGGGGGGGGGGGGGAGGGGGGGCGCTATTTGGGAGGTATGCTTGTTATCGTGAGTGGAGACAGTCATGTCAAGGAAGTTAATTCCTTCAGTGGTCTGGTGTTCAACTGTGAATTTAACATTTGGGTGCATTTTATTACTTTCATTTCCTAGGTTATTTAGTTCTTCCTGCGGATTGTTGAAACGTATTATTGTGTCATCCACATATCTTTTATAATACAGTGTTTTGTTAGTAAATTTGGGGTGTGTTAAGAAGAAGTCCTGTTCCAGATTAAGCACAAATATGTCAGAGAGCAAGCCTGCTGCCCATTGCCAGACCATTGTTTTGAAACTAAAATTTGCCACTGAATGAAAAATGGTTATGTGAAAGGAGTAATTCAAGCAACAGCATGAGTTCATTAATGTTTGCATTGATTAGATTTTTGTATTGCATTAGATTCTTTTGTATTACTGTGAGAGTGTCTTTCCACGGGATATTGGTGTTGAGGTTTACTAAGTCCAAGGAGGCAAATATTGCTATGTCTGGCACTATTAGATCTTTAATGTAGTTCATTAACTCAGAACTGTTGTTAATTGAAAAGCTGTTTTCAGAGGTGTAATTTTTCTTTATTATATCATGAAGTTTTCTGGTTGTCCCATATGTCCAATTGACCTTGATGTTGCCTATCTTGCACATGGACTACTCAATTCGTATATTTTGCTTATTTTTCCACAGTTCCACACAACTTCTTCCTGTTTTCTCAATTGATCTGTGTTCAGTTTATCAAGGCCTATCCACCGTGCCAACTTATAACTAAATCTAAGGGGGGTGCGATGGGGAGGTTTCCTTGTTAGAACGCCTGGAGTGTACAAAATACTATGTCATTCTGACTGCTACTACGTCGGCCGAACACTACGCACTGTGGAGCAAAGCCGGACGGAACAAGAGAGCTGCATACACCTACATCATTCCCAAAAAGTAGCTGTGGCAGAACACGCTGTAGAAAATCAACACCGAATTCTATTCGATGAAACATCTGATATTACGAGTACGATGGGTTTGTGGGATAGCATTACAAAAAAATTACCAGTACGCAGCTCGTGAAGTAGTGGTTAGCGCTGCTGCCTCTGGATCACGGGATCTCAGGTTAGATTCCCGGCCGGGTTGGGGATTTGCTCTGCCCGGGGACTGTGTGTTCGTGTTGTCCTCATCGTTTCATCATCATCATTCGTGACAGTCGCTAGACTGGGCTGTGAAAAAAATTTGGACCGTGTAAAAACTGAGACATTGTATGGGCGCTGACGACAGCGCAGTTGAGCGCCCCATAAACCAAACATCATCATCATTACAAAAAAGCTAGAAATAAAAATATCTGAAAATATCATCGTTAAGGAGGGTGGCTTGCAGCTCAGCACAGCCTGGGACCCAGCCACCGCGAGGCTGAAACAGCTGCGACGGACGCGGAAGTAAAATATTACTATATTAAGTGAGGAAGAGGCCAGTGACGTCACAGCCAGCAGTGCGACTATGTAACAGCGAGGCCAAGGCGACACCTCAGCGATTTAGCACTTGACAATGGCCGAGAAGAGCGCGGTAGAAAGCTTGGGGGATACTGACGACCGGACGCCGAAAGAAGGCCGAGATAATTGCCTGGAGACCAAGCATTCATACATTCTATAGTCAGTTTTACACTGCTGGCCAAAGTAAATGCAACACCATGAAAGACAAGAGGTAGCACAACAAAATTTATTTTGTAGATAACATGTTGACCAAGTATCAAATGATTACGTTTACAGACGTCTATGACATGTGGTTCCTGCCAGAATCAGTAGCCAGAGTAGCCGCCATTGTTGGAGATCACCGCTGCCACACGTCTCGGCATTGAGTCAAAGAGACGTTGGATGTGTTACTGGGGTACAGCAGCCCAAGCAGCTTCCACACGTTGCCAAAGATCATCTGGTGTGGCAGCTGGGGATGTAATCTGGGTCACTCGTTGAGCAACCATGGACAACATGTTTTCTATCGGCGAAAGATCCGGAGAGCGAGCCGGCCAGGGAAGCAATTCAATCTGGTTATTGACGAAGAACCTTTGGGCAATGCGTGCCACGTGTGCTCGCGCATTATCCTGTTGAAATATGGCTGTGGCCGAGCCCTGAAGGTAAGGAAGGACAACTGGCTCCAGCACCTCGGATATGTAGCCCCGGCTATTTAAAGTACCGGCAATGCGTACTAGAGGCGTGCGAGAGTAATATCCAATACCGCCCCATACCATAATACCCGGTGCAAGACCAGTGTGGCGGTACATAATGCAGCTGTCCAGCATCCTCTCTCCACGGTGTCTCCACACTCGAATCCGACCATCGTGGTGCTGCAGACAGAAGCGTGCCTCGTCAGTAAAGACAACGTCATTCCATTCTGCCGTCCACATCCGTCTGTCATCACACCATTGGCGACGGAGACGTCTGTGGTTCTGCGTTAATGGTAGACGAAGCAATGGACGTCTTGCGGACAGACCACTCTGCTGTAAACGGCGTCGAATGGTACGCGCAGACACTGGATGATGCGTTACAGACGCAATGTGCTGTGCTATGGTTCGGGATGTCACTGAGCGATCCGTCACTGCCATGCGCACAATTTGCCTATCAGCACGTGCAGTGGTGCTCCGAGGTGAATGCGATCGACCACGTCGGTCCGTCGTACCCTCCTGCATCCAACGGTCACATATCCGCATTACAGTTGTTTGGTTTCGTCGAACACGACTAGCTATTTCTCTGTATGATAATCCACAATCTCGGTAAGCCACTATCCTTCCTCTGTCGAACTCTGATACTTGATCAAAAGATGTTCGCTGTTGTCTACGAGGCATAAATGATCGTCTTGTGAAACAACCACAAGGTAAACACACGTGCCGAACGTACACTCGTCGAAATCGCCAAGCCTTAAATGGCGCTATGAGGTGGCGCCACAGGCGCGCGTGATGTGCGTCTGCGCTGAAATTCTAATCACTTGCATATCTCATCGCTGCAAACTCATGGTGTAAATTTCACTCGATTCGGATGCTTCCTTCAGGGTGTTGCATTTACGGTGGCCAGCAGTGTACTTCAGCTTGTCGCTGTGCCACATCTTCTCTTCAAACAGGTCTAAGCGATCAGAATTGCTTCAATTACTCCATGTCTTTTAAGAACTACTCCTTCTAATTAAAGAGTCTATTGCTTTTTAGTACTTTCTATTGGCCAGTATGTTATTTAACTGAAGCTGGACGACGACTGTGACCACCATAACTTTGGTCGCCGCTGCAGAGCGTCTAGCTTAGCGGACTCAACCTCTGTTTCACTTCTTCTACAGGTCAGCCTTCACGCGGCCACAGTGACACATGCCGGCAAGCTGTTTGTCGCCTAAGCCAACGTACTATCGTACGTCATTTAGCGATATCATTTTGACGGTATTTAACAACTGTTCCACAAGTTTAATTTACAGCTAATTCTTCTGTCAAGATGTGGCTCAAACAAAACACCTCCTCCAGTTCTGTCTTACAGGTGTTATGACTTCTGCACCACTTGTTAGCAGCAGACACAGTGGCTGCGCCAAATACTGAGACAGCGTGGAGTTTTACAATTCTTTATTGAAATTTCTTTACAATTTCTCCCTCAACGTCGCTGCCCAGCCCTGCGGATCCCTCCGCCTGGCTCCTGCTGTGCAGATTGTCGTCGCCGCTCGGCGCCCCAGTACGGACACGCCCACGGAGCCACGTCGCCATGAGGTCAGCTGCTGATGCCTGCTGTACCGGCGGCTGGGAAGCCTTCAGTCGCGATGTCCGCGAGTTCCCGTCACGGATGGACCACGCGCCGTGGCTCCGGGTTGCTGTGAAGTCCGGGCGTCAGTCCCCGGCGTCGCCTGTGCCCGAGACCGCGCTGTGGTCGGTCCTGCTGGAAGTTCGCGCTGTAGTCAGTCAGCCATGGTGCCGACCGAACTCGGGCCGACCTCCAGAGCTGAAGTTGGCATCTGGCGGCGAACGGATGACTCCTGCGAGCTGGTACAGACTTCCGGAATCGTCACCTACGAAGATTGAACATTCGGACACAGACCACGTCCGTCCTGAGATCCGAACTGCTTCCTAATGGCTTCTGTCTGTTGCTACCTGCGCTCCACTATTTATATCCGCCAGGAGGACGTTTTTTACCCCCGGTGGTAGCTTTTTGTTATTATTCCCGCAGTATATTGCAGCGTAACTTAGCGTGCTGGCCTCACTTCCCCTTACTTAGCACCCTCCAGGCTTCGCACGGTGCTCGGTCTGTGTGCGTCCTTGCGTCAGCCTGTGGGTGACTGCTGCTGTCAGCAAGGCTATCTGTGCTTGCCTACTTCCAAACGCCTCGGTCGCCGGCGTGCGTCTGTTTTGCCATTCTACACTGCGTGAAGCAACGCTTACTACATGTGGCCGCAACACAGGTTATTCGATTCTAGAGGTTGATTGCGTAACTCACTGCTGGAACGAATCGATCACAGATGTCGTAAGATACATCTGAAGCTCGTTCTAGATCAGCATTTAAGTGTTTCACATCAATTTGCTAATGCATAATTGTGCAAGTGTGAGGAGAACTCGCGGACTGAGGGATTCGTAAAACTTAATTATGTATGTAGACAGTTCATCCATTCCGGGAGTCGAGGATTCCGACGATTTTTGTTTGTTATCAACATTGAGAATAGCAAGATATCGATCCCAGGGATTCCAATACTTTCGAGAATGTTTTAATTTCAAGTTTGAATTCGGTTAACAAATGATTCAAGAGATTTTTTTCGTTTGATATAATTACAAATTAAAAACTTTCTGATTCTTTTCCTAAACCTGTGTTCTGAAACCTTTCTTCCTGCCGAATTTCATGATTCTAGACCAACGGGAAGTGCCCTATAGATTTTTATGAGTGAATTTGCGAGTATCAAAATATGTGCCGCAAATGGCCGTATCTTTTGTTTGCATTCGCCTAGAAGCTAACTTTATTATACCGCACAAGGGACCATATATCCTAGTACGTGATTAAAATTTCATCTTGATACGTGTATCTGTTCCTGAGAAAAACGGGTCTTAACAGACGGATAGCCAGACAGATAGTCTTATAAAAAAATAACAATTTATTTCGTGTTATACAATTACAAATTAACAATTTTCGGAGATTTTCCTTTGATTATAGTGTAAAACCTTGCTTCTTAGTAAATTTCAAGATTGTAGGTCAACAGGAAGTACTGTGGAGTTTTAATGAGTCAGTACGCGACTACCAAAGTGCGTAACATAAATAGCCGTATCTTTCGATTGCATTGACTTAGAAGCATCGAGTTTTTACATCGGCAAGGAACCGTAGACCTTGATGTGTGACAGAAGTTTCAACCTGATACTTCTACTCGTTGCAGATAGAAAGGGTTTCTACAGTCGGACAAACAGACTGACAAACCTACGGACAACAAAATCATCCTATAACGGTTCCGTTTTCACAGACTGAGGTACGGAACCCTCAAAACGAAGCACTAAAACTAAATAACATACGAGAGTTGCCCCGAAAGTAACGCACCGCATTTTTTTCTGAGGCGCAAAAAATGCTACGAATGCGAAGCGTTACGTCTGTATTACTTGAAGCCTCCTTAGTGAACGCGTCAACTTTTCGTCATTTCCGACAGATCGTGTAGCTGCAGGACAGTTTCAGAATGGCTTCTGCAGGTGATGTACGTTACAAGCAATGTGCCGTCATTGAATTCCTCACTACAGAGAAAGAAACTGTGGGGAATATTCATAAACGCCCGTGCAAAGTCTATGGAACATTTGCTATCGATACAAGTACAGTTAGTCGTTGGACACGTAAGGTGATGTCATCAGAAAGCGGCTCGGCGGAGCTGCACGGTTTTCAGCGGTCGGTGAGACCGTCCACGGCTGTCACACCTGACACCTGATGTTGTCATTCGCGAGGAGAGAGGCATCACGCCTCGGCAGTCGGCGCTGCATCTGTCAGTCAGCAAAGGGAGTGTGCATGCAATTATCCGCATTCTTGGATAGCCATAAGTGTGTGCAAGATGGGTCTCGGGTTGTCTGAAGATGGATCACAAACCGCACGGAAAAACATTTGTCTTGATTTGTTGCACCGTTTTGAAGCTGAGGGGGAGAGCTTGTCCCGGATTGTGACAGTTGATGAAACCTAGGTTCGCCATTTTGAGCCTGAAACAAAACGATGGAATGGCGCCATTCCCACTCCCCACAGAAGAAAAAATTCAAAGCGACACATTAACAAAACACAAGACGCTCTTCCAGCGACTTCGGCACCACAGCAGCCCGGGATATGTTTTGCTGCAACACGATAACGCTCGTCCGCACACAAGTCTGAGGGCAGCTGAACACATCGCAAAACAGGGTTGGACAGTCTTCCTCAGCCAACCAACAGCCCTGACCTAACCCCCTCGGACTTACAATTGTTTGGGGCATTAAAGGATACCATTCGTTAAAGCCATTTTGAGTACGATGTGGAGGTGATTCACACAGTGAAGCACTGGATAAGGATGGATACCTACGTGGCATACACTCCCTTGTTGCGCTGGAGGATTGCCATAGATGGGATGGAAATTATGTGGAAAAATAGGGCGTATAGATAAAACACCATTCTTTCATGTGTATAATTCTCATTATGTTCAATAAAAACTGTCGAAGAAAAAAATGAGGTGCATTACTTTCTGGGCAACCCTCGTAACTAGGCGAGAATACTGGTGGTCCTTTTAATGTGAGGAGTGGAAGTGCGCCCTCGAATCTACGACCAGACGAGAATAAAAACGGATTTTGACATAGCACACGAGTAACTTTAAATAACATTTTATTCGTGTAAAAATTCTGGTGTGAACTCGTCAGAAACTGTGAATATGAAACGCAAAACTAAATGTGTATTATTCCAGAAAGGGAACCAAGTCCACTGAAGCTGACTAATAAAAAAAGGAGGAACGTAGCTGGAACGTAAATGAAAAATACACCGCGTCAAGAAAAAAACAGTTATGGTTTATGAAGGTAATATTAATACACTTGCTGTGGCGGAAGGCCGCACCATCAAATTTAAACTGATTACTGTAGTGCAAAGAGTATGTGGTAAGCAAGTACAATACCTAATTCACAGGATAAAATTAAAACAATATGGTCAGTTGTGAAGGAAGTGTGTGGTCGGCAGCACAAGGTCGACGATATAAAGTCAGTTCGTAGTAAAAATATTTCTGTTACTGATAAAACAGATATATGTACAGTATTTAACAATCATTTTCTGAGCATTGCTGTTGAATTAAATAAAAATTTAGTTCCTACAGGAAATCATATAACTTTCTTGGCAAATGCCTTGCCGAGGCTGTTGTCTGAAATACTCCTCTGTGATACAGACAAGAGGGAGTTTGAGTCAATAATTAAATAACTGAAGACCAAGAACTATCATGGTTATGATTGAGTGTGTAGCAGAACATTAAAGTACTGTGCTCTACGTGTTAGCCCAGTATTTAGCCATATTTGTAATTTTTCCTTTAGGAATGGTCAGTTTCCTGGGCGATTAAAATATTCAGTAGTAAAGCCGCTTTATAAAAAGGGGGAAAGGGATAATGTATATAAATTTTGACCTATCTCTATGCCATCAGTGTTTGCAAAAGTTACTGAAAAGGCTGTGTATGTAAGGATAATTGAACATTTTATATCACACGACTTGTACAGTTCGGCTTCAGAAGTCGTTTAACAACTGAAAATGCTATATTCTCTTTTCTCTGTGAGGTACCGGATGGAGTAAACAAACGGTTTCGAACGCTTGGCATATTTATTGATTTAACTAAGGCATTTGCTTGTGTTGATCACAAAATATTGCTCCAGAAGTTGGACCATTACGGAATACGGGGAGTACCTCACAATTGGTTGATCTCTTACTTTAGCAACAGGCAGCAAAAGGTTATTATTCATAATGTTGATAACGGCTGTGATGTGGGGTCTGAGTGGGGTACTGTCAAGAGGAGGCTGCACCAGGGATCAGTACTGGGGCCACTCCTGTACCTTATTTATATAAATGATTTGCCCTCTAGTATTACGGGTAACTCTAAAATATTTCTGTTTGCTGATGACACTAGCTTGGTCGTGAAGGATGTTGCGGTTTGAAGTAGTGCAGACCATGACCTAAGTCATGGCTTCTAGAAAATAAACTATCGCTAAATCACAGTAAGACTCAGTTTTTACAGTTTCTAACACACAATTCAAGAAAACCTGACGTTTTAATTTCACAAGACGGCCGTATGATTAGTGAAACTGAACAGTTCAAATTCCTAGGTGTTCAGACAGATAGTAAGCTGTCGTGGAAAGCCCACGTTCAGGATTCTGTTCAAAGACTTAATACTGCCATTTATACTATTCTAATGGTATCAGAAGTGAGTGATCGTTCGATACGAAAACTAGTCTACTTTCCTTGTTTTCATTCGCTTATGTGGTATGGTATTATATTTGCGGGAACTCTTCCCATTCTAAACGGATATTTTTGGCTCAGAAACGGGCGGTTCGGGCAATAAGTGGTGTGAGTTCACGAACCGCTTGTCGTCCCATGTTCACGAGTTTGGGTACTTTGACATTGTCTTCTCAATATATATATATTCCTTACTGTCATTTCCCGTTAACTATTTTAGCTTATTCCCAAGAATAAACAGCTTTCACTCGGTTAATACTAGGCAGAAATCAAACCTGTATTTGGATCGGGCTTGCCTTAACTCTTGTGCAAAAAGGTGTGCAGTATACTGCTACATCCATTTTCAGTAGGCTACCACTCGAATTCGAAAATCTTAGCAGTAATCCACACGCTTTCAAATCGAAACTTAAGAGTTTCCTCGTGGGTCACACCTTCTATTCTGTCAAGGAGTTCCTTGAAAAATTAAGCTCATTCTTACATATTGTTGATTGAGTTTACTTAAACTTACGGAGTTACTTTTTTCGGGTTCATAAACATTTATTTTTATCTGTTGTTACTTTTGTGTTGTAATGTCATGTACTGATACATTCCATGACCTCGGAGATATGCTCCTCAGTTTGGTGCTACGGAATTTGACGTGTAAATAAAAGACACTAGTGGCCATTAAAATTGCTACACCACAAAGATGACGTTCTACAGACGCGAAATTTAACCGACAGCAAGAAGATGCTGTGTTATGCAAATGATTAGCTTTTCAGAGCATTCACATAAGGCTGGCAACGGTGGCAACACCTACAACGTGCTGACATGAGCAAAGTTTCCAACCGATTTCTAATACACAAACAGCAGTTGACCGGCGTTGCCTGGTGAAACGTTGTTGTGATGCCTCGTGTAAGGAGGAGAAATGCGTACCATCACGTTTCCGACTTTGATAAAGGTCCGATTGTAGCCTATCGCGATTGCGGTTTATCGTATCGCGACATAGCTGCTCGACTTGGTCGAAATCCAATGACCGTTAGCAGAATATCGGTGGGTTCAGGAGGGTAATACGAAACGCCGTCCTGGATCCCAACGGCCTCGTATCACTACCAGTCGAGATGACAGCCATCTTATCCGCATGGCTGTAATGAATCGTGCACCCACGTCTCGATCCCTGAGTCAACAGATGGGGATTTTTGCAAGACAACAACGATCTGCACGAACAGTTCGAGGACGTTTGCAGCAGCATGGACTATCAGCTCGGAGACCATGGCTGGGGTTACCCTTGACGCTGCATCATAGGCAGGAGCTCCTGCAATGGTGTACTCAACGACGAACCTGGGTGCACGAATGGCAAAACGTCATTTTTTCGGATGAATGAAGGTTCTGTTTACTGCATCATGATGGTCGCATCCGTGTTTGGTGACATCGCGGTGAACGCACATTGGAAGCGTGTATTCGTCATCGCCATACTGGCCCTTCACCCCGCCTGATGGTATGGGGTGCCATTGGTTACGAGTGTCGGTCACCTCTTGTTTGCAATGACGGCACTTTGAACAGTGGACGTTACATTTCAGATGTGTTACGACCCGAGGCTCTACCCTTCATTCGATCCCTGCGAAACCTTACATTTCAGCAGGATAATGCACGGCCACATGTTGCAGGTCTTGTACGGGCCATTCTGGATACAGAAAATGTTCGACTGCTGCCCTGGCCAGCACATTCTCCAGATCTCTCACCAATTGGAAACGTTTGGTCAATGGTGGCCGAGCAACTGCCTCGTCACAATACGCCAGTCACTACTCTTGATGAACTGTGGTATCGTGTTGAAGCTGCATGGGCAGCTGTACCTGTACACGCCATCCAAGCGCTGTTTGACTCAATGCCGAGGAGTTCAAATGCTTCAAATGACTCTGAGCACTATGGGACTTAACATCTGTGATCATCAGTCCCCTAGAACTTAGAACTACTTAATTCTAACTAATCTAAGGACATCACACACATCCATGCCCGAGACAGGATTCGAACCTGCGACCGTAGCGGTCACGCGGTTCCAGACTGAAGTGCCTAGAACTGCACGGCCGCAATGCCGAGGAGTATCAAAGCCGTTATTACGGATAGAGGTGGTTGTTCTGGGTACTGATTTCTCAAGATCTATGCACCCAAATTGCGTGTAAATGTAATCTCACGTCAGTTCTAGTATAATATATTTGTCCAATGAATACCCGTTTATCATCTGCATTTCTTCTTGGTGTAGCAATTTTAATGGCCAGTAGTGTATTTTGACATTGGCCTCTCAACATATATATTCCTTACTGTCATTTCCTGGTAACGATTTTAGCTTATTCCCAAGAATAAGCAGCTTTCACTCCGTTAATACTAGGCAGAAATCAAACCTATATTTGGATCGAACTTCCTTAACTCTTCTGGGAAAAGGTGTGCAATATACTGCTGCATCCATTTTCAATAGGCTACCACTCGAATTCCAAAATCTTAGCAGTAATCCACGCAGTGTCAAATCGAAACTGAGCCGCACAGGATTATCCGAGCGGTCTAAGGCGCTGCAGTCATGGACTGAGCGGATGGTCCCGGCGTAGGTTCGAGTCCTTCCTCGGGCATGGGTGTATGTGTTTGTCCTTAGGATAATTTAGATTAAGTAGTGTGTAAGCTTAGGGACTGATGACCTTAGCAGTTAAGTCCCATAAGATTTCACACACATTTGAACATTTGAACAAATCGAAACTGAAGAGTTTCCTCTTGGTTCATACCTTCTATTCTGTCGAGGAGTTCCTTGAAAAATGAAGCTGATTCTTATTTTATTGTTGAATGCGTTTATTTAAACTTGTGGAGTGACTTTTTTCGGGTTCATAAACATTTATTTTTATCTGTTATTGCTTTTGTGTTGTAATGTCATGTATTGACACATTCCATTACCTCGGAGATTTGCTCCTCAGTTTGCTGCTACGGAATTTGACGTGTAAATAAAAGACACTAGTGGCCATTAAAATTGCTACACCACAAAGATGACGTTCTACAGACGCGAAATTTAACCGACAGCAAGAAGATGCTGTGTTATGCAAATGATTAGCTTTTCAGAGCATTCACATAAGGCTGGCAACGGTGGCAACACCTACAACGTGCTGACATGAGCAAAGTTTCCAACCGATTTCTAATACACAAACAGCAGTTGACCGGCGTTGCCTGGTGAAACGTTGTTGTGATGCCTCGTGTAAGGAGGAGAAATGCGTACCATCACGTTTCCGACTTTGATAAAGGTCCGATTGTAGCCTATCGCGATTGCGGTTTATCGTATCGCGACATTGCTGCTCGAGTTGGTCGAAATCCAATGACTGTTAGCAGAATATCGGTGGGTTCAGGAGGGTAATACGAAACGTCGTCCTGGATCCCAACGCCTCGTATCACTACCAGTCGAGATGACAGCCATCTTGTCCGCATGGTTGTAATGGATCGTGCACCCACGTCTCGATCCCTGAGTCAACAGATGGGGATTTTTGCAAGACAACAACGATCTGCACGAACAGTTCGAGGACGTTTGCAGCAGCATGGACTATCAGCTCGGAGACCATGGCTGGGGTTACCCTTGACGCTGCATCATAGGCAGGAGCTCCTGCAATGGTGTACTCAACGACGAACCTGGGTGCACGAATGGCAAAACGTCATTTTTTCGGATGAATGAAGGTTCTGTTTACTGCATCATGATGGTCGCATCCGTGTTTGGTGACATCGCGGTGAACGCACATAGGGAGCGTGTATTCGTTATCGCCATACTGGCCCTTTACCCCGCCTGATGGTATGGGGTGCCATTGGTTACGAGTGTCGGTCACCTCTTGTTTGCAATGACGGCACTCTGAACAGTGGACGTTACACTTCAGATGTGTTACGACCTGTGGTTCTCCCCTTCATTCGATCCCTGCGAAACCCTACATTTCAGCAGGATAATGTACGAACGCATGTTGCAGGTCCTGTACGGGCCTTTCTGGATACAGAAAATGTTCAGCTGCTCTCCTGTCCAGCACATTCACCAGATCTCTCACCAATTGAATACGTCTGGTCAATGGTGGCCGAGCAACTGGCTCGTAACAATACGCCAGTCACTACTCTTGATGAACTGTGGTATCGTGTTGACGCTGCATGGTCAGCTGTACCTGTACACGCCATCCAAGCTCTGTTTGACTCAATGCCCAGGCGTATCAAGGCCGTTATTACGGCCAGAGGTGGTTGTTCTGGGTACTGATTTTCGGGATCTATGCACCCAAATTGCGTAAAAATGTAATCACATGTCAGTTCTAGTATAATATATTTGTCGAATGAATACCCGTTTATCATTTGCATTTCTTCTTGGTGTAGCAATTTTAATGACCAGTAGTGTATATATTCATAAAATCGTTACTTTCCTTATCTACAAAGATACACTATGTGATCAAAAGTATCTGGATACCCACAGAAATATACGTTTTCCATATTAGGTGCATTATGCTGCCGCGTTATACCAGGTACTCCATATCAGCGACCTCAGTTGTCATTGGTCATCGAGAGAGAGTAGAATGGGCCGCTCTGCAGAACTCACGGAATTTTAATTGCCAGTAGCGTATTTTGACATTGGCCTCTCAATATATATGTATTTTTTACTGTCATTTCCTGTTAGTAATTTTAGCTTATTTGCAAGAATAAACAGCTTTCACTCGGTTAGTACTAGGGAGAAATCAAACCTGTATTTCGATCGGACTTCCTTAACTCTTGTGCAAAAAGGTATGCAGTAAACTGCTGCATCCATTTTCAATAGGCTTCCACTCGAACCGGAAAATCTTAGGAGTAATCCACGCGCTTTCAAATAAAAACTGAAGAGTTCCTCATGGGTCACACCTTCTATTCTGTTGAGGAGTTCCTTCTAAAGTTAAGCTGATTCTTATTCTATTGTTGATTGTGTTTATTTAAACTTACGGAGTGACTCTTTTCGGGTTCATACACATTTATTTTTATCTGTTGTTATTTTTGTGTTGTAATTTCATGTACTAACACATTCCATGGGCAAGGCCTTGCCGCAGTGGATACAAAGGTTCCCGTGAGATTACCGAAGTTAAACGCTGTCGGGCGTAGTCGCCACTTGGATGGGCGACCATCCAGGCCGCCATGCGCTGTTGCCATTTTTCGGGGTGCACTCAGCCTCTAGAGGCCAATTGAGGAGCTAGTCGACCGAATAGTAGCGGCTCCTTTCAAAGAAAACCATAATAAAGACCGGGAGAGCGGTGCGCTGACCCCACGCCCCTCCTAACCACATCGTCACCTGAGGATGACATGGCGGTCGGATGGTCCCTGTAAGCCACTCGTGGCCTGAAGACGGAGTGACACATTCCATGACCTCGGAGATATGCTCCTCAATTTGGTACTACGGAACTTGACGTGTAAATAAAATAAAATACTACACATTAACACAGCTGTTGCTGCTGCACCCAGACAGGTCAGGTGGATAATGATGTTTTTGAAATTTTCACGTTCGCAAACAACGCTCTCGTCGTTCTGCTGGAGATGTACGCGAGTTACCATCATAAGGACTGCACTACGACAGCCGTAAGAATTAAAAACTTTCGCCGATGACATTGTAGTTCTGTCAGAGACAGCAAAGGACTTGGAAGATCAGTTGAACGGAATGGATAGTGTCTTGAAAGGAGGGTATAAGACTTTAATATTTTTTTTTGTGGTATTCAAACAATTTAAAGACCTCTCTCACACCGGCCTGATTTAGCTTCACTGATCAGGATAGTAAAAACATGCGTATGTTAAGGGAATTTTCATTCACAAAGCAGGCTTATCACATTCACACAGTTCAATACTGTTCTATCCTGATTAAATTGAGCTTAACTTAAATTCCACAGGGCAGTGAAGCAATTTCGATGTCTTGGTGCGACGAAAATTGTCAGTCGATCTCCTGAAAACATTTGTAATAATTATTAACTTTCGGTGATCACATGGGGAAGAGCGGAGATCTGGTGGTAAGACCGTGTTAGCCTATTTATTTGAAGTAATAAACTGGATATCTTGAGCATACAAAACGGCAGGTTCGTCCAGTGTAAATCAGACGTTCCCCACTGATCTCGTGCAACACTGCGTTGTAAGCAGTCACTGTCAATAATAATCAGTTAAATAATACGCGAACACACTTACTTTAGTTTAGCTCATGTATTAAATTCCTTCTCATACAGAATCTCATCATGATGGCGACTAGCTCAAAGCCGGGCGCGGTGGCAGTGCGGTTCTAAGCACTTCAGTCTGGAACCGCGTGACTGCTACGGTCGCAGGTTCGAATCCTGCCTCGGGCATGGATGTGTGTGATGTCCTGAGGTTAGTTAGGTTTAAGTAGTTCTAAGTTCTAGGGGAATGATGACCTCAGATGTTGAGTCCCATAGTGCTCAGAGTCATTTGAACCATTTTTGACTAGCTCAACAATACATACATATACATCCTCCTTCTTTCACGGCTAATCGGCAAGCATTGCATCATTATTTTCATAAGAGAAAATAGATAGCAGAGAAGCTATTCCATGGAATAAATGGACGCTCCAAGGAATAATAGGGCTTGAAACTACTTTGCATTGATAATCATCGTATATTAAAGTTTATGAATCGGTAAGATAATAAGAGATATTTCGAGATATGTACTGAGTTATATAATTTATAAAATTTCTGACATTATCGCGGCGAGACCGCTGCAAGAGACATTACAAGATGAACATCACAAAAGCAAAACAAGGATAATGGAATGTAGTCGAATCAAGTCGGGTCATTCTGAGGGAATTAGATTAGGAAATGAGACACTTAAAGCAGTAAAGGAGTTTTGCTATCTGGGGAGCAAAATAACTGATGATGGTCGAAGTAGAGAGGATATAAAATGTAGACTGGGAATGGAAAGGAAAGTGTTTCTGGAGGAGAGAAATTTGTTACCATGGAGTATAGATTTAGGTATCAGGAAGTCGTTCCTGAAAGTATTTGTATGGAGTGTAGCCATGTATGGAAGTGAAACATGGACGATAAATATTTTGGACAAGAAGAGAATAGAAGCTTTCGGACTGTAGTGCTACAGAAGAATGCTGAAGATTAGATGGGTACATCACATAACTAATGAGGAGGTATTGAATGGAATTGGGGAGAAGAGGAGTTTGTGGCACAACTTGACTAGAAGAAGGGATCGGTTAGTAGGACATGTTCTGAGGCATCAAGGGATCACCAATTTAGTACTGGAGGGCAGCATGGAGGGTAAAAATCGTAGAGGGAGACCAATAGATGAATACACTAAGCAGATTCAGAAATATGTAGGCTGCAGTAGGTACTGGGAGATGAAGAAGCTTGCACAGGTTAGAGTAGCATGGAGAGGTGCACCAAACCAGTATCAGGACTGAAGACCACAACAACAACAACACGTTACCACCGCTGTTGCTGCTGCACCCAAACAGGTCAGGTGGGTAATGATGTTTTTGAAATTGTCACGTTCACAAACAACGCTCTTTTCGTTCTGCTGTGAGTTACCATCGTAAGGACTGCAGTATGACAGCCGTGCGTGCTGAGGGAAGTGTCCGTATCAAGAGCGCTGGTGCTCTGGTCTGTCTACGCACGAGCTGCAGCCTGTTCTCGGTTTACTGAGAGAAAGCGAGCCATTTTGCAGCCACCCCCATTGCTGCCCTTTTTATGCGGAGGACTCGCAGCTTCACGGTCGCACATGTCGGCGCCGCAGCCGCAGCCGCCTGGCGAAACTCCCACTGCAGGTCCTGGGCGGCGCGCTTTTGATCGCGCCGCGCTAAGCCGATTAGTTCCATCAGGGAAGTGGAGCAGCGGCCGATTCGCCGAACCGCCGGCTTTAGAGGCGGCGGCGGCGGCGGCGGCGGCGGTGGAGATATGAAGGGCCGCACCCGGCCTGAGGAGTAGCGGATATATAGAACCGGGAGCGGGCGCTTCTGCGAGTCTGTGTCACTTTTCATCTCATTAAGTGCCGGGTGCGAGTGCAAACTTTCCCACAGTGGAAGAGCTGTCCAGCAATAAAGTACGCCGTACGCGGACTAATATCTCGAACGTCTGCAAATCCAACTTAATGCAGGAATAATTTCCTTTCTCCCACGCACACATGTAGTACTGGCTGGGAGACCGTCATTGGCAAGAGAACGTTTGCCGTTGGCACAGTATGGCGAATGTTACCCCATGAAGCATCAGGCAGTTGTTTCATCTAGCTTTGTGGAAACATTTCGAAATGGCGATAATTACGGTTTGTCAATTCAGGAAGGAAGCAAAACTGGAAGGGCTGTACCAATGGGGATTTGACACACTTCATTCACTGGTAGAACACAAATGTATTTAACACAGTTTCAATCGCATAGCATCCTATTAAGCTTTTGATTATTTTTTTAAATTAATTAAAAGGCCAAATAATGAGAAACTCATTTAAAATTCAATACCAATTTAAGTAATTTAGATAAAATTTAAAGTTAACTTTAAACCAAGTCGACTTAATATTCTTTAAGGCAAGACACGTCTCTTATAAGACACAGAATGAATTAAGGTTAAGTCTTAATAAAGGCAGACATAAATCTAAACAACAGTACCAGAACTGATCAGAACGGCCGTTGTTACCAAATGGTGACAATAAAACATATTTAAACTCTCTACTTATATGGATATGGTGTCTGTTCTTTCGGAAATGCCCGAAACAACAGACACCATATCCATACAAGTATATACTTCTGGCAATACGGGCCATGACCTTCCTCTTCTGTGCGAATGCACAGTTATTACCCGAACTCTTACGGTACTTGGTAAGAATGTTCAAATGGTTCAAATGGCTCTGACCACTATGCTACTTAACTTCTGAGGTCATCAGTCGCCTAGAAATTAGAACTAATTAAACCTAACTAACCTAAGGACATCACACACATCCATGCCCGAGGCAGGATTCGAACCTGCGCCGTAGCGGTCGCTCGTTTCCAGACTCTAGCGCCCAGAACCGCACGGCCACTCCGGCCGGCTGGTAAGAATGTCTTCCACGAGTAATTAGTGCGTTGGGTAGGGACACTACTAATGTAGTGTGTGGACGTATAAGGTAAGAATGTGGGTCTCGCGGGAGGGTTGCGCGAGGTAGTCCCTGCAATCGCACTATCCTCTGTGCCCTCGGTGGCTCAGACGGATATAGCGTCTGCCATGTGAGCAGCAGATCCCGGATTCGAGTCCCGGTCGGAGCACACATCTTCACCTGTCCCCGTTGATATATATCAATACGAGTCAGCAGCTGAAGGTGTTGTTGTTGTGGTCTTCAGTCCAGAGACTGGTTTGAGACAGCTGTCTATGCCGTACAGTAAAGCTGCATGCCCTCGGGAAACATTACGGCTGTAGTTTCCCCTTGCTTTCAGCCGTTCGCATACCAGCATAGCAAGGCCGTTTTGGTTAGAGTTACAAGGCCAGATCAATCAATCACCCACACTGTTGCCCTTGCAACTACTGAAAAGGCCGCTGCCCCTCTTCAGGAACCACACGTTTGTCTGGCTTCTCTACGTTTGTCTGGCTTCTCCCTCCGTTGTGGTTGCACCTACGGTACGACTATCTGTATCGCTGAGGCACACAACCATCCCCACAAACGGCTAAAAGTATTAATATACAATTCTAATTTGATTTAAACTTCATTGATTAAAAAACCTAAAACCATACTTAAAATAATGAAAAACAATATCTAGGCAAGATAATTTTAAACCCAGAAAAACACATCAACTGAAGATTTAACACATTTTCCAATAACACAGAAATAATTAAGTTCAAATACATTAAGGTGTATGTGATGGGGATGGAATGTGAAGGGTGATGGTATCCCAACGCACATCAAAATTCGCTGAAGGTGAAGGCCACAGACACACACATACAAATTCAGAATTATTCCAAGTGAACTTAACTTGAACAGGAACATTAACAGTGCGGCTACAGTTGGGGTTGTTTGGGGGAAGGAGACCAGACAGCGAGATCATCGGTCTGATCGGGTTAGGGAAGGACGGGGAACGAAGTTGGCCGTGCCCTTTCGCTGGAAGCATCCCGGCATTTGCCTGGAGAGATTTAGGGAAATCACGGAAAACCTAAATCAGGATGGCCGGACGCGGGATCGAACCGTCGTGCTCCCGAATTCGAATCCAGTCGACTACAGTTGGAGAAAACGGCGTGAAAGACAGCGGCAGGAGCTGCCTAGTATATGCACTCCAAATGACGTAAACAGTCGGCAAAGAAAGCCGACGAGGCATGAGTAAGTGGGGCCCGGTGCTGGCAAAGGAAACACCCTATCGCACCCCCTCAGATTCAGCGGTTAAGATGACCCGGTAAATAGCTCGTCAAAATCTGAACTCAGACCACAAAAATGGTTCAAATGGCTCTGAGCACTATGGGACTTAACTTCTAAGATCATCAGTCCCCTAGAACTTACAGCTACTTAAACCTAACTACCCTAAGGACATCACACAAATCCATGCCCGAGACAGGATTCGAACCTGCGACCGTAGCAGTCGCGCGGTTCCGGACTGAGCGCCTGAACCGCTAGACTACCGCGGCCGGCTTTACAGTAAGTACTCTACTGCATTGGCTCCTTACTTAGTTGCATTTATCGCGAATCTCTTGCCCAACGTAAAGTCCCGAGCGACTGGAAAGAACCGCAGGTGACGCCTGTATATAAGAAGGCTACAAGGACGGATCCTCAAAATTACAGACCAATATCCTTAACATCGGTTTGTTGCAGGATTCTCGAACATATTCTCAGTTCGAACATAATGAATTTCCTTGAGAGAGAGAAGTTGCTGTCCATGCATCAGCAGGGCTTTAGAAGGCATCGCTCCTGCGAAACGCAACTCGCCCTTTTTTCACATGATATCTTGCGAACCATGGATGAAGGGTATCAGACGGATGCCATATTCCTTGACTTCCGGAAAGCGTTTGATTCGGTGCCTCACTGCAGACTCCTAACTAAGGTACGAGCACCTGGGATTGGTTCCCAAATATGTGAGTGGCTCGAAGACTTCTTAAGTAATAGAACCCAGTACGTTGTCCTCGATGGTGAGTGTTCATCGGAGGTGAGGGTATCATCTGGAGTGCCCCAGGGAAGTGTGGTAGGTCCGCTGTTGTTTTCTATCTACATAAATGATCTTTTGGATAGGGTGGATAGAAATGTGTGGCTGTTTGCTGATGATGCTGTGGTATACGAGAAGGTGTCGTCGTTGAGTGACTGTAGGAGGATACAAGATAACTTGGACAGGATTTGTGATTCGTGTAAAGAATGGCAGCTAACTCTAAATATAGATAATTGTAAATTAATGCAGATGAATAGGAAAAAGAATCCCGTAATGTTTGAATTCTCCATTAGTAGTGTAGCGCTTGACACAGTCACGTCGATTAAATATTTGGGTGTAACATTGCAGAGCGATATGAAGTGGGACAAGCATGTAATGGCAGTTGTGGGGAAGGCGGATAGTCGTCTTCGATTCATTGGTAGAGTTTTGGGAAGATGTGGTTCATCTGTAAAGGAGACCGCTTATAAAACACTAATACGACCTATTCTTGACTACTGCTCGAACGTTTGGGATCCCTGTCAGGTCGGATTGAAGGAGGACATAGAAGCAATTCAGAGACGGGCTGCTACATTTGTTACTGGTAGGTTTGAACATCATGCGAGTGTTACGGAAATGCTTCAAGAACTCGGGTGGGAGTCTCTGGAGGAAAGGAGGCGTTCTTTTCGTGAATCGCTACTGAGGAAATTTAGAGAACCAACATTTGAGGCTGACTGTAGTACAATTTTACTGTCGCCAACTTATATTTCGCGGAAAGACCACAAAGATAAGATAAGAGAGATTGGGGCTCGTACAGAGGCATATAGGCAGTCATTTTTCCCTCGTTCTGTTTGGGAGTGGAACAGGGAGAGAAGATGCTAGTTGTGGTACGAGGTACCCTCCGCCACACACCGTATGGTGGATTGCGGAGTATGTATGGAGATGTAGACGTAGATGAAGCATGAAAACATGAAGAAGGTATACTGAAGTGTGGAAAAAAAAGCAAAACCGAAACAATGTAGGTCCAAGTTAACAGGTGTAACGTCGAGCGCATTGAAAGAGCTACAGTGTCATGGATAAAGGATCACTGTGTTGGACAGTTCTGTGGAAGACCCGGGTTGAAACTCTTTCGTGTCATTTACTTTGTTTCACAAAATTGTCAACAGTCCGTCCGGTCACTGAAATGTTTGTTCTCTTTATGTAGTCTTGGCAGTTGTCATCCTATACATTGGTTATAAATATGAGGCGCTTGGTAAGAATACATTACCGTCGCAAGTAAATGTGATGAGTAGTGAGAGTAGGCGAAATACCACATAGACTTCTTACAGAAATGAAAACAACAAATAAACGTCTGTGAACTGTGTTACAACTAAGGAATTCAAGAGTCAAAACGTCCAAAAACGGAAAGCACTGTTGGGTTCATTTGTTGCAGCTTATGTGACAAACAATCATGTTTCCATCATTTCCTTGGGAGTGATCACATTCACATTCATGCGAACACCTAAATCGGACAACGAGGCAGATCTCATTCACTCACCTGGCGTACAAGTTATGTGCGTCGATAAGAGATTCCTATCATATGACAGACGCACTGTCACTAATACCGTGTATGTCAAACCACACGTGTTTGCCGGTGGACGATTTGGCTGACTTGTCGCCTTGCCATCAAACTTTTGCGGTTCCCAATCGAAAGCCACTTCCATTCGGCGGCTAGAATACAGAGAATTCCGATGAGGTAGCTTTGCAAACTGGTCGCCCGCTTGTCAGTTCCATACCTTAACTACTTAATCATGACACCATAGCTTTTCCGCCCTGTTCTTTGGTGTTGACCCTTTTATTGTGTCTATTTTGCCTTTTTTCTCATTTTAGTACACCTTCTCCCTGTTTTCGTGCTTGATACGTGTTCAGTTACTGACGGGCTATCATCTGGTCTCTATTGCCACTAAATCTGACGGGGTGTGATGGGGAGTTTCCCTTGTGGATAACACTTACCAGCAGTGGAGTACAAAAGATTATTAAGGACCGTTTTAGGTGGCACAAATAATTTTAATAAGACAGAATTCTAACATACAGCCACACATCAAATACATAACTCTTAGGACAGAATTAGTTAATCTGAGCCCTTATCAAAAAACCATGACAGTTTAACTGCTTTTTTAATACGTTAAGCAAAAGATTTAAAAAACCAGCTATAAACTTTTCTTAAGAAAACTATTTCTGCAATGAGATGGTAATATCAGAAAAATTTGCCTTTCTGGAATACTATTAAAGCAGCCACAAGGACACACGCATGACATTCAAAGCGTATCTGCACACACTTTAATCCATAGCGGTTCGGAGGGAACAAATACGTTCTGGGAAACAGAGTAAAAGTTATCAGAGCCACATCAATAGAACAGACGCAATACACCCGTGGTAACCGGTAATACTAAACATTTCACTGCGCCACCAGTTAAAAATTACATGATCAATCATTTATTTTAAAAATCTGGAGAATTAAGGGGAGGCGGGCAAGAATAGGTAACGCATATACTAACTCACATTGCCAACCATCAAGATAAGCTTTCTTCTGGAACATGGCACATTTCACTAGCTACAGGTTCACAAGCACGACGTATACATAAAGTTAATACTTAAAACAGTTTATAATGAGATGTCAGCCAATGAATCAGTCGAAAATGTCTACCAGATTCTGCAATCACATTGCCCTTCGAATACCGTGGAGATGCGGGTGTCCGTACCTAACAAACAGAAGGAAGACAGACGAAAGTGGCAGTGAACACTGACCCAACGGCTCGGCGCCCCAAATCCCAGCACAAGCCACGTCGGTACTCGATCACTCACATGGGGTAACATGACCCCAGTGTTGGTCGCCCGCCAGTATCTCACAGCAAGGTGGAGAGGCCAAAGGGAAAGCGCGTTCAACCTCATTCCTCACCCCATACGTCTACATCTACATGGATACTCTGCAAATCACATTCAAGTGCCTGGCAGAGGGTTCATCGAACCACCTTCACAATTCTCTATTATTCGAATCTCGTATAGCGCGCAGAAAGAACGAACACCTATATCTTTCCGTACGAGCTCGGATTACCCTCATTTTATCGTGTTGATCGTTCCTCCCTATGTAGGTCGATGTCAACAAAATATTTTCGCAT
This sequence comes from Schistocerca serialis cubense, assembly GCF_023864345.2. Taxonomy (NCBI): domain Eukaryota; kingdom Metazoa; phylum Arthropoda; class Insecta; order Orthoptera; family Acrididae; genus Schistocerca; species Schistocerca serialis. The sequence continues at coordinate 1,256,670,305 of NC_064638.1, read as the reverse complement.
TCGGAGGAGAAAGTCTGCAATTGTAATTTCGTGAGAATATTCCCTCGCAAAGAAAAACGCCCTTCTTCTAATGTTTTCCAGCCCAAATCCTGGATCATTTCTGAGACATTCCTCTCCCATATTTCGCGATAATACAAAACATACTGCCTTTCTTTGAACTTTTTCGAAGTACTCCGTCAGTCCTACGTGGTAAGGATCCCACACCGCGCAGCATTATTCTAAAAGAGGACGGACAAGCGTATTGTAGACAGTCTCCTTAGTAGGTCTGTTATATTTTCTAAGTGTCCTGCCAATAAAACGCAGCCTTTGGTTAGCCATCCCCACAACATTTTCTATGTGTTCCTTCCAATTTAACTTGTTCGTAATTGTAATATCTAGGTATTTAGATGAATTTACGGCTTTTAGATTAGACTGATTTATCGTGTAACCGTAGTTTAACGTGTTCCTTTTAGTACTCATGTGGATGACCTCACACTTTTCGTTATTTAGGGTCAACTGCCACTTTTCGCACCATTCAGATATTTTTTCTAAATCGTTTTGCAGTTTGTTATGAAGTTCTGATGACTTTATTAGTCGATAAACGACAGCGTCATTTGCAAACAACCTACGACGGCTGCTCAGATTGTCTCCCAAATCGTTTATACAGGGTGTTACAAAAAGGTACGGCCAAACTTTCAGGAAACTTTCCTGACACACAAATAAAGAAAAGATGTTATGTGGACATGTGTCCGGAAACGCTTAATTTCCATGTTAGAGCTCATTTTAGTTTCGTCAGTATGTACTGTACTTCCTCGATTCACCGCCAGTTGGCCCAATTGAAGGAATGTAATGTTGATTTCGCTGCTTGTGTTGACATGCGACTCATTGCTCTACAGCACATCAGTACGTAGCATGAACAGGTTAGTGTTCATCACGAACGTGGTTTTGCAGTCAGTGAAATGTTTACAAATGCGGAGTTGGCAGATGCCCATTTGATGTATGGATTAGCATGGCGCAATAGCCGTGGTGCGGTACGTTTGTATCGAGACAGATTTCCAGAACGAAGGTGTCCCGACAGGAAGACGTTCGAAGCAATTGATCGGCGTCTTAGGGAACACGGAACATTCCAGCCTATGACTCGCGACTGGGGAAGACCTAGAACGACGAGGACACCTGCAACGGACGAGGCAATTCTTCGTGCAGTTGACGATAACCCTAAAGTCAGCGTCAGAGAAGTTGCTGCTGTACAAGGTAACGTTGATCACGTCACTGTATGGAGAGTGCTACGGGAGAACCAGTTGTTTCCGTACCACGTACAGCGTGTGCAGGCACTATCAGCAGCTGATTGGCCTCCACGGGTACACATCTGCGAATGGTTCATCCAACAATGTTTCAATCCTCATTTCAGTGCAAATGTTCTCTTTACGGATGAGGCTTCATTCCAACGTGATCAAATTGTAAATTTTCATAATCAACATGTGTGGGCTGACGAGAATCCGCACGCAATTGTGCAATCACGTCATCAACACAGATTTTCTGTGAACGTTTGTGCAGGCATTGTTGGTGATGTCTCGATTGCGCCCCATGTTCTTCCACCTACGCTCAATGGAGCACGTTATCATGATTTCATACGGGATACTCTACCTGTGCTGCTAGAACATGTGCCTTTACAAGTACGACACAACATGTGGTTCATGCACGATGGAGCTCCTGCACATTTCAGTCGAAGTGTTCTCAACAACAGATTCCGTGACCGATGGATTGGTAGAGGCGGACCAATTCCATGGCCTCCACGTTCTCCTGACCTCAACCCTCTTGACTTTCATTTATGGGGGCATTTGAAAGCTCTTGTCTACGCAACCCCGGTACCAAATGTAGAGACTCTTCGTGCTCGTATTGTGGACGGCTGTGATACAATACGCCATTCTCCAGGGCTGCATCATCGCATCAGGGATTCCATGCGACGGAGGGTGAATGCATGTACCCTCCCTAACGGAGAACATTTTGAACATTTCCTGTAACAAAGTGTTTGAAGTCACGCTGGTACGTTCTGTTGCTGTGTGTTTCCATTACATGATTAATGTGGTTTGAAGAGAAGTAATAAAATGAGCTCTAACATGGAAAGTAAGCGTTTCCGGACACATGTCCACATAACATATTTTCTTTCTTTGTGGGTGAGGAATGTTTCCTGAAAGTTTGGCCGTACCTTTTTGAAACACCCTGTATAGATAAGGAACAGCAAAAGGCCTATAACACTACCTCGGGGAACGCCTGCCCACCAAACCGCCCACCACGCTCGGAGCCGCCACACCAGAGTGCGCTGCGCTCCAACGGCAACATGTTAGCCAAAGATCATAAGAACAGTGATATCGATACATTGCGAGAGAGTCGCAGCAGCTCACGTTTATTATGTTACCTTGCTTATGTAGTCCAGGTACTTGTTCTGAAACCACCTAAATCTCATAGCCACATTCCGACGTTATGAGCGGTGTGTCCGCAGTGCAAAGTATTCAGAAACAGAATATTTGAGTGGGCGATATGTGGCCGGCGAGAGCCAATGTGCTGGCTGTGTCACTTAGACCAGGCTCGGCCGTGGGCAGCAAGCCGAGCTGTCGCGTCTACCAGTCGGCGCAGGGACAGGTGGAGCGAGCGGCCTGCAGGCTGTGGGAAAGCGCGAACTCTGGGTAGGACGGCGCGTTCACAGAACAAGTAAACATGCATGGTCCAGTAACTCGCAATATGAAAAGATTAAATTGCGAATATTGATCAAAATCACCAAAATCACTTCCAGACATGCTACGAGAAATCTAAAGACAGCACTGAACTCTTGGTAATGGGAGGAACACACTAAACATATTACCTAATGTATGAACTCATTATATGTAGTTATTATAACATATGTATAAAATATCTTCTATATATTATAAATGCGATAGTTTGTGTGTGTGTGTGTGTGTGTGTGTGTGTGTGTGTTATTCCTTCATGTTGAAAAGGCTGGACAGACTGGGATGAAATTTGGATCGAAGATATGTTACACCCTGAAGGAAATGTCTGCATGATTATTACACTACTGGCCATTAAAATTGCTACACCACGAAGATGACGTGCTACAGAAGCGAAATTAAAACGACAGGAATAAGATACTGTAATATGAAAATGATTAGCTTTTCAGAGAATTCACACGAGGTTGCCGCCGGTGGCGACACCTACAACTTGCTGACATGAGAAAAGTTTCCAATCGATTTCTCATACACAAACAGCAGTTGACCGGCCTTGCCGGATGAAACGTTGTTGTGATGCCTCGTTTAAGGGGGAGAAATGCGTACCAGCACGTTTATGACTTTGATAAAGGTCGGATTGTAGTCTATCGCGATTGCGGTTTATCGTATCGCGACATTGCTGCTCGCGTTGGTCGAGATCCAATGACTCTTTGCAGAATATGGAATCGGTGGGTTCACGAGGGTAATACGGAACGCCGTGCTGGATCCCAACGGCCTCGTATCACTAGCAGTCCAGATGACAGGCATCTTATCCGCATGGCTGTAACGGATCGTGCAGCCGCGTCTCGATCCTTGAGTCAACAGATGGTGACGTTTTCAAGACGATAACCATCTGCACTATCAGTTCGACGACGTTTACAGCAGTATGGACTATCAGCTCGGAGACCATGGCTGCGGTTACCCTTGAAGCTGCATCGCAGACAGGAGCGCCTGCAATGGTGTACTCAACGACGAACCTGGTTGCACGAATGGCAAAACGTCATTGTTTTCGGATGAATCCAGGTTCTGTTCACAGCACCATAATGGTCACATCGTTGTTTGGCGACATCGCGGTGAACGCACATTGGAAGCGTGTATTCGTCATCGCCATACTGGCGTATCACCCGGCGTGATGGTATGGGGAGCCATTGGCTACACATCTCGGTCACCTCCTGTTCGCATTGACAGCACTTTGAACAGTGGACGTTACATTTCAGATGTGTTACGACCCGTGGCAATACCCTTCATTCGATCCCTGCGAAACCCTACATTTCAGCAGGATAACGCATAACCGCATGTTGCAGGTCCTTACGGACCTTTCTGGATACAGAAAATGTTCGACTACTGCCCTGGCCAGCACATTCTCCAGATCTCTCACCAACTGAAAACGTCTGGTCAATGGTGGCCGAGCAACTGGCTCGTCACAATACGTCAGTCACTACTCTTGATGAACTGTGGTATCGTGTTGAAGCTGCATGGACAGCTGTACCTGTACACGCCATCCAAGCTCTGTTTGACTCAGTGCACAGGCGTATCAATGCCGTTATTACGGCGAGTGGTGGTTGTCCTGGGTACTGATTTCTCACGATCTATGACCATAAATTGCGTGAAAATGCAATCACATGTCAGGTCTAGTATAATATATTTGTCCAATGAATACCCGTTTATCATCTGCATTTCTTTTTGGCATAGCAATTTTAATGGCCAGTAGTGTACATTGACATCTCTTCGAAGCCATGATAACTCCTCCGTCCGAACAGGCCTTGGAAGACCCAACAGTACCGACCGGCCGCCGTTTCATCCTCAGCCCACAGGCGTCACTGGATGCGAAGATGGAGGGGCATGTGGTCTGCACACCGCTCTCCCGGCCGTATGTCAACTTACGAAACTGGAGCCGCTACTTCTCTGTCAAGTAGCTCCTAAGTTTGCCTCACAAGGGCTGAGTGCACCCCGCTTGCCAACAGCGCTCGGCAGACCAGATGGTCACCCATCCAAGTGCTAGCCCAGCCCGACAGCGCCTAACTTCGGTGATCTGACGGGAACTGGTGTAAGGAGGCGGCATGACCGTTGTCGTAGACATGAAAAAAAGGACGTCATATCTGAAAGAAAAAAAAAAAACAATACCATATCCCTATCGATAACATAAACACATATTCTAACCGCGAATGGCTGGTGCAGAAAAGCATGAAAATCACAGTATGGAGAGAGAAACTGATTTCAGATTTGAATCCAGCATATAAAAAACATAAAGAAGTATTTAAAAAATCTCATACAACTATGAGTTCGAAACAGTGTGTTCAACAATGGAATATACTGGTCAGAAAACGAGAAATTTGTGAGATAATTGTCATCGTGTGGTTACGGGATGCCTCTGGGTACGTTATTAATTATTATCTTAATGAGACCAAATGTATTTCATATGTAATACTTTCTACTTGATTAGGCCCAAGTTTCAACTATGGACTATGGCTGAAGGATGTAGAGCATGTATGCTGGGACACGGGCACATTTTTCTGCTGAAAACATCTGACTCTCCAGTAATATCGAAGACTGATAAATTGGGCTTCCAAGACCACATCAACTCAGTCCTCCGGATTTTCATGCCTGGGCTACCTGAACAGTAACTGTATGAATTCCCGTTGAAACTGTTGAAGCACTAGAGCAACTAAGATGTCAATATTTAGGAGACGAACTGGAGATATCTGAAAGAAACCATACTTAACTGCAGGGACGAGTCCAGTCATATCGAAATGCGTGGACGAAACGTGAAACCCTCCACTAACAGGTAGGTGCTTACAGTAAATTGTAACATGTGATTTGGTAATGCGGTATTGTATTTATCGCTGAGGTAGGTCATGTATGAGATTCAGGCCAAAGTAGTTGGGACTTATCGACAGATTTGAATATCAGAATAAAACTATACTAACTAGAAACACTATTCCATGTTCAAGTCAGTAGTGGCTTGTGGGTAAACATTTACAATTAGCTTAAAACTGGCTCCTGTGTGGATCCACGATTACTGCAGCGTTTTTCCTTCTATTGTCATACGTTTTCACCCACGTAATTTTTCGAAAAGATCTCTTAAAGTTTACGAGTGTTTCGAACAAAGTTCAGGGAGTCTTTACCTCTTTTTTCTATACACATGACCGCCAACTCATACTGTTAGCCTTATTTAATCACTGCACTCATCTCTCACATAACATTATCGGATTGCCTTTCGCATTCACCTTTAGTAAGCGGTGCCCCTATTGTTCCTTTTGCTAAGCGCCTTTTGTGTTATTTTGCCAATGTGCTGTGATGCTACACACACACACACTCATGAGTGGGCGATATCAACTGTGCAATCAATAACTATTTAAAGTACACAAAAATTTAATTGCAGAATATAATTAGCTACCGAGTATTGAATTTTAAATATTAATTTATGTACAAGATGTATTCCAAAAGTAACGGTAATTTTACAATTTTACATGTTTACAGTCCGATTTGCGCAGTTTTCTCGACGTTGTGTTACAGATATTAGTCACATCGGATATTTTGTCTCTTGTCAGTTGCCAAAAATCTACATGTAGTTTAGCAGTACTAGCCGTATTTATGAAGCAGACGACGGAATTTGTGTTACATTTTGTTACAAAAACGGAATAAAGTGTAGAAAAGTTTCTAGAAACGTAAAATATTGCTTTTGAGGAGGCTAACATGATTAAAATCGCATTTTAGAGTAATATAAGTGAAAGAAATGATTATGAATGGTTGATGAATCGCAACCGGAGAGTTTGCGAATGATGTTGGCGTATTAGTTGGCTCATATCATGAAATTCTTTAGGTACATTTGGGAATGAAACACGTAACGGCAAAATTTGGTTCAAAATTGTTGAATAACGAACGAAGACAGCAGCGGACTCGTACCATTTTTTTTTCTTTTCTTACTATCGATGTTTTGTTTTCCCTTTTGTGACTTTGTGAGATGTTAAAAATTAAACTCATTACAAAAAATGTACCGAGTGAAGGTAAAATGTTCATCTCCACAATGAGGTGTTTTCCAGATGTTTACGTATCTGCACTGGTAATTATTTCCATGGCACACTTTTGCAAATATGAAAACGTTTTCTCTAAAATATGATTTACGGTAAGGGCTACTCATATATGCCACAAAACATAATCGAAAGAATGTATCCAATAGGAAGGATAGATTAGTACTATAAGTATTGGAAAGCTGTAGCATCAATTAAAGGCCTACACCTGATAACGTTTTGTGTATTTCAAACAAGTTCTCGGGTCCACAGATGTTTCACTCAGTCGAAGTGTTACTGTGGGTTATGCGGGCCATGACAGCTATGATTAGATTCTGCGACTGTACCCAGCATCAGGTGAAGCTAATTATCATTCCAGAGATAGCTCCGTGCAAATTCATAACAGCTACAGGCATCTTGTGCAATAATGCAATAGCTGTTGTGCTGGGCTTGATTGACTGCTAGCAATGCTTCTGGGAGAAAGACACTACTCTCATACTGACGTGATTTTAATCACAATGGAATCTAAGCAGTTTCTGTGGACTACTATTTATCAAGGATAAAATGGAACGGTACCACTTCATATTAATAATAGAAGCTTTCGACTACTTTTGCCGTCGCAAAATGCGTTTAAAAGAGGGGAAGAAATTAAAATATTCGTATTTCCGTAGATATTTTCAGAATATTTCACCTTCTTTGTTCTTATCATTGCAGCGAGGTAATGTTATGTTTATAGTGTCTTGTATTATTTGCCTTTCTTTTTTTGTTGACCTAAAGCACAAAAGTTGCAGTTTGTTTAGATGTTACGGCGTTATATAGGATTGAATATACACAAGACAGTCATTTTACATTTTTGCGCTGGTGGCAGCTGCAGGACGAGTATACAATTCAGCCGTTCTCCGTTTTTGCATTGGTAGCCGCTGGAATTGTTAAGAGAGTAAACTCATCTTTCGCTTTTGTGTCATTAATACATATTGATATTCAGTCTGTTGCACAACAATATCGAAAAGTTGAAGTTTGTAAGAAACATACTATAAACATTCAAAAGCCGAGATCACATAAATATTTTTCTTATTTAAAACAACCTGTTTTCGGCAATCTTTGATACCACCTCCATGTTTTAAAAAAACCTTTTTGTTATGAAACGTGTTTATCTTAAGCTGGACCTCACGCCAAGTTGTCATGTATAGGTCCAATTTAAAATCAGCATGTTTCATAACAAAAAGATTTTTAAGGCATGAAAATTGCAGAAAAGTCTGTCGAAAAGGATTGTTTTAAATAAAGAATTATTAATGCGATCTTGGGTTTTAAATATTTTTATCAAATTAAACAGCTCTCTCGTTCTGCCTTCTCAAAATGAGAAAATTCCATCAACTTGTAAGAAACACTTCTACATCTGCATCTACCTGATCATTCTGCTATTCATAATAAAGTGCCTGGCAGAGGGTTCAACGAACCATCTTCGAGCCGTCTCTCTACTGTTCCACTCTCGAATGGCGCGCGGGAAAAACGAGCACTTCAATTTTTCTTCGCAAGCCCCGATTTATTTTATCGTGATAATCATTTCTCCCTATGTATGTGGGTGCCAACAATGTTTTCACAGCCGTAGGAGAAAACTGGTGATTGAAATTTCATGAGAAGGTCTGTCGCAATGGAAAACGCCTTTGTTTTAATGATTGCCACTCCAGTTCACGTATCATGTTTGTGGCACTATCTCCCCTATTTCGCGATAATACGAAATGAGTATAAAAAGTTAGTTGTGTTTCGCAAGAACGACGTTTTCTGAATCCTTGCTGACTGTGTCAATAAACAGTTTTTTTTTTCGAGGTGCTTCATAATGTTCAAATACGGTATATGTTCCAAAACCCTACTGCAAATCGACGTTAGTGATACGGGCCTGTAATTCAGCAGATTACTCCTACTTTCCTTTTTGGGTATTGGTGTGACTTGAGCAATTTTCCAGTCTTTAGGTACGGATCTTTCTGTGACCGAGCGGTTGTATGTAATTGCTAAATATGGAGCTATTATATCAGCATACTCTGAAAGGAACCTGACTGGTATAGAATCTGGACCGGTGGCTTTATTAAGTGATTGAAGCTGCTTTGTCACACAGAGGATATCTACTTCTATGTTTCTCATCTTGGCAGTTGTTCTTGATTAGAATTCAGGGCTGTTTACTTCGTCTTCTTTGGTGAAGGAGTTTCGGAAAACCGTGTTCAATATCTCTGCTTTAGTGGCACCGTCATCAGGGACTTCGCCGCTGTTATCGCGCACTGAAGGTATCGATTGCGTCTCGCCTCTGGTGTACTTTATGTACGACCAGAATCTCCTTGGGTTTTCTGAAAGATTTGGAGACAGAATTTCGTCGTGGAAATTGTTAAAAGCATCTCGCATTGAAGTACGCGCTATATTTCGAACTTCAGAAACATTTTGGCAGTCTTGGGGATTTTGCGTTCTTTTAAATTTGCCGTGGTTTTTTCGCTGCTTCTGCAACACCAATATGACAAGTGGTATATATCTCTCAATTGCTGTCGATACTATCTTTTTGAAATCTATCCACAAATTTTCTACGCTTGCATGATCAGATCGGAACCAGTGAACACTATCTCTTAAAAACACGTTAAGTGCATTTTTATTAGCTTTCTTTAAACTAGATATACTTTGCGTTTCTTTTTTATGGTTGTAGGTGTTACGGTATTCGGCCTAGCACCCATTGCTTTGTGTTCGCTAATCCCTGTATTCGTCACGATACTCACTATTTGTCCAGGATTATTTGTTGCTAAGAGATCAAGTACGCTTTAGCAATCACTTACGTTTCCTGTGGGCTCATGAACTAATTGTTCAAAATAATTTTCTAAGAAAGCATTCAGTACAACTTCGGATGACGTTTTATGCCTGCCGCCGGCTTTAAACGTGTAATTTTTCAGTATATCGAGAGTAGATTAAAGTCACCACCTACTATAATTGTATGAGCGGGGTACCTATTTGAAATGAGACTCAAGTTTTCTTTGAACTGTTCAGCAACTATATCTACTGAGTCGGGGGGTCGGTAAAACGATCCAATTAGTAGTTTATTCCGATTGTCAAGTATAACGTCTACCAATACTACTCCTCAGGAGCTATTAACTTCAGTTTCACTACAAGGCAGACTACTTCTGACAGCAATAAATTCTCGACCACCAACTGTATTTAATCTATCCTTTCTTAACACTGTTAGACCGTTTGAAAAAATTTCGGTTGAACTTATTTCCGGCTTTAGCCAGCTTTCTGCACCTATAACTATTTGGGCTTCAGTGGTTTCTATTAGGGCTTGGAGCTCTGGTTCTTGTGCAACATGTAACACAGCTACGACAGTTTACAACTACATTACCGATCGTTTCTACAACCCACATTTAGACGGACGCCCTTTCTGTGGTTCCCTGAGGCCCTCTAACCTGAAGAAACCGCCCAGTCTCATCCACTGTGTAGCCGCCTCCTGTGTGTAGTGGACTCCTGACCTGTTAAGCGGAACCCGGAAACTCACCACCCGATGGCGCAAGTCAACGAATCTGCAGCCTAATCGGTCACGCAACCGCCTGAGCCTCTGATTCAGACCCTCCACTCGGCTCTGCACCAAAGGACCACAGTCGGTTCTATCGGCTATGCTGCAGATGGTGAGCTCCGCCTTAATCTCGGAAGCAAGACTGGCAATCTTTACCATTTCCCCTATGCACCTGAAACCAGACAGAATCTGCTCCAATCCAAAGCGACACGCGTCATTGGTACCGACAGGAGCCATCATCTACAGCTGGCTGCACCCTGTACTCTTCAAGGCATCTGGAAGCACCCTTCCCACACTCAGAATGACTCCACCCGGGATTGCACACTGGATTCCTTCCCCTCCTTCGCAGCCCTGTTCCTAAGAGGCCCCATTACGTGCCTAACGTTGGAGCTCCCAACTACCAGCAAATCCACTCTCTGTGAATGCGCAGACCTCGCAGGATGAGAAGCTTCCTCTGGAATAAGGTGGACGACTGCATCTGGCTTAGAGACATCGTCGGCCACAGATAACGCCCGAAACCTCTTCGTCAAACGAACCGGGGAGGCCCTACGATCGGTCCCTCAGATAGCTTTTCGCTGCCTGTCAGACCTAGGAATGATCTCCCACTCGACCACGTGTGAGGGATCAACCTCAATGCAGGCAGTACCTGGGGTGGTCACAGCAGTGGACCGATCGCGGGACACGTGGGACGTGCTCGACGTCCCTCGCATCCTCGCGTTCGATCCCCCACAGTGACGCCCCTTGGCACCAGCCTCAAGCTGTGTGACTGAAGCCAAAGCTGCCTGGAGCTGTAAGTGAAGGGTAACCAACTCAGATCCCATCTGTACAGAGCAATCACAGTTCCTATCCAGTAGTGCAGTCGCTCCTGTTTGAAGCTCGTAAAAATATGTAACAAACGAAAGGTGTATTCGGTTATTAGCAGCAGGAATTCGAAGTGCTCTTTCACTGACGATCTAACCAACACTGAGCTACACTAACCAAAACGAACAAAAGGAGGGTCGATATCAACGGCGATACTGTGCGCTGCGCTGTTATTAAAATAAAAATAAAAGGTTGTGCCTAGTAAGTACTCCAATGCGCAAGAAATTACAAAAATAATCTAGTAACTACACAGGTGCTGCGCGGAGTGGCCGCGCGGTTTGAGGCGTCAAGTCACGGACTGCGCGGCTCTTCCTGACGGAGGTTCGAGTCCTCCCTAGGATATGGGCGTGTCTGGTGTACTTAGTATAAGTTAGTTTAATTAGAGTGTAAGTCTAGGGACCGATGACATAAACAGTTTGGTCCCTTACGAATTCACACACATTTGAACCACACAGGTATCTATAAATAAGTCGCTCCTGTTGGAAGATCGTAAAAATATACAACAGACGAACGGTGTACTCGCCTTATTAGCAGCAGGAACACGAGGAGCCCAGTCTCTGACGGTCTTTCCAACGCTTACAACATATTTTGTTGTGTAATGGGAGAGTACAGCGTGTTTCTTGTACGATGTGAACTCCCCGAAAGGCTTTGTTGAGGAAACGATAACGAGAAGGCAGGCGCAGGTCCGTTCCCCGGATTTTAGCCGGTAGCGTTTCACATTTAGCTGAATTAGACGAGTTGGGAGCAGTCTTGGAAAGAAGCATGAGGAATTGTATTTGAAATTAGTGTGAAACCTTACAAAGTAGCAGCAGTTCATCGAATGATCAATTCAAACAATAATTTGCGAGAACATTTCTCTTGGAGAAACAGCTGTCTGGCTAAAAGTACTTTAAAAACGGAAACAAACAGTCTCGTCCGCAAAAACATTTTTTTCGATGTTAACTGCTTTCAGTCAATTTTTGACCGTCGCTAGATGCTGAAATAGCAACTTGGAATGGATTTAGAGGGATGCTTGATAACAGCAGTAACATAAACTCTGGAATACATAATATACAACAAATATTGAAAAAAGAAATTATTTCCATGATGGCAGGCGGTGACGGTCAATGTTGTTTCAACTCCGCCAACGTCGGCTGCTAAGGAGAACAACGCAGTTGTTGCTGAATGCACGATGTACGCCCACTGCATACCTAATTTGTTAGTGGTAGCCAATCAAGTATGTATGATGTAAAATAAATGTTACAATAAGGTATATACAGAATACTTAACGAAAGCTAATAACAAATGAAGAGATAGGATCACTTCATTATGTAAATTAACTGCATATCGTCAATTTGTGATAAAAATACATATGAAAGAGATAACCAGTCATCGTGTGTTGTAAAAAGACTAACAGCCAACTGCGAGGATTTATGGCAAACTCGTAGATTGAATATCAGCAAAGATGTTGGTTAAGCGACGTCAATGGTTTTCATGGAGACGGCGTTGTAGTGTCAACATTCGCCATCCAGCAGAAGGCGATTTCAGAGCAGCGACAGCGACTGAATGCTAAATGCTTACTGGCAAGCAAGCCGACATGCAGAAATGTATCCCAGGTATTGCAGATCGCTCCTAGATAGCAGTGTCAGCGAAAATACTCCTTGAGTGACGTCGTTTTTTACCTTGGAAGGTGTGGAGATGTCGATGTGCGATTATCAAAAGAAGACGAATTCAAAGTTGCTACAGCAACTTACTGTTACAAAATACTGGCATGGAAGAGTAAGACGGCTGTCATGATATGCGTCAGATCCCCCAGATGGCGTTGACCAAGTAACCAACAAGATCACAAGTAAAATAGGGTACATAACACATAATGCATGGAAAAATCAAAAGCATTTTGGCACAAAATCTCATTGACCCATCGGGCTAGCCAGAAGCTTGAAACAACTAGCGTAAGAAAAGAGTTTGAAATAAAGTGAACAAATTATTATACAATCATGAAAACATTCCACAAAAAACAAAAGAAAGAGTAGAAGAGGAACATAAGAACAGGAACATTCTGTAGAAGTCTTCAAAAAGATTGTAGAATTAATTTTTTTCTGAAGTCTAATTACTTGTTAAGGACGGACGAAGGTCTATTTTTGTAGTGTGTGTAAATTTCTGTCTCATATAATGTGTTAAGTAACAGTCCTTTTGATGGGTTGAGAAGATACACACTTCAGGTTCTTTTACTTAACACATTAGAAAAGATAGTAATTTAGGTTCACTACAAAAATAAAACCTCCTCAATACCCAGCGAGTAATTAGACTTCAGACACAAATATTTCTATGATCATGTTGAAGACTTGCTACGGAACGTTCTTCCCCTCCTGTTCCTCTTTTATTCTTTGTTTCATTTTTCCTTTTTTTCGTAAATGTATAAAATTTTGTTCACTTTAATTTAAGCTCTTAGCTGCTTACTTCTTTTCTACTTTCTATTCGTGACTATCCTAATAGGCCATGATTGTTTTATAGAAGTTACTATACAGTGCCTCCCTAGATGTACTACACTATTGGCCATTAAAATTGCTACACCAAGAAGAAATGCAGATGTTAAACGGGTATTCATTGAACAAATATATTATACTAGAACCGACATGTGATTACATTTTCAAGGAATTTTGGTGCATAGATACTGAGAAATCAGTACCCAGAACAACCACCTTTGTCCGCAATAACGGCCTTGATACGCCTGGGCATTGAGTCAAACAGAGCTTGAATGGCATGTACAGGTACAGCTGCCCATGCAGCTTCAACACGATACCACAGTTCATCAAGAGTAGTGACTGACGTATTGCGACGAGCCAGTTGCTCGGCCACCATTGACCAGACGTTTTCAATTGGTCAGAGATCTGGAGAATGTGCTGGCCAGGGCAGCAGTCGAACATTTTCTGTATCCAGAAAGGCCCGTACAGGACCTGCAACATGCGGTCTTGCTTTATCCTGCTGAAATGTAGGGTTTCGCAGGGATCGAATGAAGGGTAGAACCACGGGTCGTAACACATCTGAAATGTAACGTCCACTGTTCAAAGTGCCGTCAATGAGAACAAGAGGTGACCGAGACGTGTAACCAATGGCACAGCATACCATCACGCCGGGTGATACGCCAGTATGGCGATGACGAATACACGCTTTCAATGTGTGTTCACTGCGATGTCGCCTAACACGGATGCGACCATCTTGATGCTGTAAGCAGAACCTGGGGTCATCCGAAAAAATGAAGTTTTACCATTCGTGCACCCAGGTTCGTCGTTGATTACACCATCACAGGCGCTCCTGTCGGTGATGCAGCGTCAAGGGTAACCGCAGCCATGGTCTCCGAGCTGATAGTCCATGCTGTTGAAAACGTCGTCGAACTGTTCGTGCAGATGGTTGTTGTCTTGCAAAACGTCTCCATCTGTTGACTCAGGGATCGAGACGTGGCTGCACGATCCGCTACAGCCATGCGGATAAGATGCCTGTCATCTCGACGACGTTCCGTATTACCCTCCTGAATCCACCGATTCCATATTCTGCTAACAGTCATTGGATCTCGAGCAACGCGAGCAGCAATGTCGCGATACGATAAACCCCAATCGCGATAGGCTACAATCCGACCTTTATCAAAGTCGGAAACGTGATGGTACGCATTTCTCCTCCTTACACGAGGCATCGCAGCAACGTTTTACCAGGCAACGCCGGTGAACTGCTGTTTGTGTATGAGAAATCGGTTGGAAAGTTTCCTCATGTCAGCACGTTGTAGGTGTCGCCACCGGCGCCAACCTTGTGTGAATGCTCTGAAAAGCTAATCATTTGCATATTACAGCATCTTCTTCCTGTCGGTTAAATTTCGCGTCTGTAGCACGTCATCTGCGTGGTGTAGCAATTTTAGTGGCAAGTAGTGTATGATGATTTTGCTCTACGCTAACTACAGAACGCTATATTACTTGTGTTCGTTTTTATTGCTCTTTTATTTCCACAATAATTCATGCCTATTGCTATTTTATTGCCTTTTAGTGACTGTAAACCACTACACTGACAGTATCTTTTAACTCCTTATATACAGCTGTTTTACTTGCACGCCAGTTTTGAATTCCGTCTTCTGTTGAAATGTGGACGTCGACACTTCCACGCCGCTTCTATGGAAAATAACGGCGTCACTTAAGCATTATTTTCACTAGACCTACGATCTAGGAGCAATCTACAATACCTGTTGTGCGTTTCTACATGTCGTACTGCATGCCAGTACGTATTTAACACCGAGTCGCGGTCGCACCTCTGAAATCGTCTTCTACTGGATGGCATATTTCGACACGGCAACGCCGTCTCCATGGGAACTATTGGTGTCGCTTAACCACCATCTTTGCTGGCATACAGTGTACCAATTTGCGATAAATCCCCACAAATGACTGTCGGTGTTCTCAAAATCTATTATGACCTGTTATCTCTTTTATATATATATCACATACTGACGAAATTCTGCTTATAGCAGTTACTTTACATAATGCAATGACCCTATATCTTAATTTGTTATTAACTTTCCTGTAAGTTTTCTGTATATTCCTTACTGTAGCAACGGTTTTACGTCCTGTATGCCTGATTGGCTGCCACTGACGTAATTCGGTATGCAATGGGTGAAGCATCGCGTACTGAAGCAACAACTGCGTTGATCTCGTTAGAAGTTGACGTCTGTGGTGTTGTAACATCCGCTGCATTCATCGCCACCACCTACCATCATGGGTATAATTTCTTCTTTTAATACTTCTGAAACGTCCCCTTAGAAAAATTATTGAATTACTGTGCTGGTAATCCCCTTACGTTATTTGATTTTCAAACAGCTGAGTAGAACTGAACGTACTCAGACATTTCGTTCTTTACTTATTCTGATCATCACTAAACTGACAGACAATATTTTTAGCGCAACGCAATCTGACTTTCAAAAATCCCTACAAAAGAGTGGCCCTGACTAACAATAACCTATACCGTTCATGAATCACCTACCTCACAAAAAATCTTCGTTACTCGAACTACTGCAATACAGCGAGCGCCACTACTGCGAGCTAAATAAAAGATTCTAACTACTGAAGGAACTAACTACTGATAGGCATAGTCAGCAAATGAAAGATTTTTATAAAGAACAAACAACGAAAAAGAACACATTGACACCGGTGTGTCAGACCCACCATACTTGCTCCGGACACTGCGAGAGGGCTGTACAAGCAATGATCACACGCACGGCACAGCGGACACACCAGGAACCGCGGTGTTGGCCGTCCAATGGCGCTAGCTGCGCAGCATTTGTGCACCGCCGCCGTCAGTGTCAGCCAGTTTGCCGTGGCATACGGAGCTCCAGCGCAGTCTTTAACACTGGTAGCATGCCGCGACAGCGTGGACGTGAACCGTATGTGCAGTTGACGGACTTTGCGCGAGAGCGTATAGTGGGCATGCGGGAGGCCGGGTGGACGTACCACCGAATTGCTCAACACGTGGGGCGTGAGGTCTCCACAGTACATCGATGTTGTCGCCAGTGGCCGGCGGAAGGTGCACGTGCCCGTCGACCTGGGACCGAACCGCAGCGACGCACGGATGCACGCCAAGACCGTAGGATCCTACGCAGTGCCGTAGGGGACCGCACCGCCACTTCCCAGCAAATTAGGGACACTGTTGCTCCTGGGGTATCGGCGAGGACCATTCGCAACCGTCTCCATGAAGCTGGGTTACGGTCCCGCACACCGTTAGGCCGTCTTCCGCTCACGCCCCAACATCATGCAGCCCGCCTCCAGTGGTGTCGCGACAGGCGTGAATGGAGGGACGAATGGAGACGTGTCGTCTTCAGCGATGAGAGTCGCTTCTGCCTTGGTGCCAATGATGGTCGTATGCGTGTTTGGCGCCGTGCAGGTGAGCACCACAATCAGGACTGCATACGACCGAGGCACACAGGGCCAACACCCGGCATCATGGTGTGTAGAGCGATCTCCTACACTGGCCGTACACCACTGGTGATCGTCGAGGGGACACTGAATAGTGCACGGTACATCCAAACCGTCATCGAACCCATCGTTCTACCATTCCTAGACCGGCAAGGGAACGTGCTGTTCCAACAGGACAATGCACGTCCGCATGTATCCCGTGCCACCCAACGTGCTCTAGAAGGTGTAAGTCAACTACCCTGGCCAGCAAGATCTCCGGATCTGTCCCCCATTGAGCATGTTTGGGACTGGATGAAGCGTTGTCTCACGCGGTCTGCACGTCCAGCACGAACGCTGGTCCAACTGAGGCGCCAGGTGGAAATGGCATGGCAAGCCGTTCCACAGGACTACATCCAGCATCTCTACGATCGTCTCCATGGGAGAATAGCAGCCTGCATTGCTGCGAAAGGTGGATATACACTGTACTAGTGCCGACATTGTGCATGCTCTGTAGCCTGTGTCTATGTGCCTGTGGTTCTGTCAGTGTGATCATGTGATGTATCTGACCCCAGGAATGTGTCAATAAAGTTTCTCCTTCCTGGGACAATGAATTCACGGTGTTCTTATTTCAATTTCCAGGAGTGTATATATATATATATATATATATATATATATATATATATATATATATATATATATATATATATATATCAGTTCATGACATCAAGTCTTACAAATTTACTGACTTTGATGGACACACGTTCAGATATCTGCTCTCAAAACTCCGCCATCTCTCTCCCCACATCCACCACTGCTGGCTGCTCACCTCCAACTGCCCAACGCTACGCGCTGGTAACAGCCAACTGCCCAACACTACAATGGCGAATGTTCTAACAGCGCCAACCAGCCACAGACTGCACACAGCACAGCCAGTGATTTTCATACAGAGCGCTACGCCGCGTTACCAACATAAATACCTAAACAGCCTATTGTTCTAAATAATATATTTTATATGCTGCTGTTATTATCAGACATCCCTCTAAATCCATTCCAAGTTCATATTTCAGTAAGAGGTTCCGTGGATCGTCAAAAACTGCCCGAAACCGGTTACCACCGAAATAAATGGTTTTGCGTTAGAGACTGTTTGTATCCATCTTTACAATTTAAAAAAAATTGTGCTAGACCTTAGTACTGGAACAGTCTAAAACAGTCTGCAGACGACGTAGAGGTTGATCCTGAGATGCTCTATTTTCTGATGAAACACGGCTGCACTTATATGGCCTGTGAACACGCATCTACTTCAACAGCTCAATGCTCAGCGTTCTTAGCTGCCATGCGGAGGACATGGTTTCGATTCCCGGTACTGCTAGTGATAATTTTGTGTTCGAAGAGCGGGGACGGGATGCGCGCAGTCTCGTGAAGCCAATTGAGAAGACACTTGACTCAGAAGCAATAGCACCATATCTGCTAAACCGACAACGGCCAAGAGGGCACTGCGTTGACCCATATCCCTCCACATTGCACCAATATGAAGCCATTGGCTGAGGATTACGCTGAAGTCGATCGGAACGGTGGTGCTTACGTGACTTCGCAGAATATCAGACACTGGAGTTTTGAAAATTTCCATCAGTTTTTGTGGTGTCTCTTAATCGGATGAAAGTTCGCTAGCAGCAGTGGACATCAAAGTTCCACCTGAAAATGACCTGATCAAAGATGACCTCTATGCAAATTGAATAAAGGTCAAAGGAAATAATAGTGTTTATCGATCTAACTGTGCCCTCAGGCATAATTGGTCACGTACACCCATATGAAACTCAACGGAAGCTTCCTTAACATATGAAATGGCCTGTTTTTAGTGATTATGGTGACCTAGTAATGAAGCCAGTCTCAGAACACAATAACAGATTGACGAAACAGCTGCTTCACGGGAGCTCTTAAGGTAAATATACCTTCCGTGATTTGAAAATAATTTGCTAATGCCAAGAGTGCCTTATTTCTGAGTATTCATCAGGCTGAAAATGATGCCGAGTAATATACTAGCTGAATTAGCCACTGAAATGTTAAGCTCAGTTACTTCCGAAGATTTATAAGTGAATCGCCTTAAAATTGTGCACATTTGTTGCCTTACAAAACTGGACTTCATGTACCTGAACACGTGAATAACACGGATTTGAAATAGTGGTATAAGATTTGCGTTAACTGCTTTAAATATATGAAAGTTTACATAGACAACACCGATTAAAGTCACATCAAACACATGCTATCTTTAACACCCAAATACCAAAGTCAGTTCTTCGACAAACATTTCAAAAATCGTGTCAGACACACAACCTATTTGGTGAACGAAATACCTGTTTGCTAAATCTGGTCACGTATCAGAAACACGCAAACAGAGCGGAAACGGGCTTCAACAATCATACTGCTAATATAACTGCCAAGTCATAAAATAAGTACTTAATCTTATAGTCTGGAGTCGGTGTATAGAAAATATATGTGATCTGAGGCTTTTCCGGCACACATGCTTCTTCCAAGGTTCCTGGGGTGTACTGCCGGATCAAATCATTCAAGGTCCACGGTATTTCGGCGAATAACCGTTCCGCCGTCATCAAGTAGTGCTGATCAGCATCACCTCATGATGGTGGACCGGTTATTTGCCGAAATACCGTGGACCTTCAACGATTTGATGCGGCAGTACACCCGAGAACATTGGAAGCATAAAATATTATGTTCAATTCTCTGTAGCAGTGCATGAGCACAAACCATGAGCTGCTTTTAGTTATTGCTCTCCATCTTTTTCAATGTAATGCAAGGCAGCGTCAGTCAAAAGCACCCCATATCGTAGTATCGTAGACGGACATAGCACAACTTCACTATAGAGCAACCCAAACGAAATACACTGAAGCAGAACGCCTTGGTTTATTTCAGACCAAGCAAGCCAAATGTGGCGACCATCCCCTCGCTACCCACTGGGCAAAGCTCGATTCAGGAACCTCAGACAGATACAATCCTACAGCGGAATCAGCGGCGAATATGCGGCATTCGATAAATGTGCCGTAGATATATTAGTAAAGGTAGCTCACGATACGAAACTGCGCAAATCAAAGTGCAGGACGACCAAAAAGACCCGTTAACATTTGGGAATTCTGTACTTCACGGAATAATGTAAGTAGAAAGATAAATATTGACAGACATGCATGAAATGATACAGGGTTTTATTGAAACAAAAAGAAGTGTACAAAATGACCAACAGATGGTGCTTCAGATGATACAAAAGCAAAAATTAACATAGCAAATTGATTTTTAACAAAGATTATATAATAATTCCAATCCCAAAGAAAGCAGGTGTTGACAGATGTGAAAATTACCGAACTATCAGCTTAATAAGTCACAGCTGCAAAATACTAACACGAATTCTTTACAGACGAATGGAAAAACTAGTAGAAGCCAACCTCGGGGAAGATCAGTTTGGATTCCGTAGAAATACTGGAACACGTGAGGCAATGCTGACCTTACGACTTATCTTAGAAGAAAGATTAAGGAAAGGCAAACCTACGTTTCTAGCATTTGTAGACTTAGAGAAAGCTTTTGACAATGTTGACTGGAATACTCTCTTTCAAATTCTAAAAGGTGGCAGGGGTAAAATACAGGGAGCGAAAGGCTATTTACAATTTGTACAGAAACCAGATGGCGGTTATAAGAGTCGAGGGACATGAAAGGGAAGCAGTGGTTGGGAAGGGAGTAAGACAGGGTTGTAGCCTCTCCCCGATGTTGTTCAATCTGTATATTGAGCAAGCAGTAAACGAAGCAAAAGAAAAATTTGGAGTAGGTATTAAAATTAATGGAGAAGAAATAAAAACTTTGAGGTTCGCCGATGACATTGTTATTCTGTCAGAGACAGCAAAGGACTTGGAAGAGCAGTTGAATGGAATGGACAGTGTCTTGAAAGGAGGATATAAGATGAACATCAACAAAAGCAAAACAAGGATAATGGAATGTAGTCTAATTAAGTCGGGTGATGCTGAGGGAATTAGATTAGGAAATGAGGCACTTAAAGTAGTAAAGGAGTTTTGCTATTTGGGGAGGAAAATAACTGATGATGGTCGAAGTAGAGAGGATATAAAATGTAGGCTGGCAATGGCAAGGAAAGCGTTTCTGAAGAAGAGAAATTTGTTAACATCCAGTATTGATTTAAGTGTCAGGAAGTCATTTCTGAAAGTATTTGTATGGAGTGTAGCCATGTATGGAAGTGAAACATGGACGATAAATAGTTTGGACAAGAAGAGAATAGAAGCTTTCGAAATGTGGTGCTACAGAAGAATGCTGAAGATTAGATGGGTAGATCACATAACTAATGAGGAAGTATTGAATAGGATTGGGGAGAAGAGAAGTTTGTGGCGCAACTTGACCAGAAGAAGGGATCGGTTGGTAGGACATGTTCTGAGGCATCAAGGGAACACCAATTTAGTATTGGAGGGCAGCGTGGAGGGTAAAAATCGTAGAGGGAGACCAAGAGATGAATACATTAAGCAGATTCAGAAGGATGTAGGTTGCAGTAGGTACTGGGAGATGAAAAAGCTTGCACAGGATAGAGTAGCATGGAGAGCTGCATCAAACCAGTCTCAGGACTGAAGACCACAACATGTTTTTTTTATAACAAATGCTCAACATGTCCGCCAACATTCATCATCAATACCTGTGGACGAGTGACAATGTTGTGAACAGCACTATACAGCGTGTCAGTATATATGGAGAGAAACTCACATCGGACGATGTCGTTTAGCATCCCTAAGGTGGTCGAACGATCGTTGTAGACTTCCGAGTTCAGGTAACCGCACAACCAGTAATCACACGGATTGGGGTCTCTGACCTGGGACACTAAGCATGACGCACGTGGTGGCTCAGCATTCGATCCTCACCAAACGATGTGAGCAAAAGAAGCTTAGCCACATGGAGTGGAACGCTATCCCACGTAGAAGTCGCACCTACCAGTTTGTTTTTATTAGCCAGGCTACATACTCGTATGATCTGACACTCTCTCTCACTACAGCTCATGCGGCGTTAGTGACCTGTTGCTCTCCAGCCATCTATTGGCCAGTTTTCACACTAACCTTTGATTTCGATAACACCATG
Source organism: Schistocerca serialis cubense (assembly GCF_023864345.2). Lineage (NCBI taxonomy): Eukaryota > Metazoa > Arthropoda > Insecta > Orthoptera > Acrididae > Schistocerca > Schistocerca serialis. Next base: position 1,256,648,119 of record NC_064638.1, on the reverse strand, counting down.
TCATATCAGATATATGTGTAAATTTTTACCTCTCCAGCTACGTTATTCCGTGAATTAAAATGCGTTTTCAAATGTTAAGTTAACACACTTTTGGGTCACCCTGTATACGGAAGATGGCTGATTATAATGGACGACCTTCAAATTACAAAGTTACAACGAGCCTCCACATAATGTGAAGCCAGAAACGTGGTGCGCAATAATTTAATTTATATATACAGGGTAGTCCATTGATCGTGTTCAAAATGTTCAAATGTGTCTGAAATCTTATGGGACCTAACTGCTAAGGTCATCAGTCCCTAAGCTTATACCCTACTTAACCTAAATTATCCTAAGGACGAACACACACACACCATGCCCGAGAAAGCACCCACTGATCGTGAACGGGCCAAATATGTTACGAAATAAGCGTCAAACGAAAAAACTACAAAGAACGAAACTTGTCTGGCTTGAAGGGGGAAACCAGATGGTGCAACGGTTGGCCCGCTAGATGGCGCTGCCATAGGTCAAACTGATATCAACTGCGTTTTTATAAATAGGAACCCCCATTTTTATTGCAGATGCGTGTAGTACGCAAAGAAATATGAATGTTTTAGTTGGACCACTTTTTTCGCTTTGTGATAGATGGCGCTGTAAAAGTCAAAAACATATGGCTCACAATTTTACACGAACAGTTCGTAACAGGTAGGTTTTTAAAATTAAAATACACAACGTAGCTACGTTTGAACATTTTATTTAGGTTGTTCCAATGTCATACATATACCCTTGTGAGCTTATCATTTCTGAGAACGCATGCTGTTACAGCGTGATTACCTGTAAATACCACATTAACGCAATAAATGCTCAAAATGTCCGTCAACCTCAATGCATTTGGCAATACGTGTAACGACATTCCTCTCAACAGCGAGTAGTTCACCTTCCGTAATGTTCGCACATGCATTGACAATGCGCTGACGCATGTTGCCAGGCGTTGTCGGTGTATCACGATAGCAAATATCCTTCAGCATTCCCCACAGAAAGAAATCCGGGGACGTCAGAACTGGTGAACGTGTGGGCCATGGTATGATGCTTCGACGACCAATCCACCTGTCATGAAATATACTATTCAATACCGCTTCAACCGCACGCGAGCTATGTGTCGGACATCAATCATGTTGGAAGTACATCGCCATTCTGTCATGCAGTGAAACATCTTGTAGTAACATCGGTAGAACATTACGTAGGAAATCAGCATACATTGGGCCATGTAGATTGCTATCGATAAACTGGGGGCCAATTATCCTTCCTCCCAAAATGCCGCACCATACATTAACCCGCCAAGGTCCCTGATGTTCCACTTGTCGCAGCCATCATGGATTTTCCGTTGCCCAATAGTGCATATTATGCCGGTTTACGTTACCGCTATTGGTAAATGACGCTTCGTCGCTAAATAGAACGCGTGCAAAAAATCTGTCATCGTCCCGTAACTTCTCTTGTGCGCAGTGGCAGAACTGTACACGACGTTCAAAGCCGTCGCTATGCAATGCCTGGTGCAAAGAAATATGGTACGGGTGCAATCGATGTTGATGTAGCATTCTGAACACCGACGTTTTTGAGATTCCCGATTATCTCGCAGTTTGTCTGCTACTGATGTGGGGATTAGCCGCGACAGCAGCTAAAACACCTACTTGGGCATCATCATTTGTTGCAGGTCATGGTTGACGTTTCACATGTGGCTGAACACATCCTGTTTCCTTAAATAACGTAACTATCCGGCGAACGGTCCGGAGACTTGGGTGATGTCGTCCAGGATACCGAACAGCATACATAGCACGCGTCCGTTGGGCATTTTGATCACAATAGCCATACATCAACACGATATCGACCTTTTCCGCAATTGGTAAACGGTCCATTTTATCACGGGTAATGTATCACGAAGCAAATACCGTCCGCACTGGCGGAATGTTACGTGATACCACGTACTTATACGTTTGTGGCTATTACAGCGCCATCTATCACAAAGCGAAAAAAGTGGTCCAACGAAAACATTCATATTTCTTTACGTACTACACGAATATGTAATAAAAATGGGAGTTCCTATTTAAAAAAAACGCAATTAATATCTGTTTGACCTATGGCAGCGCCATCTAGCGGGCCAACCATAGCGCCATCTGGTTTCCACCTTCAAGCTATACGAGTTTCGTTCTTTGTAGTTTTTTCGTTTGACGCTTATTTCGGGAGATATTTGACCCGGCCACTATCAATGGACCACCCTGTTATGTATCACTGTAACTTCACCAGAGTAGGACATTATTACCGGACCAGGAATAAATAACACACATAAGCTGCGAAGTGTCGAGCGGCACGGCTATTTTCGCCGGCGCAACCCAACCTGCTCTTGGGTATGTTGCACTTGTGTCAGAGCGTGACTGCAGTGGGGTATATGACCGCCGTGAACGCATGCCGTCTAGAGTAATGGACGGAGGAGGATGGACAGACAGTGGTGCATTACGATAATGAACTGAAAACATCTTCTGGAGTGATAGCGACTGGCATTTTTGCGGCGCTTCACTGGGGTCCAGGCACTGGTGCGAGAGCTGAGATTGTCTGATCGGCGGACTGTGCCTGAAGGCGATGGATTCAGAGAGAATAAGCTGTACAAAGTAGAAGCGGCTACTGTAATTTGAGCCAGTGCCGGAGACAGCTGCGGTTACTGGCTGAGAATTTGTGGTCCCGAGCAGTGGCCTTGTATGACGCACCGGCCACACTTGTTTTTCGTCAGAGCGCCTGGTCCAAGGTTCAAATGGTTCAAATGGCTCTGAGCAGTATGGGACTCAACTGCTGTGGTTATCAGTCCCCTAGAACTCAGAACCACTTAAACCTAACTAACCTAAGGACATCACACACATCCATGCCCGAGGCAGGATTCGAACCTGCGACCGTAGCAGTCGCACGGTTCCGAACTGCGCGCCTAGATCCGCGAGACCACCGTGGCCTGGTCCAAGGAGTCGCTGCAGGAGCATCCAGTTAGATCCTATACGAGAAGGAAACAGTTCTCTGAGACGTACTTTGCGTAATTTTGACCGTGAATTTTGATTATTTAAATTCAAAAGAGCTTCAAAAATTAACTAAAGTAACGACAGAGTTTCGTTACACACTACAAACAGAATAAAGCGGAACAAATTCCGCTAATAATTCCGTTAATAAATAAGGAAACAGCTGTGATGAAGCTTAATTATTATCAATGCAAAACCAAACAAACTCGTAGTTGGTCACATAGTTGCGCTAATACGACGTTATGATGCACGTAAACACAGTTCACGTAGCTGACAGCCGCCAGAATCAAATTTACCACTGTTAGCGTGTCTTGGACCAATAACGAGTAAGTAGCTTTGCTACGATTGGTCGGCGTTTGGACTTTAACAGCGGACGCCGCAATTTTGCCGGGCCGTCACATACCACAACAAAACATTTAAATACGCTTGATACACACAGTCAAAACACAACCTTCCAAAAGAATACATTTAAACACATGCAATAACAGAAGTAGCAAGTAGTAATGACTACTGCAGGGGCGTATTCCCCATGAATAGACTGCATGTATTGCACACTCTGTTAAATATACGATAAGTTAAATCACAATTATTCGTTACAAGTCCATTTCTATCAACTAAATGTAATACAATATCCATCTACTTCACAATCCATTTTTCTTTCTTTCGAGCCGGAGCTCTTTCCTGTGCTGCACAAGAGACAGTGCTGACAAGGAACTGTGGTTGTCTACACTCCCATTTGCCCGATGCCACGTCACATCAAGCTCGTGCGAAACAGGGTAGATGCATGCAACAAGAAGATTGCATTCAGCCAGTTTTCTCTTCTGCTACCCTGATATCAGCGTCTATTAGTGGATTTAGTGACAGATGAATGCATGTTTCTAATGTATCTGAATGACATTTTAGCAAGCTCTTTCGATGTTAAAGCGTTTTCAATGAATCTTGCCACTGACAGCCATTCATTGAAAAATTAGAACTTGTTAAAAATATTCGACCAGCTCCATGGTTCGCCAGTTTAAAGACAGAAAACAAATCCATGAATTTCATACTAAGATTTAATTCTGATAATTACAACAAAACAGTCTGGTTATGCAGTGGTGAAACAGTGTAAGGTCTTCGACTGGCAATGTTTGTTTCTCGGAAAGAGCAAGTCTGTTTGGAACAGTAAATATCATGGTCATTCTGAGCATGATAATCTGCACACCCAGTTTCACTGTGTAAGAAATCGGGATCCCATAACCACGCATGGGTAGCCCAGGGCATATTTGGTAAAAGCAGGATTGATTTGCAGCTATATAAACAGACATGTGCAAGCATTTTAAAAGCGCAATGAACTAGCGAAATTAGACCTTGGACATACTTAGAGAGATTGAAAGCAGCCACCTGATTTCGACTCCAACAATCGAAGCAGTTACTTTTGGAAACCACAAAAGTGGGACCAAACTGCAAACAATGAAGCACGTTGATTTCTCATTATCTTACGATATTTTCTATCTAACTTCCTTTACTGACTGTTTACGAACTGTTCCACTTCAAATGGCTCTGAGCACTATGGGACTCAACTGCTGTGGTCATCAGTCCCCTAGAACTTAGAACTAGTTAAACCTAACTAACCTAAGGACATCACACAGACCCATGCCCGAGGCAGGATTCGAACCTGCGACCGTAGCAGCCGCGCGGCTCCGGGCTGGAGTGCCTAGAACCGCACGGCCATCGCGGCCGGCAACTGTTCCACTGACTTACGTTACATTTAACAGTGTGTAGTCAACATTCTTAGAATTACATTGTGCAATAAAGAATAGGAAGATTTGAAAGCTATGCATTAACAGATACAGTGGCTCTGAGAACAATATGATGCAAGCTTATGTGATACTCCAAGGAAGAGAAGGAAGGACAACTGTACAGAAGCATACGCAAAGAATGACTACAGGAGAATGTACCTTGACATATTAGGTATTATAATGATGCAGTTAGTCAGATTTGATTCGCTGCCTCACGTAGGTTTTTGAAATGTTTGCCTCAAAAAAGTTTTCAAGCTTTGCAAATTTGTTTCCCCTTGTGGCATTTGAAACATTAAGGGCAATATATGGCAAATTTTTCCATTTTGTTAGGTTGAAGTTTCAAGTGGAGGCAACGTTTACATTATATTTTGCAGTCAATTTATGTGAGGGAACTGCAAGGTTTATTTATCAAAATTTACTTCACACTGCACTTCCAGTACTTTATAATCTCTGTGAATTGATTTTAACCACGTCGGCCACACCGTCAGATCATTGTCCACAATGGCTTTCATTGGGAATAAACAAGAAAAAAGTCCACAGATACGGATCTGTTGGGGAAGATGAAAACTCATAACTTATTTCCCGATGACATCACTGAGGAGTTTCGCAAGAAGAACCGCAGAACCGAGTTCCACTACAGATGAAATCATGGTTCAAATGGCTCTCAGCACTATGGGACTTAACATCTGTGGTCATCAGCCCCCTAGAACTTAGAACTACTTAAACCTAACTAACCTAAAGACATCACACACATCCATGCCCGAGGCAGGATTCAAACCTGCGACTGTAGCGGTCACGCGGTTCCAGACTGAAGCGCCTAGAACCGCTCGGCCACAACGGCTGGCAGTAGGCAGACACACAGACACATACAACTGAAAAATTTCGTGTGGCATGCCTTACCAACACTTTCAGGATACGCCGCTGGACTACCGTTTATAGCGAGATCACGACCTGAACACCAATTGCGAACATTCTTTACGGAAACTAAATTAATTTAAAGAAAGAAAGTGCCAAGACATGTTTGTCACAAACGACAAAGAAATTTCATTTGAAATTACATGAAATGCTTTGAGTCTTCATATGGGGAGAGCGCTTGGGCGTTGCAGATTATCTTTTTGCAGACGATGTGCTGTGATGTCAGTGGCAGCTCGTCGATACTGGCGACGTAATTATTGTAGCTCCACCAGTGGTGAAATTGTCGAGGATGCTTCCTCTTGTTTAGTATAAGCTTCTCCAGGCTTCAATATTACCCTCTATAGCGTTCGTTTAGTCACACGCCGGATAGACGTAGCTGTTGCTGTATAAATCCAGTCTCGTATTTGCCGGACAATAACGTCTCTTAAACACGCGATTCTGTTATCAAAGTCCCGTAACTAATCTTAAGATAGAGTAAAATTCACTTTGACTCTCCGATGGCGAAACTACAGAGCATCCGCTTTTAGCAATCACAATCGCTAATTCACAGTTCTGGCGAAAACAGTGCCACACGCCATAAATAGTTTTAAAGTCTGCTCGGCGGCAGTTTTAACGCGTGGGTCAGCATGTTGAGTTGCATGCAAGATATTCAATTCAAAGTACAATAGTAAGTGCAGTTCGGTTAGGTGCAAAAGAGTCCGGTCCTGCGACAATCACAATCCGTTCGCATAAGCATTGTCACAGCTGTTTATACACTCCTGGAAATTGAAATAAGAACACCGTGAATTCATTGTCCCAGGAAGGGGAAACTTTATTGACACATTCCTGGGGTCAGACACATCACATGATCACACTGACAGAACCACAGGCACATAGACACAGGCTACAGAGCATGCACAATGTCGGCACTAGTACAGTGTATATCCACCTTTCGCAGCAATGCAGGCTGCTATTCTCCCATGGAGACGATCGTAGAGATGCTGGATGTAGTCCTGTGGAACGGCTTGCCATGCCATTTCCACCTGGCGCCTCAGTTGGACCAGCGTTCGTGCTGGACGTGCAGACCGCGTGAGACGACGCTTCATCCAGTCCCAAACATGCTCAATGGGGGACAGATCCGGAGATCTTGCTGGCCAGGGTAGTTGACTTACACCTTCTAGAGCACGTTGGGTGGCACGGGATACATGCGGACGTGCATTGTCCTGTTGGAACAGCAAGTTCCCTTGCCGGTCTAGGAATGGTAGAACGATGGGTTCGATGACGGTTTGGATGTACCGTGCACTATTCAGTGTCCCCTCGACGATCACCAGTGGTGTACGGCCAGTGTAGGAGATCGCTCCCCACACCATGATGCCGGGTGTTGGCCTTGTGTGCCTCGGTCGTATGCAGTCCTGATTGTGGCGCTCACCTGCACGGCGCCAAACACGCATACGACCATCATTGGCACCAAGGCAGAAGCGACTCTCATCGCTGAAGACGACACGTCTCCATTCGTCCCTCCATTCACGCCTGTCGCGACACCACTGGAGGCGGGCTGCACGATGTTGGGGCGTGAGCGGAAGACGGCCTAACGGTGTGCGGGACCGTAGCCCAGCTTCATGGAGAAGGTTGCGAATGGTCCTCGCCGATACCCCAGGAGCAACAGTGTCCCTAATTTGCTGGGAAGTGGCGGTGCGGTCCCCTACGGCACTGCGTAGGATCCTACGGTCTTGGCGTGCATCCGTGCGTCGCTGCGGTCTGGTCCCAGGTCGACGGGCACGTGCACCTTCCGCCGACCACTGGCGACAACATCGATGTACTGTGGAGACCTCACGCCCCACGTGTTGAGCGATTCGGCGTTACGTCCACCCGGCCTCCCGCATGCCCACTGGCTGACACTGACGGCGGCGGTGCACAAATGCTGCGCAGCTAGCGCCATTCGACGGCCAACACCGCGGTTCCTGGTGTGTCCGCTGTGCCGTGCGTGTGATCATTGCTTGTACAGCCCTCTCGCAGTGTCCGGAGCAAGTATGGTGGGTCTGACACACCGGTGTCAATGTGTTCTTTTTTCCATTTCCAGGAGTGTAGTACTCCATGAAGCTTCCCGTGTTGACAAACTAACATTTTGTTTTATAACGTCCACGTCAAAATTTTGTTTATACCGTGACCGAAAAATAAGGACGCTGCATAAATTTTCGTGTGTTTATGTCTAACACGATTATACAACACATACACGTCCACGACACGACACTGCGGACAACTGACTGTCGCTCTCCGACTGCAACTATGGATTTCGCTCTTGCGTTACAGTTCATACAACAGTGCCGCATATTACGAGGGTGAGTCAAATGACAGCCTTAAATTTGTAATAACGAATCGAAATTTCAAGCCACTAACCTGGAAGTTGGTAAGCGTGCTACTAACAGCGTGTAGAATGGCCTGTAGGTGGCAGCATAGTGCAGATGCACACATACCGTCGCAGTATCAGTATAAAGATGGCCGCCCCACTTGCGACTTGCACCAGGGAAGAACAGCATTCTGTTGTTCGGTTTTTGCGTAGTGAAAGTGTGAAACCGATTGAAATTCATCGACGAATGAAGGTTCAGTACGATGATGCATGTTTGTCACTACTGCAAGTCTACGAATGGAGTAGGAAGTTCGCAAATGGTGTGACTTTAGAGAAAGATGCTCCTCGTCCAGGTCAGACACAACGAGTTGTGACTCCATAGAACATTGCAGCAGTTGAAGCCATAGTGAAGGAAAACCGCCGAGTGACACTGAATGACATTGCAGCTTATTTTACAGATTATTCATGGGTCAGCACACCACATTGTGCATGATGTGCCCCAGTTTCACAAAGTGTCTGCAAGATGGATGCCACGGCAGCTGACTCCTGAAATGAGAGACGACGTGTTGATGCTTGTGAAGAACTTCTTCGGCGCTTTGAACGAGAAGGTGATCGCTTCCTTGCAAGATCGTTACTGGGGACGAAACCTCGGTTCATTTCCACCAACCGGAAACGAAGAGAGCGAGCAAGGAATGGCGCCATTCCTCATCACCAAAACCAAAGAAGTTTCGAACAGAACCATCAGCAGGGAAGGCTATGCTGACTCCCTTTTGGGACGAAAAGGGCGTCATTTTGGAACATTACATGCCTAGAGGGACCACTGTCACCAGTGCATCATACACAGATATCCTAAAAAATCATCTGCGGCCTGCAATCGAGTCAAAGCGATGTGGATTGCTGTCAGCAGATGTCCTTTTGCAACATGGAAGTGCAAGGCCCCATACTGCCCGTACAACAGTTGTAACAATCACAGACCTGCATTTTGAGTGTCTTTCTCTTTCACCATACTCATCAGACCTTGCTCCGAGTGATTAACATATGTTTGGACCACTCAAAGACGCAATGGGAGGAAAGAAGTTCCGTTCTGATGAAGAGGTACGCCACGCGGTGCATGAGTGGTTGCGCGGACTACCAAAATAATTTTTTTCTAAAGGAATTTATGCACATTGTAAGCGCTGGAGGACTTGCATTGAGCGTGGGGGAGATTATGTTGAAAAGTGATACAGCTTTGTACCACTTCTGCACAATAAATAATATTTTAAAAAATATTTAAGGTTTTGATTTGACTCACCCTCGTAGGTTCAGTTTTACACAGCGCATTTTACAAAACCATTCGAAGGATAATCATTCATTCAAACGTTTGCAGTTAAAAATAGATTCATGTAGCAACATAAGAAAGCAAAACACAGTTCCTTTCCATACTATAGAACAAAATAAAAAATATTCTACACCATCAAAGATATTTGTACGTAGTGAATGAAGCAACAGAAAGGACAGAAGAAAAAACTAGCTGGCGTAATTAGCAGCATCTTCATATACCGAGTCACGAAAAACGCTGGTCAGGAGGAGCTAAATCCAACGGATTCAACAAGACGGACGGCGGTTCGTATGTTCAGCAACCTGTTGGGGATGGATCGGGGGAGGGATGTGCTGTCTTGACCGGTCGCAGGCACAATACTGCAGTAAAGGCTAGGAATGGCTTCAGCAGATTACAAGGAGCACAATCAGACAGCCTTTGAGGTTAATGTTGGTATCTTGATGACCTTAAGTTATAGTCGAGGCACTGTGTTGTGTACAACAGTCTGAAAGTGCATTAAGTGCTGCAAATATGACTGACGGTTGTGGATTCCACGCAGGGTTTGCGATAGTGAATGTTATGCTAGTAAGCATGTCTGTAAAGTCAGCACATCATGCGCAATTGATTGTGCAAGAGAACTGAAATTGTCTCTATTACAACAGTAGTTCTGTCCTGCCAACAGTGATTCTGAAGTGTGCTACGTTTATGTTTATATTATTATATCACTTAAGTGACCGATTCATCATATGTGTAACTGGATTACTTATCAATTACACATAAGCGTGCAATATTCGGTACTGTTGTTTGTAGTTGATTTTTTGGTGACCGACTGTAATTACTAGTTAGAGAACAAGCACTAGTTAACGAGCGGCTCTATTACTTAGTGTCTATCCTAGACAATATGACTGTTCTCTTGGCCTTCCGAGTCATCTGAGCTAATGCCCTGTGACGTTTTCTGTTGTGGCTACGTTAAGAACTAAGTCTACGTTCCCTCACAGTCGAGAACACTGGAGGAGCTCAGAGAAAATGCATTAATGTTGTTGTGACGACCGTTGAAAGGATGGTACTGCAAAAGTATGGAACAAATTTGACTACAACTTTAATGTGTATCGTGGACCAGAGTGGCACTCATCTACCACTTGCAGAGTGAAAAATACAAACTTGGTAAATTTACGATCTTCTTCACGCATCAATCATATTTGTACATGTAACACTTTAGAAAATGCAGAACGTTGAAAACAAATTGTTGCGTTTATGAACACTGCTACATGCAATATTTTCCTGTAAAGCGTACGAGAGTGATTCGTCCTTGTGGATTCAGATGTAAGGATCGGTGTGGGTGGAGGAGCAAACGAGCTGAGATGAACAAAGTTGAGACCAGGAGCGGAATAGCCTGTCTCGATGTCTTCCGTATTTTGTTAAGAGTTTGCAGCGCCATTACAGGGCTTCATATTAGAAAACTTGAGCAAAATGTCTGTCGTGCGTATAACAAGCACGGTGTTCGTCGCTGGGGTATCCTGTTAGGGAAAGAGGAGAGTCATTTGCTGACGTGCCACTTTGCATGCAGAACCGCTACCCCTTAATTCTCGCTGTCTACGCACCCACCCTGCCTGTCGCATTACGTAACGTCTCTGAAAGAACCTCTGTCGTCACTTTCCATCTCTCCCTCCACCCTCTCTCTCTCTCTCTCTCTCTCTCTCTCTCTCTCCCTCCCTCCCTCTTTCCGCCCTCGTCGAATCTTTATTCACTGCCGTTCCATGTCTGCGTCCCTAACAACTAGATTAGCCTGAAAGAGGGGCTACTTAGCTGCTACATAATGCCTTCATATAGACGAATATTTAGAAGAACCAGGTTCAGATCCTCATGAGGCTGAAAGGTGGCAGTCAGCCCACCTTTCATGAGATTTCGTAGTTTCATCAAGTATTGCAGTCTTTCATTTCTGCTACGTTTTATATTCAGTACACCATGTACATTTAACCACATTTCTTAGGCGTGGCCGGCCGCTGTGACCGAGCGGTTTTAGGCGCTTCAGCCTCGAACAGCGTTGCTGCTACGGTCGCAGGTTCGAATCCTGTCTTGGACATGGATGTGTGTGATGTCCATTGGTTAATTAAGTTTAAGTAGTTCTAAGTCTAGGGGACTGATGACCTCAGATGTTAAGTTCCATTGTGCTTAGAGCCATTTGAACCATCTTAGGCGTGGACGACGGCTAGATTGTATGAATATGAGTGTGATTGCAACCGCATGCGCATTTGTGAACTTAGGTGGACCTTCTTGGTACAGCGTTTCACCAGAGCCCTCGGAACGGCCGTTGAGTTTAATTTTCGAAGCTCGTTTGAGGTGCTACTCTAGTGGGTAGGCCGCGCGGTGTAGCCGTGCGGTTGAAGGCGCCTTGTCACGGTTCGCGTGGCTGCTCCCGTCGCAGTTTCGAGTTCTCCCTCGGGCATGAGTGTGTGTGTTGTCCGTAGCGTAAGTTAGTTTAAGTTGGATTAAGTAGTGTGTAAGTTTAGGAGCCGATGACCTCAATACTTTGGTCCCATAGAACTTACCAAAAATGGCTCTGACCACTATGCGACTTAACTTCTGAGGTCATCAGTCGCCTAGAACTTAGACCTAATTAAACCTAACTAACCTAACGACATCACACACATCCATTCCCGAGGCAGGATTCGAACCTGCGACCGTAGCGGTCGCTCGGCTCCAGACTGTAGCGCCCAGAACCGCACGGCCACTCCGGCCGGCCTTACCAAAAATTTCCAATTTTCTAGTGGGTAGTTATTTGCCCCAGCTTTCTTAACATTCTGCATCGCGATTGGTTCCTACAGACCCACACGCAAGGCACGCGCTTGTTCAAATTTTAAACGTTGAACCGATCGAAAACTCTGAGCGACCGAAACAGGCGTTGTTTGTCCTGACTCCTGGTACCACTGAAAAATTCGTCTTTGGGGATTGGTCAGTTCGCCCCTTCCAAGGTTTCTTGGTCTCTGTGGGGGGAGCAGGGGCAGGTTTGATTTTTATACCATGGTTAGGCCGTAGCTGGTCGGTGAGGTTCAAATGGCCCTAAGCAATAAGGGACTTAACATCTGAGGTCATCAGTCCCCTAGACTTAGAACTACATAAACCTAACTAACCAAAGGACATCACACACATCCATTTCCGAGGCAGGATTCGAACCTGCGACCGTAGCAGCAGCGCGGTTCCAACTGCAGCATCTAGAACCGCTCCGCCACCGAGACCGGCTGGTCGCTGAGTAGTCGCGTTACTGGTGCGTTTATGAGTATGAAGTGTTGCTTCTGTACACGCCTGGAAGATGATTTTGGATGGGCGTTAGCTCAGCCTGTCTGTTAGGAATTTTCTATAGCTCTTAAAGTCATTTTTCAGAAGGATTTTGGGCCTGCAGCGAGTAATAATTTTGATACGGTTTATCTAGATTCAGATGGGACTGAACTTGTCTATTAATCGGTCGCGATGCAATTCGAGCATCGCGACCCCGACCAAGTTTCGTGCTTCTTTTCGCTGCGAGTCACAAGGTGGTTTTGACGATTCAACTTGTGTTAGAAAATGGTGAATTTTACATTGAGTTGTTTTGTGAATGTTTGAATCTTTGTGTGTGAGCACATGATCGTCCGTGTTTCGTTCCTTGGTCATCCTAATCTTCGCTGAGTAATCATGATCAGTACACTGCCAAACAGTGTACCCTTGCGGAACTATAGAATTACGATTTTATGTTTACTGAAATTCAGGAGTACTCTCCATTTTGTGAATAAATGTTTATCTGAAATCTATCTCGTTCGTTAAACTTTTTCATTAAGATACTACGAGGCATTTAGTGAAATTCAATCCCTGATCAGTCGATCTGAAGTCTGCTTGTTGCACTTTTCCTTTGTGATAGGTGGTTGGGTTGAAATCAATGTATGTTTATTAGACTTCAACGACTTGATATTTGATGGAAGAGAGGGAATAATAAAGACTGTTTTGTTCGATAGGAAGCTCGCGACTATGAAAAGTCCACGCTGTACCCCGAAAGTGCGTCCCACCGAACAACGGATTAGCAGTACAGTTCAATCTCATTTGTACATAACTTTTTTCTTCGTAATTCTTATTATACATAAAGTTTTGTCGGTTCCTGCAAAATATAACTTGAAAAACTTGTTAATTGAACCTTACGAACACGTAGTGCATTTTTACGTAATTCGCTGTTATGCGTAACAATTTCCGGTGAAATAAATTGAGCTGTGTAATTGTAATGAGCATTGTTGTTTGAAAAGAAGCCCTGTAAAGTTCTCCTTAACTGTGTAGAAGTATTCTGGTATGCAAGTACAGCGAGTGGGCGGCGCTGCGGAGACAAGGGACGAAGAAAAGGTTAACCAGAGCGGGCGACATGGAAACAAAGACATTCCTGGCATTGTTGTTCCCAGTACGAGAATTTCTCTCATGGTAACAATTTATAAATTAAAAGTTGACGGTTGACGTTTACTGTTGAACAATGATTCTTTTTCAGTCGCTTTCGATCAGCCATGGAGAAAAAAAAAAAAAAAAAAAAAAAAAAAACAGAATGTAGTAAAATTCCTGCGAGAGGTAGTAGATGCGAACCCATAGAAAACAAAATCTCAAATTCCTTCAAAATTAGGAATTGGGCATACCAAACTATGTGCAGTCATCAACAAAAGAAACAGTATTTTGAACAAGTTTTTACAGTTGGGTACAAAATAAACAAAACGTAACCGTCAGAAAGAAGGGAGATATGTATATTCGGAAAAGGTTCCTTTTACATAGTCCCAACAAAAGCAGGCTGCAACTCCACTAATTAGTAGCGTTGCTGCAAGCGAAGGCGATAGATTTAACGAGGCGTATGAACTTCACTACTGATTTCAAGGTTTCATCAGGGTGGTTGCCAGGATTTAGAGATCGTCATGGAATCACAGGGAGAACAATCTCCGGCGAATCGAAAGCCGTGGACGACGTCAAGGTGCAAATTGGATTGATGAGGTTGTACCTGTTATCTTAAGGAATTATCTACCTCACAACATCTACAACTGTGATGAGAGCGGTTCATTCTACACTCTGATTCTCAGTAAAACATTAGCTGTAAAGGTTGACTCATGTGATCTGGAGAGAAACGTAAAATTCACTTAACGGTTCTTCTCGCCACGAATGCAGATGGAGCTGACAAACTCTCCCACTTGTGATAGGAAAATCTAAGAATCCGAAATATTTCGAAAGTGTAAAGACGAGACCTATGGAATAAGAACCCAATAAAAATTCTTGGATGTCTATGATTTTAAAGGAACATCGTTTAAAAAAAACTGGACATCAGAATGAAAATGATAGAGACTCCTTCTTGTGGATCGACGTGCAGCACATCCACACCAAGTAGTTTTGAAAAACGTTCGAGTGGACTTTTTCCCTACAAATTGTAATAATGTTCTACAGGCGCCTGATTAAGACTTAACTGCAAATTTGAGAGAGCATTATAGAAGAAGCTGACTCAACATTTGATAGCAATGATTGATGCAGGAAATGAAAATCTCTCCATTAATTTAATGCAAGGCACGGAATTTATTTCGGCTGCCTGGGAGCTGGTGTCATTCCCTCAATCACAACTCTTTACGTAAAGCTCATGCCTTACTGAAAGGGACTGCCGCTACTAGTACTACTAGCGTACTGTTTGTAGAGGCACATGGTTTCTTCTCTTTGATCTTTCAGCGAATGTAATTTAAACTTTATTCTCTCCGAAGCCTCTTCATTTTCTCGCTCTGTGCATCCGCCAACATCTTCACATTTCGAAAGTTTACGATCTGGATATATCATTTTTCCTCAGGTTGCTTGACTGAACATACCTTGAACAATGCAAAGAATTACGTAAATGATTTCTGGCTTTTTATTCCGATGTTGTGTCAGTTGAGATTATATCATGCGCAAATGTGTATGTCATGTGACTTTTACATTGTGCTGTCAATTAGAAATTTCACGGCACATTTGAATTCCTACCTCAACATCAACTGCGCCGATGCTACTCCTCCGTTTCGGGCGCGACAGCTGAAAACTCTCCTTAGAAAAATTTATGAATGATTGTGCTGATAAACCTCTTACATTATTTGATTTTCAAATGGCTCTGAGCACTATGGGACTTAACAGCTATGGTCATCAGTCCCCTAGAACTTAGAACTACTTAAACCTAACTAACCTAGGGACATCACACAACACCCAGTCATTACGAGGCAGAGAAAATCCCTGACCCCGCCGGAAATCGAACCCGGCAACCCGGGCGCGGCATTATTTGATTTTCAAACAGTTGAGCAAAACTGGACGTACTGAGACATTTCTCTCTTTACTTATTCTAATCCTCACTAATCTGACACACAGTATTTTTAGCGCAACGCAATCTGACTTTCAATAATCCCTATAAAAGAATGGCCCCGACTAACAATAACCTATACCTTCCATAAATCACTTGCCTCACAAAAACTTCGTTACTCGCATTACAGCGAGCGCCAATACTGCCAGCTAAATAAAAGATTCTAACTACTGAAGTCACTAACTACTGATAGGCATAGTTAGCAAATGAAAGATTTTGATAGAGAACAAACAATGTATTTACCTTAATAGTGTTCAAAACTGATAATATATATCAGTTCATGACATCCAGTCTTACAAATTTATTCTTTCTGGCGGACACACGTCCAGATCGTCCGCTCTTAAAAATCGGCCATCTCTCTCCCCACATCCACCACTGCTGGCGGCTCACCTCCAACAGCGCAACGCTACGCGCTATTCACATCCAACTGCCTAACACTACAATAGCGAATATTACAACAATGCCAACCAGCCACAGACTGCACACAGCACAGCCAGTGATTTTCACACAGAGCGCTACGTGGCGTTACTAATATAAAAAACTAAACATCCTACTTACACAGCGTGTGTGTGTGTGTGTGTGTGTGTGTGTGTGTGTGTGTGCGCACGCTCCAGTCGCCAGGCGCAGCCCCACGGTGAGGTCAAAAGTCGTGTACTGTCAGAGCTGATTACGGTCTGACGTCTGGAATGGAATCGACCACCTAGTGCTGGTGTCCGCACAGTTCCGTATACGTGTGGGACGAGCTGCCGCTGTAGCCATCAGCGAGAGGCAGCCGCGGTGCGGAGGTCAATTGCTATCGGCCAGCAAAGGCAGAAACAACCATCGAGTTGCAGCTCGAGAGCAGTCTTCTGGAGATGGAGCTGGAAGCTTGGCGGAACAGCAAGGCAGTTGGGCTGATGGACGTTCAAGTTTGGGTGTGCCTTGATGTCAACGAGACGCTTCGTTCTAGCTGGAAAATCGAGAAAGAGGCAGTTGAAGTGTGGTTTGCTCTACGACAAGTGCTAGGCAGTTTCTAGCTCTGACTTGTGAAATCTTGCGTTGAAACAACTGAGCCTGTAACCTCCCCCTCCCTTACCGACCTTAATGACAGTGGAAAATTAAACCGCGTGTACCTAATGGAAATTTGGGAAAAGCAATCGTCAACGAAGTTAATCTGTCGGTAAACAGGGAGGAAGGGTTACATCTAAATGAAAGGAAAAAGGTAAATGAATTGGTGGTAATTAATTCTGAAAAAGGGTAAAGTTAATAAAGAACGTAAATGTGCGGTCGTTATGTTAACAGTTAACTGGCGTTAATTAGACATTTGAGATTTGGGTAAAATTACGGTCGCCAGTCCTATGGACAACTACTATAATAACTGAAAAAGGAAGGTTAATGCACGTATAATTAGCACTAAAAGCGTGGCAACTGAAGGTTGACACATGTTGTGCGAAAACTAAATGTTTGTCAGAAGTAATAAATTTCGCTACACTCTGACTTAATTTAGCAAAAGAATTATGAAAGTTAATTTAGTGACTGAAATTAATGGTGAACTTTGTTTCTGAAGCACTACGAAATTAAATAAAATAAGGTTAGTCTTGGGCTACCTTAACAATCATCTCAAAAGCAACTTGAATGTACGCAATTTAGAAATAAGAGATTTAACTTTGAACTCGAATTAAATGATTTTGAACAATTAAAAATAGTAAAATTTAGTACGTACCAAGCTGAACCGCAGTCACAGGAAAGCTAAAATATGGTAACAAAACTCGCACTCTTAATTTGTGCTTGTTTCATCTAAATATGAATACTTTAACTTAACTTTGAAATTAAAGCAGTGAAATGGAATGATATTACTTTAATGCTGGCGTTTGAATTTCAACGACACTCGAGTTCATTTCGGAAAAGGAAGGGACCATGCTTGGCAATGCAATTGGGACAATGAGCAACAAAGGTTCATGCTAAGTTGCTCTATTTTAGTGATGCAAATGGAACAGTTTAAAAAGCTAAGGTCTGCCATACAGTTCTAAAACTTTACGTGCTTTCAGTCTTCATTGTTGGTTGATTGAAGGTTTCAAGTCGTCGATCGAGGAGGTGGCGACAGTCACTCATTATAGGCCGACGCTGTTGCAGAAGCTGGATGTTGGCGCGCCTTCTTCTCGACACGGTCACCAGGCGAAACGGGCTCTTGATGTGCGCCACCTAATGCTTCCCGTCCGCGACACCGTGTCAGAAACTATCATAGCAAGTCGAGCGCAATTACATGCTGCCTAACCCCGACAGCGCGGCAACTCGCGGGAGCTTCACACCACACACCTGCTCCACCGCCCTACTCCAGCCAGACTCTGCTCTGCCCGCGCTCCACGTGGCAGAGTTCACACTACCAGAGATCCTAAACACTTTGGTTCTCCACATGACCTATCGATATACTCGTTCGATAGCATAGTTTTCCCTAGACAAGACCCAGCGTAAAAATACAAATAATATTTACGAAACAAACCAATTATACATCGACATAAACGCATAAATATATATATATATATATATATATATATATATATATATATATATATATATATATATATACAAATTGTAAAACAATTACAGTATATAAAGACACAGAAATGTCATATCTTCAGGTAACAAAATACGGAAAAAATTTATAGTACAATAGATGGAAATAGGACGATATGCATTTCCGTCGTTACAAGCCTTTGCCGTTATACTTAAGCAGTTGAAGGTTTACGACAGTGAAACAAGGAAGGGCGCTATCATGCCAGGAATATGTGTAGGAACGTATTATCTGAATGAACTATATTTCAGGGATAAGTTTGCCTATTCACGATATTGCTTCCCTCTGTGTCCTTGCTGTAGCATGTACATTTGGTTGGTGTATTACTGTCGACTGTGCCTGTCTGTTTTCGATGGGTGCATTTATGGTTACTCTCTGGAACAAGATTCTAAACTGGACGCCCTTGTATTCTCCTGTTGATACGTATGTTGTTATTGTAAGTGATAATTCGTGCCCCATTTAATGCAAAGTTTTGATCTAAGAGGGGTGAAATGTTGATATTTAATGCGATGTAATACTAATGCTGTATGATTCTGTATGTTGCTTTGTGCCTCTTGTAAAGCTGATTATTGCTGTGAGGCAAGAGTTTTATATGAAATGGTTGAAATGGCTCTGAGCACTATGGGACTCAACTTCTGAGGTCATTAGTTCCCTAGAACTTAGAACTAGTTAAACATAACTAACCTAAGGACATCACACACATCCATGCGCGAGGCAGGATTCAAACCTGCGACCGTAGCGGTCTCGCGGCTCCAGACTGCAGGGCCTAGAACCGCACGGCCACTTCGGCCTGCAGAGTTTTATAGAGTTTTATTTTGTTACGATAGGTATAAAGGTCATTTGGTAAATTGAGCCATAATTTTTGGTTGTGTTTCGTCATGCATGCGACCTGATTTTTTATATTTTTCACATTGTTCAATAAAAGTGATTTGCGTTATTAAGATCCAACGTTACACATTCCAGAGACACTTCAAACTCCCAGCGTCATACTGAGCCACAGTATACAGGGAGTATCTCGATTAAAATCAGAAACTGGGACAGGGGTGAACGTATACGGAAGTAGAAGCAAGTATGATACAGTAAGCATAAGTGCGAAAACAAGTCGTTCGCGTGAATATAGAAAATGTTACGATACACCTATCCGTTATGACTTTTTCTTTAGTCACGAGTATTATGAATGTTTTGCTCCTTTAATTCCTCTCATTCTGTGGTGTCACCGCCAGACGCCACACTTGCTAGGTGGTAGCCTTTAAATCGGCCGCGGTCCGTTAGTATACGTCGGACCCGCGTGTCGCCACTATCAGTGATTGCACACCGAGCGCCGCCACACGGCAGGTCTAGTCTAGAGAGACTCCCTAGTACTCGCCCCAGTTTTACAGCCGACTTTGCTGGCAATGGTTTACTGTCCATATACGCTCTCATTTGTAGAGACGACAGTTTAGCATAGCCTTCAGCTACGTCAATTGCTACGACCTAGCAAGGCGCCATATTCAGTTAGTAATGATAGTATCTTCAAGAATGTATTCTGAACAGTTAATATTGTGAATCATGTACCGTCAAGAGCGACGTTCATCATCAATGGATTAAAGTTAAGTATCAAACTAATTACGTCCGCTTTCTGAATTCCAATTCCTTGTTATGTTCCAGACCTCACGTCAGTATAGTTCTTCCCTCCTCACGCCAGCCTGCGTGAGCTAAAACGCGTGCATTTCGGCTTCCACTAGTAACACGGTGTTGGCTCTTCTGCCAACACAACACATTCCTCTCCTGTGCCCAACTTTTCGTCTCAGAGAAGCACTTGCAATATACACCCTCAGTTATTTGTCCGATGTATTCCATTCTCTGTCTTCCTATGCAGTTTTGAACTACACCAGGTCCCTCTTGTACCATGATGTCTTAGCAAATGCCTTATCATTCCTTCCCTTCTTGTTGTCAGTGTTTTCTGTATATTACTTTCCTCGCCGATTCTGCAGAGAGTCTCCTCATTCCTTATCTTATCAGTCAACCTAATTTCTGTTTTCGCACAGCCCATGTTTCATTACCATAAAATGCTGTGCTCGAAACATTCTCAGAAAGTTCTTCCTCAGATTAAAGCCTATAAGTGGTACTAGCGCAATTCTCTTGGCTACGAATGCTCCTTTTTCCACTGCTGCATGTTATGTCCTTCTTGTTCGGTCCATCATGAGTTATTTTGCTGCATATTTATCAGAATTCCTTCACGTCAGCTGCTTCGTGACCCCCAATTCTGGTTTTAAGTTTATCGCTTTTCTCATTTTTGATATTTCTCATTACTTTCACCTTCTTTTTGACATATTCTAAATGCATATTGTGTACTCATTATATGGTTCAGTCCATTCGAGAGATCCCGTAATTCTTCATATTCACTCAGGATAGCAAAGTGCTCAGCAAAACTTATCTTTCGTATTCTTTCGCCTTCAATTCTAATCCCACTATTGAACCTTTATTTTATTGCCGTGACTGAACGTTAAGGGTGAAACACTATACCGTTATTAATCCGAGCATTTTGTTCTTCGTGTTCCACTTTTACTATTTCTTCAGTCTTGCTTCCGTTTTCAACTACATCATCAGAATCGCCTCACTGGTGGCTTTACCTTTCCCATATCCAAATCGACTGTCTAACAGATCCTCGATTTTCTTTTCCATTCTTATGAACATTATTCTTGTCGGCAACTTGGATGCAAGTGCTGTCCAGCTGACTGTGTTATAATTCTCGCACTTTCCGGCTCTTCCTATTTTAGGAATCACGTGAATCATGTTTCGTCCGACAGTCCGATGGTATATTGCCCTTTCTTGTCCCTGTCGACTTTTGTTTCTTGTTCGGTCACGTCATCGGACAAGTCCTCCTCATAGACGCCTTCAGTGTACTCGTCCCACCTATCCTCTCTCTCTCTCCTCTTCATTTAATAGTTGAATGCCCATTGCACTCTTAATGTTACCGCAATTGTTTTTAAATTCAGCAAAGGTTGTTTCCACTTTGCCTGCGGGAGTGGCCGAGCGGTTCTAGGCGCTACAGTCTGGAACTGAGCGACCGCTCCGGTCGCAGGTTCGAATCCTGCCTCGGGCATGGGTGTGTGTGATGTCCTTAGGTTAGTTAGGTTTAAGTAGTTCTTAGTTCTAGGGGACTGATGACCTCAGATGTTAAGTCCCATAGTGCTCAGAGCCATTTGAACCTGCACTTCCTATTTACTTCATTCCTAAATGACTTGCATTCCTGTTTTCCTGAATTTCCCTGAACATTTCCTACTTTCTTCTTTCGTCGATCAAATGAAGTATTTATTGTTACCCATGGTTTCTTCGTAGTCACCTCTCTTGTACCTATGTTTTTGTTTCAAACTTCTGTGATTCCCCTTTTTAGAGTCGTGTATTCGTTTTCAACTGAAGCGCCTAGTGAGCCATTTATCGTAGTATCTAGTGTTTCAAAGAATTTCAAGCTTATGTATTCATTCTTTAGTACACTGAAGAGTCAAAGAAACTGGTACACTTGCATAATGTCATGTAGGGCCCCCGTGATCACGCAGAAGTACCGCAACACGACGTAGCATGGACTCGACTAACGTCTGAAGCTGTGTTAGAGGGAATTGACGCCATGAATGCTACAGGACTGTTCATAAACCCGTAAGAGTACGAGGGGGTGGAGATCACTTCTGAATAGCACATTGCAAAGGCATCGTAGATAGCTCAATAATGTTCATGTCTGGGGAGTTTGGTGGGCAGCGGAAGTGTTTAAACTCAGAAGAGTGTTCCCGTAGGAATTATGGACGTGTGGAGTGTCGCATTGTCCTGCTGGAATTGTCGAAGTCCGTCGGAATGCACAATGGAAATCAATGGATGCATGCAATCAGGCAGACTCGTATCTAGACGTTTCATGGGTACCGTATCACTCAGGCAAGGGGTAAAGCTGTGTTGTGCAGTCGTCAAGGGTACACGAGCGGGCCCTAGGCTGCGACAGCCCATATCGATGATGTGTCGTTGAATGGTTCGCACGCCGAACTTCTGATTGCCCAGCATTGAAATCAGCAACAATTTTCGGAGGGGTTGCACTTCTGTCACATTGAACCATTCTCTTCTGTTGTCGTTGGTCCCGTTCTTGCAGTATCTTTTTCCGGCCGCACCTATATCGGAGATGTGATGTTTCACCGGACCGCTTTATTCACGTCACACTCGTGAAATTGTCGTACGGGAAAATTCCCTACTTCATCGCTACCTCGGGGATGATACATCCCATGACTCGTGCGCCGACTATAACGCCACGTTCAAACTCACTTAAATCTCGATAATCTGCCATTGTAGCAGCAGTAACCGATCTAACGACTGCACCACACACTTGTCTTTTATAGGCGTTACCTACCGCAGCGCCGTATTCTGCCTGTTTACTTATGTCTGTATTTGGATACCGCAAATATACCAGTTTCTTTGGCGCTTCAGTGTACTTTCCGCTTCTTTGTGCAGTGATGTTTCTTGACTAGATTCTTAAACTTCAGCCTACTCTTCATCATTACTGAACTGTGATCTGAGTCTGTATCTGCTCCTTGGTACGTGTTAAAATCCAGCATCTGATTTCGGAATGTCTGGCTGACCATGCTGTAAGCGAAATGATATATTCCCATACGTACCGGCCTTTTCAAAGTATACCTCAAAGAAGAAAGTGTTCACCAATACTAGCTGAAATTTATTCCAGAACCCAATTAGTCTTTCTCCCCCCTCCACTCCCATCCTACTACAAAGCCCAAATTCACTCGTAACCGCTTAATCTGCTCATTCCCATACAAATGTACTCAAATTATTAGATTTTCATCTCCCTTTACGGACAGAATTACACATTAAGTATCCTCATACACTTTCTCTACCTCTACTTCTTCATCTTCTGCTTGCGACGTCGGCATGTATACCTGAACTAGTGTTGTCGGTGACGGCTTGCTGTCGCTTCTGATGTGATTAACCTCATCACTGAAATGTTCACTCTCTCCCCTGCCTTATTTTTCATAACGAATTTCTACTCTGATCAAACAATTTTCTGCTGCTGTTGACGTTAGTCTACATCTGACTAGAAACCCTTGTCTTCTTTCCATTTCACTTCACTGATTCCCGCTATATCTTGATTGAGCCTTAACATTTCCCTTTTCAGATTTTTTACATTTCCTACCACGTTCATACTTCTGACATACCGCTCCCCGATTCGTAGAACGTAACCTTTTCGTTGAAATATTACCGTGTATTTTAAATGTGTATCATTCGTTATGTTCTCGTTTAATTGGCCCCAAATTTCACCCAAGTCCCTTGGTCTGGAGTTTTCGTAGGTGCATGATGGAACAGCAGCACTTTTTTCGGCTGCTGTAAGACACCATGTAAGGCAAAAAATTGTCCAATATGGGTAGGCAGAGCAGCTTATGTCTATACGTCTTAAGCAGTGACAAATGAAAGGATTTATGAAGCTCTTATCCAAAACCAGCTAATGTTTAACGTACCTCTCTGAGAAATTCGTTCATCTACCAAAAAAACTGAAAAAGGAGAAAGTTGTTGAATTTTTCACACGAATACTCGGAAGGATGCATTAATGTCCAATTCCACTTCTGGCGATCAATCACTGTAAACAGAAGAAAAAAAACAGTTAATTCCTCGAAGAAACCGTAAGGAATGCCTTCAAGTAGGCCGACCACCTAATATTAGTTGTGGGTAGAGCAGATACCAAGCTGAGTTAAATATCAAGTATCCTAAAGAAATATAATTCATCCACAAAGGAACAGTATTTTAACACGCTGACTGCCGCTCACATATTATGTGTTTCACCGCCATGCCTGGACAGACCATGGCGTCAGGTTCGTAAGACTGGTCGCTATCTAGATACGATTACTTGAGGCTGTTTTGCTTGCTAAGCTAGAGGTCAAACTCATCAAGTTACAGTGGCAGTCGCTAAAAGGAGACAATGTTTATCACGGAGAGGATACTAATAAAATTCCGAGAGCAGACATTTCAAGAAGAGTTGGGAAACATAACTATTCCTTCCAAATCTCGTGGAATGCCGACAGCGCGAAATTTATAAAAATTAGAGTTCTTGCCAAGGCTAGGATAGTCGTTCATCCTTCACACTCTTCGCGAATGGAACAGAAAACCATCTGCCGCACACCTTAAGGTGGTTGTCTATATATAGATGTAGTCAAATGCACCTGTGATGTACTCCAAAGATTTCTGCTGTGGGTAGGAACCCCGAATTGAATTGGAATGCCACAACCTATGGAGACGTCGCCGTAAAGCAGGTGTGAGACCGTAATAGCCGCGTGTAGCGGCGAACTCGCTCGGCTGAGTCCTGCCAGTGACTGTGAGTGCGACTGCAGAGGCACACAGCGCGGAAGCGGCGACAGCGCCTCATTTGCATCCCAATTGTGGCGCCGACACTCCCTCCCCCGCTCCCCTCTCACCTTCCCCCACTCTCCCCCTCCCCCCCCACCCCCACACACACTGACAGTGCGGCGCTCCCCACTGCCATCTCACATTGTCCTCCAACTGCTGCCTTTCAAGTCAATCCGAGAATTTCGTTGCTATAAACTTGCCACGCCAACCATCTTCTCATGAAAACGCCAAGTAGTGGCAAAAGACTTAGAAAACTATGTTACATTGGGTCCTTGCAGTGTTGTCAGCTAAATGCTTTCTTCCCTCCCTGTTCCCTGATAATACTAACACTAAAATTTCCATGTGCATGTTCAAATGGTTCAAATGCCTCTAAGCACAATGGGACTTAACATTTGAGGTCATCAGTCCCCTAGACTTAGAACTACTTAAACCTAACTAACCTAAGGACATCACACACATCCATGACCGAGGCAGGATTCGAACCTGCAACGGTAGCAGCAGCGCGGTTCCGGATTGAAGCGCGTAGAACCGCTCGGCCACAGCGGCCGCCGCCATGTGCATGGGCTGGGTGCTGTAGGTACACTAGTTCATCAAAATCAAATTACATGTCCTTAAATTATAGCAGGAACACGATTATGACAATAGGTGACAGGACCCAGTTAACTTGAACTGAGACAAGCTTGTTGGTACAAAAATGAATCAGATTTAGTCACGTCTGTTATTTTAAACTCAAACAGTTGCATAGCGGATTCATCGACATTTCTGCAATGCAACAATTGGCTTCGCATCCGTAACTCATCAGTTAGCTGAATTGGAGGTATATAGGGAAGAAAACGACAGTAAAATTAAGATTACGAAATAATGGACAAAGGAGCACTGAAAATTCGGAAAAGCCATGGTATGTGAAAAAGCCAGTACTTTTGTATTATATTTTCACTTCTAGCCGTGGAAATACATGTTGGGAACCCCTACCAAACATGGAGTGTGGATAGTAGGTGTCAAGGCACATTAAGCAGTCGCACATGTGTTCTCTCAATTGTGCCTATTCTATGTTAGTTGGAGACTCGCATAACAAGCCCTAAAATTACATAAAACAAATATCATAGCCGTTACACTCTGTATACACAGCGTGTTTCTTTTAACTAGAGACAACTAAATATCTCTAAACGACATATCGTAGGAAAAAAGTTACAAGTAAAAAGTTATCATTAGTAAAGTGGCATCTGTCTGTGCCACAACTGGCCACCTACTAAACACCCCTTCTGGGCGTCCAGACGTCAACTTGGTATTTTCAAGTGGTAAACGCTCATTTTTATTGCATACACTGATTCTGCACCAAAAAATATTTACGGTTTACTCAAACCATTGTTTTTCATTCGTGGTAAATGTCGTGTTATCGACAAATATCAGGTCTGCCCATCTATTCAATAACGAACTGACGCATTTAATTCAACATCTTATTTAAGATTTAAATGTGAACGTTTGTGTTGTAACGCTTGATATTTATTTTCGAAATTTACTGTAGTGTTACAGATCTGATTATAAAGTCCAATACGGTTAGCCCTTGCAATTCTCACCATACCTTTAATTCGCAACAAATGCTCAAAGTGAAAGCCTTCTATTTTGATATACTGTAAGACGTCGTGGTCTCCTGACCTTCATTGGTTACATATTCCGCCCTCACAATCATATTCTGCACATCAAGACGCTTCATTCGAACCCAAACTCGATAAGATAAAGTCAATGTTGTATGAATTCATGTAAACGGTATGCAAATAACTAATAAATCGCAAGTGCGCGCCGTGTTCGAAATACTCGAGGCTGGCGTACACACATACATTCCAGACATGACGGTCACAGGAGCTTTTACTTCGAGAGAAGCAACCGCACACCAGGAGGCCGGTCCCAACCCATCTATATTGGCTAGTGGACGCCAGTGGAGCAGACAGCGTTCGCCTGAGGGAAAGGAGGAATGACACCATGTTTGGCTTTAAAGCAAATTCCGCTACATTGTGTGGGAGCGCCCAGCCTACACATTCTTTACACTTAGCACGCAGTTTCAAAGATTTTCACAGGGAGACGGCAAACGCCAAACGACGATACTACAGATTTCTGGATTGGTCGCCTTAAACGAAACGTCATTCTCCCGTTTTAGAGGAGCAATGCTGATTGACAGACGATATTTCTGACGCCTTGAGCTGAAGGAGTAATGCAAAAGACCGAAAGATATACCCCTTCACGTCTGGCATGGAGAGGCGCCGTTCCGTTGTCGCTCTTGGAGCGAGGAACAAGTCTCTCCTCAGTACTTCACTGGGAGAGCACCTCTGTCGAGAGCGAATCGAAGTGTGACTCTCTATATTGAGTCCTTGCGATTAAGCGTTGTTCACTGTGTTGGCCGACACACTTATTGTGCGGTGTGAACGGACAGAGTTATAGTTAAACGCCTGCTAGCGAATTTTTGAGTGGCATCGCGGTGGACTGGTTATCTGACCGGTGTACCATGCCAATAGTTAGACTGGGGGCGAATAGGAGTCCTTGACTTCATCAAGGCGTAGGGAGAGTTTGATTGGCGAATGTCAACCCAGACAGAACGAGAGTTATCTGATTTGTCAGCAGAAAGCGCCACAGACAGCAGTCATTGCAGCTTATGGTATTGTGCACTAAAGCTATTGCGAGCCCCATATTTCCTCCACAACAGTACACTTCACTGCATTTCACATGCGGCAGCCTCGACTGTACCTAGCAACATTCTAATGGACAATTATTCAAGTTGAGTAGGCGCGCCTCTCAGCCATTCTGCCAAGTCAACAACAATCTTAAACTTTGTATAGAAATTACATTAGTGAATCCTATCCTTGAGAGGTGACTTCACGTTCCGAAAAGGACCAGGATATAACTTGTTCAATTCATAACTAAAAGTGCCATTGTGATTTCTCAGAATTTTTGCAAAATAAATAACTTTCGTTAGTTTCATGTTTTTCTTACAATAAGTAGCACCACTCTGGTATCACACTAGTTACGTAAGAAATTTTGTGAATTTTTGTGTCATTTCCTTACAGCGGACGACTCCAGAAGATATTTATTGCTGAAAGTTTCTCAGGCATTTCTCTTTAGAACGTTAGGAGCGTCTGTCTGACTTCTGTAGTAGTGTAGGGGTGGAAATTGCATCTTGCAGGAACCACAGGGTAAAGGGTACATCTCAGATTAATCTGTTGTGCAGAATAATAGAATCTCAGATCAACCCCACGCTCACAATTCTTAATAACTTGTGGTGCAATGCATGTGCGCTACTTAAAAGCAGATCTGGAGAAATGCTTGTGCAAGCATTAATATACGTTTCAACATGTCCTGTTGAGGTGTTGGTTCTCTTGCATACACTTTGTCCTTCAGAAAACCCCACAATAAAAAGCCAACGACAGGTGGTCAGATGATCTGGCAAGCCACATTACGCGACCATCTCTACCGACAGAGCATCCAGTGAAATCTTGATTCATTGTTTCTGCACAGATATAACATCCATTATACCCGCTATGTCAGAACAAGTTCCATGGAGGAATGGTGTCGAGACGTTCCATGCTCGTGCTTCCAAAGCTCCCGACGTTGCAGTAGGTCATGCCGCGTTGTACGGTGCTGAGCGATGGAGCGAGGGTGTGAGAATTTACATAAGAGAGTGTCCACGGCAGATGTGCCTCTTACTATGTCTTCATGGACATTCAAAAACACTGCAATGGTTTTCGTTTCCATTCCACCAGTGTTATATGCAGTATATCATGCAGTATAAACGAAATGGCTTCCAAGCCATGGGTACGAAGGTTACAGAGCAAACATCACGAGAATCTCAACATGCTTACGAAGTTCGTAACAGCACTGTCTCATCAGACACAATATATTAGAAGTTGCACGTGAGTAAGGGCGATAAATTTAGTTTAAACTTTTAAACTTCACTGCCCTGGCGTCTGAAATGGTGCGTTAGTTAAGCTAACAAACTTGAGTATAATGTCATGATGTCGCGTGAATGTGAAATACGTAACTGAGTTTCAAATTACGGTAAAAGAACTCGAGTGACTCTAGTGCAAAATATTATCCATTTTTGTGGAATTATTTGATTTCAGTTGATGAATAACGATTAGCGATTCTACGCCCGTATTAAGGTGACTGCGTATTTTCCCCTTTGTGACCGTCCCTCTCGAGGATTCACCACCAGGTAAATCCGCGAGAGTGCTCTGTTCGACTCCATACACGGAACAGAAGTTCCGCGGATTCATGTCATTTGACCCACCCGCTAAATCGTCTGAACCCCAGCGTTTGGTAATAACAAACAACCATGGAAGAGTTCCATGACCTTTGCAGGATATTTCCACGTTTATAAATATAACTGTAGCCGTTTCCCGGAAGGTTAAAAAACAAAGATATGCCTGAAACGAGAAATCGTCTTTTTTGCGGCAAGCATGTGTAAGTATCGTACGATTAGTGATGATGAAGGGCTTGGAAGTCATGACATGTATCGGATAGCAGGATATTCATCGTCCTTCGTAAATGCTGGGAAAGCGAATCCTACCGTTAAATAGACGTTTTTTTCATTTGTCAGACACGAGAAGCATTGTATCTTATAGGGCAAGTAGCAGACTCCAACTGAAAGAGGCAGAAGCAGTCAGATACGTAACGTTGCTCACGTCCGTAGGTTTAACCTTGAAATACCCTACACGTGCCTCCTGGGTGGTGCTAATTGAGCAACAGTGATTACAGGCAGCCAGACTACCCATAGGATCTCCTGGCAATGACATATCAACTAAATAGCAGAAACGGTTCCCTTCAGAGCCCATTAACAAGAAACATTGGACCAACTATCAGTCAATACGTACCTATCTATATGTAATTTAATTGTATGTAAATTAATGTCTGTATCAGCCATACGCTAAATAAATAAACTCAGATAGCGAAATTGCCAGGTACCTCTGTATCCTCAAAGTAAAGCAACGTAGACTGCTCTATACATGCCTCGAACTGTCGATGATTAAAATCTTTTGCCCATATAGCATCAGAAATTTTCACAACTTTAAAAAATATATTATACAGTAAATGAATAAGTATTATTTGTGTTATTAACACTCCTTTTACAGTGACGAATTTTATTATCAAACAATTTCAATTGCTTCAGTCACTTTTTAACAGCCGACGCAAACAGAGGGGTGTTATAGGTTTAACGTGTGTATCTGTCTGTGGCATCGTAGCTCCCAAACGGAAAATGCAGAGTTTTTTATTTGAAAGCTGGTTTAATCGAGATAGTTCTTAGCTATGTTCTGTGGAAGCCTGTTCAACCATCTCAATTTCATCAGATAAATGAAGTAAAATTATTTTCACCAGCGCTCTCTCTTGATATACGGTACGTAATACGTAAGAGCTAAATTAAATTACGCTATATCAGGTTTTCGAGCTAAAGAAGATCTAAATAGAAGTCCGCAAGCACATATATTTGACCAACAATAATGATTTTTGTACGTTTCACGTGTATATCTATATATCAGTCTGTGGCATTGTAGCTCCGAAACGAAAGGTCCGATTTTAATGAAGCTTTTATTATTAGCAAGGCCTCTTAAATTTCAGCAGCTAAATTAAGCAAAAATGTTTTCCGCCAGCGTCTCTCTTGATGTTGTTGCTGTGGTCTTCAGTCCAGACACTGGTTTGATGTAGCTCTTCGTGCTACTCTATCCTGTGCAAGCTTCCTCATCTCCCGGTACCTACTGCAACCTGCGTCCTTCTGAATCTGCTTAGTGTATTCATCTTTTGGTCTCCCTCTACGGTTTCTACCCTCCATACTGCCCACCAATACTAAATTGGTGACTCCTTGATGTCTCAGGACGTGTCCTATCAACCGATCCCTTCTTCCAGTCACGTTGTGCCACAAATTTCTCTTCTCCCCAATTCTATTCAGTTCCTGCCCGTTAGTTATGTGACCTACCCAGCGAGTAATCGTCATTTCAGCGGCAAACATGTGTAAGTATTGTACGTTTAGTGATGATGAAGGGCTTGGAAGCCATGAAATGCATCGGATACCAGGATATTCGTCGTCTCTCGTAAATACTGGGCAAGCGAATACTACCGGTAAATAAACGTTGTTTTCATTTGTCAGACACGAGAATCTTGTATGGCAAGTAGAAGACTCCAATTGAAAGAAGCAAAAGCACTCAGACAGGGAAATTGCCAGGTACCTCCATATGCTCAAAGCAATGTAATATTCAGCATTCTTCTGTAGCACCACATTTCGAAAGCTTCTACTCTCTTCTTGTCCAAACTATTTATCGTCCATGTTTCACTTCCATACATGGATGCACTCCATACAGGTCCTTCATAAACGAGTTCCTGGCACTGAAATCTATACTCGATGTTATCAAGTTTCACTTCTTCAGAAACGCTTTCCGTGCCATTCCCAGTTTACATTTTATGCCCTCTCTACTTCTACCATAATCAGTTATTTTGCTCCCCACGTAGCAAAACTCAGTTACTTCTTTAAGTGTCTCATTTCCTAATCTAATTCCCTCAGCATCACCTGATTTAATTAGACTACATTCCATTATCATCTTTTTGCTTTTGTTGATGTTCGTCTTATATCCTCCTTTTAAGACGCTGTCCATTCCGTTCAACTCCTCTTCCAGGTCCTTTGCTGTCTGTGACAGAATGACAGTGTCATCGGAAAACCTTAAAGTTTCAATATCTTCTTCACGGATTTTAATACCTACTCCGAATTTTTCTTTTGTTTGCTTTACCGCTTGCTCTTGTTATACGCCATGCAATACGTAAGAACTACACCAAGTTGCATAGATACCTGGTACCAGATTTTAGAGCACAAAAATATATAAATGTGGCTCAACTTTTGAAGATAAACATATGCCGTCGCATATGTTCTTTATGACGTCTACAATTTAGCACTAAATGAAATGATTTCGCAGTATTCGCATAGGCAGCCACGTGCAAGAGAGCGCAATGTCAGCCCGCTATCTTCCGACTTGATTTAGAATTATACGATACTGCAGTGCCGGTGTTATTTTCACTACGATGCAAAGTTCAAAAGTGGTTCAAGTGGCTCTGAGCACTACGGGACTTAACATCTGAGGTCATCAGTCCCCTAAACTTAAAACTACTTAAACCTAACTAACCTAAGGACATCACACACATCCATGCCCGAGGCAGGATAACAACCTGCGACCGTAGCAGCAGCGTGGTTTCGGACTGACGTGCGTGGAACCGCTCGGATACCGCGGCCGGCATACAAAGTTCCTTTGGACTTTCAAAGATCCTTTGGACATGCATGTCCAAAGGAAATTTGCATCGTAATCAGAGTAACACAGGCACTGCAATATCGTGTTTATCAGCCGATACCGGGCAAACGACTTTCAAATACACCGTCTGAGCTTTACGGGAACGTACAAGGTTTGGAACTTAAATAGTGGCAACCATTTATTCACAACCGATACAAAAGAGTTACATGGTGGCTCTGAGCACTATGGGACTTAACTTCTGAGGTTATCAGTCCCCTAGAACTTAGAACTACTTAAACCTAACTAACCTAAGGACATCACACACATCCATGCCCGAGGCAGGATTCCAACCTGCGACCGTAGCAGTCGGACGGTTCCGGACTGCGCGCCTAGAACCGCGAGACCACCGCGGCCGGCAGAGTTACATGTTTTCAACTGTTACTGTCCATCAAAGTAGTCACCAGCGCTGTGTAGAACCCATTGCCAGCGATTTGGAAGCCGTAGTATATCATTAACAAAGCCTGTTATGGTGATGTTACGGATGGAGCGGTCTACTGCCTATTGAATCTCTGGAACATTTCTGAAGCGGATGCCACGAAGTGATTTCTTCATCTTCGAAATCAAATCAAATGCACAAGTACTGAAGTATGGTGGATGGTACAGTACTTCCCAGTCCCCATCGACCGAACACAGCAGCCACAGCTTACACTGTATGCGCCCGCGCACTGTCGTGCAAAATGACGGGTGGGTTGCGTAGAAAGTGTCACCGCTTCTTTCACAAACCTGCTCGCAAGTGATGACACGGTCGTGCTGTACGACCTCTGGCACATTCAATCTTGATCCAACTCCGTTGTTCCTGTTTCGAAAACATACTGACACCGTTACGTTAGACCTCTCGCTCGCAAGTGACTGTTTTTCCCTCGACTGTGCGCACGCCGTTGACGTGGGACGGGTGAGTCCATTTGCTCGGAAGTAAGGTAGTTATGTCAAGAATGTGTGCTATCAGTGACAATAGTAGATTCCATTACATAGTATCTACACAGCAGTGTTGCCACTATTTAGGTTCCGACTTTCGTATTTTCTTATTCATTATTATATCTACTCCTGCAGCACCTCTGATTTTGTATTTATAATCCTATGTTGATTTGTACTTACGGTAAATTTCGCTTGATTTCTGGCTTACATTGTGAATTGCCGTCTGCTAGCAGATCGTTGAGGTTTCTCTTTTTCAGATACTGGTAGTTGTGGTCTAATTTTATAATTTTTCTGTAGCACTATTTTTTTTATGTTTCTCACACCACACTTTTTCGCACACCACTGTTTTTGTTTGTTTTTATACTACTAAGTATGAGTTGTTGTTTGTGTTTTTGTAGTGTTGCTAACATAACCTTGCCACTAGTTTGTCTTTGACATACGATAATTTTTTTGTTTTCTTTTTATTATTGTATGTCTGTAAATATATTTAATTATGTTGCTGTGTATTTTGGAAATTGGAAATTTGAGGTAAGATCTTATGGGACCAAACTGCTTAGGCCATTGGTCCCTAAGATTACACACAATTTAATCTAACTTAAACTAACTTACGCTAAGTACAACGCACACACCCACGCCCGAGGGAGGGCTCTAACCACGCGCACAGTGGCAGGACGCCTGAGACCGCTCGGCTACCCCGCGCGGCTTGCTGTGTATTTACATACTGTGTAAGAGTAGGGAAGGAATAGTGATTGAGGTTTTCTTTTTGGGTGGGGAAGCGAGAAACCATGATGAGTGGACAAAAGCTTATACTAGTGTGATGGTGTGTGAGTTGGAGGAGAAGGTGAGGAGCAAGAAGTGAAATGATATTAGGAAGGGTAGGGGGAGGGGGGGTTTAGTGGGAGAAGATGAGGGATGCAAAAAGCTCTTTCGTTTTTCATGTAATTTCATCAGTTATTTTATGTTGAGTCTCGTTCCCAGGATGTATTTGGTTATTCAGCAACTGTTTATTTTCTGTTAATACTTTGCATATGTGGAAATTTTCTTGGGAAGGGAGGTGGTATCTGTCTTTCCTTTTTATTATTATATTCATATCTTTTTCAGTCTTGCTTGGTCTATGGTGTTCTTCTTTTAGATGATTTACTTGTCAGAATATGTGTAAGATACATATTTTTAACGTGTAATGTGCGATCTGAGCAGCTCATTGTATTTACACTAACATTTTCGTAATCCTCGATCCTACTCATGAAGCTACAGTAATAATTTAAATGTCATATGACGCGAAAGTACCAATTTAAAAAGGTAAATGCGTAGAACAATGTTCTGTACTATACTGACAATTTTTGGGTTATTTGAAATTATGGTTGAATAAATGAGTCAACATTACTGTAAGTGGACAGAAAATATGTATTCGGGAACTATTGCTTCGCGGCAAGAAATTTTGTGTTAACCGAACTCTTTGTCAGGCAACGTCTGCAGCCGTACGTTTTCCGTTATGAAGTAGCATTCCAACACAATTGTACAAGAATGAAACACGTTTCGCGTCCCTCAGTGAACTTCAATATGCAGTCGTATCACCTCGGCAAGCCGGTGGCGCTCTTTGTGTTCCGGAGAGCCGAGCGTTCCTCGGAACGGAATTGAATTGCAGAGACGCCCTCTCATGTGTCTGCCGTACTGGAGGCAGAGAATTCTTCCCGTGGTGCACGGCGAGGTGAATAACCAAACCAAAATTGGCAGAGTAAAATCACAGACACACACAAACTTGAGAAGAGGTCTTCTTCTCCAAAAAGTTCGTCGGGCGACATTGCAGAGTATGCAAGCAATGGTGTACGAGTGTCATAATATACCTAAGATGCGCCGTAATTTCAAAACACATTTTGTTCTGGTTGTGTTTGTCCCCTGTTAAAAAAGCGACTGCAATAGAAAGTTATAGAAAACACTTATGAGAATGGAAAGTGTTACACCATGAAGCATCAATCCAACATTTATAAAAGTTTGTAGAGATGTTTGTGAGGTAATTAGTATCAAACAATTTAAGTTCCATTCCATTTAGTGCCTACGTTCATTATTAACACCAGACTGTCGTGTAGCCTCCACTCCCACTCGTTTATTCCTTGCTAAATGGAAGCACACAGCCTCCGAATATCATAACGAGGAATTCTGCCGTTTCTAAGAGGCATTGCGTCACGTCAGAAGACTGTTAGGTGAAAGCTCGTATGAAATCATACACGGTGTTTCAGATAAAGTGTATGCTTCTGTAGCTTACAAAAGAATAGATGACAGTGAGACTTCTCCTTTCTTTGTAAAGAATGACAGTGCTGGAAAAACTCTTACGTTATTTGATTTTCAAACAGCTGACCAAAACTGAACATACTCAGACAGTTCTCTCTTTACTTATTCTGATCATCACTAAACTCACACACAATATTTTTTAGCGCAACGCAATCTGACTTTCGATAGTCCCAACAAAAGAATGGCCCTCGCTAACAATAACCCATACCTTTCATGAATCACTTACCTCACAAACATCTTCGTTACTCGAACTACTGCAATACAGCGAGCGCCAATACTGCCAGTTAAATAAAAGTTTCCAACAACTACTGATAGGGATACTTAGCAAATGAAAGAGTTTGGAGGGAACAAACAATGTATTTACCTTAATAGCGTTCAAAAGCATGAGATCCAGTCTTACAAATTTCCTTTTTCTGACGGACACACGTCCAGATTGTCCGCTCATAGCAACCTCTCAAAACTCTGGCATCTCTCTCTCCACATCCACTACTGCTCACGGCTCACCTCCAACTGCCCAACACAACACAAGCGAATATTCCAACAATGAGTCCAACCAGCCACAGACTGCACACTGCACAGTCAGCGATTTTCATACAGAGTGCTACGTGGCGTTACCAACATAAAAACCTAAACAGCCTACTTACAACAGGAATATTTGTTTAGATAGGTCCATAGAAGAATCATTACTGTTTCTGCGGGGTCATGAACATAGTTTGAGTTCTTTTACATAGATTTACACTGACGAGATAATTTTTTTTTAACATAACATTAGTGTTTTCTGTCATGTAGCTGATGCATTTAAACCAGGTGTGTACAAAGTAATTTAAATTCCAAGTAATAGGGGTGAATAAAGCTTGTTGCAAATAGTACTTGGCTGTGTGCAGATAGATGTTATGGTGGTAGAATGTTGATTTAAGTGAGGTATTCAAACATGTGTCATGTTCCTAAATGTACAACGCAGTGCGCTTTTTAAACGATTTGCAGACGGGATGTAACGTGCCCGGTAACACAGAGCGACGAGATTCCTCGATGCGCTTTTAGATGTCATGTTTAGTTTGACCGCTGACCGTCGCCTTACACCGCCTTATATACGGCAAGTTAGACCACACAAACAAATGGAATTCATAATGCCGCAGATACTGACATCGAATAACCATGGTATACACGTCCAACGAGTACAATGACATGTTGCTGACACTTGGCGATTGCCGAAACGATGGCAATGAAGCAGCCGTGTTGTATGCCATGAGATATCCGGTAGAATCGAGCCGGCAGCCACTACATTTTTGCGTTCTGAACAACTTCAGAAGATAAGAAGTTTGAGAAAGAGCGGCAGTAACAGACGATGACAAGTAATAAGTCAACAGACGGAGCTGTTTGTTTTAGGTGTAATACACCACGATCCTCATGTCAGCTTACATGACGTTGCTTCAGTCACTGGTAACAGGCTTACATCTGCATGGCATGTAGTACAGAGTCACAGGTTTCGACCGTACCCCTCGTAACTGACACAGGAGTTGTATGGGAACGATTTCAGGATAGCTACTTTCCGCAGATGGGCCGTGCGTAATTTCACTCTGGTCACCTTACAGAGTATTCTCCAATAAATCCATGTTCACAAATTACGGTACAACGAACTGTCGTAATATACTTAGGTCACAGAGAACCCTAGGTGAATATGTACAGTCAATTGTCAACGTCGGTGATCCGTTAATGTGCTGTGTGGAACCCTTGAGTATGAAATCATTGGTCCACACTACTTCACAGTGACAGGTGAGATGTATCGATCTTTTGTCGTAGACAGCTTAGGTATTTTTTTTAAACCTCCGTCTACACATTAGAGAGCGTATGTCGATGCAGCACGATGGTCATCCAGGCTATTATACATATATTTTGTGCAAGAACTGAACAACAGATTCCCAGTAAGAAGGTTGGGGTGCTACGGTCAACAGGTGTGGCCCGCACATTCATCCGATTCAACACCAGTACATTTATTGCGATGTCTAAAGCATTGTATTGATACCAACCAATCTACAACCACAGATGACTTCAAACGGTGCGTAGAGGAAGCTTGACGCTCCGTTACATCCTGTCCGGAGGCTGTTTAGAAGTTGCATTGCTTTGTGCATTTAGGAACATGGGCACGCACTTTAACACTTCTCTTAAAACAACATTCCGCCACCAGAACAACCACCTGCATATAGTCAAGTGTTAAATGCAACATGTTGCATCCACCCCTACAACTTTTAAGGTTTATAGATCCCAAACTAAACGTAATAGAAATGTGATTTATATTGCTTTGTGCAGAGCTGGTTTAAATACAACAAAAATTATCTCGTTTGTGTTACTCTTTCGAAAATAGCTCAGTAAATCATGTTCATAACCCGACAGAAAGTGTAACTTTTCTTATGTGTATCTATCTCAATAGATATTCCTGTTACCTATTATATTTTAAGTAACAGAGGCATACACTTTATCTAAAAAACCCTGTGTATCTTCTCGTTGGATCTCGGACACTATCTGTAAGTGACAAATCAACTGACGGAGTGGTACAGCCAAGTGACCCAACATTCCTCTGTGTGTAACTTCTGAAATTATCTCTTCTTATTTGTTCTTCTAATAATTTTCAAATGTGCAGCCGGATCTCGTCGACATTCTGCCACGATATGTCGGCCCAGAGACGTCCGGCCATCTTCAGGTGAGTGGACAACTGTTGAAGAGTTCAGGTACATTAACGGTAATTATGCCGAATCTCGCGCAGGCGAAAAATGTCCTGGCGAGTTTCGGCGCATGCTTCAGGTGGTGACATGCGCGGAAGAACCGAGTTGTGTGTGCTGCCTTCGGTGGTGGAAGTGAGAGATGTTCTTATCACATAGTATGGGAGTATGGAATGACACCGTCGATTCCGCTGTGACTGTATAATTTTAACTATAGGATTCCAATTTTTATCCAGTTGAAAGCCTTTGTTCTGGTTTTAATGATTATCAGTAAGACGTATTTCCACCGATTCTTTGATTACTGATTTCCAAAAACTGGAAACTGGAGCTAAAATTTTTCTTCCATCGTATTCTGTTGAGTGTCCCATGGAAATACAGTGTTCTGCTACTGATGATTTAAACGGCTTGCGAAGACGTATTTATCTTTCATGTTCTGTACAATGCTCCTGGACAGTTCGTGTCGTCTAGCCTATACATGCAACACCACACTCAGAGGGGATTTTGTAAAAGCCCGCTTTTTTTCAGTTGTAAATCATCTTTAATGTATCCAACCAGCTCCAAGCCCTTCGCCAGTGGACGGATGATAATATTGAATTTATTTTTCATAGCAATCAAAAATTGTGAACTTGCGTCTGTGGGTGTGACCACGAGTAGAAAATTCAGAGTTCACAATTGAAAACCTGTGGATCTCCTGCCCTAAAAAGGCATGTCAGTCAAAATAGTCGTGCTCATTGTTCTTTCCGATACTGAGGGCACAGTGTGATCACTGTTTGTTTCAGGGGAAACAACTGCAAACGCTGAATTTTACAAGGACATAATGCAAAGTTTGCGAAAATGTATTCGAAGAAAGAGACCAGAAAATAGATCAATGGCTTTCTTCTACGTAACGTCAACGCGCCAATCCGCGCTTATGATTCATGTGTTTTTTTTACCGCGAAGAAAGCGTTCCGTCTGTCCACATCCACCTTATTAACCAGATTTAGCACAACTCAACTTCTGACTCTTTCCAAACATTGAAACGATGGTTAAAGGAAAACGTTTTGACACCGTTCCTGACATCGAGAGGTCCACGACACAGCATCTGATCGCTCTTCCAAACGAAGCCTTTCATTAAAGCTTCCACTCGTGGATCCAAGGACGGGATAAGTGAATTGAATTCCAAGGAAAGTACTTTTGAGGAGACTGAATCAAATTCCATCGTAAGCTTCTTACTTTGTTTCTAACAAAATTATGCACCGGACTTTTCGATCACACCTCGTAGATGTCGAAGCCAGTTGACCAATCTCGTCATCTTCTAGTTCAGGTGAAGCTCGTCTGAAAGAACGAGTGCCTACGCTTCGTGCAACACTGTTGTCGTGAGTCCATTCATCGCCACTCGTTCTGCAGCCATTCAGCTACATAAATGTATTCACAACTTCATAAAAACGTATTCGCAATCGCGAATACGGACAACCAACAGCTGTATAATGGAATGCTGATAACGAAAGCTTGACCCGGGCCGGGACTCGAACCTGTATTTCCGGCTTCACGTGAGCAGCCGCCTTAACCGCTTTGGCTGTCCGTGCACCAGCCACGGCCAAACCCAAACTTCCATACGTCGTTCATTCGTCACAACCTGCACTCATACATATTATGTAATTCCTGTATAGAAAGAGGACTTTTTCTTTATTTGAAAGTCACTGCCTGGTCTCGTCGGATAAATTCTGCCTTTGTTGTCCTTCGGACATGTATGAATGTAATTCTTGACAATACAGGCCCTGCAATATCGCTTCCAGCTACAGCCAACTGTCTGCACGGTTTGATGGTACGATTCTGCCATATCCATCACGCCAATGATTCGACTTCTCTCAAATTCCGAAAGATGGTGATAAGCTGTATCTGTAAGTCCTCTTGGATTACTAGGTAATCTCCACATTAAAAGGTGCTTCTGGTATGCAGATTACGTTGCTGTAGCAGCCTAGAGCACAGATTTCGAATCAGTGGAAAACGCCCTCACGATTTCCCTAAAACAACTTTTCAGATAAACAGGGTGTATACGACCCGGAACAACCGGGAGATCGGGGAAAAATCGGGGAATTTTTTCGCCCTGGAGAAAACCAGGAAAAACGCGGGAACTTTTAGAATTCCGGGAATGTTTCATTGTTTTAGTTTTCAGTAAATTTTTTGTGATTTTGACTGGTAAGAACCAATACTGCAACAGAGGATATTACTGTATCCCGCGTCTGCAGGATAATACTGCAGCAACAAAACATTAACAAGAAGAAGAAACAACGAAAATAAACTTAAATCGCAAAGAAAATCCGCCATATACAACAACAAAACATAATACTCATACAGGGTGTTTCAAAAATGACCGGTATATTTGAAACGGCAATAAAAACTAAACGAGCAGCGATAGAAATACACCGTTTGTTGCAATATGCTTGGGACAACAGTACATTTTCAGGCAGACAAACTTTCGAAATTGCAGTAGTTACAATTGTCAACAACAGATGGCGCTGCGGTCTGGGAAGCTCTATAGTACGATATTTTCCACATATCCACCATGCGTAGCAATAATATGGCGTAGTCTCTGAATGAAATTACCCGAAACCTTTGACAACGTGTCTGGCGGAATGGCTTCATATGCAGATAAGATGTACTGCTTCAGTTGTTCAATTGTTTCTGGATTCTGGCGGTACACCTGGTCTTTCAAGTGTCCCCACAGAGAGAAGTCACAGGGGTTCATGTCTGGCGAATAGGGAGGCCAATCCACGCCGCCTCCTGTATGTTTCGGATAGCCCAAAGCAATCACACGATCATCGAAATATTCATTCAGAAAATTAAAGACGTCGGCCGTGCGATGTGGCCGGGCACCATCTTGCATAAACCACGAGGTGTTCGCAGTGCCGTCTAAGGCAGTTTGTACCGCCACAAATTCACGAAGAATGTCCAGATAGCGAGATGCAGTAATCGTTTAGGATCTGAAAAATGGGCCAATGATTCCTTTGGAAGACATGGCGGCCCAGACCAGTACTTTTTGAGGATGCAGGGACAATGGGACTGCAACATGGGGCTTTTCGGTTCCCCATATGCGCCAGTTCTGTTTATTGACGAAGCCGTCCAGGTAAAAATAAGCTTCGTCAGTAAACCAAATGCTGCCCACATGCATATCGCCGTCATCAATCCTGTGCACTATATCGTTAGCGAATGTCTCTCGTGCAGCAATGGTAGCGGCGTTGAGGGGCTGCCGCGTTTGAATTTTGTATGGATAGAGGTGTAAACTCTGGCGCATGAGACGATACGTGGATGTTGGCGTCATTTGGACCGCAGCTGCAACACGGCGAACGGAAACCCGAGGCCGCTGTTGGATCACCTGCTGCACTAGCTGCGCATTGCCCTCTGTGGTTGCCATACGCAGTCGCCATACCTTTCCAGCACGTTCATCCGTCACGTTCCCAGTCCGTTGAAATTTTTCAAACAGATCCTTTATTGTATCGCTTTTCGGTCCTTTGGTTACATTAAACCTCCGTTGAAAACTTCGTCTTGTTGAAACAACACTGTGTTCTAGGCGGTGGAATTCCAACACCAGAAAAATCCTCTGTTCTAAGGAATAAACCATGTTGTCTACAGCACACTTGCACATTGTGAACAGCACACGCTTACAGCAGAAAGACGACGTACAGAATGGCGCACCCACAGACTGCGTTGTCTTCTATATCTTTCACATCACTTGCAGCGCCATCTGTTGTTGAAAATTGTAACTACTGTAATTTCGAAAGATTGTCCGCCTGATAATGTACTGTTGTCCCAAGCATATTGCAACAAACGGTGTATTTCTATCGCTGCTCGATTAGTTTTTATTGCCGTTTCAAATATACCGGTCATTTTTGAAACACCCTGTACAAGCGTATGCCAACAGCAAAGTGTGTCAAAGGCCTTAGAAAGACTATGCAGTGATTCATAACGACAAGTTGCCTCCGATGAGCGTGGAGCGTGACAGCTGTTGACATTAGATTCCTTTGAGCAGATGCGGGCGGTCTCTTGTGCAAGCGCAGTTGAGTCGCTTATGAGTAGTACCTGCTCCCGCTTCTGGCTACAAATGTGTGGCTGGGCGCCTCTACCTAGTATTGTCCCGGTTCGGAAATATCGAAGATCCGGAGCTGATGCACAGAGCAGTCTGAGCTGTGCTGGGCAGGTGGGTAGTCTCCACGTGACCTGTGTTTACGTTCAGTGATTTTGCTGTTTCCTCTTAATTTATTACTTTCACAGTAAATGAAAACATAACGGATTTCTGTGGCCGGGAGCTATCAAATGAATTAAAATACGTTCGCATAATTACGGAAGGATAAAATATGTTATTATTTTCAGGTTTTATTTCCACCTTTCTGACAGTCAAGCATTAATCACCTTGCATAGCAATGAAGTTATTTTTGACGCTTTGCTAAAGAGGTTTGGCTTTTATTAATCTTTTGCGCTGAGGCTGTCAATTTATTTGAAACGAAGTGTTTAATTTCACACTGTTGGCTAATTTAAACTTTTCGCTGCATTTCAAGTGCACGTTTTCATCTTCTAGCTCGCATGGCATTATGCCATAATAAACAACCAAACTTGAGATAATACAGTACTGGTACTCAAGAAAATTTACATCCAAATCTGGACATACGAATGTGCACTTTAAGCCCAATTGTGCGTTTTAGTATGGTTGACGAAATTCCCACGAACTTGAAGTATCCTCTGATGGCTTGTTCCTTTTGGGACTTAGTGCAATATCTTTCAATGTTTTACACGTACGAACAAACGGGCTTCCTGTGTCATCGTAGCTGCGCAAGAGCGGTGGCACCTGTTATCTGGGGCTCTCTGGCAACTGCTGAAACGAATCACTTTCTAACTGGTCACGGGAAAACATTGCGGATGGTGGTTTGAAAAGCGTTACTTTCAAAGTAAATTTCCGTTTACACAAGATGAATTATATGCGAGAATGTACGATGAATTTCTTAAAACACAGAGCGTTTGACTCTCAATTAAAAATCAACTCTTTGAGGACGACCATCTAGAAGAATTTCGAGCCCAGAAGGTCAGACATTTACGTCGTTATCAAAAATTTTACTGGCGCATTTGTGTGATGTATCTTAAAATGTAACACGCGCAAAAAAGATGAACATTATAGGTGCAAGCTCAGCTTCTCTTGCAGCTTATTAATCTTCGAGACTACGATTATATGTGAAACCTCTGTTTTTCTTGTAGCGACACTATGTATATTAATTTAAAC
This sequence comes from Schistocerca serialis cubense, assembly GCF_023864345.2. Taxonomy (NCBI): domain Eukaryota; kingdom Metazoa; phylum Arthropoda; class Insecta; order Orthoptera; family Acrididae; genus Schistocerca; species Schistocerca serialis. The sequence continues at coordinate 1,256,605,005 of NC_064638.1, read as the reverse complement.
CATCAACTTTTCTTGTTTGTGTGTTCGCGCTACTTAAGAGTGATCTTGCTATTGGCCGACTACGTGTCCTATGCTGTCATCAGCTGGGAAGATCATATCACATGAGCTGTGACTGGCTTACAAAAGCGCGTCGCAATCTCGATTTGAATGCCTTGGAAAGTAACAAGCGGTGTCTGGTGGAATTCGAATTTATATCTTCATAATACGAAAATATGGAGCGTACATGCTGCTGCTGCACATCAAAGATCTTTCGAAAACGCGTTTTCCACCCCTGAGTTTCGTTTTCTAAAGCGCCGGGAAATTCTACGTCGGTGTATAAAACCATAAATATTCATAAGACTGATAGGTTTTAACAGTGCTGAGGAAAAATATACTCTCACATAACACGGGTAAAAATGTATTTTCACCCAGGAGAAAGTGTATTTTCAACCGAGAAATCCGGGAATCTTTTTTCGTTGTCCATGTATACACCCTGCATAAGACAACACAAACCAACTAAAGCCGAATCGCACAAAGTCACAAGTGTTTGCTATTCATTTAAGAAACTAGAAAGCTAATCGCAAATTAAAGGTAATATGGTCAATTGTTGAATTGGAACACTGTGAGACCCCAACATATCTAGGAGTGGCACTTGATCCCTTATTTTCAAGAAGCACTGCAAGTCACAATTTTCTCCCACGAACAGTCTTCTACGTAACCTGACCGTCTCACAGAGGAATAGTCGACCTGAAACTCTACTAAGCTCTGAAATGACACTGTGCTACTCTGCGGCAGAGTATGCATGTCCTGTTTGTTATAATTTAGCACATGCCAAACAGGTGGACATAACTCTCCATGATTCTTGCAGAATCATAACAGATTGCTTCAGATCCACTGCAGTCGAATGACTTTGCCACCTCGCAGGAATAACACGCGAGGAGAAATAAACGAGAAAGAGGAAAGAAAAAAAAGTGGAGAAGGAAGAATGCGTCTTCTGTATGGGCACGAATCGCACGCACGACGATTAAGTACATCGACAGCACTTGGGACCATTGATGAAAAACCTAGGTTGCAACTATGGAAAATTTCAACCTACGTTCCCCTTGGCCGGAAGGAGTTTCATAAACTCCACATCCTGGTTATGCTGAGAAATGGACGACTTAGACGTCCCTGAACAGACAGATGTCTGAAGTTGGCAGTTCAGAAATTAATTTGGCTGGATGGGGCTACACTGGTCAAAGGGGTATTCAGTGCGGTTGTGCAGAAGACCAGACTGTTCATCATACACTTCTATGCCGACTGTGTTCAGCATTCTGCACAGAAGATGAACTTGATGAGGCAACAGAAAATCATTCGAAGCAGCCAAGTTTTGGGCAAAAGTAATATACTCATAAATGTGTATGTAACATGTGTGTTTCTGATACGACGATAAAATAAATACCATTTTCATCCGGCTGTAACCAAGTTTGCAACTGGCAGGATTGACTATGATACTCGACGGATGCGACACACCCGATTTATGGAGGACGTCCTCGTCACGTTGAAGACAAACCGACGAAGAGTACTCGAAACAATGCTCGTTCTTGTGGACTCATATAAAGCGCGTAGGTAAGTACTCATTGTCTCCGCTCTATGCGTACCGAGGGCGGGAGAGTTCAATGAGACCCAGTCTTCGAACTTATTTTCCATGCAGACAGTACATTTACGGACACTGGTTCGTAATCAAAACTTTATCCTCTAAGTTTCCTTTACAGCTTCTAGAAAGCTTTAAAGGTAATTGTGAAGCAACCCTACACACTTTCCACTGTTGTAATAAGATCTTATGGGACCAAACTGCTGAGGTCATCGGTCCCTAGGCTTACACAGTACTTAATCTAACTTAAATAACTTACGCTAAGGACACACACACACACACACACACACACACACACCCATGCCCGAGGGAGGACTCGAACCTCCGACGGGGGGAGCCGCGCAGAGCACGCACTTTACCAGGTGGCATTCAGTGTCGCGGTGTGCAAAATGACTTATGACCTATGCTTACCATCGCTTTCTCTCATCTCATCTGTTCACATGTTACTCCACACACAAGTGTAATCTGGCTGCTTCCACTTGTGAAATTAATATTTAATGCACTATATTTCTTCATTCTTCTAGTACCTTCCGCCGCGGAAGTCGAACACACGGTAGAACAAATGGACGTGGACAGCCCATAGAGGGCTCCGCCTCCGCGGCGGCTCTTCCGCGCAGCGGCTCTCGCGCAGCGGGGGCGCCACCGCTAAGCCACGTGCAGACAGCGGCCAATAGACGCTCCCTCCGGTTTCGTATATAGAGACCCGCTCTGCCCCAGTCCACGTCTTCAGCAAGGTCCTGGAAACTATCCTCACCCGACGCATCCACCAGTATCTCCGCCAGCACCGCCTCCTTCCCGTTACCCAGTGTGGATATCGGCCGTCCTTCTCTTCCGACGACCTTCTCCTCCACCTCACTCATCTCCTTTCCGAACAGCTTAATTCCCGTCGCTCCGCTATCTTCCTCTCCCTGGACCTCGAACGTGCATATGACCGCGTATGGCATTCCGGTCTCCTCTTCAAGCTCCACACCTTCGCCCTTCCCATTAACTACGTCCGTCTGATCGGCTCCTTTCTCTCTCGCCGTCCTTCCTATGTCACCATCCATAACACAGATTCCTACACCTTTTTCCCCTCTGCCGGTGTGCCCCAAGGCTCCGTCCTCTCCCCCCCTTCTGTACCTTTTGTACACGGCGGACATGCCGCCGCCGGCAGCCCCCGTCCACCTCCTCCAGTTTGCCGATGACACCGCCTTCCTTGCCCTTGCCCCCACCCTACAGTGCTCCCAACACCTTCTCCAATCCCATCTTGACCGGTTCACCTCTTGGTGCAACCTGTGGCTGCTCAAGGTCAATCACTCCAAAACCAAGGTGATCATTGTGGGCAAAACCACCCCTTCCTTCCGCCTCCTTCATTTCTATCTCACCATCTACGGCCGTCCTATCACCCTCACTCCCACCCTTAAGTACCTTGACGTCACCCTCGACCGTCGCCTCTCCTGGACTCCCCACCTCCGGACAATCCAAGCCAAGGCACGCTCCCAACTCAGTCTCCTCAAGCTCCTCTCTGGCCGTACGTGGGGTCTGGACCCCTCCACCATCCTCCAAAACTATAAGTCCCTCATCCGCCCTATCCTTTGTTATGCCCATCCAGCTTGGATCTCCGCCCCCCCTACCTTTTATAAATCCCTCCAAATCCTTGAACGTCATGCTCTACGCCTCGCCTATCGCATCCGTCTCCCCTCCCCCACGCGGATCCTGTACAATCTCATCCCCTTCCCCCACCTCCTCCTTTTCCTTGAAAGGATACGGATCCTGTACACCTCCCGCAAACTCGATCCTCCTCACCCGCTCGTCTCCCCAATCCTCTCCCACCCCCGCCTGCTGCCGCGCCTGTATTCGCACGTCCCACCCGGTCTCCATCTCTCCACCCTCCTTACCCTCTCCCAAGGTGGCTTCCGCCAGCTCCCCCTCCCTGATGATGTCCTCCTCCCCCGCATCTACCCCTCCTATCAACTTTGATCCTCCCCCCCCACCTCCTGTGTCCTTTCCTTTAGGCACCCTCCCTCCCTCCCTTCCCTTCCCTTCTCTTTCCTTTCCCCCCTCCCTCCTCCCCTCTCCCCCGGGCTTCCCCTCCCCCTTCCTCCCTCCCCCTCTCTCCCTTGCGCATGGTATCTCTGCTCTCCCCTCTCCTATTCCCCCTTCCCCTTCCTCCTCCTCCGCCTCCTCTCTTGGCAGGTCCCCGGACTCGTACACGCTCAGTGAACATTCGCGCGCCGGAGATCATCGACGTCAGTGTTTCGTGTGTGTGCCTTCGTTTGTGTGTAGTGTTGTTCGCCGTCACGCCACCACCGTTCAGGTGCCGTCGCCATCATCCATGTTATGTGCACCGTGTCGCCTCGTGTTAGTGATGTTTCTCGTCCAGCGTGAACGGCTCCATGTTTTTTCGATTTTTAGTGTCTACATTTTTTGCCCACCGTTTTTACTGTCTTCTCTGTGCCACCTTTATGTACTACTTGTTGTCAAACTCAAGGCTGAAGAGCGGCGTATTGTGCTGCTGCCAGCCCGCCTTTGTATAAGGTGTTTAAAATCACAATAAAGAAAAAAAAAAAAACAGTCCAGCTAGTCTAGTATTCGCCCTAGATTTCCTTTCTATCTCGGCGGTACTGCGTTCTGGTCGTTGCTCATTGTTGACATTTGCCTGGCTCTGGTTCCGAGTGGATTTACGTTTGATGTTTGGTGTTGTGGTTTCCACAAGCCTCCGTTGTTTATCGCTTCCTTGTTGTGTCGCTCATAGTCGGTGGTGGTCGGTTGTTGTCAGTTGTCGTTGGTCTGTCGTCCGACTCGTCCTGTGTTTACCCGGTGGTGCGTGCTCCACCGCCGGCGGCTTCCCCGCCTGGCGGCTCCGATCCGCGTCCCAAGGCGTTCCCGCTGTTGGTTGTGGTTACTACAATACTGATAGAACACGTTATCTGTAGTCCACATCAATAGAATGGATTTAGTTTAGCACCCATTATGTAAGACTGTCTTTTTCTTTTCTACTTTTTTCCGGCCACATGGCCCACTGATTTGTCCCACAATATTCCCTGCCCCACCCACAGAAAAAAATCTATGTTAAATAAGTACTAATGTACTCCCCACCCATTTATTGTGCTTCCAGTGTCTCCAGCTATTTGTAAGTTCATAATTCCCTCCAATAATTTGTTCTCACTTTGTGAACATGAGTAATGAAAAGTGCAACAAAGCTAAGTGAGTAGCTCAAGCGAGATGGGTAAGATAAGGTGTCTTTTCAAGTTTCTTCACTTTGTGGCCATGTTCTCCATCCAAGGCAAGACAGGCAGGTAAGTACCTGAGAGAATATTAGTACAAACAGTAGAGTAAGAGAAACATCACAGGTAAGTAGAGGAATAGCAGAGAAAATAAGACACGTCGTATCGCACCAGTCGACCCGCGTCCGGCAATTCTGATTTAGGTTTTCCGTGTTTTCCTTAAATCACTTCAGGCAAATGCTGGGATGATTCCCTTGAAAGAGCACGGCCGACTTCCTTCCCCATACTCTCCTAAACAGAGCTTGTGCTCCTTCTCTAATGGTCTCATTGGCGATGGGACAGTAAACATTTATCTCCTCCTCCTCCTCCTCGAACCAGTCAGAAGACTGATTAACGCCTTCGGAATTAAAAAAAAAAAGTTTAGTGAAGAGCAGTGGGTAAAGGAACATTCATGCACTTAAAAACAAGTTGTGGTGATTGTTAACTTTCAAATTCATGCATATACAGAACAGTTCAAAGTCCTCGTATCAGACGTCTGAGGGTGACAGACCACGTCATGGGGAACAACTTTTATTAGACACCGAGTGTTCGCTGATGCTTCCGGCAATGCTACAAGTCTTTTAAAACTGATTATGCCCCTGAGCTAAGGCGATATAGATACACGAAAAAAGTGAAGAAATCGAAAAAGAAATGATTGTCGGAAGGACTGACTCAGCATACAGTAAATTCAAAACAAACTTCGTTGTAATTAAAAGCAAGGGCAACAACATTAAGAATGAAATGAGAATTCCACACTTAAATGTAGAGGAGTGAGAGGATATGTGGAAAGAGTAGGCTGAAGGCCTCTATAAGAGTAAGGACTTGTCTGATCACGTGACAGAAGAAGAAACAGGAGTCGAAGAAAAATCAAGACACTTTCGTAGGATCTGTCGACATGGAAAAAGCGTTGGACTATGTAAAATCTTTGAAATTCTAGGAGAAATAGGCGTAAGCTATGGGGAAAATAGGGTAATAAACAGTGTACACAAAAACAGAGGGAATAAGAAGACTAGAAGGTCAAGAAAGCAGTACTCGGATTAACAATGTAGTCTCTGGCCCCTTCTGTTCGGTCTGTGCACCGAAGAAGAAATGACAAAAATTAAAGAAATATTCAACAGTGCGATTAAAGTTAAAGATGAAAGGCTACTCAGAGGAAGCGAAGAAGAACTATGGAATGTGTTGAATCTAATGAAGATTCTAATGAGTACACAATATGGATTGAGAGTGACCCGAAGAAAGTCGAAAATAATGGGAAGTTGCAGAAATGAAAACAGTGGGAACTCAGGATCAGAATTGGTAATGAAGTAGATGAAGTTAAGGAAGTCTGATACCTACTTCATAAAATAACTCTTGACGGAAGAAGCAATGAGGACATAAAAATCAGTCTGGTATTGGCAGTGAGGGCATTCCTGGCCAAGGGAAGTCCACTAGTGTCAAACATAGGCCTTAATTTGAGAAAGAAAATGGTTTAAATGGCTCTGAGCGCTATGGGACTTAACTTCTGAGGTCATCAGTCCCCTAGAACTTAGAACTACTAAAACCTAACTAACCTAAGGACATCACACACATCCATGCAAGAGGCAGGATTCGAACCTGCGACCGTAGCGGTCGTGCGGTTCCAGACTGTAACGCCTAGAACCGCTCGGTCACCCCGGCCGGCTGAGAAAGAAAGTTATGAGATTATACGTTTGGCACATACCATTGTATGGTAATGGACTGTGGGAAAACCGGATCAAAAGAGAATGGAAGCATTTGAGATGTAGTGCAACATAAGAATGTTGAAAATCAGGTAGACTGATCAGATCAGAAACGAGGAGGCTCTCCGCAGGAACGACAAAAAAAGGAATATATGGAAAACATTGACAATAAGAAGGTACAGGATGATAGGACATCTCTTAAGACATCAGGTAATAACTAAAATGGTACTAGAAGGAATTACAGAGGGTAAAGGCCGTAGAGGAAGACAGTCACGGGACCACATCTACCTAATAATGGAGAACATACACTGAAGAGCCAAAGAAACTGGTAAACCTGACTAACATCGTGTAGGGCCCCGCGAGCACGCAGAAGTGCCCCAGCATGACGTGGCATGGACTCGACTAATGTCTGAAGTACTGCTGGAGGGAACTGACACCATGAATCCTGCAGGGCTATACAAAAACCCTCAAGAGTGCAAGGGGCTGGAGATCTTTTCTGAACAGCACGTTGCAAGGCACCCCAGATATGCTCACTAATGTTCGTGACTGGGGAGTTTGGTGGCCAGAACAAAGCAGAAGTGTTTAAGCTCAGACGAGTGTTCCACTCTGTAGTAATTCTGTCGTGTGGCGTGCCGCATTGTTCTGCTGGCATTGCCCGTCTGTAGGAATGCATAATAGACATGAATGGATGCAGGTCACCAGACAGGATACTGGTCACAGTCGTATCCAGACGTATCAGCGGTTCCATATCATTCCAACAGCTCACACTCCCCACCATTCCACATCATCCTCCAGCTTGAATAGTGCTCTGCTGACATGCGGGGCCAATCGATTTATGAGGTTGTCTCCATACCTGTACACGTTCATCCGCTCGATCCAGTTTGAATCGACTGGCCAGGCAACATGTTTCCAGTCATCAACAGTCCGATATCGGTGTTGACGGTCACAGGCCAGGCGTTAAGTTTTGTGTCGTGCTATCAGCGAGGGTACAAGAGCGGGCCGCCGGCTCCGAAAGCCCATGTAGATGATGGTTCGTTCAATGGTTCGTACGCTGACACTTGCTGATGGCCCAGCATTGAAATCTGCTGCAGTTTGCGGAGGGTTGCACTTCTGTCACGCTGAACAATTCTCTTCAGTCGTCGTTGTTCCCATTCTAGGCGCTGCAGTCTGGAACCGCGCGACCGCTACGGTCGTAGGTTCGGATCCTGCCTTGGCCATGGATGTGTATGATGTCCTTAGGTTAGTTAGGTTTAAGTAGTTCTAAGTTCTAGAGGACTGATGACCTCAGCAGTTAAGTCCCATAGTGCTCAGAGCCATTTGATTTTTGAACTGCGCCAGAGACTTGTTGTCTTATATAGGCGTTGCCGTCCGCACCACCGTATTGTGCCTATTTACACGTCTCTTTATTTGAATATGCATGCTATACCAGTTTCTTTGACGCTTCAGTGGATGTATCAGCCGGGTCGGTACAGTGAGATGACAAGATTGACACTGAAGATGAATTCGTGGTGCGCCACATCAGATCAGTCAGAATACTCATGACAGAAAAGAAAAGAAGTTCCTGAGAGACGCCAGGACGTTGTCATTCGTGTGCATTATGTGTTGCCTAAAATGTTTTTCTCCGCTTAGAAACAAACTTTCTTAGTGTTTTCTTGTTGAAAAACGCTCTATAAAATTAATGGGGTAGATAGTATGCTGGCGCAGCACTCATGGTTAGTAGACCCTGCTATTCCTGTGAATCTCGCCGTTCCTGTGTAGGCGAAGTCAATAAAACGACTCCTAGCGTCGCCGCGGTGCGTCAGCAGATATTTATTCTCTAAAAAATGTTGTTCCTTGTACTGTCTGCCATCAGGTTGCCCTAAATGGCAGGCAGCACCGCACAGCAGCCACGCTATGAGGGAAACAAACCAACAGTCAAACAGGCGAAGACATCAGGTAAACACGCCGAAGATTCCAGTCGACTACTAGGAACCTTTCCTTGCAGAGGTCGTCGCGACATATCCGGCCACGGATTCCTACGCCGGGTTTCTATTGGCTCGCTATATAGGCCCGGCCGGTCGAAGGCAGACCAGTCTTCGTCCGCTGTTAATGGCAACAGCTATAGCAGAGTCTCCGAGAAGATATCAGCGAAGCCGCTGTACTGCACCGCCGATCTAAGTACCAGCCGACCGAGAGGAACCACATCTCCGGCTAGATCGACGGACGTCTACGTCTATTGCACAGCCAGCTATTGTATTGTAGAAGAAGTTACGTTCAATAAACTGTTGGAGAACACAACATTCCCTATGTCGTAATCTACCACTCTTAACGTCTGGTACAATGACTCTGAAGCACTCTGTTTACAGAGCGGATAAAGAACAAGTCGCGTGGTAACTGTTTCATCTGCCTTAAGATAGTCAATCCAACTTACTTCGATTGCAAATGGGAGCAGCTGAAGTAAATTAAGTTGCCCATCATTTTATGGCGCATGAAGTATTTTGTGGGCGAGTTTTATTTTGCCAGTACTGTGTGTGTGTGTGTGTGTGTGTGTGTGTGTGTGTGTGTGTGTGTGTGTGTGTGTTAGAGAGGTAGAGACAGAGAGAGAGAGAGAGACTGTATGTTTGATTTCAATGCAAAGAGAAGTTTTCATAGATACAGCCTGATTATCATTAAATCATTGGCTGTACATGTATGCATTTGGCTCTCTAATAAAAAGTGTATACGTAGGAAGACAAAGAGCCGGTATTCGGGCTAACAGGTTTGAGAAAGTAGCGATTCAACTCCAGTCCGTCAAGCTATAGCTTAATGCGAGTACATGCATTCAAAAAAAATTGTAGTTGCCAAAATAATACCTTCTGAACACTTACTATTAATGAAACGAGAAAGGTACGCTTCAGAGTTGTAGTTCATGCAAATGAGTGGTGGAACAGCTAGCCAAAACATTACTGATTTATTAAAACAAGCAACTACTGTACTAAAAGACTAATACATGAAGATTTGTGAAGACAGCGAACGGTAGAGGAAAATACTTTTTACAGATCGGAAAAATAACCCCCGAGTACCACAGAAAGAAAAAAATGAATGACAACAATACAACTGTTTACAGAACATGCGTGTATTGCTGATGGTGATGAAACGCAAGCTCGACGTGAACAGATTACCTGAAAAAAAAATATGACGTATCACGCTCTAATTCTGGACTGTTTGAAAAGAAGTAATGGTGTCTATGTTGTAAACTATGGAGTCTTGATCTGCGCCGCGCTGATGAGTTTGTCAGAATATTCTTTTATTGTTCTTCGAGTCGTGCGCTTGTTGCTGAAAGAACGCAGGCCGTTTTTCCTGCGTGTTACAGCAAGTTCACGGGGCCAGCAGTTCTGGGAATTGTCTGCGAGGAGTTGGCCGTTCTTCGCTGCGCGGCCGGCGCCATCCATCACCATTAATCTTTAAGCCCCCCGAGTGCTGCCAGCGCCACTTGGGAGGGAAGTGACGGTAAATAGGGGCGTGAATCAGTCCGACCGTGCCCCGGCGAGGGCGTCCCATAACTCAGGCGCTAAGTAAACGGTTATCGCTTTGGCCGCTGCGAAAATCATACCGCCGCCGCCCTAGAGGTCTTTAAAGTCTGTTGGTGAGCATGCAGACTACACGGTGCTTCATTTCGAATTTCTGTTTACTTATTCTGTAGGTAGCTTCCTGTTTCAACAGAAACGTTTTAATAACGGCGGGGCGCTAGACGGCTGAATGCAAACGAAGAATGAGAAAATTTGAAATGAATTTACGTGAATAAAACTATTCTAATTGGAACCATACACGAAACAGATTACACGAAAGAAAAACTACTAGCTAGGAAGCACATGCACCAAAATAGACATATGCAAGTTTAATTTCTAAATGATTCTCTTACTTCATTTATTACATTTTCGTCTATTGTAATTAGACTAGATTTTGTGATACTTACATACATTTTATTTTGTGATGATTTTGAACTTATTCCTTCACACTTATATTCTACTTGTTTCTCATATCTGTTTTATGTTCCTATGCACCATATCAGTTACTGGCTGCGATTGTTTTCTGTTTTGATTACTGAATAAAGACTACCTCTGTAATGCTTTTTACGATGTTAATTAATGACGCACTTTGCATGCTCTTGTATCAGTTTCTCTTCCATAAAGGAAGCATAAATGTTTTGTCAAATTTGTTCACAAAGTGCTGACATGCACTTAACTGCAGTTTATAGAACTTTGTAAGGTTACACTTTGACTTGCTTTGTATGATCGATGACAGCGCTACTTACTGGCCTCCATTTACCTCTTTGAAGTGTCAGTCACCTCATTCAGTTTGGCACTGGCTCTATTCGAACACACGACAGTGTCAAATATGCCTACGACGTTGTTGTTGTTGTTGTGGTGGTCATCAGAATGGTTTGATGCAGCTCTCCATGTTACTCTATCCTGTGCAAGCTCTTTCATCTCCCAGTACCTACTGCAACCTACATCCTTCTGAATCTGTTTAGGGTATTCATCTCTTGGTCTCCCTCTACGATTCTGACCCTCCACGCTGCCCCCAATACTAAATTAGTGATCCCTTCATGCCTCAGAACATGTCTTACCAACAGATCCCTTCTTCTAGTCAAGTTGTGCCACAAACTCCTCCCCAATTCTTTTCAGTACCTCCTCATTCGTTATGTGGTCTACCCATCTGATCTTCAGCATTCTTCTGTAGCACCACATTTCGAAAGCTTCTATTCTCTTCTTGTCCAAACTATTTATTGTCCATGTTACTTCCAAACATGGCTACATTCCATACAAATACTTCCAGAACCGACTTCCTGACACTTAAATGAATACTCGATGTTAACAAATTTTTCTTCTTCAGAAACGCTTTCCTTGCCATTGCCAGTCTACATTTTATATCCTCTCTACTTCTACCATCATCAGTTATTTTGCTCCCCAAATAGCAAAACTCATTTACTACTTTAAGTGTCTCATTTCCTGCTCTAATTCACTGAGCATCGCCCGAGTTAACTCGACTATATTCCATTATCCTCGTTTGGCTTTTGTCGATGTTCATCTTATATCCTCCCTTCAAGACACTGTCCATTCCGTTCAACTTCTCTTCCAAGTCCTTTGCTGTCTCTGACAGAACCACAATGTCATCGGCGAACCTCAAAGTTTTTATTTCTTCTCCATGGATTTTAATACCTACTCCTAATTTTTCTTTTGTTTCCCTTACTGCTTGTTCAGTATACGGATTGAATAACATCGGGGAGAAGCTACAACCCTGTCTCACTCTCTTCCCAACCACTGCTTCCCCTTCATGTCCCTCGACTCTTATAAATGCCATCTGGTTTCTGTACAAATTGTAAATAGCCTTTCGCTCTCTGTATTTTACCCCTGCCACCTTCATAATTTGAAAGAGAGTATTCCAGTCAACATTTTCAAAAGCTTTCTCTGAGTTTACAAATGCTAGAAATGTAGGTTTGCCTTTTCTTAAACGTGCCTACATGAGATGAGATTTGTATTGCATTGAGTCTATGTGCCCACTTTGGGGGGAATTTTACTAAAGTTTGATTTGTGTGTAAGTATGATACTATTTCAAATTTCTGTATGTTTCAAAACTTAGATACATGCTTACGTATATTTTCTATCATTAATTTCTTGAACACTTCACTCCACAGCTACAGTCTGAATGTGAAATTTTGAAACGCGTAACGCTTAATAAAGAATTGTATGATCGAGACCTTTCCATGTTTCAAAGCCGTGATAAAATTTCATCGTTCTATAAAATACATGTCAGTGATACATCATATGAAAGTTACTTTCATACTTATACAGGGTGATTCAAAAAGAATACCACAACTTTAAAAATGTGTATTTAATTAAAGAAACATAATATAACCTTCTGTTGTACATCATTACAAAGAGTATTTAAAAAGGTTTTTTTTTCACTCAAAAACAAGTTCAGAGATGTTCAATATGGCCCCCTCCAGACACTCGAGCAATATCAACCCGATACTCCAACTCGTTCCACACTCTCTGTAGCATATCAGGCGTAACAGTTTGGATAGCTGCTGTCATTTCTCGTTTCAAATCATCAATGGTGGCTGGGAGAGGTGGCCGAAACACCATATCCTTAACATACCCCCATAAGAAAAAATCGCAGGGGGTTAGATCAGGGCTTCTTGGAGGCCAGTGATGAAGTGCTCTGTCACGGGCTGCCTGGCGGCCGATCCATCGCCTCGGGTACTTGACGTTCCTTTTTCGTAGAACTCTCCATACAGTTGATTGTGGAATTTGCAGCTCTCTGCTAGCTCTGCGAGTCGATTTTCCTGGGCTGCGAACAAATGCTTGCTGGATGCGTGCTACATTTTCATCACTCGTTCTCGGCCATCCAGAACTTTTCCCTTTGCACAAACAACCATTCTCTGTAAACTGTTTATACCAACGTTTAATACACCACCTATCAGGAGGTTTAACACCATACTTCGTTCGAAATGCACGCTGAACAACTGTCGTCGATTCACTTCTGCCGTACTCAATAACACAAAAAGCTTTCTGTTGAGCGGTCGCCATCTTAGCATCAACTGACGCTGACGCCTAGTCAGCAGCGCCTCAAGCGAACAAATGTACAACTAAATGAAACTTTATAGCTCCCTTAATTCGCCGACAGATAGTGCTTAGCTCTGCCATTTGCGGTTGCAGAGTTTTAAATTCCTAAAGTTGTGGTATTCTTTTTGAATCACCCTGTATTTTGGACACATGTGTAATACAGAAGATGCTTTAACCGTCCTTGGCTTTTATGAATGTTGATTCTAAGGCCACCATCCATCACCATTAAGCATTAACCTTATGCTCCTGTACCCACTTGGGAGGGAATTAACGGGAAAGAGGGGTTGACTCAGTCCAGACGTGCTCCGACGAGACCCATGGTGGTCCACGTCGAACCCCAGTGGTGTCTGTATGCACCGTTACTTACTAATAAAATTCATCAGCGATGGTTGCGGAAGACTTCCACCATAAGAAGTCGCCCTCGTTCTTCCAGTGGTCTTGTCAAAGAGCGCGGAGGAGCGGACGGAGGTTCAGCGCACACTCTTGCCCTTGGGGTGGGATACTGCTCTAAAAGGAGGGAGAATCAGAAATGATCAACGGCAAGAAGATGTAGAAAGCAATGCAACACACTGCATAAAGAAACATAATGTGTATGCACAGGAGATGTGGGCTGAAATCGAAAAAAAATGTAGTTATCTTTCCATTAGCAAAAGATTCAGGTGTAGTCGCACATTCAGATGTCTGGAGGGGACTGCCAAGAAGGGGCAAATCTTGAGATAAAGATTGAATAGTAAACGAAGGGATAACTTTCTACGAAGCAGGACGTGGAATGACAGAATTCTAAACGTAGGAGACAAGCTACAAAATCTGAAAAGGGAGATGTTAAGGCTCAGTCTAGATATAGTGAGGTTAGTGACGTGAAGTGGAAAGGTAGCAAGTATTTCTGATCAGACGAGTTAACAGCAACAGAAAACTGTATAGCAGTAGTAGGATTCGTTATGAATAGGAAGGTAGGACATAGAGTGAGTTACTGTGAACAGGGTAGTCATAGGGTTCTTCTGATTGGAATCGACAGCAAAACAATACGGACGACAATAATTCTGGTATACAAGCCTTTGGTGAAAGCTTAAGATGAAGGGTACAGGTGGTATACGAGAATACTGAACGAGTACTTGAGCACTTAAAGGGGGATGACTGCGCTGCGTTTGTGGAGGAAAGAGTATAAGAAAGGGTTACGGGAGAACACGGACTCCATAGCAGGAATAAGAGAAGAAAAAGTAATTGAGTTCTGCAACAAATTTTACATAGAAATAGCGAATACTCTGTTCAAGATTCACACAGGAGGACGTATACCTGGAAAAGGGCGAGATGTGTGGGGAGATTTCACTTACATTCCATCGTGTTCAGACAAATACTTCGAAGTCAGCTATTGGAATGTAAGGCGTACCCATGATCATATTCAGACTCGTATCACAATTTAGTCATGATGAAGAGTAGGCTGAAGTTCAGGAAACTTGTCAGGAAGAACCTGTGCACAAATATGTGGCATACGGAAGTACTAATGCGTGAGGAGACGCACTTCACGTTCTCTGAAGCTATAGATATTCAGATAACGAATAGCCCAGCAGGCAGTTCAGTTGAAGAGAAAAGACATCTCCAAAAAGGGCATTCACAAGTTTTAGAGAGAAAAACGTAGGTATAAAGAAGATTACTGCGAAGAAACATTGGTAAACAGAAGAAATACTTCAGCTGAACGACGAAGAAGGAAGTAAAAAAGTTTTCAGTACCATTCAGGAATGCAGAAGTACAATTCACTTAAGAATGAAATAAATAAGAAGCGCAAGTTGGCAAAGACAAAATGGCAAAGACACCGAAAAAAATGATTATCAGAAGGAGTGACTCAGTATACAGAAAAACCAAAACAGCCTTCGGTGAAATTCAAGTGCGGTAACATTAAGCATGCAAAGGGAATTCCACAGTTAAATGCAGAGGAGAGAGCGGATACGTAGAAATAGTACATTGAAGGCCTCTATGAGGATGATGATTTGTCTGTAGACTTGATAGAAAAAGAAAACGGGTATTACAGGAAAGATACAGATGACCCAGTTTTATTTTATTTATTTATTTATTGTTTCATCGGTTGTATGACTTGTTTGATACGGCCCGCCACGAATTTCTCTACTGTACCAACCTCCCTATCCTAAAGTAGCAATTCATCCTACTTCCTTAATTGTCTGTGTTTTCCTCATTAGCTTTTACTCTCTACAGCTCCCTCTAGTACCATGAAAGCTGTTCCCTGATGTCTTAACAGATGTCCTACCATCCTTTCCATTCTTCTTCTCAGTGTTCTACGTATATACTGTTCTTCGCTGATTCCGCGGAGGACCTCCTCATTCCTTATCAGTCCACCTAATATTCAACATTCTTCTGTAGAACCACATCTCAAATGCTTCCATTCTCTTCTGTTCAAGGTCTCCTATAGTCCATGTTTCACTGACATACAATGCTGGCTCCAGACGTACATTCTCAGAAATTTGTTTCCAAAATTAAGGCTTATGTTTGATACTAGTGAACTCCTCTTGGCCAGAAATGACCTTTCTGCCAGTACTAATCTCCCTTCTCCGACCATCATGAGTTATTTTGCTGCCTAGGTAGCAGATTTTCTTAACTTCGTTCCCTCGGTGATCCCCAATTCTGATAAGTTTCTCACTGTTCTCATTTCTGCTTTTTCTTATTACTTTAGTCTTTCGATCCCTTATTATACTCGGAATTTAAAAGAGCTTTGGATGACTTTATGTCAAATAAGGAAGTAGGCATAGATAACACTGTATTGGAATGTCTAAAATCATTAGGGGAATTGGCAATAAAACGACTGTTGACTTTGGTGAGTAGTATGTATGAGACTAGCGATATAATCCTCAGACTTGAGAAGAAAACATCATGTACACAATTCCGAAGATAGCAAGCGCCGACAAGTACCAGAATTATTGCACAATCAGCTTAATAACTAATGCATCAAAATTGCTGACAAGAAAAGTATACAGAAGAATGGAAACAAAATCTAGGAACTGGAAACTGACTACATGTTTGGCTGTAGGAAAGATAAAGGCACCAGAGAGGCAGTTCTGATATTGCTGTTGATAATGGAAGCAAGACTGAAGAAGTATCAAGGTACGTTCATTGGTTTTGTTGACCTGGAGAAAAGCACTCGATAATGTGAAATGTAACAAGATGTTCGAAAACCTGAGAAAATACGGGTAAGCTATAGGGAAAGACAGGTGAAAAATAATGCATATAGGAACCGAGAGGGAACGGTAGCAGTGGGGGACTAAGAACAAAGTCCTCGGAACAAAAAGGATCTACAACGGTGATATAGTCTTTCGCCGATTTTATTCAATCTGTATTTGAAGAAGCAATGAGGGAACTGAAAGAAAGTTTTAGCGTACTTATACTCTACGATGTATTTAATGTTTTATCTTGACACGTGTACCTAATATTCCGCTGTTAGTGGAAACAAGGCACTGAATCGGAAGACAAATGCTTACCGACAAACTGTAGATAGTTACAACCCGATTACTGTCACTCGAGTGTTTGTTACGTTGCACAACGTCGACCGAAATGTATTTTTCAGTACTAATGTTAATACACTTCTGCACATAATGTCACTTGTGAAATACAACATAAAATTCTAAAACTTCTTCTCTGACTGCATGGAAGGCGTAGAAAATGAATTTCAGTTATATCACTTTTAATTTTAGCTCATTGTCTGCAGTAGCGGTACAATACTATCTGAATCATGGTAGAGACTACTGCTTTTAAACGCAATAACTAATAGAAAATAAACTATAATCTTAATAAACTTGGCTTCTTTTGACTAATTCTTCCACTTCTCACTCACTCGGAATTTACGGTGAAAGGATAGGATCCAGCTGACGGTTAACCATTCGGGTCAATGAAGTTTCCCTAGACAAGTTTGTTCTTTGACCAAACACACTATCACAAACTATAATGTTCCAGAAATGTACTAGATGCTGGCATGCATGTCACACAGCTACAAAATGCTGGCTGGATCTTAATTTGCAATGCATTGCTTGTGGTGCAAAGTACTCCTTATTACGAGATCCACTATCGGAAGCTGGCTCTTTTCGATTAGCGAGTGGCATAAATTTGGGCCACTAAATATTCTTCATTACTTGTAAATGTTCTTGCCACCATATACTTCCAAATCGTCTTCCCTGTGCCCCCACACATGTTCGCCCACTTTCAATTTGCCAGCCACATATCACGACAACACTTTCGACGCAAAATACTCTGGCGTTTGCATGCCAACGCGTATGTCTGTTCCACACCATAGCTGCATCGCAACTACTTCTCTACTTTCACCTCTACGACTGCGCGCACTCGCGCCAACGATGTTACTCTTCCACGAAAGATATTATGTGTGCTTTATATATTAAAAATTTCTCTGACATGGACAGCGTGTTTACCAAAATAATTTTACGTAAATAATTCGTACCTATCCTACCAGCATTCATTACATTTTCATAAACAGTAATTTCAAATGTTCGAATGTGTGTGAAATCTTATGGGACTTAACTGTTAAGGTCATCAGTCCCTAAACTTACACACTACTTAACGTAAATTATCCTAAGGACAAACACACACACCCTTGCCCGAGGGGGGACTCGAACCTCCGCCGGGACCAGCCGCACAACAGTAAGTACTGACAAAAATCAAAAATACTTACATTTCCAAAAAATGATTATAAACTCGAGAAATCAAGTGGCTCAAAAATACGTGAAGCACTGGGTTGTAATGTTGCAGGGTCAAGAGCGGAATTAAAAGTTTAGGAGGAAGGATACCAATGATAAGATTCCCTATTGACCGTGCTTAATTCAGTGAAAATGAAGGAGAATTATTAGGACTGCTGAATGTAATGAACAGTTTAATGAGTACAGAATAATGATTAAGAATAAATCGAAGAAAAACGAAAGTGATAAGGAGTGAAACAAATGAGACCAAAGAGGAACTTAACATTAGAATTGGAGAGCACGAAGCAGACGAAGTTAAGGAATTGTGCTAACCATGAAAGACGAAGCAAGGAGGAGTTAAAAAGTATACTAGCACTGGCGAAATGAAGTCTAATAGTATCAAACACAGACCTTAATTTGCGGAAGAAATTTCTGAGAAAGTACGTTTGGAGCACAGAACTGTGTAGTAGTGAACCATGGTCTGTGGAAAAACCGGAACAGAAGACAATCGTAGCATTTAAGATATAGTGTCACAGAAAAATGTGTAAACTAGGTGGACTGATGAGACGAGGAATGTGGAAGTTCCCCGCAAAATGGGTGGTGCAAGGGATATGTGTTAAACACTGTCAAGAAGAAGGGACGGGATGCAAGTAGATCTGTTAAAGACATCGGGGAATAACTTCCACGATACTAGAGGGAGCTGCAGAGTGTAAAAACAGTAGAGAAAGATAAATATTGGAATACATCCAAAACATAACTGAGAAAATGGTTTTCAATCTCTACTCTGAGATGAAAAGACTAGCACAGGAAAGGAATCCCTGGAGGGGTCGCATCGAACCAGTTTGATGACTAAAAAGGAAAAAGGAGGCCGATACTGTGTAGGCTGTTATGACACGGCGAATGGGAACGAGCTATTTAGGAAATTGCGAAGCATAGTTTTTCGCGTAGCATTATCGGAGCAGCTATGAAAGTTGAAAGATAGTGGACCCTCGCTGAGAGGATCCACTCATTACAAGAATGATTGGAAATTTGGCCGCCACGCTGCCGCGTCCTGTTTGTGACGTAAGAGACAGGCGCAGCTAGCTGGTGCACGTATTTTGACAGCCAGGACTGCTTGCCCGTCGAGCTGGACTGGATACAGAGGACCAGAGCGAGTCTCGTGAGGTCATTAGCAAATGGCGGCACATTTTGAGCCTTAATTCAAATGGCTCTGAGCACTATGGGACATCTGAGGTCATCAGTCCCCTAGACTCGGAACTTCTTAAAGCTAACTAACCTAAGGACATCACACAAATCCATGCCCGAGGCAGGATTCGAAACCACGACCGTAGCGGTCGCGCGGTTCCAGACTGTAGCGCCTAGAACCGCTCGGCCACCTCGGTCGGCAAGAGCCTCAGTGACAGACGGACACTGTGAGTAAGAGAACTAAAAGTCTGCAGAATGGATAGCAGGTAAACGAGAGCTCGGGACGCGCGGTTGAGAAAACCCACGCGATCCTCCTATTGGCGAAAAATGTGAAGACGGAACACGCCATGGCTGTACGGATTAGCATGAATCCATACATGTTATAAAAGTGGATGTATATGCGCTCCAGATCTCCTCCTAAACGACTCGCTTGATTTCAACCATACTTGATACACACATGACGTACTGTGTTCAAAGAGGTTTTGGGATTGTAGACG
Organism: Schistocerca serialis cubense; assembly: GCF_023864345.2. NCBI lineage: Eukaryota > Metazoa > Arthropoda > Insecta > Orthoptera > Acrididae > Schistocerca > Schistocerca serialis. The sequence goes on along the minus strand of NC_064638.1, from coordinate 1,256,585,491 downwards.
AATCATGTTGACTTTTATCCACAATATTTAGGTTGGCATATGTTCAGCAATCTTCCTGTGAGTGTCCGCCACTGTAGACAGCTAGTTCACGGAGTCGACTTTGTAGCAAAAATTGGCACGGAGACGCATGTGCATTGGTGGCCGTCTCAAGAGCGTTCTCTTTCAGAATCCGCACACTCTGCAACTACTGTTCCATCTGCCGTCCTTAGGCTAATGCGTATAGGTGAAACCCCATGCCCGCCCTCTGTCAGAACGCGCGCCTGTGGCGCTAAAAACAAACATCAGATGTCGCCAGACATGCCATTATGAATAAAATGTTTTCTCTCATAAGACCTAGTAGATAGTGTCGAAAGTTCCATGCGGCTTTTCGCGGATGATGCTGTAGTATACAGAGAAGTTGCAGCATTAGAAAATTGTAGCGAAATGCAGGAAGATCTGCAGCGGATAGGCACTTGGTGCAGGGAGTGGCAACTGACCCTTAACATAGACAAATGTAATGTACTGCGAATACATAGAAAGAAGGATCATTTATTGTATGATTATATGATAGCGGAACAAACACTGGTAGCAGTTACTTCTGTAAAATATCTGGGAGTATGCGTGCGGAACGATTTGAAGTGGAATGATCATATAAAATTAATTGTTGGTAACGCGGGTACCAGGTTGAGATTCATTGGGAGAGTGCTTAGAAAATGTAGTCCATCAACAAAGGAGGTGGCTTACAAAACACTCGTTCGACCTATACTTGAGTATTGCTCATCAGTGTGGGATCCGTACCAGATCGGTTTTACGGAGGAGATAGAGAAGATCCAAAGAAGAGCGGCGCGTTTCGTCACAGGGTTATTTGGTAACCGTGATAGCGTTACGGAGATGTTTAATAAACTCAAGTGGCAGACTCTGCAAGAGCCGGCCGGTGTGGCCGTGCGGTTAAAGGCGCTTCAGTCTGGAACCGCGTGACCGCTACGGTCGCAGGTTCGAATCCTGCCTCGGGCATGGATGTGTGTGATGTCCTTAGGTTAGTTAGGTTTAATTAGTTCTAAGTTCTAGGCGACTGATGACCTCAGAAGTTAAGCATAGTGCTCAGAGCCATTTGAACCATTTGAACTCTGCAAGAGAGGCGCTCTGCATCGTGGTGTAGCTTGCTCGCCAGGTTTCGAGAGGGTGCGTTTCTGGATGAGGTATCGAATATATTGCTTCCCCCTACTTATACCTCCCGATGAGATCACGAATGTAAAATTAGAGAGATTAGAGCGCGCACGGAGGGTTTCAGACAGTCGTTCTTCCCGCGAACCATACGCGACTGGAACAGGAAAGGGAGGTAATGACAGTGGCACGTAAAGTGCCCTCCGCCACACACCGTTGGGTGGCTTGCGGAGTATAAATGTAGATGTAGATGTAGATGTAGATGTAGAAGAAATTAAAGAGATCACCGGGTCCCAATCCTTGTCAGGTTGAAAACCGCCTTCACGATTTATGAGATCTCGTGCTAGGCGTATTTCCACAGATTCTAAAATTACTGAAACCCAACGAAGGCTTTCTACTGTATAAGGTCTGAGACCTAGTAATCTATTTAATTTCTTCTGAGAGAATTTTTTTTAATTTATGATGATATGTTTGGTGACATCTGACGTTTGTTTTTAGTGCAACGAGAGCGAGCACCTTGCGACAGAGGATGGACACGTAGTTTCGTCTTTACACAGTGCCTGAGGGTGCCTGAAGTCCACAGAAGGAACATTATTTGCAGAGGTCGCGGTTTTCGATAGAGGACGCTCCTTAGACGGCCGCCAACGAGCATGTATCTCCCCGCCTAGTTTTTCTATAAACCTGACACCGTGAGCTAGCAGTCTCCATATGTTCGACTAAACCTCGACTGGCACTAACGTGGAACCTCCACCTACTAAGCATCCGACAGAGAGCCCACAATATACTAAAACTTCTGCAACTGCTAGGGATTACACCCCTCCTCTAGCTCCCACAGCTGCAAAACCTTCATACTATCCGTTCTTTGTTATGCACAAGTTGCGTGGACCTCCGCCCCACCAAAGTTTTCCAAACCCACCCAAATCTTCGAACACCATGCACTCCATCTCGTGTTCCAAGGAAAGAGCTGTCACTGAATTTCTTTTGCTGGCAAACCGGATCGTCGCAGATATTCGTAGGCCCTTGCAGAATGTCTACGGAGGGCTGGCCGTGAACGAAAGCATGTTAGGTCGTTGGGCGTCCTTCATCATAGAAACAAAATTGTCCGATTCCCCCGTGCCAGTCTGCCGCACACATTTGCGACTCCTGCAGTGTAGGATCGTGCGGGTTCTCTCATTCGAGGTGATCGACGGATGACAATTAGGCACCAACTGTACGTCTCTGTTGGTAGTGTTGACACTCGCGTCCACCAGTTGAGGTACTCAAAGGGGTGTGTACCCGCTGGGATCCTCACTGCCTAACAGAAGACCCTAAAGAGAAACGAAGGACTATCTGTGCCGAATTTGTTGTGCGTTACGAGGCTGATGGTGACAATTTGGTGTCGAACATCGTCAAAGCCTCTGAAACATGGGTTCGTCACTTCGAAGAAGAAGCAAATTGGCAATCTTTGGAGTGGCGCCACGTCACCTTTCCTCCAAAGAAAGTTCCAAGCCGCAGAGTTCAGCGGTAAAGGCATCGAGACGGTCTTCTAGGACTGTGAAGGGGTTATTCTGTTTGATGTCCTCCCTAGTTCTGCAACGATCAGCTCAGAAGTGTTTTACACTACCCTCAGAAATTTGACGAAACGACTTAAGTGTGTTCGTCGCCAAAAAAAAAAAAAACGAAAACGAACGTCTCCTTCTCCATGGCAATGCAAGGCCTCACACAAGTCTGTGCACCCAAAAGGCGCTAGGTTTGGCACAACCAACTTGGCAAATACGGGGTTAATACCCACTTCCAGCTTCAGATGAATGCAATGCATACATTCAGAAAACCCTCTGACGCTTGAATACGAGGTGTGGCTAGAAAAAAACCGGACTAGTACTGGTGAAACAATAAAACTAATGCAATAAGGCTGAAAGTCGCGTGGCCTGTCACGTGACTCTCGCTCCGTCTACTGCTCGAGTTTCATCTGCCTCCTGCACTCAGTCTGCCCGTGGCGTCTGTTTTAAGTAGTTGACGTTTTGTCTGTGCGTCGGAAAATGTTGAGTGTACAGAAAGAACAGCGTGTTAACATCAAATTTTGTTTCAAACTAGGAAAAGCTGCAAGTGAAACGTTTGTAATGTTACAACAAGTGTACGGCGATGATTGTTTATCGCGAACACAAGTGTTTGAGTGGTTTAAACGATTTAAAGATGGCCGCGAAGACACCAGTGATGACACTCGCATTGGCAGACCATTGTCAGCAAAAACTGATGCAAACATTGAAAAAATCGGTAAACTTGTTCGACAAGATCGCCGTTTAACAATCAGAGCAGTGTCTGAGTTAACAGGAGTTGACAAGGAAAGTGTTACGCAGATTCTTCATGAAAGTTTCAACATGAACAAAGTGTGTTCAAAAATGGTTCCAAAGTGTCTCACAATTGAACGGAAGGAACGCCGAAGAATGATTTGTTCTGACATCCTGGAAAACATTGAAAGTGATCCGACCTTCTTACAAAATCGATGGATTGGAAAACTCCTGGTTCTCCACGACAAAAAAAAGCACTAATGTCAAAATCGAAATTCAAGGCAATGATGATTGTTTTTTTTTGACATCAAAGGGATTGTGCACATTGATTGGGTACCAGAGGGACAAACAGTGAATCAGCATTACTACATTAGCGTCCTGGCTACCCTACGTGAGCGAGTACGGAGAAAACGGAACGATTTGTGGAGAAAAAAGTCATGGATCCTTCACCAAGACAATGCCCCAGCTCACAGTGCGTTGTCAGTGAAGAGGTTTTTGGCAAAACACAACATTCCCATCTTAGATCATCCACCCTACTCACCTGATTTGGCCCCCTGTGACTTTTTTCTTTTCCCTAAAGTCAAGTCAGCTTTGAAAGGAACTAGATTTGAGACTGTTGAAGCAGTAAAAGAAAAAGCGACGGAAGTAATGTATGGACTTACCGAAAATGATCTGCAGCATTGCTATGAGCAGTGGAAAATTCGTATGGAGCGGTGTAGAGACCGAGGAGGAGAGTACATTGAAGGAGATAACATAAAACTGTAAATAATTGTAAATAAATGTTTTTTCCAGCATCAGTCCGCACCTCGTATGAAATTTACTGTAGACGCAGGTGGAGTGCACAAGTTTCAGGTTCCCGGGTTCGATTCCCGGCGGGGTCAGGGATTTTCTCTGCCTCGTGATGGCTGGGTGTTGTGTGCTGTCCTTAGGTTAGTTGGGTTTAAGTAGTTCTAAGTTCTAGGGGACTGATGACCATAGATGTTAAGTCCCATAGTGCTCAGAGCCATTTGAACCATTTGAACCACAAGTTTCATACTGTGGGAATGGTGGAGTCACGGGGGATATGCAGCCACCAGATGTCACTAAAATTACCGTAAACTGTATAACAAATGTCAATCCCATTGATAAATGAGAAATAGCAAGAAAGAAGCGGAAGAAGAAGAAGAAACTTTATTTGGGGTAACAAACGAATAAATCATCGTAAACTGAACTTAAACAAAATCGCAAAACAACTGTTAAGTGATGATTTAATGATTACAGGTTTTGCTGCGTTAAAGCAGCATTTTCAGGTCTCCGTGTGCTAAAATATGTGACACTACTAACAACCTGAAGATGCTGCTTTAACACTGCGAAATCGGTCGTGAGTAGATCATCGCTTAACAGCTATTTGCGGTTTTATTCACATTCACTTTACCATAAATTGAAATGGCTGTGGCTGCCCATATTACAAAATTGTATATGAAACAATTATAATTATCTCTGTAAGAAGCCACCAGACAACTAAACCAAAAGACCCAGAAAATGCCACTGAACAATCTCCGCAATTCTCTCAGTGAAATTTGTGTTCGTCCTGTATGTAAATTATGCAACAAACTGTTGTGCCAATTTGTGAACTAATGTGTCTTGTGGAACAAATTGAGTAGAGGAATCCAAGTGTGGAAGCATCATCCAATGATGGGATAAAATGTCGAATCTGTAAGGACCAACGCAAATTACTAGACCAACCCTTCACCGCCAAACGTGCTTTTGTGCAACAGACCACAAGCCGAGCTTATCTTAAAGGCCTGACAGCATTCATATCATTACACGGCGTCGAAAGCGACCTCACCTCTCAGCAAAACACGGTATAAATCGGTATAAATCATGTACTCCGTAGGGAAGGGGGGCAAACAGCAGACGTGTGTTCTGTAGTTTCGATTCACTGCAGCGTCTAACATTTTTTTCGAGTTTGCTTCCAGGCTGACTGCCAGAGAAAAATCCATCGAACTTGTGTACACAAAGATAGGTAGAAAACATAAAGATAGTAGGAAGCGAAGATACTTCTGCCGCAGACATCCGTAACTAAATGGAAGAGGTCTGGTGGCATGCCAGGTACAAACTCACTAATAGAAAGACATAAGCACAGTAACTGTGAATTATGAAAATAATATATATCACGAAGTATACTCAGCTTTAGCTTTCACAAAAGGCTTGGCGCTGATGTCACTCTGTAGATGATTGGTACCTAATCTAATTTAAGTTCAGAAATGACTGCAGTTTGATTACAATCTCTCAAAGGGTAAACACCTTAGCTATCACTACACTCCTGTTTGACAATCGGTGTAAGTTGAGACGACTAGAACCTTTTAACATTGTAACGGGGGTCTTAAGTGATTAACGTTCAGTGACGTCTTCGAAACAATCGTTGATCATTCATTTTAAGTGAGTTGCATAGCTAAAAGCCATTCCTAAGCCAAGATAGCATAACATATTTCTTTATGTAAGACAACAGGTTTCAACAGCATATGCTATCCTCTTCAGCCTCAATCATCTTTTGTTTTGTAAAACATGTTCGTTTTACGCTGAAACTCACGCACGAGACATAAAGTGGATAAAACGCAGCACATTATAAACTTTGGCGTCGCTAAAATATTTAAGAACATGACAAACGTTTATAATGTGCTGCGTTTTAACCACTTAACGTCTTGTGCATGACGTTCAGCATAATATTAAAATCTTTTACAAAGAAAAAAGATTATTAAGACCTTAAGAGAACAGCAAAGACTGTTGAAACCAGTTGTCTTGATTGAAGAAGTATTTAATGCTATCTTGCCTTTTGAATTGTTTTTAGCAGTTAAAACAGACCGCCCTTCAATACTCTCAAATTGAGAAAATTCAGTTGAGTTGTATAGAATCCTTCATCGTTATCTAGAATAAAAAACATTACTTACCTTGTAAGTAAGTTGGTGGCCTCGTTGTCTTCAGTGGGATATGATATTCGTCTCGGATGCTAATTCCGATGTGAATAAACATTAAATGGCGAAAGGATTGTGTTATTCAAGTGACTTCCAATCGTTAGTTAACAGAATAAAATATTTGCACTTTGATATAACTACATTCACTAAAATTTGCACACACTGAACTATTAACAAAAGATATTCCTGCCTCCAGCAGTATTACAAGAACATATTTTCCCCACTTACAATAAATAGCTCTTCTACGAAGACTGTCCATTTCACATCGTATTCCTCCAAGAATGTCCATTTACAACAACTCTCCCGCGAAGACTGTGCACAACGAAGAAGAACGGAGGTGCAGTATAAAATCAAACAGTTTTCAATTTAGCTAAGAACAGTCGCTGGTACACCTTTTAAACAATTAATAAAAAAGAATTTGCAGAAATTTCAATAAAATTCTTCTGCATTAATTCAGATGTGTATCATACGAATATTTAAATACTCTGAAACAATTATTTTTTTATGAATATGTGTATATGTGTGGTCATTTATATTCAACTATAGATATCGATACCGACTGGTATCGTAGTGTGTTGTTGACTTGACTGCATTACGACTTAGACTGATCAGAACTGGCCGGGTGATGGCGTGTGGCTGCTTAAATCATATTCTTGACGTTTGAATGTCACCCTGCGAACTATTTGGAGTAAGCATGAAATAGTTTCGTGTTTCAAAGCGCTCTGTAGTGATAGGTGTAACTATCGACGGGTGGATGGTCTACTTGAATGTCTTGTTCGGAAGCAGAATTTGGTTCCTTGTACGAGCGCCATGTAGGAGGCGGCCACTTGTGCCGGCACGCTCAGGCTGCCCGCTATGCGGGTCATCTGATGCTGCGAATGTGCACTGTGGTTGGTGAAGCCACGGTACAACTTTTACCATAATCATTCCTACATGCGCGGCTCATGTTCATGCCGTTTATTGCTTGTCACCTTGTCTTTACGGTACTGTCACCTATTTTCTTATTCGATTTACTGGCGTCACTAAGTTGCAAGCAATTAAAGGTCTTTACATAGATAGTCAGGCAGCAGTTGGAGTTGACGGTAAACTGAGTTCATGGTTCAGAGTAGTTTCAGGGGTAAGACAAGGCTGCAACCCGTCTCCACTGTTGTTCATATTATTTATGGATCATATGTTGAAAACAATAGACTGGTTGGATGAGATTAAGATATGTGAACACAAAATAAGCAGTCTCGCATATGCGGATGACTTAGTTGTGATGGCAGATTCGATTGAAAGTTTGCAAATATTTCAGAGCTAGATCAGAAATATAAGGACTATGGTAAGAAGATTAGCATCTCCAAAACGAAAGTAATGTCAGTGGGAAAGAGATATAAACGGATCGAGTGCCAAATAGGAGGAACAAAGAACAGGTGGACGGTTTCAAGTACTTAGGATGCATATCCTCACAGGATGGCAACATAGTGAAAGGACTGGAAGCGAGGTATAGCAAAGCTAATGCAGTGAGCTCTCAGCTACGATCTACTCTCTTCTGCAAGAAGGAAGTCAGTACCAAGACTAGGTTATCTGTGCACCGTTAAATCTTTCGACCAACTTTGTTTTATGGGAGCAAAAGCTGGGTGGATTCAGGTCACCTTATCAATAAGGTTGAGGTTACGGATATGAAAGTAACTAGGATGATTGCAGGTACTAGTAGATGGGACAATGGCAGGAGGGTGTCCACAATGAGGAAATCAAAGAAAAATTGGGAATGAACTCTATAGATGTAGCAGTCAGGGCGAACAGGCTTAGATGGTGGGGTCATATTACACGCATGGGAGAAGCAAGGTTACGCAAGAGACTCATGGGTTCAGCAGTAGAGGGTAGGAGGAGTCGGGGTAGACGAAGGAGAAGGTACTTGGATTCGGTTAAGAATGATTTTGAAGTAATAGGCTGAACAGAAGAAGAGGTACCAATGTTAGCACTGAATAGGGGATCATGGAGGAATTTTATAAGGGGGACTATGCTCCAGACTGAACGCTGAAAGGCATAATCAGTCTTAAATGATGATGATGATGATGATGACTAAGTTGCTGGTATGCTTGCCCGTGAGTGGGAGCACCGGCGCTTATCGAAACTGCATTACCTCTGGAGCGACCGCTAGTATTTTCCGGGTCGTCGTCCGTAGGAGTTCAGTTGGGACAGAGCTCCAGTGAGCTCTGGACAGCCAGTACTCGCCGACCGTTGGCGACACGCATGTGCTGTCCGACGGAAGGAGACTCGAGCGGGGACGACCGTTGGCTGGTCCTCGGTTGGTCGTCTCATCGGGCGCCGTGTATTCGGTCTTCCGACCGCTTCTGGTCCCCTTTGATTGGTCATCTTGCAGGACGTTCCTTCCTTGTGCAGAGGTGTTGGATGGCCAATGGGCAAGTGTTCCCTCTGCATGGTTGGCTCCGAGCCAGTGTCTCTGGGTCATCGAGCGTCCGTAGTTAGTCGAGATGCAGCGCCATTTGTAACACTACCGCCCTTCTCGGACGTACGTTAGCTCTATAAAGCCTGTACTGCAATAAGTTCACGGGCTTCACCTTATAAATAAGGATTTTAGTACATAAGTTGACCGCGTGTACCTAATAGAAGCAAGATCGGACTTATATTCAGTCAATAACTACAGTGATGCATCAAGCAAATGTAAAGTATAATTACTCTTTCGCATGGACAAGAAGTACACACAGTAGATGCTACCTATAATTAACAATTCGGTCGCCAGCCTACTTAGGCAAAGAATGAGTTTTTCCTTGTACAAGTGGGTGCACGTACAAGCATAGTAACACGTAGTAATGATGCGTTATATGGCAAAGTTTGGAATCGGAAAAATCCACTGAACTAAAGTTTTCTCCTTTAGTACTAATTTGAATGAGCTATAAATACACAACACCACCCAGCAATGATTACTACAAACTGCATTTTGTATATTGATCAGACCAAAATCGGGCATAGATTGCCCTAGCACTGACAATCTTGAAAACACACACACAATGTCACTATTAAAGATGAAAAACACTTATACTCTTAGGTTTAATATAGAATTTAGCTTTACTGGTCAAATCTGATCAACACATTTCAAGGTTTGAAAGAATGGACAAGAGAAGGGGGGGGGGGGGGGCTGAAACTGTTATGGTCGTTATACTGAAACTATTAAGTACTGAAGGCAAATTAACACTCAAAGTTATCAATCTCTGGATAACTACTCTTTTGTCTCACTTCTGAATTATTTAACTGTCATTATTTCTGTCTCAAATTAATTAAATAACATCGCAAACTCAATTCAAAAAACTCTCTTCCAATTTAGTCATGCTTTTGTTCTTTACCAACATTTGCAATAACACACAAAACTTTAGAATCCTTTATGGCATAGGTTAATCTGCTGATAATTTTCATTAACACTAATATTAAACTTTCAGTTTAGCATACTCGGGTTGCACAATACGAGGTAAGGATCCTGTCTAGGCCAGTGATCAGGATAAGTCATGGCTAAAGCAATTCTGGTAAAAGTCACGTTATTATTGAACAGTTATAAACATTTTCGACACTGGTCCACACAGATACACTTCTAAAGATGAAATAAATGTTTGACCTGTGCAAGTCGGTGCGGCGGATGGCGGGCAGCGAGATAGCGAGAAGCACGGCACACATACAAGCACGGCTAAGGCTCACGCAACTCGGCACTTTCCATCTTCTTAGCGTCGTAATCTTTCCAATTTTGTGCCTCAGAATTTAGCCATGCCAAGTAGTCGTCGGAATCGGTTCATCCGAGGCTCAATGGAATCCACTTTTCCTGGGTAGCCTCCTCGGTACAGTACGTGTACTTCCGACTGTTGCTCGCCTCCGACTGTTATACTGTGCCCGTTGTGTCGAACCGCGCCAGTGTGCGTTTTCCCGCCTCGCCTGCCTCCACCTTTTCCCGCTCCCCTACAGGTAGGGTATTCACCACAGGGTTTCTACTACACATATCCTAATGCATTACCTACGTATGGACCAAGTGTATAAATTACAATTTTCACATCTTACAATAGTTTTAACATTAAATACACTTTCCTTTTATTACCACATTATTCGAAATCTAACATAAATAATAATATTCATTTCAAAAGTTGCTCACAGTCTCTTTAACATAACGATATGAACCGAAAAAAAAGTTCAAAAGCATTGCTTAAATTAATTTATCTAAATTCATAAAGAAAAAAAATTATTATATGTACAGTTGTCGTTACACACTGAGGTGCGGACAGCCAGTACTCGCTGACCGCCTGCGACACACATGCACTGTCCGACGGAGGGAGACTGGAGCGGTAACGACCGTTGGTTGGTCGTTCTGTCGGCCGTATCATCGGGCGACGTGTATTTGGTTCTTTTGACCGATTCTGGGCCTCGTCAGCTGGTCATCTTGCCGGACGTGGGTCGGTTCCTTCCTGGTGCAGAGATGTCGGGTGGCCAATGGGTAATTGTTACTTCTGCATGATTGGGTCTGAGCCAGTATGTCCGGGTCGCCGTGTCTCCGAGTTTCGAATGGACATCAATGGAGTCCGGATGGAGCTGCAGTGAGCTCCGGACAGCCGTGATTCGCCCGACCGTTGCCGACACACATGACTTGAGTGTGGACGACCTTGGTTGGTCGTTTGGTAGGTCGTCTCATCGGACGACGTGTATTTGATCGCCAACCGCTTATGGGTTCTCTGTGTGTCTCGACTTGTGATTCGTCCTTGTTGTTCCACAGTGACTGCTTTTAGGGTTTTTCAAGTTCTTGTGGAAGTGCTTTCGGGCAACTGTGTCTAGCTTGTGTCATTTCGACTGAGCAGTTATGTTAATGCTGCCTGAGGACTGGAGTTGTCAGTCGGTCGGTTGCGACAGAGTCCGGCACGGCGTGTAGTTAGACAGCCTTTGGTGGTGTTCATATCTTTGAGTGGTTATCGCGCCTTGACTGTATTTAGACGCCAATATTTGAAGACGTAGTGCTGCTGGTATCTTCGTCCTCGCTGACATTTTCTGTTGTCGTGCCGTTGGTCGGGCGGAAGGGAATTGATTAGGTTGTTGGTCGGTCCTTCAGCCGTCCCTGGGTAGGGTTGCCATCCGATTATTTAGTCTTACTCTTGCCTGCACGTCTCACCTAAACTTATGTTAGAGTTACCTCCCCAGGCCGACCCTTGGAACACTTCTGAGCACCACTGTTTTCTAGTTTTTAGATTTTGGTTGTCTTTTATTCTCAAGTACTGTGCGAGGCCTTCGGCCGTCTATTAATTTAGTTTGTTTTAATGTTAAGATAATGCCTTCAGCCGACTTAAATTAAAATTTGAAGATCGATTTGTTTGAAAACTAAATTTTGAAATTTTTGTTATCCAGGCCTTAAGCCTTGAGTTGCTCAGTGTCTTGTGTGTGGCCTTCAGCCAAGAATTTATGTATTTCCAGAATGAGATTTTCACCCCGCAGCGGAGTGTGCGCTGATATGAAACTTACTGGCAGATTAAAACTGTGTGCCCGACCGAGACTCGAACTCAGGACCTTTGGCTTTCGCGGGCAAGTGCTCTACCACCTTTTTTTCCCCCCAATATCAGGCTTACCACCTTTGCTGACATACATTTTGTTGTACTACCGCATAAATAGTGTCTACAATGTCCGTATGTTGACAAATAGTGGCTAATTAGAAAATTAATTAATTAAGGAAATAAATAAAACTGAAAATGCCCAAATGAAAGACATGAAGACATTGCGGATAGTACAAATACAAAAGAAACATGCTCCTGTAGCAATGAAATGAAATTCGTGTTGGGGGCGACACCTGCTCACGACCCGACGTTCGATAGAGCAAGAGGGCCATCTATCGACTCGTTCTCCAGACGTTGGTGTAAGACTGGGTCGTCTTCTCGAAATTAACTGAGGGTCCGTAAGTGTGATCGATGTTTATCTCGGCTTCTTCGTCTATCACATCTCTCACCCGTCACAGCCCATCTGGCCGGCGGGTCGGTAAATGTAAGTCGCAAGTAATTAGCGAAGTCTTGCCCATATTTCTTATGCTGTTGCAGCTTCGTGTGTCCATCCAGGAGAAAACGCCAAAAATCAATTTTGTCATTTTCCGATTCGTTGTACACGTAGCCCACCACCATTCCTCGTACCTATGTCACTGCATTGGTTTTTTGGACCGGAAATTAAGATTCTTGGGGGAAAAAAAGTGTGTCTGATGAAATTGTGTGAGGGGCGGAGCGTAACAGGAACGCCAATATCTTTTGTGCCAAGTGCCACACTGGAGCCGTCCCACTACATGCTAAACGATGTTCATCAGTGTCCACTGTTGCGCAGCCTAAACATAGTGGAGTGTCTGCCAAATGAATCGCGTGCCGCCGTTGATTCGTTGCGAACTTCCTGTTTATCACCACATACCATGTTGAGCGTACCGACGTTGGAAGGTAAACGTTCCGTATAACGCGCCATATCTGTCGCCAGTTCTTGTCTGGGTACTTCTTTTCCAGGGTATTCCTGGGGCACCGGCGCAGTAAGAGACTTGAAATGTGACAGCTTCGGTGAAATATGGCCCACATTGACCTCCAGTGGGCGCTAGTACATCGGCCAACGCACCCGAGATATTGCGAAATTGACCGCGCCACTGTCGGAAAATCGTACTGACGAATAACACCCGTGCCTTTTCATATACGTTCACTAGACCAAGTCCACCCTCTCCAGGTGGTAGCGTAAGCGTTGTGTATTGGATCTTAAACAGGTGCCCCACACTCACGTAGGTTCCGAAAGATGCTTGTATCCGTGATGCCATTGTGCGCGTTAAAGGCAGGACATGCGCTACGTGATTGAGTCTCGGTGCTAGGTATACGTTAACATAGGTCACCCTCTGAATCATATCCAACGCTCTTAATTTCTGTAACAGCACCATTGTCCGCATCAGCTTCAATATGTGTCGGTAGTTATCCGCTGCTGTCCGCTGCACATCCGCGTGGAACGTAATACCTAGGCATTTTATGGTCTGAACTAACATGAGAGGGCCTTCCTCCCCCGGTTGTAATCCTCGATCGACATTCATGCACCGTGATTTCTGTAGATTAAGCACGCTTCCTGCCGCCATCCCGTATCGCTGTATCCATGCCAACGCCGTACGTACTTCTTCGCCTGTTCGTGCCACCAGCATCACATCGTCAGCATAAGCGCGGCAATGAAAGGTCAGTTGTGGCAACGGCACTCCCTCCAACCGTCTTCGGAGACCATATAGACAGGGTTCCAAAGCCATTGCATACAAAAATACCGAAAGGGGGCAACCTTGACGAACTGACCTTGAAATAACAATGTAGTCAGTGCCCCGCCCATTCACCGAGACCTTTGATCGCACGCCGTGTAACAGTCGCATGATCACTAGAATGAAGGCCTGTGGGATTCCCAATCTGCCCATCACCGCATGCAAAAAGGAATGATCCACTCTGTCGAACGCATGATCGAAGTCAATAGTGACGAGTGCCCCACGCGCTTGGCATGCCGCTGCTAATGCGATGATATCCCGGTAGTCACCGGGCGCCGTATGTACGTTACTCTTACCGCCGAGGCAAGTTTGATCTATGAGGAGCCTATCAGAAATTGAAGACCGCAGGCGAGCCCCAAGGTTGCGCGCGAGAATCTTATAGTCGCAGTTCAAGAGAGTGAGTGGTCTATAATCTCCTGGCCTTCTGCCACCGCGTGGTTTGGGTATTGGGATGATGATGCCCTCCGTGAAATCGGCAGGTATCTCAGTCTGCGGTAACAGGAGTTCGTTGTACATCTGAATCCAAGTCCGTCCCATGAGGTATGCAAAGGCGCGGTAAAATTCAATTGGGAAGTCGTCCTGTTCTGGGGACTTGTTCGGAGCCCCCCTGGCAATTGCATCTGTCAGCTCGTCCTCTGTTATCGCAATGATGAAAGTCTCTGCATCCAGTGGTGATCCTCTATCTGGCATTTCCGATATGACATCGTGTAGTGTCGCGTGGTTCACTTGCACAATATCACGCTGGTTCACAACTTGCTGGCCAGTTTCAGAGATTAGTTCCCTGATCAATGTCCTGCGTCGTCGTTGGCGTTCACGTACTACGTGGTGCATGGAGGGGGTTTCGGCAGCAACTGTGTCCGCCAATCTCGCCCGGACCATTATACCTTCCATTCGTAGTCTCGTCAGCTGTAATAACTTGGCTTTTATCCTGCGAATGGCCGGGTGCCTTTCCGGCGATGGTTGTTGGGTCATCAGCTCACTCAGGGCTGTAAAATAAAAATCAGCCGTCGTGCGGTTCCACTGCGATTTGTCCTGCCCGTATCGTATCAACGTTCTCCATAACGTTGGTTTTGCGCATTTGATCCACCACTGGAGAACCGAGGTGTATGCTCGTTGGCGGCGAACGCAGGTCTCCCAGGCCGCCTCTATCGACCGGCGACATTCAGTGTCACATAAAAGTGCACAATTCATTTGCCAGTGACCCTCACTCCGCCATATCTTCTGACGCGTTAGTGAAATCGTACTGACGTACGCCATATGATCCGTAAAAGCCGCTGGCCAGATTTCGGCATCCAGTATCGCCGTCCGTAGAGCTCGTGTCACATACAATCTAGCAAGTCTACTCGCCGAGTGTCCCGTTACAAACGTATAACCCGCTCTGTCGCCATGCTGCTGTTCCCAGGTATCCAGAAGCGCCATTTCGGTAATCAACGCACGCAGTTCCATGCATGGCACATTATGAGGTACTTGGTCCTTTTTGTCAACGACACAATTCAAGTCGCCGCCCACTATATAGTTATCATAGCGTCCAGCGAACAACGGTGCTATCTCTTCTGTGTAAAAGGTCGCCTTTCTCTTCGTTTTGTGGAGCCAGATGGCGCGTATAAATTGATGAAACAAACGCCGTCGACAGTGATCGCTATGCCACGTGCCGAAGGGAGAGACATGACTCTCTCCAGTCCTATTCCTTCCCTGGTGAGAATCGCCACACCGCACGCACTTTCTTCGTGCACTGAATAATGTGCCTCGTAGCCGTAGAACTCTGGCGGCGATGTGAAACGCACTTCTTGTAGGAGTACAATATCCACGTCCGCAGCGCGTAACATATCTTATAGCATTTGAATTTTAAGCGGTGCCCGAATGCCATTAATGTTTATCGTTGTAATGCGGTACGCCTGGCGTGTGTTCATTAGTTGTAGGGCGGTGTCATTAAGCGTCTATCTGCACCCCAGGCGCTCCTCACCACACTAAGTTGTTCAACATTTGCCGACCCCTCCCGGCCTCTGGTCAGGACTATCCTCAATCGTCGCGTTCGTATTTTCATTCTGTTCCTGTTGGTCCATTTCTTGCGCCCAGTCCCCCAGCACATTTCCGGAACTGGTCGAAGGATGGGGGGCAACGTTGTCACCGCTCCGATGTTGGACAATTGTCATCTCCACTTCTGCCTTCCGGTCACCAGAAGGAGAGTTCAAGTTATCGTCGCTGCGTAATTCCTGCACCGTTATCTCGGTATCTGTTGAATCCACTGGTCTCAGGTCGATACTGTCATTGTCGTCCACTGTCCCCTCGGGACTTTGGCTATCGTCAGCAGAAGTCAGTCGACGCTGTTTCCGTTGCCTTGCTTCCGCATCGGCTGTTTGGGTTGCGTATCCTCCGTCCTGGGCCTGGCCTATCACGCTCTCGGTGGAAGCACTGGCAGCCACCACGGATGAGCCTGGAGCGGCCGTCAGCTGCACCTCTTGTGTGGTGTCCTGTGTCTGCTGTGGTGGAACCGGTGGTCGGAGTTCCAGTTCGTTGGTGTCCATGTTCTCTATAGGGGGCAGCTGCTGGTGCCCATCGGAAATCTCCCTCACGTCGCCTCTCAGGGCTTCCTCAAAGGTCAACGGTAAGACTGTCATCTGTTGTGGCGCCTGAACATCATCCCGTGGTGTTTGCACTAAACGTCGCTGGAGGCATTCCGAGCGGACGTCACCTTCTTTCCCGCACCCCGATCAAGTGCGAGGTTGCCCATCATAGATTATAATCGCTCGACAACCTTCTGTGTACAAATAAGAGGGGACGTGCTTTCGCAGTTCTACCCTTATTTGCCTCACCCCATTTAAAACGGGGTACGTGGTAAAACTCGTCCATTTTTCGGCCACATGGGATAGAACTGTACCATATGGTCGAAGGGCTTCGGTAACAAGTTCAGACGGGACCTCAAACGGAAGTTCGAAGACTCGTATAGTGCGGATCCCCATTCCCGCGTAATCGACTGTAACCACACCAACATTTCCGTCGGCATGACAGAAACGATACCCGTTCTGTGATCGTTGTAGAAGTCTTTCGCAAGCAGCCTCGTCAACAAGCTTGACATAGATGACGCTTTAAACGATCGATAAATTGATTCCCACGATTTCCTGTGGATCGATTTGTACCTCTTCTCTTAAGAAACGTTCAATCTCGTGTGCCTTTGGTCGTGTATAGTCGTTCGCAAAACTGAACTTCAAAGTCGCTTTTCTATACGAGTGTGCCATCTCGTTCTAGACTCACAACACCGCACACGCGAAGTTGCTCCGGCGTAAACAAACAGGCGCGCGCACCACAGCGCGGCCAGCAGGCAACACGGTCCGCACTGTGCCACTGCCGAAGGCAGACTGGCAACTGAGCTACCGAAGCACGACTCACGCCCGGTCCTCACAGCTTTACTTCTGCCAGTATCTCGTCTCCTACCTTCTAAACTGTACAGAAGCTCTCTTGCGAACCTTGCAGAAGTAAAGCTGTGAGGACCGGACGTGAATCATGCTTCGGTAGCTCAGATGGTAGAGCACTTGCCCGCGAAAGGCAAAGGTCCCGAGCTCGAGTCTCGGTCGGGCACACAGTTTTAATCTGCCAGGAAGTTTCATATCAGCGCACACTCCGCTGCAGGGTGAAAATCTCATTCTGGAAACATCCCCCAGGCTGTGGCTAAGCGATGTCTCCGCAGTATCCTTTCTTTCAGGAGTGCTAGTTCTGCAAGGTTCGCAGGAGAGCTTCTGTAAAGTTTGGAAGGCAGGAGACGAGATACTGGCAGAAGTAAAGCTGTGAGGAGGGGTCGTGAGTCGTGCTTCGGTAGCTCAGTTGGTAGAGCACTTGCCTGCGAAAGGCAAAGGTCCCGAGTTCGAGTCTCGGTCGAGCACACAGTTTTAATCTGCCAGGAAGTTTTATTTATGTTTTTTTTTTTTTTTTTTTTTTTTTAAGTAAGGCCTTCGGCCGCGTGTATTCCTTAAAGCAATTTTAATAACTTGTGTTCGGGCTCTCAGCGATATTGTTTTTGAATCCTTTTAAGGGCATGTGTGATTAAGTGTTTTTAGGAAAATAAAGTTTGTGTGTTTTGCGCAGCTAACAGCAACTGATCTTTGCCCCTTTCAACAACCATAACCTGATCCGCTCTGTCCTGCGAAATCAGATTTCAATGGTCGACAAAATAGAACTGATGGGGAAAAATACTTGGTCCTTCGTAACACAGGCAACCTAACTTACAACAATATTTCCTGGGGTGGATACTGTGTGTTTGGTTGCTAGTCTTAAGGTGCAAGAAAGGTAATTTCATTTTGCTCACTCTATGTAACCTTCAATCAAGTCACTCCTGGTGACTCTTGCACCTTCCAGACCCTTTGAAAGGTGACACTTCTCTGTCACGTCGAGTTGGTGGGTACTTCTTGATACCAAAGGCGAGACCGCGTCTCGAAGTCTCGAATTCCTCGAGCCGCGGCGGAGAGGACACGGTCCGCGGAACACTCCGGGCGGGCAGCCAAGTTGGAGCGAACTTGTGGAGAAGGCGGCTGTTTGCACTGCAGTTCACAGGCCCGCCGCTGTTTGCATACGCGGCCAACGCTCCGCAATAGTTCTGCCGGCCGGGCAGCGCGCGCGCTCAAGAGAGCCGCCCCACTGCTCGAGTTGCCGCGGCGCCAGACCGGGCAAGTGGGGCCTCTCCCCCAGCTAGCCACACCACAGCTACTGCAGCGCCAGTTCTCGTCTTGGAGGTAAGTACACGAAATAGTTGGTGCATAGACTTCACCACGCTAAAGACATGCCGCCATACTTACGGAAACACCTGCTTCACACAACCCCAGAAAAGTGCAAGAACGAGATCAGAACAACTTAACAGCTCGTGCATCTTACTTGATTATAAGGTGTGTGGTATGCAATGTGTACAAGAAACAAGACAAAATAATCAGAATGGAAGATTGAAAATGAAATTCAAAATGTACAGGGTGACCCTAATTAAACTTTCACTTTCAGAACGCTATAGAAAGGAAAACCACTGCTCAGCATGACCTCAGATATGGACATAATATTACTGACTCAGGGAGAAAGTCATGGAACAAAAAAATTTAACGAAAATTCACCAACAGATGATGCAGTAAGCGTCATAGAGTATGCACACAAACAGACACGCGACAGACGGCTGTTCTTTAGTTAGCGTCCGAGGCGTTCAAATGACTCTCTCCATGAAGAATCGCGCGCTACTGGTAAAGCTCTCCTACAAGAACGGTGAATTTGCCCTAGTAACTCTGCAGAACCACTGAAAGATCTAAGTCGAAACAAGGCCCCGGGAGTAAACAACATTAGAACTACTGATAGCCTTGGGAGAGCCAGCCCTGACAAAACTATAACATCTGGTGAGCAAAATGTATGAGACAGGCGAAATACCCTCAAACTTCAAGAAGAATATAATAATTCCAATCGCCAAGAAAGCAGGTGTTGGCAGATGTGAAAATTACCGAACTATAGGTTTAAAAAGTCACGGATGCAAAATACTAACGCTAATTCTTTACAGACGAATGGAAAAGCTGGTAGAAGCCGACCTCGGGACAGATCAGTTTGGATTCCGTAGAAATGTTGGAACACGGGAGGCAATACTGACCCTACGACTTATTCTTAGAAGTAGATTAAGGAAAGGCAAACCTACGTTTCTAGCATTTGTAGACTTAGAGAAAGCTTCTGATGGAAGGGAAGTAGTGGTTGGGAAGGGAGTGAGAGAGGGTTGTAGTCTATCCCCGGTATTATTCAATCTGTATATTGAGGAAGCAGTAAAGTAAACAAAAGAAAAATTCGGAGTAGGTATTAAAATCCATGGAGAAGAAATAAAAATATTGAGGTTCGCCGATGACATTGTAATTCTGTCAGAGGCAGCAAAGGACTTGGAAGAGCAGTTGAACGGAATGAACAGTGTCTTGAAGGGAGGATATAAGATGAACGTCAACAAAAGCAAAACGAGGGTAATGCAATGTAGTCGAATTAAATCGGGTGATGCTGAGGGAATTAGAGTAGGAAATGAGATGCTTAAAGTAGTAAAGGAGTTTTGCTATTCGGGGAGCAAAATAACTGATGATGGTCGAAGTAGAGAAGATATCAAATGTAGACTGGTAATGGCAAGGAAAGCGTTTCTGAAGAAAATAAATCTGTTAACATCGACTATAGATTTAAATCTCAGGAAGTCGTTTCTGAAAGTATTTTTGTGGAGTGTAGCCATGTATGGATGTGAAACATGGACGATGAATAGTTTAGACAAGAGAATAGAAGCTTTAGAAATGTGCTACTACAGAAGAATGCTGAAGATTAGATGGGTAGACCACGTAACTAATGACAAGGTATTGAATAGAACTGGGGAGAAGAGAAATTTGGGGCACATTTTGATTTGGAGGAGGGGATCGGTTTGCAGGACAAGTTCTGAGGCACCAAGGGGTCACCAATTTAGTATTGGAGGGCAGCGTGGAGGGTAAAAATCGTAGAGGGAGACCAAGAGATGAATACACTAAGCAGATTCAGGAGAATGTAGGTTGCAGTAGGTACTGGGAGATGAAGAAGCTTGCACAGGATAGAGTAGCATGGAGAGCTGCTTCAAACCAGTCTCTGGACTGAAGACCACAACAACTCTGCAAAAGTTCCGGACACTCAAGGGTACGAAAAAAGATGCTGCTACGACATCTGCTAAGGGGCTGGAGAAAATTATTACAAAATTCTAAAAGACAGCTTCTTGTCAAGAGAAGTGTGACCGAGGGAGGAAAGCAGCTGATCCGACGTCTGTTGAAAATATGACCACATCACTGCATTATGGGTCGAGCGGTGGTGCGCAAACAAGCAGTGCACGGGCAATTGCTCTAACGTTGGACATGCTTCCTTGAACGATGTATAAAATTCTATAAAACACTCCCCATTGCTATACACGCAAAATCGCCAATGTTTAGAAATTTCTTCCTGCTGACTTGCCAGTAAGACCGACATTCACTCTGATATTTCTTGCTCGCACTGAACTGGAGAATGAATGACCATGGAAAATTCTGTAGACAGACCAAGCCCATTTCTATCTCCATCGACATGTCAGTACACATACAGCGAAATATGGGCAGCGGACAATCCACAGGCACGTCAACTGGTAGCATTCCATTCTACAACTGTGGCTGTGTGGTGCAGGTACACGAGATCGTTTATCGTAACACCGTATGTTTTCAAGAAGATAACACCTGCGGGTCCTGTTACCTGTACCGTCACTGGTAAACGCTACCAACGTCATTCCAAATTGAGAAGTAGCGGCTCCGGTCTTGGAAAGTGACATACGGCTGGGAGAGCTATGTGCCTTCATATCCGCATCCAGCGACGCCTGTGGGCTAAGGACGACACGGCGGCCGGTCAGTACCGTTGGGCCTTCATGGCCTGTTCGGGAGGTGTTCAGTTTCGTTTTAACGTCACTCCAACCCTTCAACAGCGTGGATGTGTGGGTAGGATCAGTTTTAAGATGGCGCTCCCCCGCACACAGCACAACCATTGCAGTGGCTACCACAGAGGCATTTCGGAAATGCTACAGTTATCGGAAATGCCTGGCCGCCCAGATTACCTGATCTTAATCCGTGTGACTTCTGGCTGTGGGCTTATCTGAAGAAAGTTGTATTCAGTGCTCCAGTTACGTAAGTAGTTGAATTGAAGGCACGCATTGCGCAACACAATCTGTACGTGACCCCCCGAGACACTCCGATTTGTTGTCGGACATACTGTCTCTAGATTTCAGCTTGTGGCAGAAAACGGTGGACAGCAATCTCAACATGTCTTTCGGCTGTCTCACGACAAATATAAACCGGTGTCATTCTATTTTTTATGTGGTTTCTGGCTCCAGGACAAATACAAATGGATCCATTTTGCTGTTTATGCGTGTTTTGGCCTCAGTACAATTGAAAATAGATTTTTCCCATCCGATGTGGTATGACCTTGCCACGGTGGATGGGCTTACCGAAATAACAGTTCCACAACTTTTGACTGCCGAACATGTGCAGTCACGAACATTGAACAGTACGGTTGGTGTAACGTGCAACTCAAACCACAACCCTCCTGTTGCGATCCATCTGTCATTTGTAGCCGACCCCATTTATGTTAAGACGCTTACAGCGCCATCTAGTGGTCAAATTTTCGTTAGTGTTTTTGTGTTTCATGACGTTTTCCCCTTCGTCAGAAAATGTTGTACAGAGCAGTGGTTCTCATTCTACAGCGTTTGAAACTGGAACTTCAGTTATGGACGCCCTGTATAACAAGAAACCAATGAGAAATGAAATAAAGCTTCTGGCTTGAAATTAAGCTTCAGAGTGCAAAAGTATCAGTAATAAGATTTTAGTAACGGTATCTTCAGTGAATGTGAGGCGTAATCAGTGTGCACACAATATGAATTGAGAATAATTCGAAGAATGGCGAGTGTAACGCAGCGTAGCAGATATGAGATTAGTGATGAACGTAATACCAAAATAGGAAACCACGAAATAGACGAAGTGAAGGAACTCTGCTACCTTGGAGACAAAATAACACATGACAGCCGAAAGAGGACATAAAAATCAAACCAGTACACGCAAAGAGGGAATCCTTGGCTGAATGAAGTCGATTACTGTCAAATATTGCCATTAAACAGAGAAAAATAATTTTGAGAACTTACATTTTGAGCACATAATTCTAATAAACGTGAATTATGGACTGTGAAAAACCGGAAGAGAAGAGAAATGAAATATTTGAGGTGTAACAGTGTAGACAGATGTTGAAAATTAGGTGAACCAAATATAGACAACAAATGAAGAGTTTTTCCGCTGAAATGCTGAGGAATAGAATATGAGGAAAGCACTGACAAGGCGTTACAACATGATAGGATGTTAAAACAACAGGAATTGCGTGGAATGGTAAGAAATGATGTTCTCCTCAGAATCGGTATTAAGGGAATGGGCAAAACGCTGGAAAAAAGAAGGGACAGGATGTTGGGTGATTAATGAAGGAATAACTGCAAAGGTACAAGAGGGAGTTGTAAAGTACAAAAGAATGTTTGGGAAAGACATAAATTTGAATATGCCAAATAAATAATACAAGACATTAAGAGCAATTGCTACTTTAATATGAAGACTTTGTCATAGGAAGGAAAGTCAGAAGGCTGGCGACAAAAAAAGGAAAAAGATCCAAAATATAAAAATCATTTTACATATATACTTCTCGGACAACTACGAAGTGTACGGCACAGGCTACTTTCTTCGACACATTCTTTGAAATTATGGAAGTAGCAGGGATAAAAGTACAGATAAGGAACATTATTTACTACTTGTGCGGAAGTAAGGCTGTCATGAGATTCCGAATACAAGAAGGGCAGGCGGTGGTGGAGAAGTGAAACACATTTACAGTTTAACTCCTCTGTTATTCAATCTCTGCAATGAGTATGCAGTAAAGGAAACCAGAAAAAATTGGACAAGTAAATAAGGTTTCCTGATCATATCCTACTTTTAGCAGAGAGTGGAAGATCGTTTGAATGGAATACATCTTTTCTTCGAAAGAGATTGTAAGATATACATCGACAAAAGTAACACTAAGGTAATAGAGTTTAGTCGACTCAAAACGAGCGCGTCTGAGGTAATTAGACTACGAAATGAAGTTTCTTAGTTGGACGACAAAAAAGACTGGTGGTAGCCGAAGTCAAGAGGAGACCAGCAGGAGGAAGACTAGCGCTTCTGAAAAAGAGTAATTTACTTAACGATGAATATAAATTGAAGTGTTATGCAGTTTAAATCTACATGTACGGAACTACTCTGCAATTCAAATTTAAGTACCTGTCAGAGGGTTCTTCGAAAGACGTTTAAACTGTTTCTCCACCATTCTACTCTCTAACAGTGCTTGAGAAAAAATGAACACTTAAATGTTTTCTCTACGAGCTCTGATTTGTCTTATTTTATTATGAAGATTATTTTGCCCTATGTAGGTTGGCGACAGTAAAATATTTTAGCACTCGGAGGAGAAAGTTGGTGATTGAAAATTTCGTGAAAAGACTTCACCGCAGTGAAAAACGCCTTTGTTTTATTGATTGCCATCCCTATTCTTATCATATTCGTGACACTCTCTACCCTATTTTACGATAATATAAAACGTGCCTTCTTTGAATTTTTTCAATGTCCTCCGTCAACCTATCTGAAAAGAATCCCATTCTGCTCAGCAGTAGTCTAGCAGAGAGGGACAAAAACAGCGCAACCAGTCTCCGTAGCACACGTGTTGCATCTGCTGTTTTAAGAAAAGGGCTTCAAAATTGGCAGCATACGTTTCGCAAAAACATTTTATTTTCTGAATGCAGTTCTTTCTGTTGAGAAGGGGAAAAAAAAGGCAGAAAGCCATTCCACGCCAGCGTGGTTTGTGCTACAGCTTTGTGAATCTGTAAGAAACACAGACAGAAATATCACGACCGACAACTGGTTTACATCATGCGAATTAGCCAACGAGTTATCTAAAATGTAAGTCACATTAGTCCACATGTTGAGCAAAAATAAAAGGCAAATACAATCGAAAATTATCACGTCAAGGGACTCATCTCCCATGTCATAACGTTTTCTCTACGACCCTGATAAAATGCTCGTTTGTTTTCCACGAAAGAAATGAAAAATATTGAATTACTTTATCATCCACGCATGAGTCCCCTGAAACAGATGTGCACTCGCAAATCCTGAGCAAATGCAATACTACATATGACAACATGCGGAGTGTAAGTTTTTGACCAACTGTGTCACAATAACAGCACGAAACATACAATTCGTAGATGACCATTTCGGTGCTTTTAGCGAGTGCTGATTTGCTGCTGGTCTGAGTGTATTTGTACTTTCAAAACTGAATTGCCCCCACACACATGATTTATCTAGAAGAGATTTAATCGAACCACCTACGAAGAAGAGAGCTTCTAATTATCGTCTGCGAAGAGAACTTCAAAGTACTGTCAAAAGCTATCTCGACGACGAAGAAAGGGGGCCAGAGTGTGGAAAGCTGCCAGAAATACCTCGTAGATGTGACGTTCGCAATGAAAATAAGTGCAGGAATGATA
Organism: Schistocerca serialis cubense; assembly: GCF_023864345.2. NCBI lineage: Eukaryota > Metazoa > Arthropoda > Insecta > Orthoptera > Acrididae > Schistocerca > Schistocerca serialis. The sequence goes on along the minus strand of NC_064638.1, from coordinate 1,256,560,792 downwards.
GAAAAGGTTATTCCTTTTGTAGTAAATGCCACAGATGTTGGTGCCGTGGACGTAAGACCATGGTCTGTTGCAATTGTGTCGACGTGCAGCAGGTTAATAATAATACTTTATTTTTGTTTCTTTTGAATTATATTATAATCAAATAGTCTACCTTGCTGGAGTATAGCTGTCTATCCAAGTGACGTGTTGAAACTACCTGGCTGCCTGCGATCTGGCAGTAGTAAGATAGAGAGTAGTGCAAATAAAAGTGGCCCGGGCGAATGGACAGGATCTGATAAGAATGTATGCATATACTCGTAATCACAACCAGTGACAAGCAAATTACGTGTGCGCCTGCCACGTGGCCCACACAAGTACAGAACGTAGTGCCCGCTGTGTCAGTGTGTTTGGTGCAGTGCAAATGGGACGATGGTACTCACAGAGGAACAGCGGGTGTTCGTTGTCGAAAGTTTCTTGACAGCAAAGTCGTGGTCAGTTGTTTGCTGAGAAGTTTAATGGTGTCAAAGTGCTAACAAAGAGTGCCGTGCAACGCTTAGGCCGAAAATGGCATGAGACAGGATCGGTTTTGAGCAAGTCAGAGAACATTCCGAAACGAGCTTGCACACCAGAAAATTTTGGCTGCAGTTCACTAGAAAATGCTTCAGAATCCTGTCCAATCAGTCCGACGCCTGTCGCAAGAGACCGGCGTATCACGTCGATCATGCAGACGAATTCTGCACCTGCATCGCTACCAAGTGTTCGTTGTTAATGCATTAAAACCAGCAGATGTTCCTTGGCTCCTCCAGTTTTGTGAGTGGATAACAATGAATGGCTTGGACAAGGATCTGTTCTGTATATCAGACGAAGCCTGGTTTCACTTGAGTGGTTATGTCAACTCACAGAATCATAGGTTCCAGGCAACAGAGAACCCGCCCAAGTTCCACGAAACACCACTGCATGATGAGAGGATAGGGGTTTGGTGTGTAGAATCTGCACGCCGAATTATTGGTCACATTTTCTTCCCTCAGACGCTGACATCTGCGCGTCGCATTTCCCACATTTTGAAACCATTTGCGAGAATTAACGGAGGAGAAGGAGACCTAGAGTTACGTCCAACAGGATGGATCAACTGTCCATACAGCCAGACGAACCTTGGAGCACATTTACACAATCTTCACGAATGACGGGACTGTTACCAGATGTCAGTCTGGCCGTATTCCTACCTGGCCACCCAACTCACCTGATCTTTCAGTGTGCGATTATTTTGTAAGGGGAGCCCTCAAGTCTAAGGTATATCACAACAGCCCCCCTTATCTTAAGAAACTGTAGCAGAATATTTCATATGAGGTTGCAGCAATTTCAGCAGACCTGCCTCCATCCGCCTTCAACATCTTGCTGACTAGGGCCCAAAAGTGATAAGAAATGGATTGAGATCACTTTCAACATCTGCTATAGTCAGGGTAGTATTGCATTTCCTTTACTCTGCTGTGTTCCTTTGTACCTTGAAACTCTGTTCTCTGGCTGCTACTATTTGCCCCATCGTTGTACTACATAAAAGACTGCGGGAGTATGCATCCGTGGTCTAGGGGTAGCATCTCTTGCCCTTGGGGCAGGGTAACTGCCCTTAAAGATGGAAGAATCAGCAATGGTCAACGGAATGAAGATACAGAAGGAAATGGAAGATTCTGCATTAGGGACACATCATGTGTATACACACGACCTGGGGCCTGTAACTGAAAAAGTGTCGTAATTATATCTCCTTCGGGAAATATAACGCAGTCGCATCTCCGGGAGGAGGCTCCAAAGAGGGAGGTGACCATGAGAGAAATATTGAATAACCAATTAAAGGATAACTTTCTGCGAGTGGGTGCGTTTAATGTCAGAAGGTCGAACGTGATGGGGAAGCTAGACAATCTGAAAACGGAAACACAAAGACTCAGTCTAGATACAAAGACTGTCAGTGAAGTGAAATGAAAAAAGAAGAAAATATGTATAGGGTAATATCAAAAGCAGCAGAAAATGGTATAACTGGAGTAGGATTCGTTATGAATAGGTAGGACAGAGAATGTATTACTGTGAACAATTCAGTGACAGGGTTGTTCTCATCAGAATCGACAGCAAGCCAACACCGACAACGATAGTTCAGCTGTACATGCCGACGTCGCAAGCTGAAGACTGAGATATACACTATATGAGGGTACTGAAAGCGTAATTCAGTACGTAAAGGGAGATGAAAAGGTAATAGTCATCTCTGTGGAAAGAGGTAGAAGAAAGGTTACGGGAGCATATGGGCTTGGTATTAGGAATGAGAGTGGAGTAAGACTCTTTGAGTTCTGAAATAAATTTCAGATAGTAATAGCGAATACTCTGTTCAAGAATCGCAAGAGGAGTTCGTATACTTAGGAAAGGCCGAGTGATACGGAAAGATTCCGAGATTGTATACTGGATTGTAAGGCGTACCCAGCGGCAGATATAGACTCAGATCACAATGTGGTAGTGATGAAGAGTAGACTGAAGTCTAAAGAGATTAGTACCCAAAGACGTGGCACACAGAAGTACTAATGAATGATGCGATATGCTTGAAGTTCTCGAAGGCTTTACCAATAAGGAATAGCTCCGTTGGTAGTACAGTTGAAGAGGAATGGTTGTTGTTGTTGTTGTTGTTGTTGTTGTCTTCATTCCTGAGACTGGTTTGATGCAGCTCTCCATGCTACTCTATCCTGTGCAAGCTTCTTCATCTCCCAGTACTTACTGCAACCTACATCCTTCTGAATCTGCTTAGTGTATTCATCTCTTCGTCTCCCTCTACGATTTTTACCCTCCACGCTGCCCTCCAATGCTAAATTGGTGATCTCTTGATGCCTCAGAACATGTCCTACCAACCGGTCGCTTCTTATTGTCAAGTTGTGCCACAAACTCCTCTTCTCCCCAATTCAATTCAATACCTCCTCATTAGTTATGTGATATACCCATCTAATCTTCAGCATTCTTCTGTAGCACCACATTTCGAAAGCTTCTATTCTCTTACTGTCCAAACTATTTATTGCCCATGTTTCACTTCCATACATGGCTACACTCAATAAAAATACTTTCAGAAACGAATTCCTGACGCTTAAATCTATACTCGATGTTAACAAATTTCTCTTCTTCAGAAACGCTTTCCTTGCCATAGCCAGTCTACATTTTATATCCTCTCTACTTCGACCATCATCAGTTATTTTGCTCCCCAAATAAGAAAACTCCTTTACTACTTTAAGTGTCTCATTTCCTAATCTAATTCCCTCATCATCACCCGACTTAATTCGACTACATTTCATTATCCTCGTTTTGCTTTTGTTGATGGTCATCTTATATCCTCCTTTCAAGATACTGTCCATTCCGTTCAACTGCTCTTCCAAGTCCTTTTCTGTCTGTGACAGAATTACAATGTCATCGGTGAACCTGAACATTTTTATTTCTTCTGCATGGGCTTTAATACCTACTCCGAACTTTTCCTTTCTTTCCTTTACTGCTTGCTCAATATACAGATTGAATAGCATCGGGGAGAGGCTACAACCCTGTCTCACTCCCTTCCCAACAGCTGCTTCCCTCTCATGCCCCTCGACTATTATAACTGCCATCTGGTTTCTTTACAAATTGTAAATAGCCTTTCGCTTCCTGTATTTTACCCCTGCCACCTTTAGAATTTGAAAGAGAGTATTCCAGTCAACATTGTCAAATGCTTTCTCTAAGTATACAAATGCTAGAAATGTAGGTTTGCCTTTCCTTTATCTATTTTCTAAGATAAGTCGTAGGGTCAGTATTGCCTCACGTGTTCCATCATTTCTGCGGAATCCAAACTGATCTTCACCGAGGTCGGCTTCTACCAGTTTTTCCATTCGTCTGTAAAGAATTCGATTTAGTATTTTGCAGCTGTGACTTATTAAACTGATAGTTCAATAGATAGATACAGGTATGGACATCTCTAAAATGGACAATAACAGAAGTTGAAAAGACAGACATAGGCACAAAGAAGGTAACTACGAAGAAACCATGGGTTACAGAGGAAATACTTCAGCTGATCGATGAAAGAAGGACGTACAAATTGTTCAGGGAAATACAGGAATACAGAAATACAAGTCAATGAGCAATGAAATAAATAGGAAGTGTAGGTAAGGTAAGACAGAATGGCAGCATGAAAAATGTGAAGAAATCTTAAAGGAAATGATTGTCGGAAGGACTGACTCATCATATAGGAAAGTCGAACTAACCTTCGGTGAAATTGAAAGCAAGGCTGGTAGCACTAAGAGCGCAACGGGAATTAGGCTATTAAATGCAGAGAAGAGAGCGGGTAGGTGGAAAGAGTACATTGAAGGCCACTATGTGGGGGTAGATCTGTCTGATACGACAGAAGAAGAAACAGGAGTCGATACAGAAGAGATAGGGAATTCAGTATTGGAATCAGAATTTAAAAGAGCTTTGGAACTCTTAAAAGCCAATAAGGTAGTAGGGATAGATAACATTCTATCAGAACTTCTGAAATCATTGGGGGAGGTAGCAACAAAACGACTATCCATATTAATGTGTGTAACGTATCAATCTGACCATATACAATCTTTCTTTCGGAAAATTATCATCTACAAAATTCTGAAGACTGCAAGAGCTTACAAGTGCAGAATTACCGCACAATCAGCTTAATAAATCATTTATCTACGTTGCTGACAAGAATAACACACAGAAGAACGGGAAAGAAACTTGAGGGTATGTTACATGAAGATGAGTTTTGTTTTAGGAAAGGTAAAGGCACAAGAGACGCAAATCTCACATTCTGGTGGATAATGGACGCAAGCCTAAAGCTGAGTCGAGGCATATTCGGAGGATCTCTCGACCTGTAAAGAGTGTTACGCAAGGTACAATGACGCAAAATTTTCTGATGGAAACAAGGGGTAACGTGTAGGGACAGACGAGTAATATACACTGAAGTGCCAAAGAAACTAGTATAGGCATGCGTATTCAAATACAGAGGTATGTAAACAGGCAGAATACGGCGCTGCGGTCGGCAACGCCTTTTTAAGACAACAAGTGCCTGGTGCAATTGTTAGATCGGTTACTGCTGCTACAATGGCAGGTTATTAAGGTTATTTGATTGAGTTTGACGTGGTGCTATATTCGGTGCATCAGCGATGGGACACAGCATCTCCGAGGTATCGATGGAATGGGTTTTTCCCGTACGACCATTTCACGAGTATATCGCGAATGTCAGGAATACGGTAACACATCAAATCTCCGACATCGCTGCGGCCGGAAAAAGATCCGGCAAGAACGGGATATGGGATCCCTGATACGTCTATATACGACTCTTACAGGTGACACGTGCGTAAGCAACCTGTCTGATCACCTGCATCCTTTCATGTACATTGTCCATGTGACGATTCTAGCAGAACAATGCAACACCCTGCACGTCCAGAATTGCTACAGAGTGGCTCTAGGAACATTCTTCTGAGTTTAAGCTCTTCAGCTGGCCACCAAACTCCCCAGACATGAACATTATTTAGCTTATATGGGATGCCTTCAATGTGCTGTTCAGAAGAGATCTCCACCCCTTCGTACTTTTACGGGTTTATGGACAGCCCTGCAGGATTCATGGTGTCAATTCCCTCCAGCACTATTTTAGACGTTAGTGGAGTCCATGTCACGTCTTGTTGCGGAACTTCTCCATGCCCACGGGGCCCTACACGATATTAGTCGGGTGTACCCGTTTCTTTGGCTCTTCGGTCTACAACATGTACAAGAGCCAATAAGGAATAATAAGAGTTGACTACCAAGAAAGAAGTTCTTAGATTAAAAGGTGTGTGAGATAGGGATGTAGTCTTTCACCCCTGCTGTTCGATCTATAGGTCGAAGAAGCAATGATGGAAGTAAAAGAAAAGGTGAAGAGTGGAATCAAAATTCAAGGTGAAGGGATATCAGTGACAATATTCGCTGATGACATTGCTATCTTCGGTAGAAGTGAAGAATAATTACAGTATCAGTTGAATAGAATGAACAGTCTAATGAGTACAGAATACGGATTGATGGTAAATCGAAGAACGACGAACGTAAGGACAGGTAGTAGAAATGAGAACGGCAGGAACCTAAATATCACTTTATGGCTCACGGAGTAGATAAGGGAAATCTACTACCTGTGCAGCAAAATAACGTTTAATGGACGGAGAAAAGAGGACTTAAAAAGCAGACTAGCAATGGAAAAAAGTGCATTCCGCCCAAGAGAATTTTACTGTTATCACTCGAGGTATGATTTAAAAAACGCCTTCAGTCACAATTTTTCGTGTTTTATTCAGAACACGATGCATTTCGAACCCTGTGGGTCCATCGTCAGGTGTAATTCGTCTTAATACATACTTTATTTTTTCTCCTGATCGAGATGAAATGCATACTCCTGTCACGAAAAGGTTTGATGTTAGATTACGAATTTCGTAAGTCAGACGAGGAAACTATGTGCGAAATAGTGTAAAAGATGAATAGCCTAAACTTACCAAATAGTCCAAGGAAATCGTTTTTAACGTTTTAGCAAAAGCATAAGTTTTTCCTCCATCGTTTTCAAGCATATCACTTCATTCAAGAGGCACATTCGCAGACACATGTTTTTTAAACACTTCACAGATGTTTTTGTACATGGTGTGGTCAAAGATGAATTTTTCATAGTGCTGAAGATATCATTATTAAACAATTGAGATATGCAGGAAATAACTTCAGAACAGATCTTTAAAATTACTAAAATAACTATAACTTGCGAAATCTGTTAAACACATCGATTCTGAATTTTTGATTTTGAGGAGGTATATCTGCAGTTGTTCTAACAGATTTAGGGTCTTACCATTGGCTTCATTACGTAATACTACCAAATTGTTTTCTAGAGTGTTGATGACATCTTTCGTTTCCAACATGTGTTGTACAATGACTGATTTTTCAAAGTGGTTGAGTCTGAAAGCAGTTACATGTTCTTGAAAACGGGTTTGAAGTTTCTGCCTGTTTTCCCTACATAGTAAGCAGGGCAACTGGGGCATGATACTTTGTATGCTGCACTTTTGTTGTTTGTTTGCGTATTTGATTTTATGTTTTGGACGAGTTAGTTTCCTAATTTATTATTAGTTGAGTACAATTTTTATTTTTATTTTTTTTTTTTGAAAAGGTTAGCTATTTTTTGTGATTAGGACCCAACTATGGGGTAGTGGCGATTTGCACTAATTGTCCTAATTCACACTTTTCCGAACTACTTTTACTATCTGTTCAGCAAAATAACCCATGCTGGACGTAATAAGAGGGATAGAAAATGCAAACTAGCATAGGCAAAGAGAGGATTCTTTGCCTAGAGAAATCTGCTGTACCGAACATAGCACTTAACTTGAGAAAGAAATTTCTCAGAATGTTCGTTTGGAGCAGAGCATTGTACAATAATGAAATGTGAGCTGTGGGAAAACCGGAAAAGAAGGGAATCGGTGCCCTTAAGATGTTGTGCTACAGAAGAATGTTGAAAATTAGGTAGACTGGTAAGGTAAGGAACGAGCAGATTGTACACAGAATCAGAGTGGGTAGGAATGTGTGCAAAACACTGACAAATAGAAAGAGCAGGGTAATAGGATAAGTGTTAAGACAGCTGGAAATAACTTCCGTGGTACTAAAGGAGCTGTAGAGGGTAAAAACTGTAGAAGAAGACAGAAAACATTGATATCTGTCGCCGAATCTTAGAATCCAGTCTGAGTTCAAATGCAATGACACGTAACGCAAAATGAGTGACCCACTCAGTGCCAGCTGGCAGGGATTCCAAAAGCATGAGTCATGCAAACCCCCATGGCCACTTTTCTCACAGGACATCCTGAAAGCCATGGACCAAGCCAATCAGTGCAGTAACTCTTGATCTCTAAAAAGACTCCGACTGAGTATCACACAAATGCTTTTTAGCACAAGAATACCACATCAATGCTTTTCAAGGGAAGTACTATATTAAGACAGCTATGGGGTCTGTGGCCCACATTGAGGCGGTCACCACTAGTCGGCGCTGCAGTCGCCAAAAGTGAAAGATGGTATCAGACACACCTATGTATTTCCTGCCGCCGACATCTTGCGTTTTTTGGCGACTGCAGTGCCAACTAGTAGCGACAGCTTGGAATGTGGGCCACGGACGCCATAACTGTTTTAACATGGTACTTGCGTTGAAAAGCATTGGTGTGATATACTTGCACAAACAAGCATTTGTGACATTGACCTGTTCTTTATGTCCGATGAAGTCTGGTTTACTTCTGCATGCCCCATTATTGATCTCATCTTCTTTCATTAGATGTTGACTTCAGTGCACTACATTGCCAACATTTTGGAACCATTTGTGGCAGCATTAACGGAGGAGGAAAGTCTACAGTTACTTCCAACCGCATGGAGCAGTTGCCTATATTGCCAGCTGAACCCTGGAGCACATTTATACAATATTCACACCTAAAAGATTTGTTAGCAGGTATCAGTCTGGTTGCGGACCTAGCAGGTCACCCAGGTGACCTGATCTGTCAGTGAGTGATTACTTTGTGTGGGGATCCCTCAAGTTTAAGGCATATCACAACACCCCTCATAGTCTTCAAGAACTGCAGCAGAATATTTCCAATGAGGATTCAGCAATTCCAACAGACCAGATTTGATCCGACTTCAGCAACTTGCTGACCAGGCCCCGAAAGTGCCAAGGGATTTACGGTGATCACTTTCAACATCTGCTGTAGTCAGGTTAGTACTGTATCTCCTTTTCTCTGCTGTATTTCTTTGCAACCAGGAACTCTGTTCTCTGGGCCACTTTTATTTGTCCCATCTCGTATGTGATTTCTCCCTCGATGTTTTAGAGGTTTGTTAGTAATGATTCACCTCACCAGGCACTATTTAAGGGTAAGGGTGGGAAGAAGGTAATGTATCATATTCTACACTATAGAACAGTAACTGACATTATTTACTGCCTAACATTGCTTTCTTTAATTACATTTATGACCTTTTGTTCTTACACCTACCTGTAGTTATGTTACACTTGTGTTCCATGGTATATACCACTGCCATATTTTCTGACACTGCAAAAATCAAAACAAACGAAAATGTTGTGTTTTGACGAAATAATTAATGTAACACATGACCTAAACTACATGTTTTCATGACAAGCAAGGCGAGTTTCGTAACATACGAAATATGAATGTAAACTAATGTGTGTGTCAATTATAGTCTATTGATATAGATTGTTCTTACCCCAGATACTACTGGGAGCAGTGATGGTCAGCTCGCAGGATGACTACCTTTACCCTGGATAACACTGTGAGGCAATGATAGTCAGTTCACATGGTGACTTATATTACTCACACTCTTGTGGGGTACAATGATGATAAGCTCGTTTCGTGACTGCCAGTTGCGATGGTGGCTACCAATATCCTGGATATTATTTGGTGGGGCAATGGTTTGTTGACATGGTGACTGGCTTTAACACATATACTTTTTTACTCAATAACTGCGAAAAGTAATTTACTGTTATAATATTGTGATGTTACGGTTTTGTGTAACATTGATTATGTGTAGTGCAGTTACAATTTTGCTAGAGTAGGGTCGATTAGTTGCCATTTTGCTGTAATATAGTGACAAACAGAGTAGTCTGTTAGAATTTTTGGTATAATATGGCGATATATAGGGCAGAGTGTTACAGTATTTTCGTAACATTGCGATGGAGCAATTTGTTACAATTTCCTGGAACATCTCGATAGAGCATTTGTTACAATTTTGCTATAACATACTGAGGTACTTGTCAATATGTTACAATTTTGTTGTAACATACCGATTTATGGGATAATTTATTACGATTTAGTGTAACAACTGTGATTTGTGGGGTAATTTTTTACCAATTTGTTGTATCATAAACATGTATAATGCAAATTGTTACAATTTTTTGCACCATGGCAGGGCTCGGTGGACAAAGAGTTATGTAGTCCTCATTGTGCGATTTCGTAAGTTATCTTTATAAGCAGAAGCCAACAAACATTTTGTATTACATGAAGTTAATATTCTAGCATGAAATTATTATATTGCGTGAGTGATATTGAAAAGTAGTTGTAAGTGGCTGTCTGGAAGCATAGCATCCCTCATCTCTTACCTATATGGATGTGTATTATTACTGTTCATAATTCTTTTTATGGACGTGTCATGAACAGTGATGCGCAGAACTTAAGGACGAAAGCAATTTTTTATGAAGGTTTCTTGAAACATCAGAAAATCTGTGATAAAACCACGTCTCTGTAATATCCTTTCTCCGAGGTGTGAGTCTCGCTAAGTCTGTAGAACTTCTGTGAAGTTTGGAAGGTAGGAGATGAGGTACTGGTGGAAGTGAAGCTGTTGAGGCTGATCAAGAGTGACGCTTCAGTAGCTGAGTTGTAGAGCATTTGTCTGCGAAAGACAAAGGACCCAAGTTTGAGTCTCAGTCTGACGCACACTTCTAATCTGTGGGCAGATATTACATTTTTATGGACTGACTGACTCTAGTTACGACTTATTAACACTCTGCGAACTGTATACCATGGCATTACATTTTGTGAAGTGGGAAATGAACAATTATGATCATGAAGACCACAAGTGTAGTCAATAATTTATTATGTCAGTATCGCCACTAAACGTTCACATTATCAGTTTCGGCATGCTAACAGCCATATTCAGATGTGACAGTAATTCATAAACAGTTACATCATAATATGTACATATCTGTTACATGAGCAAAGAACATAATAAAAATAGTTCTGAGTGTGCCAACAAGATATATAATCACACAGTAAAATAAACTGAAATGAAAATATTTTTATGTGCTCTTTCTATAGGACTTACAGAAGAGGTGGAAGAGAGGGGTGAACGGAAGGGAAATGATTGGGTGTGAGGGGGGCACAGATATAGGTGCGGTGGGGTGCACAACAGCTCAATCTGTATCCACTTATTTTGCTAATGTGCAGGTTTTGAAAGTATTCTTTTGAAACCACGAGCAAACATACATTTAAAGTTATGAATACGTATAATTTTAAGCATCTGTATACCTATTTAGCACTGTGTATCATTTCAGTGTTTACGCGTTCATGCATTTAGTACATACTAATAACTGTTAGTATTCATATCAAACGTTTCTTGACTTCAGAAAAAGAATTTAAGAATCCTTCCCGCTCACTGGAAATATTGCGGCGGCCACTAACAAAATGACATTCGTACATTATCCATTACATCATCTGTCCCTCCATTCACATTTACCAATTTAAACGAATAATGCTGGCGAATGAACAGTACGTAAATAATTTTAGTACCACACCCATTTGTGTGAATAACATTTTTTGCTTAATGCAGAGCCGTTGACGGTTACAGTTACTCTTTGGAAAGATTAATTGTGATTGCGATTACAAAAAGATAAAAAAGGCGTAAGTCAACAATACACTCATTTACGCTGCAAGAAATATCTTCATTTGTGAAATAAAGGAATGTGCGTACAAAGAATACACTTATCCACGCCTGTATCTGAATACCTCTGCACCGTTCAAGAGCCCGAATCATTTCCGATTGATCTGGTATCTGCTATTTATGGAAGTGCTAATAATTCTGAAATCACAGTCAAAATGAAAACTCTATCTGATCAAGGTATTTTTCACTTTCATTTAATAACATTTAATTAAACACTGAAGTCTGTTTGCTTACAATATTTTATTCTCAAGTTTGCATGCACATAAATCTAAAAGGCTGGATATCCAAACATTTGGCACCATAACGATAAATACGACTTTTACCAGTTCATCTACAGCAAACTGGAAAGGATTTCCAACGTAGCAATATTTCAAATCCCTGGTGAATGATTAAGTGAAAATAGGAAACAGGCCGACAAAATCATTTACAATGCAAATCTAGGCTCTTAGCTTGCCAAGATCAGTTAACGCAAAATAAGGAAAGTAATTCGCAGTGAAATACATCACATTTCAATATGATAGACGGCTGCGAATGCGCAGTTCAGTCACTTATTATTCTTTGAGTTTTCCAAACACGTCTGGAGGTCGTGAAAGACGGCTGGCAGAGGGAAGGGGCTGCATTTGAAAGCACGGAATGAGAAGTCGTGTTTCACTGCCGAAATCTTTAGTGCCGGCGATCTGCATACCAAATATGCCGCGCGGGAAGCGTGTGGGATCAGACTTCTGCATTACTAACAGTCGGTTCACTGAAACTCAGACATGGCTTTCTGCACAAACACTCTGCTCCATACATACGAGTATTTCTAAGTACTGGCTTGGAAAGTAACTTTAGTAGAGGCAGGAAAATCTTCCCTGTAAAATTCATCTTCACTCATATGAACAACTATTTCCGGTACAGTTCGATGTGATTCAATAAAGATTTTAAAAGATATGAATTCAGCTGGTTTTTATTTTGAATATTCATCCAAATGTAGCGCATTGCTGGCTAAGCTGTTTCAGCTTCGTTCGTTCAAACAGTTTTTCAATTAGTGTTGCTTTACCTTCAAGGTACGAATTTTACACCTGCCGAGGACCTATAGTAATTTCAACATAACTCTGTCGATTGCTTCTAAAGACTATCGAAACCATCATACCCTACTGGCCATTAAAATTGCTACACCATGAAGATGACCTGCTACAGACGTGAAATTTAACCGACAGGAAGATGCTGTGATATGCAAATGATTAGCTTTTCAGAGCATTCACACAAGGTTCTCGACGGTGTCGACACCTACAACGTGCTGACATGAGGAAAGTTTCCAACCGATTTCTCATACACAAACACTAATTGACCGGCGTTGTCTGGTGAAACGTTGTTGTGATGCCTCGTGTAAGGAGGAGAAATGCGTACCATCAAGTTTCCGACTTTGATAAAGGTCGGATTGTAGCCTATCGCGATTGCGGTTTATCGTATCGCGACATTGCTGCTCGCGTTGGTCGAGATCCAATGACTGTTAGCAAAACATGGAATCGGTTGGTTCAGGAGGGTAATACGGAACGCCGTGCTGGATCCCAACGGCATCGTATCACTAGCAGTCGTGATGACAGGCATCTTATCCGCATGGTTGTAACGGATCGTGCAGCCACGTCTCGATCCCTGAATCAACAGATGGGGACGTTTGCAAGACAACCATCTGCACGAACAGTTCGACGACGTTTGCAGCAGCATGGACTGTCACCTCGGAGACCATGGCTGCGGTTACCCTTGACGCTGCATCACAGACAGGAGCGCCTGCGATGGTGTACTCAACGACGAACCTGGGTGCACGAATGGCAAATCGTCATTTTTTCGGATGAATCCAGGTTCTGTTTACAGCATCATGATGGCCGCTTCCATGTTTGGTGACATCGCGGTGAACGCACATTGGAAGCGTGTATCCGTCATCGCCATACTGGCGTATCACCCGGCGTGATGGTATGGGGTGCCATTGGTTACACGTCTCGGTCACCTCTTGTTCGCATTGACGGCACTTTGAACAGTGGACGTTACATTTCAGATGTTTTACGACCCGTGGCTCTACCCTTCATTCGATCTCTGCGAAACCCTACATTTCAGCAGGATAATGCACGACCGCATGTTGGAGGTCCTGTACGGGCCTTTCTGGATACAGAAAATGTTCGGCTGCTGCCCTGGCCAGCACATTCTCCAGATCTCTCACCAACTAAAAAAGTCTGGTCAATGGTGGCCGAGCAATTGGCTCGTCACAATACCCCAGTCGCTACTCTTGATGAACTGTGGTATCGTGTTGAAGTTGCATGGGCAGCTGTACCTGTACACGCCACCCAAGCTCTGTTTGATTCAATGCCCAGGCGTATCAAGGCCGTTATTACGGCCAGGGGTGGTTGTTCTGGGTACTGATTTCTCAGGATCTATGCACCCAAAGTGCGTGAAAATGTAATCACATGTCAGTTCTAGTATAATATCTTTGTCCAATGAATACCCGTTTATCATCTGCATTTCTTCCTGGTGTATCAATTTTAATGGCCAGTAGTGTAAATAGTTCTTTTTTGTTGTTGTTGACGCAATTAGTTTTTTAAAACACATTCATAACAGGTTTTGGCCGCAATAGTGCTCTTGAGATGCTAAAAGCGGCATTTGGTGAATACATGTTCGTGTGTCGTGTTCGCACGGACATGGGTTCACCAAATGCCACGTTTAGCATCCCAAGATTACCATTGTGGCCGAAACCGGTTGTGATTGTGCCATAAAAACAAAACTTAATAACAACGCAATCACTGTATCTTTGAACGAAACATTGTTTCTTCCTAAATTCATCAAAATGAAATGATAGTATATTTCTGTATGACACTCCATTTGGGACAAAGTAGCTCGTTCTTTAGTTTCGATGGTCTATCGACTGACGTACTTTTATCCGTCGGTATCACTTATACAAGGATACTGGACCAGTTGAATAACAAACGCATCATGCATAGAGAAATTTGTATACGTAGGGTCTAATTCGACAAGGATGGGTACTTGTTTAAGGCCTCCTAATATAATCATCCAGGCATTCGTGGGAAATAATTTAAGAAAACTGCAAGACTGAAATGGACTTGCAGTATGTTTTGGAGGGCGACTGGCAACTCTGAGTTACCGCCCTAACAGGAAAAAACTTTAACAAGTAAACCTTATACTTGACTACCCGTCCCATGCATCTACTAAACAGATTTTGACTAGTGATTGTGTTGGTAATTGATAGCTGGTATTAGAGGTTATCACAGTTATCGGAATCTAAATGAACCTGAACCCTGAAACAGTATTAATGAAATGGTAGCCCTGTCATTATTTTGTCGGTTATTGATGGATGATTAATACATCATTATGGGATTGACCTTTTATGAAAGTTATGGCACAAGTTTATTGATTAAAATTGGAGAAAATTACATGTTAAGTGCGATGACAAATACGGTCTGATGGAATCACAAATATGCAAAGAACAGTTAGCAACCCTGTGTGGCGGCTAGTTGTCAGAGAGAAAAAAAATGGCTCTAAGCACTATAGGACTTAACATCTGAGGTCATCAGTCCCCAAGAACGTAGAACTACTTAAACCTAACTAACCTAAGGACATCACACACATCCATGCCCGAGGCAGGATTCGAACCTGCGACCGGAGTGGTCGCGCGGGTCCAGACTGAAGCGCCTAGAACCGCTCGGCCACACTGGCCGGCCTGTCAGAGAGAAAGGTTTGACTGATTGAACCATTTACACTGGCTCAAAATATCGATAACGCAATCTAAAATTATCTGACACTGAATAGACCTTGATGGATTTATTCTACACAGAAGTTATGCTACGTTGGTGCAACTGAGAACAAGTGGTGAGATTGTGATCTTGTTGGTCCTAACAAGCCAGAGCAGCAATAAAATACCCCATTTCTCGATGCGGAGCGCTGCCTCAGGTATTGGCCGTAGTTTAAGTGTCTGCAGAGCAGCGTTGTGTGGCGACTGTAATTCAGTATCTCGGCACGAAACACGCCAAGTCGTGGCTAGTGATCTGTTAGACCGATCGAAATTACTCTCTAACGACCCTGAAATGTCGGCGGATTCCAGCATATGACACTCCTGGTCATACCAATCACCAGTTTGACGCATTTATACCGCAGTGCATACAAGGAGATCAAACGTCAAAGTGACAGACCTGTCATGAATATGATTGCCCTCGGTACAGCGAGTTGTCCGAGATGACTGTGGTCTAAACTGTCGCTACAGTTAAGCCCTCACACCAGAGGCTCCCCAGTCAAGATCAGTGCTAGTGCAGAGTCACGCTCAGGACAAGTGTCCCGAGAGCATAACAAAAGTCAAGACCAGTTTCTCCTCCAGACCGAGTCTGAATCGGAAGATTCACTCCAGACGCCCTTCTGAATCAGAAGACACAGTATCACTTCCACTCATTTTCCATCAAACCTCAGTAAACTCCCAAAAGCACACTGTCCCCGCAAGGGTTTCATACCAATCAAAAGACTTCAAGAGCCCCATGTCTCTCCTCTAACCTGTCTGCTCTGCTCATCGGCCAATCTTAATCAAAGTTAACAATATTCCTCTCTTTTCAGGAGAAGCAGCCAATTCCTGACTAGCAAATTCCCACATGGAGAGGAGGAGACGTTGTGCTCCAGACTTGTTTTTTTCCCAAGGCCACTTTAGGCAGTGTGCTATTTGAGTTCCATAAGTGAACATTTAACAAAGAGATCATTATCTGGACTACCTGAACATTACCTGGTGTCTGACCAGGGGTCCCAGATAAAGCAAGACAAGTGCTTTTGTGTCACAACATGGACCAATTCCGAGCAGCTATAAAAGTTTCGTTCCTTCTAAAATTGTTCTGAAGGCCTGAGGGTTCCCAAAAAACCCTGCAGCCCACGGGATGGCTCCACCTGACAGCTCCCTCGATAGTGTATTGTCCACGGCGAACGTGGAAACTCACGAATTTTTATGGCCGCCATCCCTCTCCACAAAGGTCGTTTGCAACACTGTCATAAGACGGTTGATGGGCGACCTACTCTGGTGTCCAAAATTAAAGCAACAGATGGAAATTTTCAAAATGTTTGTTTATTTTGCCACAAAACAATGTAAAGAATACAGAACGTAAACAACTATAGCATGCCTAACGACAGGCAAAAATGTTTACGTTTTCTTTCAACTTAACGAATTTGCACATACATTCAGACAACTGCTTAATTTGCTCAGTATGGGGTGTGACTTCCTTTTGCAGCAATGCAGGTCTAACAACAAAGGGGCATGCCGTGAGTGATGTTATCAATCCCATGTTGAGAAATAACGCCTATTCTTCCTGCAGAGCTGCTCGCAAGTCTTGGAGAATGGTTGGTGGATGCTGACGTGATGCAACCCGTCAGTCTACTGTATCCAAGACATGATCCATGGGATTCAAATCGACAGAGCGAGCAGGCCACGCCATGTCTACAATATCTTCCATTTCCAAGAAAAATCAACCGGCCACGCACTATGAGGCCGAGCATTATCATCCATCAATTTGAAATCTGGGCCCACAATCCTTCACAACAACCGCACAAGAGGACCCTAGATCTCCTCACGATACCTGACACCAGTTAAACCTTGCTGATTTTCCCATACAGTATCATGGAGGGATGTTCAAGTGGTCAACATAATTCCTGCCCGCACCATTAGGGAACCTCCTCAGTAATGGTCTCTAACCACAATGTTTGGATCGCGAAATCCTATTCCACGTTCCCTCCAGAAGATGCGAAGCCGTCGTGAATCACTCTCCAGACCAAATTCGGACTAATTTATTAAAATAACATTGGCTCACTGTTCTAACGTCCTGTGGCATGCTCATGACTCAACCCTAGACGTTCCCTTCTGTGAAGACGCTTCTGAGGTACACGCACAGCAAGTCTCCAACAATAAAGGCAACTCTGCCAAAGCCTTCAGTACACCGTTTGCCTTGATACGACACGTCCAGTGGATGCTCGACGTCATAAGCCAGTGGTACCGTCATGCCCTTACACCCAAATAACGATCCTCTCTTTCTGATCTTCAGATTACAGCTACGGTCTCTATAAATTGTAGCCACATCCGAAAAACGCCAGAACGATTCATATCACGCGATTGGGCCACATCAGTCTGCGACTGTCCTGTTTCCAGTCTTCCTATGGCCCTCCCTCGTAGGGAGTCTGTTAGGCGTCTGCTTTGTGCCGTACTGCACCATCAGTGGCTGTGTACACAGTGATTGTGGATTTGGGACTACCTGGAAAAATTTCCCCTTTTTGACGGGTGCCCTGACGTCATCGCTGGCGCGGTTGTCCATTGACCGGAATGCCATCTGCCGTGCAGAACACGATTGTATGGACGTCTGTTGACAGTTTGTATGAGTATATTGTGAATTAGACCAGGACGGAGAAACCGCAGTTTGTTGCTTCAATTTTAATTAGTACCGCGCCCCCACCCCCTGCTGTGACAAGAGGTGCCTAGCAGGTATGCCCCGTCGACCAAGCACATTGTCTGTACACCGTGGGAAAAATTCTTGGGCGCAGCATTCTGTCCCCAGTATGTGCTTCGAGATATTTCTTTCCGTAATATCTGCACGTGGCTTGCAAGCCCCAAATATCCAGCGCAAGATTTATTGTTAAATGACCACCTGCCTGCTTGTTCCCAACTCCAGAAAAATACTGTTTGAAGGAGAGGCACCATAAAGACCCCACATGAATTAACAATGTATAGATGTTCTGGATGAAAAATCGGCATTAAATTGTACGTTTGAATATGGAAAAAAGTGGTAGAAGGTCTCGTCGCCTCTCAAAACAGCTGAGAACGTAAATCAAGGTGGCCAAATAGACATTACAGGCACCATCTCCCCCCCCCCCCCCAACCCCACCCCCCTTTTCAAGAATGGTCTGTCAGAAGTAGCGCAACCTCATTTGCTTACGCCTAGCATGCAATTTGCTTTGTTCACGAAGTCTTGCAGAGAAGCTATTTCATTATGCAATAAGTTAGCACTATACTGTTCATTCATATTGCAACTCCAGTAACTGTACACACAATAAACATACTACCAACTGACTTCAGGACGACGACAATGGTGTTCAGATTCCACTTTGTGCTTCGTAGCTTCCAGGCTACTTTCTTAAAAACTGATCCAGCATCCCTTCAAACTGAGTGAAATTTTCAGCTCAGAAAGAGGTTAAATATCTTTTCTACAACGTGCTTGTTTCAGACGGGTTGAAATCGCTAAACTTCAGCTATCAGTACGTTTCGACCTCTGCTGCTTAGTGCAGAAGTACACGCAACAGAAACCCATAACCGTGCAATAAAAATCAATAAAAGCAACCATTAGGACGTACACTGCAGGAGCCACACACATTCCTGCTTACGTGTCTGTATACACGTACAAGATTAGCTGCACACATGTGATGTAGTCATATGTTATGGTAAAACTAAGAGGGCAGCCGCTGTGGCCGAGCGGTTCTAGGCACTTCATCTGGAACCCTCTGCTACTACGGTCGCAGGTTCGAATCCTGCCTCGGGCATGGATGTGTATGATGTCTTTAGGCTAGTTAGGTTTAAGTAGTTCTAAGTCTAGGGGACTGATGACCTCAGATGTTAAGTCCCATAGTACTTAGAGCCATTCGAAAACTGAGAGGTTTTCAACTTTAGCTGTGAGTATGACTTCAGATGATGGAAAGGATTTGGACG
The DNA here is from genome assembly GCF_023864345.2 of Schistocerca serialis cubense. NCBI lineage: Eukaryota > Metazoa > Arthropoda > Insecta > Orthoptera > Acrididae > Schistocerca > Schistocerca serialis. The sequence continues at coordinate 1,256,541,624 of NC_064638.1, read as the reverse complement.
TATTAGGTTTATTACTTTCTTCTGAAAATCTAATACGATACTCTCACAAACACAGGTCTTCGGCGTTGTATGTTGATGTTACCACTGGTTTTCTATCTTTCTCTCTGTCTTCCTCTTTCTTTGCGATTTATTTTCTTTCTTTTACCTAATTACCCACAGAGTCCTTCTCTTAATATTACTTGCATTCTCCTAGTTGTTCCACCAGTTTTTTGTAAGTGGTATCACGCTGTCCTGGTTCTGATTAATGAGATTCAACGAATCCAGCAATGGTATTGTTAGTTTTATAATTTTGCATATAGGTAAATAGCATTACACAGTGTATTGTAGCGCGGCGGACAGGTGAGAAATCAAAACTGGTTTTGTTTTTACCAAGGGCAGCAAGTTTTGTACGTTCAATTACCGATTTCTTACAGTTACACCCGTACGTTAAATTCCATTAAAGGTGCATAAATTTGCATAATGGTGAAAGAAGAGGTTGTCATTTCCTAAAAAACTGATGTGCCGTTCTTACGTATTTTAAGTATTCGTGGCACACAGGACAAAAACTGAATTTTTATATCATCATTTGAAATGTGAAATCATTCTAATTAAGATTGTGGGCGAACAACAAAAACTACTTTTTTATTCTAATGCATAATTTTAAACAGCACTTCTGCGTGCCTCTACTGACGCCTCTAGCCTCAAGATTGGATTTCTAAATCAAAAGTTGTAATTCAATCGCTATCTCGCTCAAAGACGTGAATACCAGGAACTCCACGGCCTACAAAGGGCAAAGGGGGGGGGGGGGGTGCGCCATTCTTTATCTAGGTCAGTTATCTGGACGTATTTGCAGAGCTATGTTCTGTGTTTCTATTGGCGGCTACTAAGCCGCACATTTTCGCTGAATTAATGTTTTTTCGGGGCGGCAGGAGCGAAAACACAATAATATTTGGGATGGCTCAATTCGGATACTGAATATTTCGCAGCAATTTCCATGAAGAATAAATTCCACGGTGGTTGAAACTAACCACTGTCAAAATTATTTCAGATATCGCTACTGTGAAATTGTGAATTTCACTTGTAAGACAGTCCTGCCTAGAATTAATTCCGCATCAGATTCGACTTAACACAGTCAGATGAATTGGACTCTGAATATTTTTCCTTCCGACGACACATGTACAATTCATTAATACTATTCGAGTATCAGCTCTACATCATTTTACCGCAAGTAGTGCTGTTTGCACTTAGAATAATCTCGTTGTGAGATGAACTTGAACTCAGATAGTTCAGTAGGGACTCTGAATATTTGACAGCCGTCACTATTAAGACAAAAAAAGAAGAAAAAACAACGCATCATGAAAGGAGTTACCCGAATGGGATGGAAGTCGATAGATGTGACGCACGTGTTCAGACGAACAAAAGATTACAATTTCAGAAAAGTTGAATAAATTATTCAAAAGAAAGAGCTTCATTAATAGAATTGTTGGATTTCATCCCGAGGGACTTTTTTATTTTTTGAGTCGTCAGTCTTATGTCTGATTTAATGTGATTCGCCACGATTTCCTCTCCTGTTCTAACCACTTCATCTCAGAGTAGCACTTGCGAACTACGACATTAACTGTTTGCTAGATGTATTCCAGTCTCTGTCTTTCACTACAGATTTACCCTCTACTTCTTTACAGGTTCTTCTATTTATTCCACGATGTCTTAACAGATGTCCTACCGTCCTGTCCGTTCTTCTTGCCAGTGTTTTCCATATGTTCCTTTCCTCGCCGATTCTGCAGAGAACTTCCTTATCCCACCACCTAATTTTCAACATTCTTCTGTAGCAGCATACCTCAAATTCTACGATTATATTCTGTTTCGGTTTTCCCACAGTCCACGTTTCACTACCATATAATATTGTGCTCCAAACATATATTCTCAGAAATTTCTTCCCGAAATTAAGGCCTATGTTTGATATTAATGGATTTCTCTTGGCCAGGGATGCCCTTCTTTGCCCGTGCTTGTCTGTTTTTGATGTCCTCTTTGTCCATACGTCATGGATTATTTTGCTGCCTAGACTTCCTTAACGTCACCTACTTCTTGATACCCAATTCTGATGTGAGGCCCACGCCCGGGTTCCCGGGTTCGATTCCCGGCGGGGTCAGGGATTTTCTCTGCCTCGTGATGACTGGGTGTTGTGTGCTGTCCTTAGGTTAGTTAGGTTTAAGTAGTTCTAAGTTCTAGGGGACTGATGACCATAGATGTTAAGTCCCATAGTGCTCAGAGCCATTTGAACCATCTGATGTGAAGTTTCTTGCTGTTCTCATTTCTGTTACTTCTAACTACTTTCGATTTCTTCGATTCACTCTCAGTCCATATTCTGTACTCATTCGACTGGTCATTGCATTCCACATATCCTGTAATTCTTCTCCACTTTCACTGAGGATAGCAATGTTATCAGCGAATATTATCACTGATATCCTTTCACTTTCAATTTTAATTTCTGTTGAAGCTTTTTGTCCATCATTGCAATTTCGATATATTGAGTGAACAGTAGAGGCAAAAGACTACATACTGTCTTCCACCTTATTTAATCTGAGCACTCTGTTCTTGATCTGCCAGTCTTTTTACCTTTCTCTCTCTATGGCATACCAATATTTCTCTCAGAATTAAAAACATCTTGAATCATTTGACACTATCCAACGCATTTCCATGTCGACACATCCTATTAACGTGTCTTGATTTTTCTTCAGTCTTGCTTCCGCCACCAGCCACAACGTCGAAATTGTCTCTCTGGTGCCATTACCTTTCCTGAAGCCAAACTGGACATCATCTAGGACTCTCTTGTGTGTATAATTCTTGTTAGCAACTTGGATGCATGACATCTTAGGCTGGCCGTGTGCTTCTTCTCGCACTTGTCAGCTCTTGCAGTCTTAGTAATTGTGTGGATGATGTTTTTCCGATAGTTACATGGATTATTGCCAGACTCATACATTCTACACACCTAAGTGAATAATCGTATTTAGATTTGTGATGAGGTGAGGCTTTACAGCTGTCAAATTATTGTGAATCTACATTGTAGATTACCATCAGCTGTTTATTTTTTATGTTCAGTGCTACTGGTTTCGATCAGCAGACCATTATCAAGCTGAAGCAAAGTGTAACCAGCTTGTCACTACAACATTTGAAATGAGCAACTTCGATGTAGGTGGAAGAACATACTTCCGTTACGATAAATAATCACCAAATATACAGATATGTAGGAGACGCACACATTACGACCATACATTGAAATGTATGATTGTTTGTGTGCGTCTCCTACATGTTTGTGCCTTTTGGAGTTTATTTATTTTAACAGAAGCTATGTTTTTCTACCTTCATCGAAGTAGTCAACCTGAAATGAATGAAATATGTGATCGTGTGACTCCCATATATCTGTATATTTTGGAGATTATTTGCTATAACAGAGGCTACATTTTTTCTACTTACATAGACGCTATCCACTTCAAATTTTGTAGTGGCAATGTGTTTACTTTTTGCTTTAGCTTTGTAACGGTCTACTGATAGAAACCGGCCCCATTCAGAACAAAAACGACAGCTGATGGTCATCTACAATGAAGTTCCTCGTTAGTCGATTGTTGACACGACCCTCAACGAAATAAGAAATTCTGATGGAAGGTTATCTATCCCTTCTGCCTCATTTTTTCTTATGTCTTACAAAGCTTTTGTAAGTTCCGATTCTATTACTGGGTCCCCTATCGGTTCCTGTTTCGTCTTCACGTCATCAGCCAAGTCTTCCCCCTCACAGAGGCCGTCAGTGTACCCTATCCCCCTATCCGCTCTCCTGCATTTACAAGTGGAATTCCCATTGTTCTCTTGATGTTACCTCTCTTTCCTTTAATTTCACCAAAGTTTGTTTTGAATTTCTTATACGCTGAATCAGTCCTTCCTACAATCAGGGGGACTGATGACCTTCGCTGTTTAGTCCCCCTTAAACATACCAACAACCACCACCACCTACAATCATTTCCTTTTCGATTTTTTTACATGTTTCATGTAGCCATTTCGCCCTGCACTTCCTATTTCTTCATTTTTTTGTGACTTCCATTTCTGTATACCTAAATTCCCATGAATATTTTTATAGTTCCTAATTTCGCTGGTAAAATGATTTCTCTTTTTGCCCATTGTTTATTCGCGTTACGTTCTTTATACCTATGTTTTTCTTTCCAACTTCGGTGACCGCTATTTTTAGAGATGTCTATTCCTCTTTAACGGAATTCCCTACAGAAGTATTTCTTGTATTTCTTGTCTTAGTACCTATAGCCTCAGAGAATTTGAAGCGTATCTTTTCATTGCTTAGCACGTCCGATCCCATGCCAAATTCAGTCCAGTTGGCGCTTTAGATCGTCAAACTAGTTGGAGAACCATGCCCATAGTATTCCAAATGCTCTCATATGGGGAGCAATCCAGCGACCTTGCTGGTCAAGGTAGGGTTTGTCAAGTACGAAACAAACAGAGAATCGGCCTGGAATCTCAATGACTCGAGTACAGTTGTCTTCAGTGATGAGTCCCACTTCGAACTGAGACCAAATAGCCATATAAGATGAGTCTGTTGACACCCTGAAAGGTGGTCGATACCATCCAGACCGTCACTCGCCATATAATAGTCCGACAGCCAGGAGTGATGATCATGGCTGCCATTTCTTCTCATAGCTGATCCCCTTTGGTTGCCATTTCTTCTCATAGCTGATCGTCTTTGGTTGTCATCTGCAGGACCCTTACAGCAAAGCCGCATGTCGACGATATTCTGTGCCCATTTCGTTGCCCTCCATGGCAATCCACTGCGGCCTTACATTTCAGCAAGATAATGCCAGCCCGCACACGGCGAGAGTTTCTACTGCTTGTCTTTGTGCTTGCCGAACCCTGTCTTGACCTTGAAGTTCGCCGGATCTCTCCCCAATGGGAACATTGAGAGCATTTTGCCCGGGATCCTCCAAACATCTCGGTTTTTGACGAGCTAACACGCCAGTGGGAAAGATATTCGCACGATATCTCTCAGGAGATCATGCAACAACTCTGTCCATCAATGTCACGCCGAAAAACTGCTCGCATAAGTCCAGAGGTGGACCAACGAGTTACTGACTAGCTAAGTTTGTGGAGCCTTTTCTCTAGAATAAATTTTCCCATTTTGTCTGAAATTGTAATCATTTGTTACTGTATACGTACATCATAGCTACCGACTTCTGTCCCACTCGTGTAATTCCCTCGTGGTGCATTGTTTCCTTTTCTCTGTCTTAGAGAATGAAGTCATCCTCAGGCGGACCTGTGTTTATCGCGGTTAGGCTGGTCTGGACAATGAAATTTTTTGGGGCAGCGGATTTATGTGCTTTAATTTTGCAATGTTACCGCATTTATTTAAAATTTATATCGAGTTTCTAGCAGCTAAATGCAGGCCCGAGTTATTTTAGATCTGATTAGCTATAACAAGTAGATTTTTCACCAGTCTGCCGTTCGTTGTGTACTATTATTGAATGAACAGTTAATATGTTGGACTGTCAACTCTTGGTAGGGGGGCGGGGGACATTATTTGCGTGCAGCACCTGTGAAGGAACCTAACAGTTTTGTATTGTAATTTTGTATTAATATGAATTCCTTTTTATCAAGAAAGTGACAGGCTAAGATGATATCAGCGAATTTCATTGTTTACTTTTATATTTATTATCGCATCATCGCAATTTGGGGGAGGGGGGGGGGGGCTGGAGATTGCCTGGCAACTAGACCTGAAAGTTAGTTTGGATAGGTGAAAGTCGCATGTCAGGCTAGCCACAGAGGACTGCACGTTCCCTTGCTTCCATCATGAAAGCACAGATGTTGCCAGTACAGCAGCAGCACAAGGCTGCACATACACCATGCATCACAGCAGCGGTCACGCAACACTCATGGACGTCGCAGCAGCGCAGCATGGTACACACACACGTACACACACACACACACACACACACAACACAAACACACGCAGTCGTTTATCGAAGCACTGCAGTAGCAGTCACGCAACTGCCTCGGACGTCACCGACACAGCAGCAGCTCAAGGCAGCGGTCTCTGCAGCAACGCAGCAGATCCACATGCAAAGGGCCTAAGGCTCCACTACACCACAGCAATGACCATGCAATCGCAATTCTCGCGGCCATTGCCAGCACACCAGCAGAAGATGGGGATCAGTCACAGGTACAAGCAGCATCTACAATTGTCTCTGTACGATCTTTGCAGAATGTTAATTGTGCCTGAGCATATTTAGCAGTCAGTGAGTGAGCTACGGAGTCCGAGTAGAATGTTCCGTACCCATTTATGTATACAAGTAAAATGCTGAAACCGAAGGGGACTGACAGAAATCGAAACCTAAAAGGGGAAGGTAAATTTTATTAATAAGTAAGAATAAAGAAGAAGATTAAAAGTCTACTTGAGAGGCTTAGAAGAGACCTTGATGATAACACTGTGAAAACACAGTCTTTGGCAGAGGGAATTTGACCTCAAGTTAGTCAAGTTGAAAAGAAACTGGCAGACCTGGTAAGCGCAGTAGAGAAGAATTTGGGTGGGAGGATAGGCGTTTGGTTAATGGATTGGGAGAATAGAATGAAGGGGATGGAAGTTGCACATCTGAAACTGAATGCCAGCTGGCACAGTTCCAACACTGATCTAAACGGCGCTGGACACTGTTAAGTCGGTAACAGGCGGACAGCACAGTGTAGTGGTGAGGGAGGCGAAGGTAAGGAAGAAGGAGGTAACCTAGGTAAGAACTTCGTTACCTGACACTGTAATCACCCAAGAGGGAGAAGTAACACTGCAGAATATGCCGAGCTCAGAAGTAAAAAATTCATTGGACTGCATGATTGTGTCGTCGAAGAGATGACCATTGACGAGGAAAAAATTAAGTTCATCAAGCGACAGCATTGGGACAGTGCGCAGATTTGGGTGAACCAGAATGCAGTTTCGTTCTGCGATTACGCCACCTTTGAAGCGATACTGTTGAATAAACACTAGAGGCTAGAAAACAGCTGCGATGGCTGAACGCTTTCTCAAATGGCGTTTGCTACTACAATGGTCGCTGCCTGGCCGATCTGCGGAAGTTTGTATACTTAGATAACCCACTAGGAACGCTGACACAGACATCCACTCTGCAGAGAAGCCTACCATAATATCTCCAGCGATAGTCAAGAGTATCGATGGGTGAACCTCTTCATTTCGTGGAGAGCATTAGCAAAGCAATGATCTGGGGAAACAAGGAAACTGTTCATAAAAAATAATGGAAACAGATGGGCACAGAGGAGAGGAAAGAAATTGCAGAAAACAGATAGACATCTATTACAGCGGGACATGAATCATTATCAACAAAATTCAAGTAACCTGAGAATCGTTAGGATAGAAACAATGGCAAAGGAGAACATAATATTCAATCGAGGCAGCTGCCGGCAAACTAAATTTCTCAGGACTGGAGTCCGAGGAGTGGGGAGGACAAACAATGCAAAGAATAGGACCGGAACAGTAAAAGAGGCACAGATATTTACTATCGAACATACGATGGACAATGAGGAATTACAGAAAGGTACGAAGATAAAGCCAATAGTAAACAGAGGGGACATAGAACGTCAGTGCACGTAGACTTAAACTGTTTGTCTTATCAAGAAGCTAACGGTGAAAATGATTGGCAGGAATAGAGACCAACAATAACGCAAGTGAATCGTTTTCAATAAGATAGGTTTAAGGCCATGTTTATTACGGACAGAACTACACTCCTGGAAATTGAAATAAGAACACCGTGAATTCATTGTCCCAGGAAGGGGAAACTTTATTGACACATTCCTGGGGTCAGATACATCACATGATCACACTGACAGAACCACAGGCACATAGACACAGGCAACAGAGCACGCACAATGTCGGCACTAGTACAGTGTATATCCACCTTTCGCAGCAATGCAGGCTGCTATTCTCCCATGGAGACGATCGTAGAGATGCTGGATGTAGTCCTGTGGAACGGCTTGCCATGCCATTTCCACCTGGCGCCTCAGTTGGACCAGCGTTCGTGCTGGACGTGCAGACCGCGTGAGACGACGCTTCATCCAGTCCCAAACATGCTCAATGGGGGACAGATCCGGAGATCTTGCTGGCCAGGGTAGTTGCCTTACACCTTCTAGAGCACGTTGGGTGGCACGGGATACATGCGGACGTGCATTGTCCTGTTGGAACAGCAAGTTCCCTTGCCGGTCTAGGAATGGTAGAACGATGGGTTCGATGACGGTTTGGATGTACCGTGCACTATTCAGTGTCCCCTCGACGATCACCAGTGGTATACGGCCAGTGTAGGAGATCGCTCCCCACACCATGATGCCGGGTGTTGGCCCTGTGTGCCTCGGTCGTATGCAGTCCTGATTGTGGCGCTCACCTGCACGGCGCCAAACACGCATACGACCATCATTGGCACCAAGGCAGAAGCGACTCTCATCGCTGAAGACGACACGTCTCCATTCGTCCCTCCATTCACGCCTGTCGCGACACCACTGGAGGCGGGCTGCACGATGTTGGGGCGTGAGTGGAAGACGGCCTAACGGTGTGCGGGACCGTAGCCCAGCTTCATGGAGACGGTTGCGAATGGTCCTCGCCGATACCCCAGGAGCAACAGTGTCCCTAATTTGCTGGGAAGTGGCGGTGCGGTCCCCTACGGCACTGCGTAGGATCCTACGGTCTTGGCGTGCATCCGTGCGTCGCTGCGGTCTGGTCCCAGGTCGACGGGCACGTGCACCTTCCGCCGACCACTGGCGACAACATCGATGTACTGTGGAGACCTCACGCCCCACGTGTTGAGCAATTCGGCGGTACGTCCACCCGGCCTCCCGCATGCCCACTATACGCCCTCGCTCAAAGTCCGTCAACTGCACATACGGTTCACGTCCACGCTGTCGCGGCATGCTACAAGTGTTAAAGACTGCGATGGAACTCCGTATGCCACGGCAAACTGGCTGACACTGACGGCGGCGGTGCACAAATGCTGCGCAGCTAGCGCCATTCGACGGCCAACACCGCGGTTCCTGGTGTGTCCGCTGTGCCGTGCGTGTGATCATTGCTTGTACAGCCCTCTCGCAGTGTCCGGAGCAAGTATGGTGGGTCTGACACACCGGTGTCAATGTGTTCTTTTTTCCATTTCCAGGAGTGTAGTTCCAAGCTGTGAACTGAAGCAGTTAGCGAACAAAACTTGACGATCTATGGCTGTAGATACTGGGGTCAGATATGCACAAGAACTTGCCTGTATTGACGAAAATATCACTTTACAGCAGATTTCTTCATTGGTCGTTATTATAGATTCAACGAGTTGCACGCCAAAATCTAGTCGTCGAGAAAATAACATAAATATTGTTGGCAGCCGTGATGGAACTGAAAGTTTATCACTGTAGACGAGAACAAGCAGTTTGTTGCTGGCGATGACGTAAACACTGGTTGCCTCATCAAAGATGAACGTAGTTACTAACCTACTGGTCACATTGCAAAGGTCAATGTTGAGAAGATGTTGGTACCACCAAGGTGCACAACACAGTAATATAATACACAAATTAAAAAAAGTTTTCAATCACCCGTTTCCCAGAAGTCCTGAAGACAGACGTTGACTCTGGATATTGTTTCACAGACACAGTCCCTTTGACTGTACACAGATGTCACTAAACACGACCAAAGATGTAAACAACCATGCATGAGCAGCGCCTATTAGACGGAAGGTGTCTGACAGCTGATCAGTTCCAGTCATTCCACCAGGCAGGAGGTACACGGCTCGTGTTGTCTGTAGCTCAACCATGCCTAGACGGTCAATACCACGGTTCGATCGCGTCCGCATTGTTACTTTGTGCCAGGAAGGGCTCTCAAAAAGGGCAGTGTCCAGGTGTCTCGGAGTGAACCTAAGCGATGTTGTTCAGACATGGACGAGATAGAGAGACACAGGAACTGTAGATGACATGCCACGCTCAGGCCGCCCAAGGACTACTAATGCAGTGGATGATCGCTACCTACGGGCTATGGCACGGAGGAACCCTGGCAGCAACGCCACCACGTTGAATAATACTTTTCGTGCAGCCATAGGATAGTGTGTTACGACTCAAACTGTGAGCGACAAGCTGCATGATGCGCAACTTCACTCCCAACGTACATGGCGAGGTCCACGACACCTTGCAGCGCGGTACAGATGGGCCCAACAGCATGCCGAATGGACCGCTCATGATTGGCATCACGTTCTCTTCCCCGATGAGTGTCGCATATGTCTTCAACCAGACGATCGTCGGAGACATGTTTGGAGGCAGCCTGGTGAGGCTGAACGCCTCAGACACACTGCCCAGCGAGTGGCATTATGTTGGGCCAACGTACGCCGCTGATGGTCATGGAACGCGCCATAACGGCTATACGATACGTGAATGCCATCCTCCGACCGATAGTACAACCGTATCAGCAGCATATTGGCGAGGCATTCGTCTTCGCAGACGACAATTCGCGCACCCATCGTGCACATCTTGTGAATGAGTTCCTTCATAATAACGACATCGCTCGACTACAGTGGCCAGCATGTTTTCCATGCCTGGGATGGGTTTAAAAGGGCTGTTTATGGACGACGTGACTCACGAACCACTCTGAGGCATCTACGCGGAATCCCCCTTGAAGAGTGGGACAATCTGGACCAACAGTGCCTTGATGAACTTATGGATAGTATGCCACGACGAACACAGGCATGCATCAATGAAAGAGGACGTGCTACTGTGTATTAGAGGTACCGGTTTGCACAACAACCTGGACAACCACCTTCTGAAGGTCTCCAGTATGGTGGTGCAACATGCAATATGTGGTTTTCGTGAGCAATTGAAAAAAGGCGGAATTGATGTTTATGTTGGTCTCTATTCCAATTTTTTGTACAGGTTCCGCAACTCTCGGGATGAAGGTGATGCAAAACTTTTTTTGATGTGTGTGTGCGTATATATGGAAAGTTTTGTAGTGGGAGGTAACGAGCCAGAATTTCGTGAAGCTTTTGAGTAATTTCCAGTGGTGATATTGAAACTGAGTCTCCTAGAGAGATCTTGAGATCTGTGTAAACAGTCTGTACTTATCTTACAGGAATTGGGAGAGATATGCTTGCAGAGGCAGAATCGAAAAAGGAACCACAAGTAAAAGTACAGCCTACCTTAATGTTACTGTCGAAGCAGATTGCGTAGAGGACACAGACAGTGAGGCGTCATGTGTGTCCGAATCATTTTTCAATCATATCATTTTTCAATCATACTAAAATTGAGGTAAGTGCTGTTTACGATGTGACACGTGTAAAAATTAGAAGTGTAACTAGGAGCCGTAGGAGACCAGAGGAAAGTGAAGTCTTTATTGAAGTAACAATTGACAGGCAAATTAATGTGCATGGATTTTTTTGTAATCCATAAGTCGATGGGAACTGGTTTCTTGGCAGGGGAAATTGGTAAAAACTGCGAACGAGTCAGATTAAAAGGTGCACGTTCTGAAACGTCGGTATTCTGTCTTTGTGAACACAGTGGTCGCAGCAGTAGAAGTAAAAAATCGTAACTCTGGTTTTGTTCTCTGCTCGACTGTTGTGAATGTCATTTTTTTTTTTTTTTGTGTACCAGTAATTTCTTTACGATGTGAGTCTGGTCTGCCATGGTCGGGACCAAGTAGCCTCACCTGTGAGAACGGAATTGAGCTTAGTTGAGAGGCTTATGATTCATTTAGTTTCATTGGTAGTGAATGGTCTGCCTGGTGTGGCGTCCTGAAAGTATTCTGAGTTCTGAGTTGGCGTGGCCGTGCGGGGGTCTCTCGGCGAGCCGCGGCCCGTCGGCGGCTGCGTGGTGGCGGACATTGGCCGGAGCAAGAGGGGTAGGCAGGCAGCCCCAGCGAGTGGTCCAGGCCGACCACGTGGCTGTGAATTCCATGTTGACGCTGTGTCGACGACTGTACTTTGTGTCGATGAAGGAGATGTGTAAGACAGTAGCGCCAAAGATGGCGGACTTTGTAAAACTATAATACACTACTGGCCATTAAAATTCCTACACCTCGAAGATGACGTGCTACAGACGCGAAATTTAGCCGACAGGAAGAAGATGCTGTGATATGCAAATGATTCGCTTTTCAGAGCATTCACAAAAGGTTGGCGCCAGTGGCGACACCTACAACGTGCTGACATGGGGAAAGTTTCCAACCGAATTCTCGTACACAAACAGCAGTTGGCCGTCGTTGCCTGGTGAAACGTTGTTCTGTAAGGAGGAGAAATGCGTACCATCACGTTCCCGACTTTGATAAAGGCCGGATTGTAGCCTATCGCGATTTCAGTTTATCGTATCGCGACATTGCTGCTCGCGTTGGTCGAGATCCAATGACTGTTAGCAGAATATGGAATCGGTGGGTTCAGGAGGGTAATACGGAATGCTGTGCAGGATCCCAACGGCCTTGTATCACTAGCAGTCGAGATGACAGGCATCTTATCCGCATAGCTGTAACGGATCGTGCAGCCACTTCTCGATCCCTGAGTCAACAGATGGAGACGTTTTGCAAGACAACAACCATCTGCACGAACAGTTCGACGACGTTTGCAGCAGCATGGAATGTCAGCTCGGAGACCATGGCTGCGATTACTCTTGACGCTGCATCACAGACAGGAGCGCCTGCGATGGTGCACTCAAAGACGAACCTGGGTGCACGAATGGCAAAACGTCATTTTTTCGGATGAATCCAGGTTCTGTTTACAGCATCATGATGGTGGCATCCGTGTTTGGCGACATCGCAGTGAACGCACATTGGAAGCGTATGTTCGTCATCGCTAAACTGGCGTATCACCCGGCGTGATGGTGTGGGGTGCCTTTGGTTACACGTCTCGGTCACCTCTTGCTCGCATTCACGGCACTTTGAACAGTGGACGCTACATTTCACATTTGCTACGACCCGTAGCTCTACCCTTCATTCGATCCCTTCGAAACCCTATATTTCAGCAGGATAATGCACGACCGAATGTTGCAGGTCCTGTACGGGCCTTTCTGGATACAGAAAATGTTCGACTGCTACCCTGGCCAGCATATTCTCCAGATCTCTCACCAATTGAAAACGTCTGGTCAATGGTGGCCGAGCAACTGGCTCTTCACAATACGCCAGTCACTACTCCTGATGAACTGTGGTATAGTGTTGAAGCTGCATGGGCAGCTTTACCTGTACACGCCATCCAAGCTCTGTTTGACTCAATGCCCAGGCGTATGAAGGCCGTTATTAGGGTCAGAGGTGGTTGTTCTGGGTACTGATTTCTCAGGATCTATGCACCCAAATTGCGTGAATATGTAATCACATGGCCGGCCGGTGTGGCCGTGCGGTTCTAGGCACTTCAGTCTGGATCCGCGTGACCGCTACGGTCGCAGGTTCGAATCCTGCCTCGGGCATGGATGTGTGTGATGTCCTTAGGTTAGTTAGTTTTAAGTAGTTCTAAGTTCTTGGGGACTGATGACCACAGATGTTAAGTCCCATAGTGCTCAGAGCCATTTTGTAATCACATGTCAGTTCTAGTAGTTCTAGTATAATATATCCGTCGAATGAACACCCGTTTATCATCTGCATTTCTTCTTTGTGTAGCAATTTTAATGGCCAGTAGTGTAGCAGACATTTTACAGCTCATGTAGAAATTAATAAGAGTCAGAGGAATCACGATACCTTAAAAATAAACACGTACATTACCATTATTTGAACAATGTTTGTCAGGGTGTAATCAGATTTTCAGTACCTTTATTAGTTTAATGTTCAGTATCTGACTGTAAATTATACAAGTATCACCCAGCAACGAATTTGCAAAATCTAAATGGTTCATCCGATTTTGTCGATCTACATGTCTTTAGAAAACTATTAGTGTAAACCTAAATTGGTATGTATTACAGGCATGTAACTTGAATAGTACATGAGTTATTGAACGTCAAAATGGACGATTATTTTTGGTCACGTCAGTCAGGCCATAAGTCCTCCGTAATTACACAAAAAACGGTAGCAGCATGCTTATAAATATATTTATCCATCTATGTCTTTGTTTATATCCGATATACACCATTCGTGAAGCAATTGGTCAAATATTTTCTGTGTTGTAGAAAGCACAGAGACAATAGGCTACTGGCCTACCTTTGTTTCTGTTCCTTTGATACATATTTATTTGATTTGTTTACGTGTTTAATAATGTGTGTTAGAGCGTGTTTATGGTCCAGCTGTAGGAATATATGTATTTGGAAGGAGAGACAGCATTGGTCGTATTTTTTGTTTTATTAAACGCTGAGCTCAGTTTATGAGCTCAGTTTATGTGATCGCTGTAAGCTTGTGTCACCAGTGCCTACCAATTTAAATTATATATTACAGCACTGAAGATGGTCACTAAGTGACCGAAAATCGATTTTGCGTTTAATGAAACAAAAAATACGACCAATGCTGTCTCTCCTTCCAAGTATACCCATTATATGGTCGTGGTGCACAGGACACTCCATGGAGTCGCCAATCAATATATGTATTTAATTCCAGTATTTCGTATGTGTTTCAATATGTTTGTGAGTGTGTGTTGGCTTGGAGACATGGTGGGAGCGTTTTTGTTTGGGGTGCTATTGCATATGGCAGCTGGAGCACAATCGCGATTATCCCATGCACTCTGACGGCAAATTTCTGTCAGCTTGGTGATTCTACCTGTTGTGCTACTATTCATGAGCAGCATTCCAGAGGGTTTTTCCACCAGGATAACGCTAGCTCACATGCCACTGTTGTAACGCAATATGATCTACAGGGTGTCGCTGCTTTGGCCTTCTCGATCACCTGATTGATCTCCAATCGAGCACATACGGGACATCATCGGACAACAACTCATCGTATTCCAGAAACAGCATTAACCGTCAGTGTACTGACCGACCAAGTGCGATAGGCATTGGACTCTAGCCCAAAATCTGACATCCTGCATCTGTAAAATACAATACATGCTGAAACATCCCCTTAGAAAAATTGTACATGACTGTCCTTAAACTGACACACAATATTTTTTAGCGCAACGCAATCTGACTTTCAAAAATCCCTACAAAAGAATGGCCTTGACTAACATTAACCTATACGTTTCACAAATCACTTACCTCACCAAATATCTTCGTTACTCGAACTACTGCAATACAGCAAGCGCCACTACTGCCAGCTACATAGAAGATTCAAACTACAGAAGGCACTAACTACTGATAGGCATAGCAAATGGAAGATTTTAATAGAGAACAAACAATGTATTTACCTTAATAGTCATAATATATATAGCAGTTCATGACATCCAGTCTTACAAATTTCAAAACTCCGCCATCTTTCTCCCCACGTCCACCACTGCTGGCGGCTCACATCCAACTGCGCAACGCTACGCGCTGTTAACATCCAGCTGCCGCTGCCCCACACTACAATGGCAGACAACAATGCAAACTAGCCACAGACTGCACACAGCACAGCCAGTGATTTTCATACAGAGCGCTACGTAACGTTGCCAATAAGAAAATATAAACAGCCTACTTACATAGCCCCCATGCTCCCCACAAAAAAATTTACAAATTGTTTCGGGAGTGGCCAATAATGATTTGATAAAATTTTTCATAATTACAATAACAAAGAAATCAAATGAACACACTTATTGATACAACGTTGGTCAAAAGCTAAAATTTTCTCACAGTCCATAAAGACAGTCCTGATCATTGATCACAGTAAAACTCCCGTTTTTTTTCTCAAAGTCTGAGCAGTAAAAGACAATGCACACGGAAGTAGTGGATTTCCATGCAGTCTTGAAGAAGTAGTGTTGTCCTTCCAACGGAAAGACAGTGCTGACTCTTGACATGCTAGCAGGTAATGGCCCACAACAGAGCAAACCCACTGCAGAGTCATTCTAAGTTTTGAGGAATATTGGTAGGTAGGTCATCACAGAACAGACCACTGCAGTCTTGTTAGAGATTACGTTATTGGTGGGCCACCAGAGGTGCAGACCCACGGCAGTCCTTGTAGAAACAATGGTGTTGGTGAGTCATCAAAGGTGTAGAGCCACTGTAGTCCTTGTAAAGACGGCCAGCAGCCATCTGTTGCGACTGTGCAGGTGCACAATCAACATCGAAGAGTCTTGCGGACAATATAGCAAGTCCATGAACCACCACTTGTGCACTCACAAAATTTTTTTGAAATGTCCTTACAACCAGCAAAGCTGTTATCCAGTCCCTTGCTGAATTATTAACACTCGTGCAAACACTATCAGTCCCTACTTCTCTTATATTGTCCATATACTATGACCAACAGAAACATGTGCTGTGAAAAGTAACTTACAAGTTACTTAATTTGATGAACTGTTGTCAATTACAATTTTATGACGTAAGAATACAATAACAAAGGTACAAAATACATCATCAAAGAACATAACAATACAGATAACATTTGTAGTAATACAGGCTTTACAAAAGAATCGAAATAACATATACATTAGTGTTACAGGAATTATAACATAAGTAAATACATAAACGATCAGAATAACTTTTGAAACATCAACTTCACACATGAGCATTAAAACAAAACAGAATAAATAATGTCTAAGCATATTTACAAGGTAAATAACATATTATTAGAAAAATTCTACAACATAAATGTTATTAGCTAGACACATACAGACAGGAAAAACACAAATCCACATAGTGTAATAACACAAAAATACAGGACAGGGTTTGTTTACAGTGTGACATTTGGTACTTCAGTCCACCCCGAAACTTCATTCCATATATCTTTCCGCTTATTTCAACATTTGTTTCGACCAAAAAAATTCTATCCAAGCATGCTTTCTGCATTTAAATGTTCACACATTTCTTACTCATTATTTATTTTCCATTATCTTACCTCATCACTTATTTCCAAGAAAATCCTACCTAAACCTGTTGTCCCTAAACCCTACTTTTTTGGTTCATATCCTCTATCAAAATACTTTTTTGGTCAAACCATTTTCTTATAGCTTCTCAATGCATTTGTTTCAATTCATCATAGTTAGTTTCTTATATAGTCTACCCCCTCTTAAGCTAACTTAAATCTACTGAGCTCAGATGCTAAACTAAGGGACGAGGCAATGCAGCAGCACAAAACAATTAACACAAACAGCAATGGCAAAATATTCAAATTGGCAAAGCAATTGCAACATTACAACTAATATAAGGCACTGTGCAGCAAACAAGAAAAATAAATCTGTAGTAAAACTGGCTTAACGTCGTAATACAAAGTCAAATTCAGTAGCACTATGCCTGGCACACAGCAGCAGCAAATGCAATAACTTATATCTAAACATGACAAAGCTCAAGCAGAAAAAATATTACATTAAAGACAACAATGCAGACAAGAGAAATGTATATTCACATCTTAATGTCTATGTAATTAAAGTGGTGCACCACAAGAAGTTATTCTACCAAAAAAATTACCAAGTAGTTGAAAAGAAAATTCTGTATGCAATTCCTGTGAAGGGAAATGTCTTTTTATTGCCCTTCGTTTTTTTGAATAGATCATAAAATTATTTACTGGATCTGTAGGCATAAAATATTTATATTAGTACATCTATTAAATTTTATTTTAACCAATGCTGCAGTGCAGCTAGAAACTAGATATTAAACAAAATGAGTAAATAAATACATAAAGCAAGCCATATGGCATTTCTCTCAACTAGCAAGACAATAGCCGTGAAATGTTTCTCATCGTTTCATTAGGCATTTTAGTAAATATCATAAATTAAGAGCTCCACAGTATAATTATATGTTTCCAAGTTTGAGCGTGTCGTATTTGCGATGCTTTCTACAAAGGAATGTCAATAGCGAGGATAATGGCCTCCCTTTTTTTTCTACCTGTGCCTCTGAAAAGGCACACACTAATGGCTTTTTCTCCAGGTGTCTGACACAGCTGGGTGCGCACGACACATTGCGTGCAGGTGGTCACTTAACTTTCTTACGGAAATATTTACGACAGCAGTTTCCGCTACAGTGGCAGACTCATATAAAAAAATGTCACAGGTCGAGAATTTGCGTTGCAAATGTGTAGATACAAAATCTTATGAATATAACAGTGTCCAAAAAATTTTCGCCGGCATTGTGATACATTCACGCATTTACACACATTTCATAACTCTTAAAGTACGATTCTTGGTTTCCAACATCCTTTTTCACAAGTCAGAGTCCCTAACCACTATTCATTACCCCTTACCTTATTACACATATAAATATTCGTCGACACTTCTTCAATATTTCATCATAACAGATACATAGCATAATCAAATTCCTCATATAGCATCTGCTTATTGACCATAAACATACCTCAGCAGCATAATACACATCGCCGTCATAAAAATAACATCATAACACCTCAGTCAAATCTCAAACACGTCGTAGCTTTCTGCAATAATGTCAAAACCTAAAAAATATTCTCTGCTCATTTCAATAGTGTCATCTAACTCAAACGTACTTTAAAATCATGCTCCCTTACCAAATACATCATTCAACACTCTCATAGTATCACAATGGTTCCAAAAAAATATGAACAGTCCACAAAGTACAGACAAAATACAATTTCATAAGTGTGAAGTTACCCATCTGTGTAATTGCGTAAACATGTGTCACTGATGTAGTAAAAAAAGTTTATCTCTCAGTTAAATGATCAGATACCTGTGTAATTTGTGTGTTAGAGAAATATGCTACCGATGTGTAAAGTTGTATAGGCAAATACCATATTAGCTAGGGCTCCTTGTGCTTGCCAAACACATGGTACACAAAGTAAGTGTGTACCCCCCTGAGGATTAATGTAATTATACCCTCAGGTGTTACAGATTACAGCAATGGAATGAAATGTATCACGGAAAACCCTTGTATCATTGTACTTCAAATATCTTAAAAAATAAATGTTTTAAGTGCGAAATTAATCACTCAAATACGTGTACTGTAGCGCTAAACTGTGCGTAGTGTTGTAAGATAATCTCTGTGGAAGTCTCGTAGTTATCGTCCTCCAAAAGCTAAGTTCTGCAGAAGTCAATGTACTTACCTCATGATAAACAAATTTGAAATGCTTTGTGTATAGATATCTTAGTTATTACGCTTATTGCCATGATGAATAAAGTACTGTGCTGTAACGTATTGTTGTGCTACTGAAAAGGCAGTCTCATTGTAGCTATACCACAAAAATTACTACTAAAACATGTTTTACTTTCCAGAATAATATAGAAAAACTGTGCAGATATAAAACAGAAACACTGCAAAAGCAACATTGTAAATTGTCACTCATTAGTAGCGTCGTGATAAAATCGTGTAGCTGTCATAAACTAACCACTGTGTCATCTGGTATCTCGCAGAAAGTATTTTAAATCCAGAATGTATTTCAAGTAAACCAAAATGTTGCATTAAAATCTCATTAGCAGTACCAGTATATGTTCTAAATATGTAAGCCTGATAGTCGTTACATATTCATGCAACTAACAAGCAAGAATGTACAAATAATAACACTGTGTCGTCTGTTCACTATAACAATGCATTCGTAATTTCTGTTTAAAAATGTTCCCTAGGTTCTAGACTGGATAGTTAACTTCAAAACATTGTGGTATGTTAACAGTTTCTCAGTGAGACAAATTGTACTAATAGCGTGAAGTGAAAGTTTTATGGCAAAGACTAAGTTAAAAAACAGATTAGCTTTCAATAAACGGTTTTACATGTGAAATGTGGTGTAAACCTTTACTCTTCCTGGTACACAGAGTTTCAACTTGAACGCAATTATCATACGGTATACGTCGGTAAAGAATACTGGAATTTTTCTCAATGTTAGCGTCTATATTATTTTTCTCTGAGCCAGCTGGCGCACGTGGCTGCCTGCGGTGCGAGTCATTGTCTGCTATCTCTTTGTTGGCGTGCGTCATTATTGGGAATAGGAGACCTAACTTCTACAAATTCACCTTGTCGAGAGTGCCCTGCTCTGTTTGAATCCCGCCAGTTCTGATGGAATTCAGGTCTGTCGTTTTGTCGGTAGTTTACATAGTTTCTTGTTTGTCGGTCATGTGATGGACAATTTCTCCCGGAATCGTAACTGCGCGCTGAACTGTTGCGTCTTAAGTTATTCTGTCTCCTGTGATAATAATAGTTCTGGTTGCCAAATTGTCTGTTTCTATGATTTTCTCTGTCATATTCGTTACTACGGAAATGCGATCTTTCTCTGTAACTATTACTCTGCCAGTGGTTGTCATATGGGTGGTGTCTGTTTTGGTCACGATTTGTGTTGTGAGAATAGACTTGTCGTGTCCAGTTATTGTTTCTGTCGTCACGGAATTGTGACGGATGTGACCTGTAGTGATTGTTTTCCTGTTCTCGCATCCCGCGACTGTCTGAGTCAATTTTTAATTCTTGTAAGAGTCCTTGAAAAGCTTCAATGTCGTCTTTGCAACGTCCTGCCAAAATAATATTTCTTAAATGTTCAGGCAATTTCATTAAGCAAATGCAGATGAGTTCTGAAGGGCTGTATGGGTTTGAAAGGTATTGATTCTTGTGCAACATGTCTTCAAAATATTTGACAAAACTGGAAAATTCAGATTGTTCAAAGTGTTTCATCACCATGATGCTATGTTTTACTCGGTCTTGCGTAGCTTGAGACCAATATGCTGAGAGGAAGGCATGATAAAATTCTCCTTCACTATGACAATCGTGAATGACCGATCGCATTCTTACAGCTGGTTCATTCTCTAAGTAGCCACACATAAATTCTAATCTGTGCTCTAATGACCAGTTGGGAGGAAAACAATGAGAGAATTGATGGAGCCATGCTTGTGGATGAATGTTGTTGCCAGAATTCTTAAATGTTTTGAATTTACATGTAGTAATGAACAGCTTATAGTCAAAATGATCATGTCGGCGAGTCGCATGTCTGTCATCGTTACGTCGTTTCGGCGGTTCCATCTCAAAATTCGGTGTACCTTGCCAATTTCTTTCATAATTTCCGAAGTGTCCTGAGTTATTATTTTGTGGCTGTTCCGTATTCCTATGTCCCTCTTCCCGTATTGGAGCGCGAGTGGCCTGTGAAATACGTAATTCTTGTGTTACCTGTGTCAGCTGATCTTGTACTTCACGGATTTCTCTTTGGTGTTGCGTATTAATTTGATTCTGATTTTGTTTGAATTTCCTTACTTGTTCGCACTCTTCTGTGTCATTAAAGACTATCGGTTTTGTGTCATTCAGATTATCATCTACCTTCGTAGATAAATTATTTAGCTGATCCGAAAGTTCAACTACTTTCTCTGATAATGAACTAATTTCCTCCATGTGTCTTCCTACTGTGTCCTTTAAGTTTTCCTGAGTATTTGCAAGTTGCGTAACCGAATCGGTAAATGCAACTGAGTCAATTTTAGCTTGCAAGGTCTCATGATTTTCATGAACAATAATTTGCGGTTCTTTTATGGCTGCTTCGTGATTCTGTAATGCATTTTCATGCCGCGAAAAAATAGGTTGAAAATGCTCTCAAATTTGTGTTTTTACGTCGTTACTGACTTTTTAACATTTCGATTCGATTTTATGTAACTCAGTAGTTAAATCTTCACGTGTTTGTTCAGGTTTGGTGCGAAGATTTTGTTCCATTGCGTCTAACTGTTGATGTGTTTGTCTCTGGTGTTGTTCCATTGTGTCTAACTTTTGAAGCTTTTGCTGTGTTTGTCTCTGATTTTGTTCCATTGTGTCTAACTTTTGAAGCTTTTGTCCCATTTGTTGCATTAATTGTAATAACAATGCACTGGTGTCTGAAACATGTTCCTCAGTGCTTTTCGGCAGTGAATTTGCACCGGCAACATTCACATTTTGACAAGCGGAAAATGTGTCTTGACTCATTTGAGAAAACGGTGAGAACCCAAAACCTGAGTCTACAGTATTTGCAATATTGTGTTCTGTCATTCCCCATTCCTGAGGCGAGCTGATGCCGACCGATCGATCGATTGGTTGGTTGGTTGGTTTGGGGAAGGAGGCCAGACAGCGAGGTCATCGGTCTCATCGGATTAGGGAAGGATTGGGAAGGAAGTCGGCCGTGCCCTTTCAGAGGAACCATCCCGGCATTTGCCTGGAGTGATTTAGGGAAATCACGGAAAACCAAAATCAGGATGGCCGGACGCGGGATTGAACCGTCGTCCTCCCGAATGCGAGTCCAGTGTCTAACCACTGCGCCACCCCGCTCGGTCGATCGATCGATAATGCTTCCTTGTTCACTACCTGTTTCACTGTCTACACCATTATTTGACGCCAGCTCCATTTCCCTATGCACAGTTACTAAATTACTACTTTGAATGTCTGTGAATTCATTACACAGCGGTGCTGGTAAGCTACGCTCGTCATCACTATTATTTCTCTGTTTACTTTGGAGCCTAGTGTTACGTTTTTCACACGCCATTATTGTCACAATATTTCACACGATAACACAGAAAATAAGAGAACACATTAACATAGCGCTGAAAATAATATCTAGTTAATTGCAAGCTGCGAAATACTTGGTGCAAATTTACATGCGTGCTACACCTGTTTTACTGTACAACAATGAAAGACTGCAACTACAAAGGAGATTCTGTCTACAATTACGCGCTAGCAATAAACAAAATCTACACTAATTACACAAACTACAAGAAAAAATCAGAAGAGTCCAGTGAGGTATCCTCGACTAAGGGTCGACATACGAAACGTTCCCTTAGAAGAATTATACAAGACTGTGCTTGTTCGTCCCCTTAGAAAAATTATACAAGACTGTCCTTAAACTGACACACAATATTTTTTAGCGCAACGCAATCTGACTTTCAAAAATCCCTACAAATGAATGGCCTTGACTAACATTAACCTATACGTTTCACAAATCACTTACCTCACCAAAAATCTTCGTTACTCGAACTACTGCAATGCAGCAAGCGCCACTACTGCCAGCTAAATAAAAGATTCAAACTACGGAAGGCACTAACTACTGATAGGCATAGATAGCAAATGAAAGATTTTAATAGAGAACAAACAACGTATTTACCTTAATAGTCATAATATATATAGCAGTACTACTAGTAGCGTCTGTTCCCACAGTGGGCGGCTACAAAAGGCGTCTGCTCCACATGTCAGTGGCGGCCTCAACCAACCTCCTGATCTGGAAAGTCAGGTTGTACTCGGCAGCATGCCATACATCCAACTACTAAACATCATGATGGTACAACGAGAAAAATCTCATTACCCCGGGCCCCAGTCAATAGACTGGGATTGTCGTGAGCATCGGATTCCGGGGGCTCACGGACATCATGAGAAGAATCGGAGCTTCTCAAACTCCCTCAAGACCAAACGCAAACACTACATCGGCACACTCAACGTGAACACACTGATGAAGACAGGAAAGATGAAACAACTGACAGACACTCTCGAAAAATTTCAAATCAAAATATGTGCACTGCAAGAAACACGATTCACAGACGAAGACCATTTCAACACGGAGAATTTCAGAATATACAAAGGAAAACCATCGAGACAACTGAAAAACCTAAGGCTTTTCGGCACAGGATTTGCAGTACACAGGTCCATCACGGACAGCATAATCGACTTTTCGTCACCAAACGAAAGAATCAGCACCATCACAGTGAAATCAGCCAATAAATCCTACACAATAATCAACGCACATGCACCAACTAATGACTACAACAGGAAAAACCCGGACGAAATTGATGACTTCTGGACGACAATGGAAGAAACTATCAGAAAAATTCCTGCACATAGAGTCAAAATAATACTGGGAGACTTCAACGCCAAACTCGGAAAAGAAAAGATATACAGACATATCACAGGAAAACATACTCCACACAAGGACACCAACAAAAACGGAAAACATCTGATAGACTTTTGCAAAAGCCACGACCTCGCCATTATGTCAACAAAATTCAAGAAACCAACACGAAAACTTACCACATGGAAATTCCCCAGCGGAAAGCAAGAACTACAAATCGACCACGTAATAGTGCAGAAAGACTCACAAAAAGAAATTTTGAACATAGACACCCGTAAAGGCTACTTCGACTCAGACCACCACCTACTACAGATCAGGATTCGTCCTTTGCCCAAGAAAAAGCTCCAGAAGAACAAAATTGTTAGACCAGATCCAGAATACGTTACTTTAAACCAGACACAAATATTACACAAAATTAAAATGGAGAAAACGACAGACTGGACACAACTTTCACGAAGAATCCGAGAGGCCATGAAACTAGCACAAGCACCACGAACACGGAAACACCGTTGGTGGAACCACACATGTGACCAAGCTATTGACCAACGAATCAGTGCATGGAAAAAATTTGGTTGCCATAAATCCCAAGAGAATTGGATGAACTTCTTGAAAACACAGAAGCAATCAAGCAAAATCATTCGCAGTGAAAAACGACAGTATGACAAACGGCGACTGACAGAGATCGAATCAGACTTCATGAAGAACAATACAAGAAACTTCTACAGAACGTTCAGAGAAAATATGACTGGATATCAACCACCCAACTTGTGCTTCAGAAGACCGGGTGGAACCCTAGAAACCAATACCAAAAACAATTGTGACATTCTGGCAAAGTACTTTGAAAAACTGCTCAACACGGACCCCCCCATGGAAGAAATGATGACAGAAACGAGCACATACAATCCAGATAGTGAACCTCCAACTCTAGAAGAAGTTAAAGAAATAATAAAGTCACTCAAGAATCGTAGAGCACCAGGAGAAGATGGCATCATCGCGGAAATCTGGAAGTTACAAGACCCAGAACTCACCAAAGACATCCACAGGATCTTGGGAGACATCTGAAAGACCATGAAAATTCCTGACGACTGGAAAACTGCCCTGATACACCCACTACACAAAAAAGGTGACAAGACTAACCCGAACAACTACAGAGGAATATCCCTACTACCGGTCACATACAAGATCCTCTCTAAAGCTTTACTGAACAGACTAGAATGCCAAACCGACCACTTGATTGGGGAATACCAAGCAGGCTTCCGTAAAGGGCGGTCTTGTGCGGAACAAATTTGGAACCTGAAAATGATTTTACAACACAAACAGAACCTGATCATTACCTTTGTTGACTTCAAAAAGGCGTACGACTCTATCGACCGGAAAACTCTCTTCAAAATTCTAGCAGAATGCAAAGTAGACAACAAAACACGGGCTATCATAGAGCAAACTTTAACCAACACGACCTCCAAAGTAAAGTTCTGTGGGGAACTATCAGAGCCCTTTGAAATTCGCACAGGTGTCCGACAAGGCGATGGCCTCTCACCTCTCCTTTTCAATCTGGTGTTAGATAAGGTCATAAGAGAATGGGAAACATCACAACAGGGGATAACCTTAGGAAACCTACAGATTAAATGCCTGGCTTTTGCAGACGATTTGGCGATTGTCGCGAAAGGTATAAAGGAAACAAAAGACGCTATTGAAAAACTGCACGAAATCGCTTCCAAAACTGGACTACAGATCTCTTACGAAAAGACACAGTTTATGAGCACAAAGAAACTCTCATCTCTGAACACAAAGTATGGCACGATTTACAAAACAGCAAACTTCAAATACCTCGGTGAAACACTACAAATGAGTGGACATAACAGAGACTCAAATGAAGAAAGAAAGACTAAACTGGACAAGGCATACAAAGTAGTGTGGAATCATTACAACAAGAAGTCTATCTCACAAAAATCCAAATTACGCCATTACGACACGGTGGTGCTCCCCGAGGCACTATATGCAGCAGAGACCACACTAATCCGAGGGCATACACGTATCAGACAATTAGAAAAAGTAGAACGGAAAATACTTAGGAAAATATTTGGCGCAACTAACAACAATGGAATATGGATCAAGAAACCTACAGAGGAACTGTACAAACATACGGAGACAATCACAGAAAAGATTAGAAAACGCAGACTACAATTCTATGGACACCTATACAGAATGCCATCACACAGGCTGACCAAACAGATCTTTGACTGGGTAACCACTAGAAACAACAAATGGGTGGCAGAGGTAGAAAACGACCTGAACCAGCTCAACATAACAGCAGACACAATAAACGACAGAATAAAGTTCAGAAACATCATTAAGAAAAGTAAACTACATGAGATACAATGCGACAAACGAACAGGCATAAAATGGACCGAAGAACGCAAGCAAAATCACAGCCAGAAGATGAAAGAAATATGGGCAACCAAAAAGGCAATCAAGATGAAGCCGAAGACACGAAGCCGACAAGAAGCATGGACAGAGGACCGGAAACAGAAACACAGCGAGCGAATGAGGGAAGTTTGGGCAGCAAGGAAGGCAGCAAAAGGAACTGGCCATGTAGTTTAGTCCAAATGCGCTCTTTAAGGGCAAAACACCAATAATAATAATATAGCAGTTCATGACATCCAGTCTTACAAATTTCAAAACTCCGCCATCTTTCTCCCCACGTCCACCACTGCTGGCGGCTCACATCCAACTGCGCAACGCTACGCGCTGTTAACATCCAGCTGCCGCTGCCCAACACTACAATGGCAGACAACAATGCAAACTAGCCACAGACTGCACACAGCACAGCCAGTGATTTTCATACAGAGCGCTACGTAACGTTGCCAATAAGAAAACATAAACAGCCTACTTACAATGCATGCTGTATGCTTGCGTCCAACATGTTTCTGGTTACAGCATTTCACATTTGCAATGGCTTATTTCGTGGTTACATTTATCTGTGATCCTGATATGTTATGCACTTAAATATGTTACCTAGACTAATGTATTCCCGAAATTTTATTACATCAATTTTTTAATTTTTTTTTTTTTTTGGTATTTTGATCTTTTTCCCGTCAGTGTATATCGTTTGATACAACATTTAAGCGTGCCTTTCCTGCTACCTCTAGCTTAAAGACGGGATTTCTAAATCAGGAGTTGTAATTCAGACTGTTGATTTCTCTAACTCGCTCAAAGAAAGGATTTCACGGAAATTCCGGGGTTTGAAACGATCTTATAAAATGGAGAGAGAGGATCTGTGTTTCTCTGGGCGGCGATTGAGCATCTTATTTTCTGAGACTTAGTTTTTCGTGACGACCGGAACGAAAACTTAGAATAACTTTTGTGGTGGTTAAATGTGAGCTCTGAATATTTCGCAGCAGTCATCATGTAGAATAAATTCGTCGGTGTAAAGCGGTTAGGCCAGTTCCGCACCGGGTTGGTCTCTAAATCAGTCGGCTGAGTTGGTCTCTAAATACTTTCGCTCCAGTCGGCACTTATTAATATTTCTTCGTATGATGGATAGACTTGTGTTTACCGCAGGGCGTGCCAGTACAAACTTAGAACATTTTTGGGACAGTAACGCAAGCACTATAAACCATTCAGTAATGTTATTGGATTTATTTAAAATTTTATAGCGTGTATCTAACCGCTATGTGGGAGCTCGAGACATTTTAGATCTGGTTAGTTACAGAGGGTAGTTGTATCCCCAGCTTTCCATTTATCGTGTGCAGTTACTGAAGTGAAAGTGACTGACATTGATATCTAAACTTACCGTTCGGGAACATAATTTCGTGTGTCACCGATTGATCGAGCTAACAGTTTTATATTCTGATGTTGTGTATCAGGGTCAATTAATTTCTTTAGAAAGTGACGTGTACGAACTGTAAACCCTACGAGAATGATACAAGCATAAGGCAATTATTTAATCTTATTATTATTACCGTCTCGTCGCGGGATGCATGAGACCAACACAAGCCATCACTTTGCGAATATCAAGCGAAGCAAAGTCCAAATGGTCTCAACATTAACGTCTGTAGCTTGCCACAATGTTTACAGTGATCGACAAATGAATAGGTGGCACATGTCGCAGTCGATCTTTCAGCAACCATACCGTTTTGGTGCTTATTATTTCGCCATTACTGCATACAACCTACGCAACCTACAACTTTTCAAACGGCAAGTCCCTAGCCTCCAATGAACTACCGTACTCCTCACATGCAGATCTCGTCTCGCAGAACGACTATGAATCAATATTTAATCTCTGTACATGTGCAGAATCTCCATCACATTTTACCGAAGTGCTTTTATTTTCTTTTAGTATTAGAGTCTTTTCAGTCCGTCCTCCTATCACGACAGAATTCCATTTCGAGTAAAAGTACTTGTACACAACGATCCAGTTTCACATGGTTTATTAAGCGATTATTCTAGTTCCTGATCGACATCAAATATGAAATGTTATAGAGCCTAACAGCAGCGGATCACTGCGTAATTACGTAAAGAAATTTGCCTGCTAAGAGCGTAGCGACGAAATAACCCTGGTGCAGGGATAGCGTCTTTCACCAGTAATCCAACGATCGCGAACACGGGTTCGAAACCAGCCACTCTTTACACTTGTCATCATCATCTCCAAGCAGTGACTGATCCCACGCCTAAGTGATCTGCCAGATCTCCTAACCCAAACTTTTGCACATAAAACACAAGCAGGAACAGATGAACCATTGTCTTAAACGAGAATGAATGGCCAAATGTAACGACAAAGGTTGTCCATTTGATGGTTGCCGAGTAAGACGCCCAGGTGTTTTTACCAGATGCTGTGTAAATAACAGATATACAATCAGAGAGGACTACATACGTTAGGTACAACGTCATAAATTTAGATTATGATAAGGTATTTAAGAATGGGAATGTATATCAAGTAAAATTATGTAAAAAGATCAGTAGCTCAAGCCAAAGTAATACTAAGGTGCACTCACGCAAAGAGCAGGAGATGTGGCAGATATGAAGTAAGCAAAATGAAAGCAATCTCTCTGTTCTGAGTTAGTGATCTGCCAGCAACATTAACTGATGAAAAGTATCGCATATAAGACCAAAAATCTGTTCTGTTTTCTCTACACTCTGTTGTTTTCCCTTACTTATCTTTTCACTGATTGTTTCTTCTCGCGTCCTCTCAAAGATATTTTCGACTTTTTTTCAGTCTATAATATTCTATAATGTACCTTTTCCTGTTTCTTGAACTTTATCTCTTCACAGATTGCACACTGTCTCACAACACAGAAATAAGTATTCAGACATTGTTGACTCTTTGAAGTTTTGCACAGTTCATGACATTAACCCGAAATACACGTAATGTGTTATAAAATATATATCACTCACTCCGTCTTCAGGCCACATGTGGCATACCAGGACCATCCGACCGCCGTGTCATCCTCAATGGAGGATGCGGATAGGAGGGGCGTGGAGTCAGCAGACCGCTCTCCCGGTCGTTATGATGGTATTTTTGGCCGAAGCCGCTACTATTCGGTCGAGTAGCTCCTCAATTGATGTCACGAGGCTGAGTGCACTCCGAAAAACGGCGGCCTGGATGGTCACCCATCCAAGTGCTGACCACGCACGACA
Source organism: Schistocerca serialis cubense (assembly GCF_023864345.2). Classification (NCBI taxonomy): domain Eukaryota; kingdom Metazoa; phylum Arthropoda; class Insecta; order Orthoptera; family Acrididae; genus Schistocerca; species Schistocerca serialis. The sequence continues at coordinate 1,256,512,196 of NC_064638.1, read as the reverse complement.
GCGCTTAACTTCGGTGATCTGACGTGAACTGATATATCCACTGCAGCAAGGCCGTTGCCTCTGTAAAATATATATCAGCGTATAAAAATAATGACTTCTGGACGTCGTGTCAAATGAAATGTTCAGAGCCATTCGAGACATGAGACAATGAAATGCTTCTGGAGAGGCTGTTTTTAATTAGATACAGCTCTTAAGGTACGCATTTTAGAGACCTTGTTTACTAGACTTTGTTGACCGAATTTTGTTCCTGTCGTATCCCTGATTATTGACCATTCCCCCTGGGACAACATGTATAAAAAGCTGTTTGTGTTAAAAAGAAAATAATTACGGAGAAAGGTAACAGAAGCTACATTAATTCCAATAGCTTTTGAAGGGCTGAATAAATAGAAAATTAATGGTGTAATACATTACTAAAAATCAATATCTGACAGGAGATATGATGTGTGAGTAGGTATGACGCAATGTGGATATGTGGATACAACTTACTGGAAATTCATATTTGAAAAGCGTGTCTCCAAGTGCTCATCTTGTGCGCTATGAATATATTCGCAGTAGCGATGCGTTTGTGGTCTTTGTAATACATATCCACGAACCACAATTCGAAAACGTAATAATAGAATAATCCCGATAATTTAACATGAAACAGTCGGACGCTAATGGGGACGCAAGTTGTTCAAGAAAATCCGTGTGATTTTATATCAGTAAAACAAAATTCTTTCGATTGAAAAACGTCATATGAAGTTCTCTACTTCATGTATTTTAATGCATCGGTTATGGTGGTATGAATTAAAGGATGAAATTATGATTGAATCTGTTTGCAATTAAAAGGCTATTTCATTCGCAGCAACTGCATTGCCAAACTTATTACATATGTATTGCTTTTTAAGTAATTTTTGAATACAAATGAAGTTATTATTCAAACGAAACCGCCACTAAATAATGTCCTCCTTTAAAAATTCATTCGCTACACGCTTTATGCAGCGTCTAAAGTCAGATCATTTGTATCAAGGGCCACAAGCAAATCGAGGATTTCAGCTGATTACGTGGTTTCTGACAATATTTTTTCTTTATCCGAGGTTATGTCCGTTGACGAATACGACATGCGTATACGTGCTTGTTATATGCCTTTTGATACATATTTATTACGAAGTTCTGTCCACATCTATCTCTGCACTTGGTAATGAGCTGAAGAGCTAAAATAATCAATAGTCATATACGACGTAGTTATTTTAAGTACGTATGTTGAACTGATTTTCTCTGATTAAAATGTATTTATTTAATTTTACATTCCCTGAACTACAAGCCTGTCTATCTAGCCGAAGCCACTAATATTGTAGACTACACTGAAAGATAGCTGATCCTATCCGTGGTGGTGAATGAAATTTTGAGCACTATTGTTTGCTTGTCAACCGGAGCAGGGGTGGTAACTTAAAGTCCCTGAACACCTGATTATCCACTTGTGCCCTAGGCTACAACTCACACCTGACATTAGTTTCTCATCGGGTGATGTATCTGAAACGTTTCATGGTGATTTGCCAATCGAGTGTTGATATTTAGGTCGGGCACTTATTGGTACTTTATAGCGAACCTCTGATATTGTGATCAACGCCTCAATCATGTTGCAACTGGCTAAACACGTCCAACATTCAATCAAACTAAACTACTACTACCCTCAAGGGTTTGACAGAGAGTTCATAGAACCACTTCCAGACTATTTCTCTGTCTTTCCACCCAACAGTAGCCCTTGAACTCCTACAAATTTAAGTGCAAGATCTGATTTCTCTTATCCTGTTACGTTGGCCATTCCAACATGTTTTCAATTCACACATTTCTGCTGACTAATACATCGTGAAAAAATCTGTCAGGAACGAACTACGAGGGGCGTTTGAAAGGTCTGTGCAAACTCCGAGAAATGGCACCAGCGGCGCGTATCGAGGTCATGTTTAGTTAGCAGCATCTTTGGAAAGAACGCACACCAAGTTTCAGCCATATTGGTCTATTTCTTTGTGTTTGGCAATCGTGTGAATCAAGGAAATTGAGTGATTGTCAAAAATGGACGAAAAAGTATTTCGTGTTTTGATTAAACATTACTTTATGAAAGGCACAACACCTCACGAGACCGAAGAAAAGCTTAATAATCATTACGGTCACTTTGCATCTTCGATAAGAACAGTTTATAAATGGTTTCAAAATTTTCGGAGTGGCCATATGGGCACAAGTGATGCTGAGCGTTCTGAAGGCCCTGTGCAGGTTGCGACTCCAGAAATCGTTGATAAAATCCGTGATATGGAGATAGATGACAGAAGAGTTAAGGTGCGTGAGATTGCTAGTGCAGTGGGCGATCTCGAATGAACGGGTACATAATATTTTGCATAAACATTTGGACATAAGAAAGCTATCCGCGATTGCTCACGCGTGACCTAAAAAGGAATCGTATGAAGTGTTGCAAGGATGGTTTGCAGCTGTTCAGGAAGAATCTGCAGTACTTTAAGCGTCGTTTAGTCACTGTGGATGGAACATGGATACATTAGTATACTCCTGAGACCAAACAACAATCTAAAAAATGGGTCACCAAAGGAGAATCTGCACCAAAAAAAGGCGAAGACCATTCCTTCGGCCGGAAAGGTTGTGGTGACTGTCTTTTGGGATTCGCAAGGGATAATCTTCATCGACTATCTGGAAAACGGTAGAGCTATTACAGGTGAATATTATTCATCGTTAATGGACCGTTTGGAAGCCGAGCTGCAAGAAAAACGCCGGAGATAGGACCACAAAGAAGTCCTGTTCCATCACAACAATGCACCAGCACACACCTCAGCAATTGTGGTCGTAAAATTAATGGAAATAGGATTCCAACTCGTTACACATCCCCCATTTCTCCAGACTTGGCTCCCTCAGACTACTATTTGTTCTTCAATTTGAAGAACTGGCTGGCAGGACAAAGATTTTATTCAAACGAGGAGGTGATTGCAGCAACTAATAGCTATTTCACATACTTGGACAATTCCTATTATTCTGACGGGATCAACAAATTAGAACAGCGTTGGATGAAGTGTATAAATCTAAAAAGAGACTATGTTGAACTATAAAAATGGTTTACCCCAAACCCGTAAGTAGTTTTATTTTTGCACGGACTTTTCAAACGCCCCTCCTATGCATTTGTTTTAGTTACTGCCAACCTAATCCATCATATCCGTCATACTCTCTCTTCTGTTTCGTCCTTTGAACTTTTTCCACTTCCTCTGTCAATTAGCTATTCGAATTGCATGATGGGATATGTTTGCGACTATATTTGCGGTATAATTCCAATGATTTACTGTTAAATGAATGAACTAATCGTTGACCTGATACATCCACTTGCCCTCAACTCTTATCCCAGTTGATTTGAATCTCTTCACGTGCGCCTAAGAATTAAAGTCACTCAACTCATCAAATTTTGTTTGGTCATGTATTTCAAATTGAATTTTCAGTACATAAATAAGCTGGTGACCTTGAGTGATGAATTCAGTGTCAGGTTCGTCTCACAAGAAGCGAAATGGTTACGAATTGAACAGTCCCCCGAATATACAATAAATTTCCTTTAGTTCCCCTCTATCGTCGCAAACAGTGGTCTTATGACCAAAAATTTGTGCCATAGACGTGAACTAAAGGAAATTTAGTCACACCCTTGTTGGACAAACTCCGTAACTACTTAGTTGGATAATCGCCTATGGAGAATAATGGAATGTAGTCGAATTAAATCGGGTGATGCTGAGGGAATTAGATTAGGAAATGAGACACATAAAGTAGTAAATGAGTTTTGCTGTTTGGGGAGCAAAATAACTAACGATGAGGATATAAAATGTAGACTGGCAATGGCAAGGAAAGCATTTCTGAAGAAGAGAAATTTGTTAACATCGAGTATAGATGTAAATGTCAGGAAGTCGTTTCTGAAAGTCTTTGTATGGAGTGTAGCCATGTATGGAAGTGAAACGTTGACGATAAATAGTTTAGACAAGAAGAGAATAGACGCTTTTGAAGTGTGGTGTTACAGGAGAATACTAAAGATTAAATGGGTAGATCACATAACTAATGAGGAGGTAGTGAATAGAATTGAGAAGAAGAGAAATTTCTGGTACAACTTAACGAGAAGAAGGGATCGCTTGGTAGGACATATTCTTAGGCATCAAGCGATCACCAACTTCGTATTGGAAGGCAGCGTGGAGTGTAAAAATCGTAGAGGGAGACCAAAAGATGAATACACTAAGGAGATTCAGAAGGATGTAGTTTGCAGTAGGTAGTGGGAGATGAAGAAGCTTTCACAGGAAGGAGTAGCATGGAGAGCTGCATCAAACCAGTCTCTGGACTGAAGACCACAGCAACAACAACAATCACTTATGGTTCACATGGGTGATTTTATTAATTTTATGACGGATTTTTATAATCGTGTCTTGTGATCGCCACGTATACAGAAAGTAACTGTTTCGTCACCTTAGGTAGTATCAGTGATTACACTAAAGTATTGACGTAGGACGAACCCCTATTTATGTGGCAGGAACCCACTTTCGATAACGCAACTGAATTTATTGAATTTTGTGGGAAGGCTCTGATGTCGAATTCTCTTCAACTGTAGTAAACCCCTGCGTGTCTTTGGTCTGTATGAGTTAATTGCATTTGGATTAAGCCTTTATGGTCCTTTCACTGTATGTGTCAAAACCCAGTTATTCTCAGTTTATTAAGTTTTCCTACTTTTCATATCCACTGCCCCGCAAAGTTACGTATATCAGAGCTCCTACTGAATCTTGGCAGAGTGCAATTATTAGACATGTTAAGATACATTTTTCTCGCAATATCTGTTCGATAATCTTTGATATGCTTTGTGTGGGTATTCAGATTATTACAATATAGATCTGTTTTCGTTGACATTGACTATTGGATATTCAAACCTCTATCACACTTATTTCCATGTCCTTCGAAATACCACCAAACAGTGAACAAAAGGATTATCAAATATTCCTCATCTTGTATAAAACAAATTGGTTTAGGCGTATTCCGTTTGCATGTGCCCATACAATATTCATAGCACCCCTCATTTGTGTTATCTAAATTAAGGGCGATACAGCAGGCACGACATACGAAAGTGGTATGCTAGAAATCAGTAAATTACAGTTCCTCCTCTTTTGAGTCCAATGTAAATAGAAAATTTATGGTTATATGGTAAAAAGTGCATCTACTAAGGGAATGACAATTTAGAAAACTGATACTGGCGATGGATATAATTGGAGAAAGCAGCACAAGGTTTTTACTTGGTAGTGCCCAAGCGGAGTAAAAGAAATCAAAACTAGTGGGCCACTTTTAGCGGCGCCTTGCAAGATTTCTGCCAATAAAACGTGGTCGTAGGTTCACCTTTTCCAAAACATGTGACACTTCCAATCTAAGCTGTTCGTAATTGTGATCTCCAGGTATTTAGTAGAATCGAAATTTGATAGTAGTTTTAATAGTACTTTAAACGTTAATAATCAATTTGTGGTTCACCGCGATATAAATGTTACAACTGCGGCGAATTTTTCTGGCCATGCGGGAAGTATGGTCAGTAATCAAGTACTTTTAGTACATGAGTACTGATCATACTGTCATTTGTAATAAACTTCATCAAGTAACAGGGATGTAAATACGCGACGATTAAAACTGGATTACATCATGATCAGACGGAGATTGAGAAACCAGCTACTGGACTGTAAGGCGTACCCAGGAGCAGATATAGATTTCGATAACAAGTTACAAATGAAGAAGAGTGAGCATAAGTTTAAGAGTCTCGTGTGGAAGGTTTGGTGTGCAAATACCTGGGACAGTGAAGTACTGAGGAATAATGACATGCGTTAGAAGTTATCTGAAGCTGTAGTTACTGTGATAATCGGTACTACAGTAGGCAGGAGGCATTTGAAGAGAAATGGACATATACAACAATGGCAATCACAGATGTTCGACAGAAACATAGCTATAAAAATGATAGCTGCAGATACGCCTTGTGTAACAGAAGAACTGTTTCAGTTGAGTGACGAAAGAAGGAAGTACAAAAGTGTTAAGTGAAATTCAGGAATATAGAAATACAAGACACTTAGGAATGAAATAAATAGCAACTGCTGGAAAGACGAGGCGAAATTAATGCTGGAAAAATGTGAAGAAAGCGAAAAACAAATGGTCGTCGAGAGCACGAACTTAGCGTATTGAAAAGCCAAAATGACCTTCGTTGAAATTAAAAGCAAGGACGTAACAGTAACAGTGCAAAATAAATATCATTAATCTCACTTTTACGTGCAGAGAAGAGAGCATATAGGTGGAAATAACGCAATGAAAGAAGTGTCAGATGACACGATTAAGGAAGAAACTGGAGTCATTGTGGATTACATAGAGGATCCAGTATTAGAACTTTGGAGTACTTGCGATCAAGTACAGCAGAAGGGACGGATAACATTGCTTCAGAATTTCTTATAAATCGCTGGAAGTAACAACCAAGCGACTATTCAACTTGATGTGTAAAATCTATGAGCCTGGTGACATACAGTTTGAATTTCAAGAGAATATCTACACAATCAAGAAAATTGTGCCCTTGCTATCTCGTACAATCAGCTTACCAGTTCATACATCCAAGCTACTGGCAAGAACAATACACAGAAAATTGAGCATCTGTTAAATGACGATCAGATTCACTTTATAAAGAGGTAAAGGTTCAATGAGGAAGCTCTGACGATGCAATTGATAATGGAAGCAAGACATGAAAAAAAATCAAGGAATGTTCATACGATTTGTCGACCTGAAAAAAGCAATAAACATTACAAAATGGTTCAAGGTGTTCGAAATTCTCAGAAAACTGTGAGTAGTAAGCTACAGGGAAAGACAGATAATCTGTACTACCATACACGCCCTGTTCGCGAGTGGAACATGGTTGGAGGACTCAGTTAGTGGTACAAAAATTACCCTCTGCCACACACCATTAGGTGGCTTTCGGAGTATGATGTAGATAGATAGTCGTTGTTTCCGATTTTACTAAAAATCGGGAAAAGCACTGGACCGATCTACTTCAATTTTTTTTCACGATACCATAATAAACACTCGGACGGACATAGGCTCAAATGGTTCTGAGCAGTATGGGACTCAACATATGACGTCATCAGTCCCCTAGACTTGTTGTTGTTGTTGTGGTCTTCAGTCCTGAGACTGGTTTGATGCAGCTCTCCATGCTACTCTATCCTGTGCAAGCTTCCTCATCTCCCAGTACCTACTGCAACCTACATCCTTCTGAATCTGCTTAGTGTATTCATCTCTTGGTCTCCCCCTACGATTTTTACCCTCCACGCTGCCCTCCAATACTAAATTGGTGATCCCTTGATGCCTCAGAACAAGTCCTACCAACCGATCACTTCTTCTGGTCAAGTTGTGCCACAAACTCCTCTTCTCCCCAATCCTATTCAGTACCTCCTCATTAGTTATGTGATCTACCCATCTAATCTTCAGCATTCTTCTGTAGCACCACATTTCGAAAGTTACTATTCTCTTCTTGTCCAAACTATTTACCGTCCATGTTTCACTTCCATACATGGCTACACTCCATACAAATACTTTCAGAAATGACTTCTTGACACTAAAATCTATACTCGATGTTAAAAAATTTCTCTTCTTCAGAAACGCTTTCCTTCCCATTGCCAGTCTACATTTTATATCCGCTCTACTTCGACCATCATCAGTTATTTTGCTCCCCACATAGCAAAACTCCTTTAATACTTTAAGTGTCTCATTTCCTAATCTAATACCCTCAACATCACCTGACTTAATTCGACTACATTCCATTATCCTCGTTTTGCTTTTGTTGATGTTCATCTTATATCCTCCCTTCAAGACACCATCCATTCCGTTCAACTGCTCTTCCAAGTCCTTTGCTGTCTCTGACAGAATTACAACGTCATCGGCGAAACTCAAAGTTTTTATTTCTTCTCCATGGATTTTAATACCTACTCCGAATTTTTCTTTTGTTTCCTTTACTGCTTGCTCAATATACAGATTGAATAACATCGGGGAGAGGCTACAACCCTGTCTTACTCCCTTCCCAACCACTGCTTCCCTTTCATGTCCCTCGACTCTTATAACTGCCATCTGGTTTCTGTACAAATTGTAAATAGCCTTTCGCTCCCTGTATTTTACCCCTGCCACCTTTAGAATTTGAAAGAGAGTATTCCAGTCAACATTGTCAAATGCTTTCTCTAAGTCTACGAATGCTAGAAACGTAGGTTTGCCTTTCCTTAATCTTTCTTCTAAGATAAGTCGTAAGGTCAGTATTGCCTCACGTGTTCCAGTATTTCTACGGAATCCAAACTGATCTTCTCCGAACGGCTTCTACTAGGTTTCCATTCGTCTGTAAAGAATTCGTGTTAGTATTTTGAAGCTGTGGATTATTAAACTGATTGTTCGGTAATTTTCACATCTTTCAACACCTGCTTTCTTTGGGATTGGAATTATTATATTTTTCTTGAAGTCTGAGGGTATTTCGCCTGTTTCATACCTCTTGCTCAGCAAATGGCAGAGTTTTGTCAGCACTGGCTCTCCCAGGGCCGTCAGTAGTTCCAATGGAATGTTGTCTACTCCGGGGGCCTTGTTTCGACTCAGGTCTTTCAGTGCTCTGTCAAACTCTTCACGCAGTATCGTATCTCCCATTTCATCTTCATCTACATACTCTTCCATTTCCATAATATTGTCCTCAAGTACATCGCCCTTGTGTAGGCCCTCTATATAGTGATTCCACCTTTCTGCTTTCCCTTCTTTGCTTAGAACTGGGTTTCCATCTGAGCTCTTGATGTTCATACAAGTGGTTCTCTTATCTCCAAAGATCTCTTCAATTTTCTTGTAGGCAGTATCTATCTTATCCCTAGTGAGATAAGCCTCTACATCCTTACATTTGTCCTCTAGCCATCCCTGCTTAGCCATTTTGCACTTCCTGTCGATCTCATTTTTGAGACATTTGTATTCCTTTTTGCCTGCTTCATTTACTGCATTTTTATATTTTCTCCTTACATCAATTAAATTCAATAATTCTTCTGTTACCCAAGGATTTCTACTAGCCCTCGTCTTTTTACCTACTTAATCCTCTGCTGCGTTCACTACTTCATCCCTCAAAGTTACCCATTCTTCTTCTACTGTATTTCTTTTCCCCATTCCTGTCAATTGTTCCCTTATGCTCTCCCTGAAACTCTCTACAACCTCTGGTTCTTTCAGTTTATCCAGGTCCCATCTCCTTAAGTTCCCACCTTTTTGCAGTTTCTTCAGTTTTAATCTACAGGTCATAACCAATAGATTGTGGTCAGAGTCCGCATCTGCCCCTGGAAATGTCTTACAATTTAAAACCTGGTTCCTAAATCTCTGTCTTACCATTATATAATCTATCTGATACCTTTTAGAGTCTCCAGGGTTTTTCCATGTATACAACCTTCTATTATGATTCTTAAACCAAGTGTTAGCTATGATTAAGTTGTGCTCTGTGCAAAATTCTACCAGGCGGTTTCCTCTTTCATTTCTTAGCCCCAATCCATATTCACCTACTACGTTTCCTTCTCTCCCTTTTCCTACACTCGAATTCCAGTCACCCATGACCATTAAATTTTCGTCTCCCTTCACTATCTGAATAATTTCTTTTATTTCATCATACATTTCTTCAATTTGTAAGTAGGCTGTTTATGTTTTCTCTATGTAAGTAGGCTGTTTATGTTTTCTCTATGTAAGTAGGCTGTTTATGTTTTCTCTATGTAAGTAGGCTGTTTATGTTTTCTTATTGGCAACGTTACGTAGCGCTCAATATGAAAATCACTGGCTGTGCTGTGTGCAGTCTGTGGCTGCTTTGCATTGTTGTAATACTCGTCATTGTAGTGTTAGGCAGCTGGCTGTGAACAGCGCGTAGCGTTGCGCAGTTGGAGGTGAGCCGCCAGCAGTGGTGGATGTGGGGAGAGAGATGGCGGAGTTTTGAAATTTGTCGTGAACTGCTATATTTATATATGATGATATTAAGGTAAATACAGTGTTTGTTCTCTATTAATGTCTTTCATTTGCTAACTATCCCTATCAGTAGTTAGTGCCTTCAGTAGTTTGAATCTTTTATTTAGCTGGCAGTAGTGGCGCTCGCTGTATTGCAGTAGCTTGAGCAGCGAAGATTTTTGTGAGGTAAGTGATTTGTGAAACGTATAGGTTAATGTTAGTCAGGGCCATTCTTTGTAGGGAATTTTAAAAGTCAGATTGCGTTGCGCTAACAAAATATTGCGTGTCAGTTTAAGCACAGTCATTTGTAATTGTTCGAAGGGGAAGTTTCATATGTCGACCCTTAGCCGAGGATACCTCACTGGAATCTTCTGATCTTTTGTTGTAGTTTGTGTAATTAGTGTAGATTTTGTTTATTTCTAGCGCGTAATTGTAGAGAAAATCTCCTTTGTAGTTGCAGTCTTTCATTGTTGTACAGTAAAACAGTTGTGGCATGCATGTAGATTTGCACCAAGTATTTCGCAGCTGCAATTAACTAGATATTATTTTCAGTGTTATGTTAATGTGTTCTCTTATTTTTGCTCTTCAAATTGTGCTTTTCTGTGTTGTCATGTGAAATATTGTGACAATAATGGCGTGTGAAAAACGTAATACTAGGCTCCAAAGTAAACTGAGAAATGACAGTGAAAATGAAAGCAGTGTGTTAGCGCCACCGAGTAATGAATTAACTGATGTTCAAAGTAGTAATTTGGTAATTGTGCATAGGGAAATGGAGCGGGCTGCAAACAATGGTGTAGACAGTGAAACAGGTAGTGAACAGGGAAGCATTATCGATCGATCGGTCGGCAACAGCTCGCCTCAGGAATCCGAAATGACAGGACACAATTTCGCAAATACTGTAGATTCAGGTTTTGGGTTATCACCGTTTTCTCAAATAAGTCAAGACGCATTTTCTGCTTGTCAAAATGTGAATGTTGCCGGTGCAAATGCACTGCCGAAAAGCGTAGAGAAACAGATTCCAGACACTAATACATTATTATTGCAATTAATGCAACAAAAGGAACAAAATCAGAGACAAATGGGACAAAATCTTAAAAAGTTAGACACAGTGGAACAAAATCTCAAAAAGTTAGACACAATGGAACAAAATCTTCAAAAGTTAGACACTACACTTGAACAAACACGTGAAGATTTAACCACTGAGTTACATAACATCGAATCGAAATGTCAAAAGGTCTGTAATGACGTAAAAACACAAATTTGTGAGCATTTCCAACCTATTTTTTCGCGGCATGAAAATGCATTACAGAATCACGAAGCAGCCATAAAAGAACTGCAAATTATTGTTCATGAAAATCATGAGACCTTGCAAGCTAAAATTGACTCAGTTGCATCTACCGATTCGGTTACGCAACTTGCAAGAACTCAGGAAAACTTAAAGGACACAGTAGATATCCTGAAAATTGGTTCGGAAAGACACATGGAGGAAATAAGTACACTATCGGAGAAAGTAGCCGAACTTTCGGATCAGGTCACTAACTTATCTACAAAGGTAGATGATGATCTAAATGACACAAGACCCGTAGCCTTCACTGACACAGAAGAGTATGAACAAATAAGAAAATTCAAACAAAATCAAAATCAAATCAATACACAGTACAAAAGAGAAATCCGGGAAGTACAAGATCAGTTGACGCAGGTAATACAAGAATTACGTATTTCAGAAGACACTCGCGCCCCAATAAGGGAAGAGGGACATATAAATACGGAACAGCCACAAAATAATAACATAGGGCATTTCGGAAGTTATGAAAGAAATTGGCAATGTGCACCGAATTTTGAGTTGGAACCGCCGAAGCGACGTAACAATGACCGACATGCGACTCGCCGACATGATGATTTTGACTATAAGCTGTTCATTACTACACGTAAATTCAAAACGTTTAAGAATTCTGCCAACGACATTCATCCACAAGCATGGCTCCATCAATTCTCTCATTGTTTTCCTCCCAACTGGTCGTTAGAACACAGATTAGAATTTATGTGTGGCTACTTGGAGAATGAACCAGCTGTAAGAATGCGATCGGTAATTCACGATTGCCACAGTGAAGGAGAGTTTTACCATGCCTTCCTCTCAGCATATTGGTCTCAATCCACACAAGATCGAGTAAAACATGGCATCATAATGATGAAACATTTCGAACAATCTGAATTTTCCAGTCTTGTGAAATATTTTGAAGACATGTTGCATAAGAATCAGTATCTTTCAAACCCATAAAGCCCCTCAGAACTCATCCGCATTTGCTTACTCAAATTGCCTGAACATTTACGACATATTATTTTAGCAGGACGTTGTAAAGAAGACATTGAGGCTTTTCAGGGACTGTTACAAGAACTGGAAATTGACACAGACAGTCGCCGGATGCGAAAACAGGAAAACAATCACTACAGGTCACATACGTCACAATTCCGTGATGACAGAAACAATAACTGGACACGAAAAGGCTATTCTTACAACGCAAATCGTGACCAAAACAGACACCACCCATATGACAACCGCTGGCGGAGTAATAATAGTTACAGAGAAAGATCGCATTTCCGTAGTAATGACTATCACAGAGACAATCAGAGAAACAGACAATATGGGAACCAAAACAATTATTATCAAGGGAGACAGAATAACTTCAGACGCAACAGTTCAGCGAGCAGGTACAATTCAGGAAGAAATTCTCCACCACATGACCGACAAGAAAGAAATTATGAAATCTACCGACATGACGACAGACGAGATAATCATAACGACAGACCTGAATTTCATCAGAACTGGCGGGATTCAAACAGAGCTGGGCACTTTCGACAACGTGAATTTGTAGAAGCTAGGTCTCCAAATCCCAATAACGACGCGCTCCAACAAAGGAACAGACAATGACTCCCACCGCAGGCAGCCGCGTGCGCCGGCTGGCTCAGAGAAAAATAACATTGACGCTAACCTTGAAAAAAAATTTTAGCATTCCTCACCGACGTATACCGCATGATAATTCCGTTCAAGTTGAACCTCTGCGTACTAGGAAGAGTAAAGGATTTCACCACACTTCACATGTAATACCGTTTATTGAAAGATAATCTGCTTTTTAACTTTGTCTTTGCCATATAACTTTTCACTTTACATTGCTAGTAAGCGTTGTCAGACTTAGAATCTGTTAACATACAACAATGTTTGAAGTTAAATATCCAATCAAGAACCAAGAGAACTTATTTAAACAGAAATGACGAATGCATTGTTATAGTGAACAGACGACACAGTGTTGTATTTGTACATTCTTGCTTGTTAGTTGCACGATTACGTAACGACTATCAGGCTTACATACTTGGAACCTATACTGGTACTGCTAATGAGATTTTAATGCAACATTTTGGTTTACTTGAAAATACATTCTGGGTTTAAAGTACTTTCTGTGAGATACCAGACGACACAGTGGTTAGTTTATGTGACAACTACACGGTTTTATCACGACGCTACTAATGAGTGACAATTTACAATGTGGCTTTTGCGGTGTATCAGTTTTATATCTGCACAGTTTTCTGTTTTATTCTGGAAAGAAACACATGTTTTAGTAGTAACTTTTGTGGTATAGCAACAATGAGACAGCCTTTTTCGTGGCACAACAATACGTTACTGTACAGTACTTTCTTCATCACGCCAATAAGCATAATAACTACGATATCTATACGCAAAGCATTTCAAATTTGTTTATCATGAGGTAAGTACATTGACTTCTGCAGAACTTAGCTTTCGGAGGACGATAACTATGACACTTCCACAGAGATTATGTTGCAACAAGACGCACATTTAGCGCTACAGTACACGTATTTGAGTGATTAATTTTGTACTTAAAACATTTATTTTTAAAGATTTTTGAATTACAAAGAATGTTTTCCGTGATACATTTCATTCCATTGCCGTAATCTGTAACACCTGAGGGTATAATTACATTAATCCTCAGGGGGGTACACGCTTACTTTGTGTACCATGTGTGTGGCAACCACAAGGAACCCTAGCTAATATGGTATTTGCTTATGCAACTTTACACATCGGTACCACATTTCTCTAACACACAAATTACACAGCTATCTGATCATTTAACTGAGAGATAAACATTTTTTTACTGCATCAGTGACACATGTTTACGCAATTACACAGTTGGGTAACTTCACACTTATGAAACTGTATTTTGTCTGTACTTTGTAAACTGTTCATATTTTTTCGGAATCATTGTGATACTATGAGAGCTTTGAATGATGTATTTGGTAAGGGAGCATGATTTTAAAGTACGTTTGAGGTAGATGACACTATTGAAATGAGCAGAGAATTTTTTTTAGGTTTTGAAATTATTGGAGGAAGCTACGACGATTTTGAGATTTGACTGAGGTGTTATGATGTTATTATTACGACGACGATGTGTACTATGCTGTTGAGATATGTTTATGATCAATAAGATGTTGCTACCGTATATGAGGAATAAGAAGTATGTTGGAAACCAAGAATCGTACTTTAAGAGTTATGAAATGTGCGTAAATGCGTGACTGTATCACAATGCTGACGAATATTTTATTTGGACACTTATATTTATAGGATTTTCTTTCTACAGATTTGTAACGCTAATTCTTGACCTGTGAAATATTTTTATGTGAGACTGTCACTGTAGCGGAAACTGCTGTCGTAAATATATCCGTAAGAAAGTTAAGTGACCACCTGCACGTAATGCGTCGTGGGCACCCAGCTGTGTCGGACGCCTGGAGAGAGGGCCATTGGCGCGTGCCTTTCAGAGCACAGGAAGGAAAAAAAAAGGGAGGCCATTATCCTGGCCATTGTCATTCCTTTAGAGAAAGCATCGCAAATCCGACACGCTAATTACTTGGAAACATATCGTACTTTCTGATATTTACTGAAATGCCTAATGAAATGACAAGAAATAGTTTGTCTACACACCTGACTATGACTACTGTCTTTCTAGATGAGAGATTTTTTTACTACTTATGAAATGCCACATGACTATTGAACGATGTTCTTACGCTTTGCTTTGTACATAGTTGCTTATTTCATTTGATATCTAGTTTCTAGCTGCACTGCAGCATTGGTTAAAATAAAATTTTATAGATGTACTAATATAAATATTTTCTGTCTACAGATCCAGTAAATAATAGTTTTGTGATATATTTCAAAAAAATGAGGGAGCACAAAAAGATATTTCCCTTCACAGGAACTGCATACATAATTTTCTTTACAATATTTGGTAATTTATTTCATAGAGTAAGTTATCGTGATGCATCACCTTAGTGTTAAGATGTGACATAGGTATTAGACATGGCCATTTTTAGTGTAATATTTTTTCTGCTTGAGCTTTGTCATGTTTAGGTATATCATTTTCTGCTGCTGTTTGCCAGGCATAGTGTTGCTGAATTTTAATTTGTGTTACTCTGCTAAGCCAGATTTTTTTTTTTTTTTTTGCGCATTGCCTCATATTAGTTGTAATGTTGAATTGCTTGGTAATTTAGATTTACTGTAGCTTGCTTTGCAACTTTCCATTTTTTTGTCATTGCTGTTTGTGTTAATTGTTTTGTGCTGCTGCATTGCCTCGTCCCTTAGTTTAATATCTGAGCTCAGTAGATTTAAGTTAGCTTATGAGGGGGTAGACTATATAAGAACCTAACTATGGAGAATAGGGAAATAATGCTTTGAAAGTTATATGAAAACGATTTGGGCCTAAATGAGTATTGTACAATGAGCCATATTTATTTTGAAAGAAATATGGTTAGAATACAGAAAAGAGGTACAGATAGGACTTTTTGGGAATAATGATGAACGAAGGGAGATCTCCAAGAACAAAAAAGGTTTTGTTCGCAAAATACTGCAGTACCAAATGTTACACTGAAAACAAACCCTGTCCTTTTCTCCTGTGTTATTCTGGTATGTGTATATGTACCCTTGTGTATTTGTCTTTTTCCTGTCTTTATGTGTTTAGCTAATAAGATTTATGTTGTAGAATTTTTCAAATACTATGTTATTTTCTTTGTGAAGATGTTTAGACATTATTTATTCTGTTCTGATTTAATGCTCATGTGTGAAATTAATGTTTCGAAAACTATTCTCATTATTTTATATATTCACTTATGTCATAATTCCTGTAACACTGATGTATATGTTATTTCGATTCTTTTGTAAAGTTTGTTACTACAAATGTTATCTGAATTGTTATGTTCTTTAATGATGTATTTTGTACCTTTGTAATTGTATTCTTATGTTATAAAATTGTAATTGACACCAGTTCATCATATTATTAACTTGTAAGTTCCGTTTCACTGCACACGTTTCTGTTGGTCATAGTATATGGACAATATGTGAGAAGTTGGGACTGTTAGTGTTTGCACGTGTGTTACTAATTCAGCAAGGGACTGGATAACAGCATTGCTGGTTCTAAGGACAGTTCCGAAAACTTTGTGAGTGCACAAGTGGTGGTTTATGGACTTGCTATATTATCCGCAAGACTCTGCAATGGTGATTGTGCACCTGCACAGTCACAACAGATGGCTGCTGGCTATCTCTACAAGGACTACAGTGGGTCTGCATCTATGATGAACCACCAACGCCATTATTTCTACAAGGACTACAGTGGGTCTGCATCTTTGATGACCCACCAATACCATTATCTCTACAAGGACTACAGTGGGTCTGCACCTCTGGTGGCCCACCAATACCATACTCTCTACCAGGACTACAGTGGGTCTGCTCTGTGATGACCTACCTACCAATATTCTTCCAAACTACGACTGACTCTGCTGTGGGTTTGCTCTGTTGTGGCCCATTATCTGTCAGCATGTCAAGAGTCAGCACTGTCTTTCCGTTGGAAGGACAACGCTACTTCTTCAAGACTGCATGGAAATCCACTACTTCCATGTGCATTTTCTTTTACTGCTCAGACTTTGAGAAAAACACTGCTATTGTACTGTTATGTACGATTAGGACTGTCTTTATGGACTGTGAGAAAATTTGAGCTTTTGACCAACGTTGTATCAATAAGTGTGTGCATTTGATATCTTTGTTATTGTAATTATGAAAAAATTTTTCAAATCTGTATTGGGCACTGCCCAAACCAATTTGTAAAATTTTTTGTGGGGAGCATGGGGGCTATGTAAGTAGGCTGTTTATGTTTTCTCTATGTAAGTAGGCTGTTTATGTTTTCTCTATGTAAGTAGGCTGTTTATGTTTTCTCTATGTAAGTAGGCTGTTTATGTTTTCTCCATGTAAGTAGGCTGTTTATGTTTTCTCTATGTAAGTAGGCTGTTTATGTTTTCTCTATGTAAGTAGGCTGTTTATGTTTTCTTATTGGCAACGTTACGTAGCGCTCAATATGAAAATCACTGGCTGTGCTGTGTGCAGTCTGTGGCTGCTTTGCATTGTTGTAATACTCGCCATTGTAGTGTTAGGCAGCTGGCTGTGAACAGCGCGTAGCGTTGCGCAGTTGGAGGTGAGCCGCCAGCAGTGGTGGATGTGGGGAGAGAGATGGCGGAGTTTTGAAATTTGTCGTGAACTGCTATATTTATATATGATGATATTAAGGTAAATACAGTGTTTGTTCTCTATTAATGTCTTTCATTTGCTAACTATCCCTATCAGTAGTTAGTGCCTTCAGTAGTTTGAATCTTTTATTTAGCTGGCAGTAGTGGCGCTCGCTGTATTGCAGTAGCTTGAGCAGCGAAGATTTTTGTGAGGTAAGTGATTTGTGAAACGTATAGGTTAATGTTAGTCAGGGCCATTCTTTGTAGGGAATTTTGAAAGTCAGATTGCGTTGCGCTAACAAAATATTGCGTGTCAGTTTAAGCACAGTCGTGTATAATTGTTCAAAGGGGACGTTTCAAATTTCTTCGTCATCTGCAGAGCTAGTTGGCATATAAACTTGTACTACTGTAGTAGGTGTGGGCTTTGTATCTATCTTGGCCACAATAATGCGTTCACTAAGCTGTTTGTAGTAGCTTACCCGCATTCCTATTTCCCTATTCATTATTAAACCTACTCCTGCATTACCCCTATTTGACTTTGTGTTTATAACCCTGTAGTCACCTGACCAGAAGTCTTGTTCCTCCTGCCACCGAACTTCACTAATTCCCACTACATCTAACTTTAACCTATCCATTTCCCTTTTTAAATTTTCTAACCTAACTGCCCTATTAAGGGACCTGACATTCCACACTCCGATCCGTAGAACATCAGTTTTCTTTCTCCTGATAACGACATCCTCTTGAGTAGTCCCCGCCCGGAGATCCGAATGGGGGACTATTTTACCTCCGGAATATTTTACCCAAGAGGACGCCATCATCATTTAATCAAACAGTAAAGCTGCATGCGCTCGGGAAAAATTACGGCCGTAGTTTCCCCTTGCTTTCAGCCGTTCGCAGTACCAGCACAGCAAGGCCGTTTTCGTTAATGTTACAAGGCCAGATCAGTCAATCATCCAGACTGTTGCCCTTGCAACTACTGAAAAGGCTGCTGCCTCTCTTCAGGAACCACACGTTTGTCTGGCCTCTCAACATATACCCCTCCGTTGTGGTTGTACCTATGGAACGGCTATCTGTATCGCTGAGGCACACAAGCCTCCCCACCAACGGCAAGGTCCATGGTTCATGGACTTAGAACTACTTAAACGTACGGACATCACACACATCCATGCCCGAGGTAGGATTCGAACCTGAGACGTAGCAGCAGCGCGGTTCCGGACTGAAACGCCTAGAACCGCTCAGCCAAAGCGGCCGGCGGGCGTAGGCTATATAGATTTCAGTATACATAATCTATATAAAACATAAGGGAAAATGTTACAAAAAATCTCAAAATTTGCTTCACCTATTTACTTCAACTTTTTACACGTGATTCTAATATTTATTTATGTTATTAAACATATAATTTTAATACATATAGTCAAGATATTATACAATAGAGTATGTTGGCATAAGTTACAAAAACTTCTCGGCGTCTCATTCTTTTAAACAAGAATATACAGCTTTTCTGTTAAAACCGACTGTAAGAGAAAAAAAGCTTTGCTGCGTTCTACTGTGAAAATGTGTAGTTTGCTTTCTTTCTCTCAGACACTTTCAGCTATGTGAGCAGGGCATTTTAAACCATTAGACAAATTACTTCTCCCATATATATTCTTTCTCATTGTAGATATTTTTAAGCAAAAACTGTGTACTCAACAGTGTTTTGTTTTATTTTATTTTTCGCAATCGGATTTCACAGAAAAAAGTAAAACTGTGTTTAATGCTTATCGTCTAATGATGACAATACTATTATGGAATCTGGATTTTCAATAAAAATGAACAAAGTGTTTAATTTTATTCTTACTTACGGGTTTGTTAATTCATATTCCGACACCAAACCTGCCTACAAATTATGTAAACTTACACATAATAGAGTTCAGACTTCCGTAGGCAAGCCAATAAAATAAGAATATATAAAGGGAATAAAATATAGGTTTTGCATTTACTTTTTGTTGGCAGCGGCGATCCACATATGAGGGGGGGGAGGTGCGCCCCCCCCCCCCCCCCATCCTGACAACACGCCGTGGGGGGCCTCCCTCATTGCCACCCGCGCCGCCACAGCTTGTCAGCCCGCACGCTATTCGTTCGTTCTTTCGTCAGTCGACTCGACTGAATCGAGTTATCGAGTAGTTGTACTTTCCTATGAAGCACGCGCGTCCGTAATTGTATTTTATACGTTTCTGTCTAGCACTTAGATAGGTAACATATACCTACGAGAAAATTCGCGGCCATTCTAATGATCTCGCTACGTTATTCTGTCTGCCATTTGTTCGAGAAAAGTCGCCAATATTCTACTGTTTTCTTGTACAGAGAACCTTCGACACGTAGCGTTATAAATACAGACTATTCGCCGAACAGGAGAATATTAAGACTGAAATATTAAGACTGAAGAATGAATAAAAAGTCCTAGTTGTAGCAAGAGCAAGTGTGAAGATTAGTCAAGAGTGAGAGTGATCAGTTAATTCTGAAGTATTAAGAATAGTAATTCATAGTAATTTCACAGTAAAAATATTGTTACAAGACTCGTGAAAATAGTTTTAATAATAACGTAACAATAGTTTCCAATACCTAACTCGCAGTACGAGTTAGGTATGGGAAACTATTGATGCGTATATCAATGAAGGCAGAATAATGTGTCGAGATTTGTAGAATGGCGGAAACTTTTCTCGTAGGTATGTGTTAGCTATCTATCTGCAAGACAGAAACGCTTTGTTGAACACTCACCTTGACATAGATTGTCCTATTGGCGATGTAATTAACCAATTTGCCATTAAAAGCAGGAGCACAGAATTCATCATTTAAGGAAGAGAAGCACAACGGAAACTTGTTCATATCGTAAGCTGGCATTGTCTTGTATATGTGTATGTTGTTGTGCTCCAGAGACTGGTTTGATGCAGCTCTCCATGCTACTCCATCCTGTGCAAGCTTCTTCATCTCCCAGTACCTACTGCAACCTACATCCTTCTGAATCTGCTTAGTGTATTCATCTCTTGGTCTCCCTCTACGATTTTTACCCTCCACGCTGCCCTCCAATACTAAATTGGTGATCCCTTGATGCCTCAGAACATGTCCTACCAACCGATCCCTTCTTCTGGTCAAGTTGCGCCACAAACTTCTCTTCTCCCCAATCCTAGTCAATACTTCCTCATTAGTTATGTGATCTACCCATCTAATCTTCAGCATTCTTCTGTAGCACCACATTTCGAAAGCTTCTATTCTCTTCTTGTCCGAACTATTTATCGTCCATGTTTCACTTCCATACATGGCTACACTCCATACAAATACTTTCAGAAATGACTTCCTGACACTTAAATCAATACTGGATGTTAACAAATTTCTCTTCTTCAGAAACGCTTTCCTTGCCATTGCCAGCCTACATTTTATATCCTCTCTACTTCGACCATCATCAGTAATTTTGCTCCCCAAATAGCAAAACTCCTTTACTACTTTAAGTGCCTCATTTCCTAATCTAATTCCCTCAGCATCACCCGACTTAATTAGACTACATTCCATTATCCTTGTTTTGCTTTTGTTGATGTTCATCTTATATCCTCCTTTCAAGACACTGTACATTCCGTTCAACTGCTCTTCCAAGTCCTTTGCTGTCTCTGACAGAATCACAATGTCATCGGCGAACCTCAAAGTTTTTATTTCCTGTCCATGGATTTTAATTCCAGCTCCGAATTTTTCTTTTGTTTCCCTTTACTGCTTGCTCAATATACAGACTGAATAACATCGGGGATAGGCTACATCCCTGTCTCACTCCCTTCGCAACCATTGCTTCCCTTTCATACCCCTCGACTCCTATAACTGCCATCTGGTTTCTGTACAAATTGTAAATAGCCTTTCGCTCCCTGTATTTTACCCGTGCCACCTTCAGAATTTGAAAGAGAGTATTCCAGTCAACATTATAAAATCTTTCTCTAAGTACACAAATGCTGAACACGTAGGTTTGCCTTTCCTTACTCTATCTTCTAAGATAAGTCGTATGGTCAGTATTGCCTCAGATGTTCCAATATGTTTAAATCAGTTTAAATAAAATCAATTTAAATAAATCAGTTTAAATAAACTTTCTTAAGCTTTGCATGTGACTTGATTATTTTTTGTTGCGGAAAAACTAATGGTAGCTAAAGATATCTTTAGCACGACTTCCTTGAGGTTTATTGTGTCCGTCACTGTTTGTTGGTGGATTAACTTTCATCGTAAGATGAGTCTAAGCAATTTATATATTCTAAGATTCTGTCGTTCATCGTAAAGGCCAATGCTTCCATATCTAACTTGGATCCGAAATGCAAATACTGACACTGTAATAAAATAAACTCTTTGATATGAAAGCTGTTATTAAATGAAATGCTTTAAACTGCATTGCGGCTGCTGCTGCTGCGGAAAAAGACGTGAAATATTTTGTAATCTTTGATACTGCCGCGTAATGGTGAATGATTGTGGCACACCAGCGATGTTCAACTTAACTGCTGGCATAGCAGCTATAAATTGCTAAAAGTTTGCAAGGGGGCTTAATTAAATATAATGCAAATATTTTTTAATTTTAGTCGCTGTATGTCCGGCTACGAAGTCTCGTAACCGGTTGGCCCTGACTAGTATTAGTACACAATCTGACTGCAAGGAATAACAACAAAGAATGAAAGGAAATTTCCGTTACCACAATTAATTAAGTCCCCAGCAACTATAAAAGCTGCGAAACAAAAACTACGAACAACAAAGCACAACTGTAACTGTTGTGTGTGTGGAAGTGTGATTCAACGTACCTATCTGGCACGTTTCTTCCTCAATAAGACAAGTTATTGCACATAGAAACCCGAATTACAGTCTAATACATGAATACAAGCCAGATGCTTTGTTGACTGAACCTGTGACCACGAGGCATTGTTAGTTAGGAAATTTAAAAAAAAATAAATAAAATGTTTTTTACCTTCGTATATATTGACTAAAAATACACTCTGATCATTACATCTCCATTCGAACAACATCTGCTGTCTAGCCCATCAAAACAACTGCACACGACATGGCCTCAACTAGTACAGCTATCGACATCCTCTCAGCAAAGCACTAACCGCCACAATTTCTGAACAAGCACTGCCAGTGCAGGCGGCGGAATAAAACCCTTTGACGCAATCTCTGGCGCTGTGACTCAGTGTAGCCACCTTTCATATGCCCCTCCTCCACGGGCTAGAATTTGATGGTATTTTTGCCAGCATTGGTGGTGAAAATACACCAAATTCGCCACAAAAAAATACAGACAATATATTAATAAGTAAATATCACATAACTAAATAAATTTTGGCTTTGTACTGACCCTTCAGTAACCTAATACATAAAATACAGTAAGAAACACAAATGCTTGCATACATGTGGTTTTACATTATAGTTTACACAAGTATCATTCAATCAATGCCACCAGCAATGTCAAATAGGTGTAGGTAAGAGTCTCATAACATTTCACAAACAGTAAATATACAAAAAATCAGTTTATACAAATATTCACATAAAATCCTTTCAATAGTTCAATAAACAAGTAGCACTCCTCAGAGTAGTTGACAGTTCCAACAGTAGCACCCAGCAATGGTCAACAGGTGCAAATAGCAGTCTCATAACATTTCATCAGCAGTATTTAAACAGCTCCAAGAGTGGCACCCAGCAATGTTGAACAGGTGCAGACAGCAACAAGTGACATTATTTCAGTAGAAGCAGTTCCAACAGGGGCACCCAGCAATGTTGAGCAGGTGCAGACACCAACAAGTGACATCATTTCAGTAGAAGCAGTTCCATCGGTGGCACCTAGCAATGTTGAACAGGTGCAGACAGCAACAAGTGACATTATGTCAGTAGAAGCAGTTCCATCAGTGGCACCCAGCAATGTTGAACAGGTGCAGACACCAACAAGTGACAGTTTTTCAGTAGAAGCAGTTCCATCAGCGGCACCCAGTAATGTTGACAGGTGCAGACAGCAACAAGGAACATCATTTCAGTAGAAGCAGTTCCATCAGTGGCACCCAGTAATGTTGAACAGGTGCAGACACCAACAAGTGACATCATTTCAGTAGAAGCAGTTCCATTAGTGGCACCCAGCAATGTTGAACAGGTGCAGACACCAACAAGTGACATTATCTCAGTAGAAGCAGTTCCATCAGTGACACCCAGTAATGTTGAGCAGGTGCAGACACCAACAAGTGACATAATTTCAGTAGAAGCATTTCCATTAGTGGCACCCAGCAATGTTGAACAGGTGCAGACACCAACAAGTGACATTATCTCAGTAGAAGCAGTTCCATCAGTGACACCCAGTAATGTTGAACAGGTGCAGACACCAACAAGTGACATCATTTCAGTAGAAGCAGTTCCATTAGTGGCACCCAGCAATGTTGAACAGGTGCAGACACCAACAAGTGACATTATCTCAGTAGAAGCAGTTCCATCAGTGACACCCAGTAATGTTGAACAGGTGCAGACACCAACAAGTGACATCATTTCAGTAGAAGCAGTTCCATTAGTGGCACCCAGCAATGTTGAACAGGTGCAGACAGCAATAAGTGACATCATCAGTAGTAGCAGTTCCATCGGTGGCACCCAGTAATGTTAACAGGTGCAGAAAGTAACAAGTGACATTATTTCAGTAGAATCAGTTCCATCTGTGGCACCCAGCAATGTTGAACAGGTGCAAGTAACAGTCCATATTCACTATCACTAATCAGACAGTTCATCAGAGTTTAAAAGCAGAAATTAAACATTTCCAAGTGGCACCCATCAATGTTGAACAAGTGCAGGTAACAGTCCATAATATTCACTATCACTAATCAGACAGTTCATCAGAGTTTATCAGCAGAAATTAAACATTGCCAAGTGGCACCCACCAATGTTGATACGTGTAAGCACGAACAACAGTTTGAATGCACACACAATTGCTTTTACAAAATTGTCATCAATACTCTTACACTAAACATAAAAATAATAATAAACACACAAATGATATCAGATAACTGTCATATTAACTATTACAAATACACAAATATCAGTAAACCTATAATATTTATGGGTGTCAGTGCAAGCCACACAAACAAGTAAAATTATATTTAGGAGATAGGTGGGTACCAATTATTTGGGATTAGGAAAGGAAAACATACAAAACACACTCACTCATCTTTCATCCACATTAAGTACTACTGTGTAATTGAATAGTGTTAACTGTGTAAATGCAATTCTGTCAAAATTTGATGTTCATCATGTGTATGAAGTAGTAGTGGCAGCAATGTGTAACAGTCAATAATAGTTAGTCAACGTCATAGTCATCATGTCAAGACCAATGTTTGCCAAGCCAAATAAAATGTACGGTTGCTGAACAACTGTCAGTGTGCAAGATATGCAAATACTTCCTCTTTCCAAAAAAAAAAAAAGTATATACTGCTTAGTGACTTAACAAAGTGTGTGTGTAGACAATCTTCCTTCCACTTGAGTGTTCTAGTCTGCCATCTTCATCCTCCTTGTTCCATATAAACCAACAAAAAAAAAACTATGCTCCTCACTTACTTTACCTCTAATCCACCAAAGCTCCAGTAACCATCAGCATCACATAATCTCAATACTTCAATAATACCTCTTACATCGATACATATAAACCTTATCATCAATATCATTTACCTTACCTCTTGTCCACCAAAACTCCAATAATCATCAACTTCACACAATCTCAATACCTCAATAATACCTCTTTAATACGTCGACACATATAAACCGTATCGCCAATATCATTTCACTTCCATAACAACTCTTTCCTCTAGTTAGTCTCCTCGAACAAGTACAGATAAAATCCTAGTGCAAACTTCAATTCATCATCCCATACAATCCGAAGACACAATGTCCACACACAACCTCTGTGTAATCCATCTGACCCAAATCTTCTACTCATTATGAATTATAAAATACATTTTGGTTACCTTGTCTATCATTAAATAAAAGAAATGCATACATGACCTCTAACAGCCTTTAGTTCGAATAACTTTCAGTAAGTAAGTACGAGTACAGAGTGTGAATGATCGTAATATTTCACAGTGTGTTCACCACTTCAAGAATCATGGCAAAACAGAAGCAAACATGTGGAGTATTCTTGTGTCAAATGTCACTTGTTATTTCAATTGCTCACGAAGAATGCAGTGTAATAACTGTAAATGGTCTAAACCTAGTGCTGGTATGTCATGTCGTTAGCGTCCTTCCTATTAGCATACATTTATACAGCTTCCATAAAACCTCCAGCTCATGTGACTTCAATGAAGTTCCTTGTACCAACGTCGTTCGTAGAATTATATCAGTTCATTTTCTTATCTTAAAATATAAGGCACTGAGCGTAAGCAAAACATGCAATAGCGAGTAAATATACCAGTAGAGAACAGAATGTCAACAAGTGGATGCAGCACAATCCCTACAACGAGGCTCTGCCAAGCAAACAATCTATAATTAATACCATAGTGTGACCTAAAATCCATGTTCGTACACCATATATCAGCATTTCTATATACCAAATTAAAGAGTAGTTATGACAACAAAACAGAAATGTGTAAATATCCAATCCATACGCAAAGCAGCAAATATGTATCTTACATAATAAACAGGTCATTAGCATCATTTCAGCATAAGCAAATAAATGTTCATATGTAATCTTAATAAGTAAACATGAAGGCGCAAGCAGTTAAATCACAAAGTATAACTTACATACATAACCATATCAGCACAACTAATCAGGTGACAAATATAATTTAAATAAATAAGCACAGCTGGAACATAATAAAAAAATATGACATCAGTGAAAAAGCATAGCAGCCAAGCAATGCATAATATACACAAGTAACAACCCTGTTCATTAATCAATCATTGTCAATATCAGTTAACACGAAGTATGAATCACGTAATCGCGAGCAGCAAATTACGTCTAAAGTACGTACCTAAGTGGAAATATATTTCCTGAAAAATAAACTCAATTAATAGTTACCTTTATAGTCTATTAGTTTTTCTTCGAAATTACATTCTTCCTGAAATTTTCTCGATAGCAAGCCCTCTTAACGTCGGACACACACAGAATTTACCTGAAGTTCTTAAATATTTTATACAACCGTATCCTGAAAAATACTGAACGTTAGTAACATAATTTATCAAGTCACTATAGCTTTATACTGAATTTATTCGAAGAAATTATACTGTGTATTTGTTTACGGCTGTCAGTGCATTCGCACTGAGCGCTCGATCAGCTGTAGGTACGCGTGACGTAGGAAGTAATTGTTTGCTGTCAACGACTGCCTTGTGCGGCTCGCAGACTTGACTGTTGCTTTGAGTATGTGCCGTCGCCAGAACACGGCGCGGTCCTTGTACTCTCCGTGTGTTTACGTATAACTGTTAGTTTCTCAAAAGTATGTCATTCCACAAAAATTTTAACGTTCGATATATGATGTATTCCCTTGGAGCGTCGAGATTTAAGAGTTTCTACTTCAACAGTGTTATCATGAATAATTTTGCGAACTCTATATGGACCGTTATAAAGCAGAAAAAATTTGCGACACAAGCCTTTTCCTTTGTGAGACAAACGGTGAGACTTAATTAACACCTTTTGACCAACTGACAACGTTTTTAAACGACCAGAACGTTTAGCTGATTTCTCTCTTCTAGCAGCCGCAGATGCAATATTTTGCAGAGACAGGTTCACAACATCAGAATGCCGCAGTTTCCGTGTAGGCGGAAAAGGAACGATTTCAGAAATGCTTTATTTTTTAATATCAATATAGGCGGTAAAGAAGTTGAATCATTAGGGAGTTCATTCAGAATGTTTTGAAAAATATGAAGATACTGATCCAATGTTCTGTGATTCTGATGACAATAAAGTCGACACAATTTATTGATTTCCTTCATCCATCTCTCTGAAGCGTTGATTTAGGGTGAAAAAGTGAAATGAAAATTGGTTTAATCTTACGACGCCGTAGAGTACGAAGCCAAATGTTAGAGTGAAACTGTGATCCATTATCTGATATAACCTTATCAACATGTCCCACTTCTTTAAGAAAATGTTTGATGAAAGCATTAGATACTGAACGAGGTGTTGCTTTGCGTAAAGGTGTAAAACACACATATTTTGATGTCAATTCCACTGCTACCAAAATATGCGCAAAACCATTAGTAGAACGAACCACTGGACCGAACAAATCGACTGCAGCCATCTCCTTTAATTTCGCTGGAATGATAGGAAACAACGGTGCTCTGTGAGAAATAGTTGGCGGCTTAGCCTTTTGACATAATTTGCATTTGGCAAGAACAGATCGAATACGTTTTTCCATATTACTGAAGTAGCAATTTTCTCGTAATTTATGAAAGCATTTTCTGGGACCAAAGTGTGCACAACTGAAATGTGTATACCAAGTCAATTTATTAACCCACTCATCAGGAATGCAAACTAACCAAACAGAGATGTCGACCGATTTTCGTTTAAAAAGAATATCATTGCGAACTAAATAATACTGTCTAATCGCTACGCTTTCCTTTCTCCTCCACTTCTCCTTAATGTCCTTCCAGATTGGATCCTTATTTTGCTCCTTAGCGATGTCCTGGAGCGAAGACGAAATAAAATTTTCAAACGCAACACCTTGAATATACATCAAACAATAATTGTTTTCTTTGCAGTCCTCTTCAGCACTTTGTTTCAAACCCATAGGTGCACGTGATAAAGCATCAGCAATAATATTTGAAGATCCCTGTATGTAAACAATACTAAAATCAAATTCCTGTAAATACAGCGCCCATAGTGACAATCTTCCATGTGTTAATTTTGTTGACATAAGAAATTCCAGAGCTCGATGATCGGTGTAAACCTTAGTATGTCTGCCATACAAAAATACGCGAAATTTTGTGAAAGCCCATACAACAGCCAAGGCTTCAAGTTCCGTAATCGAATAATTCTTTTCTGATTTAGAGAGAACACGACTTCCAAATGCAATAGTTTTCTGTACTACAACGCCGTTTTCTTCTATCTCTTGAAATAAATGGGCACCTAGGCCTTTGTATGATGAGCCTGTCGCCAAACAAAAATCTTTAGATAAATCCGGATGTGAAAGAAGTGGAGCAGCAACTAAAGCATCACGAAGTTGTTCAAATTCTGATTGAGCTTCCTCATCCCAACACCAATTAGAATTATTTCCAAATAGTTCACATAAACGAGGTGTGGCCAAATCGTCCAATCTAACAAAGCGTCTAAGAAAATTACCGACACCAAGGAAACTAGGAATATCACGTTTTGTGGTAGGAACAGCATAATTACGAATAGCGTCTTGTTTCTCTGGATCAGGAAGAATACCTTCTGTAGAAATAATATGACCAAGAAATTTCACCTGAGAACGACCAAATTCAGATTTTTCCAAGTTCACTGTAATGCCAACCCTTGCAAAAATACGTAATAATGAATCCAAACTTTTGTTGTGCTCACTCCAAGAACGTTTAGCAATAAGAATATCGTCAACATATGAAGTAATATTGTCACGAAGATAAACAGGTAAAATTTCGTTTAAACTACGAATGAATGCTGCTGAAGATACAGTAAGTCCAAACGGTAATTTCCGAAATCACTTTTGGGTAAAATAGTCATATCCGGTTATTCTTTACCGACTCTCTAGATAGATTGATAGTTGAAGAGTTATTTGATAGATACAAAGAATAGGAGAAGAGTAGGCAGCGGTGCAGAAAACTAAAAGGGAAATAGCACCACTACAGCTCGGGGTCCTGTGCACGCTACGGCACATATTCACTTAGCATAGGTGAATCCCCTGAGGACTTAAATAGCCACACATAAATTCCAGTTTGTGACTTAGTGGCCAATTTGGTGGAAGTGCGTACATAAATTGATCTAACCATGAACATGGATGTATGTCATTCTTAGAATTGCGAAAGATCTTAAATTTCCGAACAGTTAAAAAGTGTTTATAGTCAAAGTTTTCGCCTCGTGGCGACAAAGACCTACCGCATCTATCTCAGTCCGAAAGTCGATTATTGTCAAGTTCGCGCGTGGCGCTCTCTTGTTGCATCAAGTAAATGAAATACATTATTATCTTCAAAACCCGCTGCTATCGGTGATTCCAAATTTCTTCTACCGTCTTTTCCTACGATTTCGCTTTCAATTTGTTTGACTTGCTTTCGTAGCGCCTCAAATTCCCTTTTAACGCGTTCATTAAATTTTCCCTGATTTTCAACATGTTTATTTATGCTCTGGTACTCTTCGGTTTCTGCAAATGGCAATAAAGCTGTATCATCTGAATCTCTGTCCCCATTTAAACTAAGACCTGTCAATTTATCTGAAATCTTCTCAACTCTTTCCGATAAGTGACCTATTTGTTCTTTCTGTTTATTTACGTCTTCCGTAAGTGTCGCGACTTGGGTTTCGGTATTGACACATTTAGTAGTTAACTGTTCATACTGTTGCGTTAGGTTATTTATTCTATCATTTGGTACGGATTCCTCGATTCTTTCAAATATTTCTTCCTTATTGTGTGAACGTTGTAAAATTAACTCTGAAAATTTTTGTACTATCACGCGATCTCTTTCTTCCTGTTCTCTATCCTGTTCCTTTTGTCTAATTTCTATTGCAATTAATCTAGTATTGTGAGAATTCAAAATCGGTTGTACTTCTCTAATTTCTTTCTTTAATTCATCTTTCATGTTTTTGAAACATGTCCTTATTCGTGAGTCTAACCGTGTTTCCATTGTTTCCATCTGTGATCCCAAATTTAATATAGCATCCATCAACTGCTCCATATTAACTGGTTCAAAATTCTTTTCGCCCCTAACATTTCCCACAAAACCAGCTTCCTTCGTCATAGATGTAAAGCTATCTGTGTTAAATACTATTCCAGAATCTTCTGTCATTAATCTCGTCTTCTGAAAATTCATTAATTGTGAAAAGTTTTGAACTGGTTCTGGACTATTTTCCCTGCTTATTAAATTGTTTTCTACTTCATTATTCATCATACTGTTCTCCTGTGTTGGCGAGTTCGCCATGTTAACAATTTCATCATTCTCACTATCTATTATTTTTGAGTTTTTCATCGATCGTGTAATCATTTACAAAACATACAAAACTCGCCACTATACGAAAATTACACGCAATATGACACTTTATCACCAACAATACCATTCACATGAAATGCTTCCCTCAAACACGATTAACGAACAATTGAAATCTTCATAATTGCACAAAAGTGTCAAACGCTTATACAAGAGATCAAAAATTAAATTCTGCAAAATACCATTAGAAGAAAGACAAGACAACTACAAATGTTCATTACCAAATCTACACATGCAATATAGACTACAATTACTAAACTACAAATTACTACAACAATACTACTGTCTGCTATTTTTACTATCAAAAGAATTCCAAGGGACGATCCTGGCAGGGTCGCCACATGCAAGGGGGCTTAATTAAATATAATGCAAATATTTTTTAATTTTAGTCGCTGTATGTCTGGCTACAAAGTCTCGTAACTGGTTGGCCCTGACTAGTATTAGTACGCAATCTGACTGCATAGAATAACAACAAAGAATGAAAGGAAATTTCTGTTACCACAATTAATTAAGTCCCCAGCAACTATAAAAGCTACGAAATAAAAACTACAAACAACAAAGCACTAGTGTAACTGTACTGTGTGTGCAAGTGTGATTCAACGTACACATCTGGCACAGTTCTTCCTCAATAAGACAAGATATTTTAAATACCATTTACACTGAATTAATTAAATAAAACTGAAATACTATAATTGCACATAGAAACCCAAATTACAGTCTAATACATGAACACAAGCCAGATGCTTTGTAGACTGAACCTGTGACCAAGAGGCATTGTTAGTTAGGAAATTTTAAAAAAATAAAATAAAATAAAAAAATGTTTTTTACCTTCATATATATTGACTAAAAATACACTCTGATCATTACAACATCTCCATTCGAACAACATCTGCTGTCTAGCCCATCAAAACAACTGCACATGACATGGCCTCAACTAGTACAGCTATCGACATCCTCTCAGCAAAGCACTAACCACCACAACTTCTGAACAAGCACTGCCAGTGGAGGCGGGGAATAAAACTCTTTGGCGCCATCTCTGGCGCTGTGACTCAGTGTAGCCACCTTTCAAGTTGTTTAAATGTTCAAAACATAGACATGAGTGATCGGAAGGCCACTTTCCGTAATAACAAGGCTAACATTTCATATATATATATATATATATATATATATATATATATATATATACCTCCTCACGTAAATGCCTCTTTCTCCAAGAACAGTGAAAACAAAAGTCAGACTGACAGAAGACGTAGCGGCTATTGCGACCACTTCTTTTATAACACAAGAAACGATATTGTTATCTACAACTGCAGTTGTCAGGGATGGTAGGTATTGTTCAGACTATATACTGGTGTAAAATAATTACTATACACTTCATATATTTTAGTAATAAGCTGCAATAGTCACTCAGTCTTTATGTCCAAATTTGAAGATATTGTAAAATCACATGTCCGAGAAAGGGGGAAATAAAACATGGGCAGATAAAGGAAAGGAATTGGTCGTAGAACGGGGGAAGGGTAAGACGGACAAAGGGAGCAGGAGGAGAATATGAACAGAGAGAGGGGAAGGTGCCAGTGGGCAGGGAGGGGAGTAGGAGAGGGAGGAGATGGAAAATCAGAGGAACAGGGAGACGGAGATTAGGCATTACGTCCCATTCCCATATGTAGGCCTATTTAGCAGTTGCCAATAATTGACAGATTTAATAGTCTACAATATGTACAAGAAACAAGAGGGAACTATAATTGTGGAAGACCAAAGTCAAAGGGCTCTGAATAACAAATTTGTAAGGGTAGGGCTGTAGTCTTTCACCCCTATTGCTCAACCGACACACACCAAAAAAGTTTTGCATCACCTCGGTTCCGAGAGTTCCAGAACCTGTACAGAAAATTAGAATAGAGATCAACATAAACATCATTTCCGTCCTATTCATTGCTCATGAAAACCACACATTGCATGTTGTACCATCATACAGCGCGGGCTTCACAGGTGGTGGTCCAGATTGCTGTACACACTGGTACCTCTAATACCCAGTAACACGTCCTCTTGCATTTATGCGTGCATATATTCGTCGTGGCATACTATCCACAAGTTCATCAAGGCACTGTTGGTCCAGATTCTCCCACACTTCAACGGCGACTCGATGTAGATCCCTCCGAGTGGTTGGTGGATCACTTCGTCCAGAAAGACCCCTTTTCAATCTATCCCAGGCATGTTCGATAGGGTTCATGTCTGGAGAACATGCTGGCCACTCCAGTCGAGCGATGTCGTTATACTGAAGTAAGTCATTCACAAGATGTGCACGGTAGGGGCGTGAATTGTCGTACATGAAAACAAATGCCTCGCCAATATGCTGCCGATATGGTTGCACCATCGGTCATAGTATGGAATTCACGTACAGCTGTTACGGCACCTTCCATGACCATCAGCGGCTACGTCGGCCCCACATAATGCCACCCAAAACAGCAAGTTCAAATGGTTCAAATGGCTCTGAGCACTATGGGACCTAACATCTGAGGTCATCAGTCCCCTAGAACTTGAAACTGATTAAACCTAACTAACCTAAGGACATCACACACATCCATGCACGAGGCAGGATTCCAACCTGCGGCCGTAGCGGTCGCGCGGTTCCAGACTGTAGCACCTAGAACCGGTTGGCCACCCTGCCGGCAAACAGCAAGTAACCTCAACCTTGCAGCACTCACAGTGTGTCTATGGCGTTGCCTCCAAACACGTCTCCGACAATTGTCTGGTTGAAGGCATATGCGATACTTAAATCAGTGAAGAGAACGTGATGCCAATCCTGAGCGGTCCATTCGGCAAGTTGTTGGCCTCATCTGTACCGCGCTGCATGGTGTCGTGGTTGCAACGATGGACCTCGCCATGAACGTCGGGAGTGAAGTTGCGCATCATGCAGCCTATTGCGCACAGTTTGAGTCCTAACACGACGTCCTGTGGCTGCACGATAAGCATTATTCAACTTGGTGGCGTCGCTGTCGGGGTTCTTCCGAGCCACAATCCGTAGGTAGCGGTCATCCACTACAACAGTAGCCTGAGCGAGGCATCTCATCGACATTTCCTCTCTCTTTGTATCTCCTCCATGTCCGAACAACTTCGCTTTGGTTCTCTCCGCGACGCCTGGGCACTTCCCTTGTTGAGAGCCCTTCCTGGCACAAAGTAACAATGCGGACGCGATCGAACCGCGGTATTGACCGTCTAGGCGTGGTTGAACTACAGACAACACGAGCCGTGTATCTCCTTCCAGGTGGAATGACTGGAACTGATCGGCTGTCGCACCCTCTCCATCTAATAGGCGCTGCTCATGCATGGTTGTTCACACCTTTGGGCGGGTTTAGTGATGTCTCTGAACAGTCAAAGGGACTGTGTCTGTGATACAATATCCACAGTCAATGTCTATCTTCAGGATTTCTGGGAACCGGGGTGATGCAAAACTTTTGTTGGTGTATATATATGTCGAAGAAGCGAAGGTGGTAATAAAAGAATGCTTCAAGAGTGAGATTAAAATTCTGCATGTAATGTTAGCAGCGATGAGATTCACTGATGGCATTGCTGACCTCAGTGAAAATGAAGACGAATTACATAATGTGCTGAATGGAACAAACAGTCCAAGGACCACACTTCACGGATTAAGAGTACACTGAAGAAAATGGATTAGCAGAAATGATGGTGGCGAGAAACGTTTCAAAACAGGGGCTGCGAGGTTGACAAAATTAAGAAATTCTTCTACCTTGGAAGCAAAGTAACACCTGATGAATGAAGCAAGGAGGACTTTAAAAACTGATTGGCAAAGATGGCCTTCCTGGCAAAGCGAAATCTGCTAGTATCAACGATCGGTCTTAATCTAGAGAAGAAATGTGTAAGAATGTACGTTTCAAACACAGAACTGTGCTTTAGTGAATCATAGCCCATGCGAAAGGTGGAACAGAAGAGAATCGAAGTGTTTGATATTTTGTACTGTAGAAGAATTTAGTTAAGTGGATTCATTTGGTAAAGGTCTCCACTGAATCGGCAAAAAAAGAAAATATGCAAAAACTGACAAGAAGAAGGGACAGGATGAAGGCTCGTGTGTTAATACAGCAGAGAATAAGAGGGAGCTACAGAGGCTACAAGAGAACAGAGGTTGGAATTCTCCACCAAGTAATTGCGGACATTGGTTGCATGTGCTACTGAGACATGATAAGGCTGGCGAAAGAGAGCAATTCGTTGCGATTCATTTCGAACCGCCGGTCATTGTGGCCGAGCGGTTCTAGGCGCTTCAGTCCGGGACCGCGCTGCTGCTACGGTCGCAGGTTCGAATCCTGCCTCGGGCATGGATGTGTGATGTCCTTAGATTAGTTAGGTTTAAGTAGTTGTAAGTCTAGGGGACTGATGACCTCAGGTGTTAAGTCCCGTAGTTCTTAGAGCCATTTGAACCACTTTTTTCATTTCGAACCACTTCGCCACTAGATGTCGAAGTCGGCGTATGGCGCTCTCAGTTTCGTCACTTGAAGTCGCTAGTACCGCAGTGCATGGGTAGTTGGTCTGCGATACGAAATTCCGTGCATGCGCCTGGTCTAGCTTAGTCACTTTGCCCGTCCCTGCTCTTTGGCTCAGCGCACCTGCTTGCTGTGTAGTATCACTCAACAATTACGCTACCGCTGTCGCAGTTAAAATATATATTATAGTTTACAGGTGCTAAAATTAAGAGATTTTAGCCCTTAAAAAGACCATTTCGGACGTAAAACAACTGGAAAACGCTCCTCTGATAAGTTCATCATTAATATTCGGGCTATTTCGCCGCAATAATGTCCACTCGTGTCTTTCTTCAGCACTTTTACACGCAAATATTCACGTTCACCTTTTACGATGCTATTCGTTTACACTGCTTCTACTGTTTGATGTGATGAAAACAAGTTTGTTCATCACGTACGAAATATTAGTGCATTTTAGAGTCATTATATTGTATAGTCAAAAATATATTCTTCCTTCTCGCGATTTTTGAGTTTCAATTTACATTGCAATTAGTCGTTCGATACTAGTAACAGGTTTTTGGCGAAGTAGCCACGATGAAACTGCGTACCAATTTATTATTGTTCGACGAAGTACAGTTATCATTCCACGTGTCGCCAAGACGAAACACCTACTGTTACATTATGGTATTGTTAGCGGTGGATTAACGCAGCAGCCTAACCCTTTATTTAAAATGACCGTGACCAAATGGGTAGGTGCTAATCGGTATTAACCGCTACATGAGTTGTTTCAATCGGATTTTGGCTGCTCGAATATTTTGTATTCAAATAATAGCACTCGGCTTTGACTATCGGTTCTCGGCCTATCCTCGACCTGTTCGAGTAAAATATGATTATCTTTATGGCTCGTGGTTGCCCTACAGTCCAGCTTCAGGGTTGGCTCGTGCAGTGGTGGAGCACCTTTGTCAATTTCAGCCATTCGCGCTAGAGAAAAGTCTGAAATATCGTCATACGAAAGCCAAGAGTGATACGCGAAGGTCATTTTTACTTACGATGCAGTTCTGTATGTCGCTTATAGTCAATGACAGGTTTCAGCATCGTATGTCAGAGTATACTTTCGCAAGTAGAGAAGTGTTAGAGAGGCAGCGTGCAGCAGGTCGGGATCAGATTGTGTCCTCTAGGGGATCTGGGGTCCACCCTATGATTCACGGTCGTTTCCCAGCAAGAGGCGGTGCATGTTTAGAAGGTGTAGGAGCTCACAGGTAAGTTAAGTAATCTGACAGACATGCAAAAATAATCGACACGTGGCTGCCATGTGGACGTCCGATCACGCTTGGATTTTGGTTTGCATCCCAGCAGCAAAAAGCAGTGGATGTGTGGCAAGTGTAATTGGGCCGAGGTACTAAGTATACAGTTCACAGCTTCGGTGCCTACAGTACGTTGCAATGATGGCGAATGTTCAAAAGAAATTAAAGTAAAATCAGATACGCTGCAAGGAAATGTAATAGAATCTCTACTATTATTTCATAAAATCAGGGTTATATCATAGACTCAGAATCAACCAGATTTCAGCTGTCGATACTATTATCTACAAGCGAATATCGTTGTTGGACAGTCGTCAGAGAATGCAGAATGGTTAATTTTTCCTTGGTCTGATGAATGGTAGCTCTATTTGAAAATGGATAAACGCAAGATAATTATTTCAGAAAAGCAAAATTAATGAACGATTATAAGATTAGTGCTAAAAAATAGAGCGCATTACAAAGTATTTAGGGGAATACTAAAGATCGAGTGCGTTGGATGGAACTTCACATGCGAGCGGCGCTTGAGTCTCTCACGGGCACGTCGCTTGCAAGTATACGCTCGTTAGTCGTTCTGTATAAGCAACCTGCTGTCGGTTTTTTCCATTGCTGATTCAGTTATTTGCTTTTATGGTCTGCAGGAGTCAAGAGGAAACCAGTTCAAGAGTATGTTGCGGAGCACAATTTCTCGATTCTCCGTCTGAAGCTGGAATATAAATTAAGACTTGTAAAGGAAGAAGAATTTCAGTTCGGTAGAAGGACAAATTCGTTTCCTGTTCCGCCGGCACAAAGGAGCGGCATAAAATTCGCGGCGGCGCTGACACGCGCTGACCCCGTGACAGGCAAATCGAGTTTGTCTCCTTATTATGGCAGGAGCCGCTACGCGTCGCGTAACCGAGTTAGCGACCAAATGAAGTGCATTCAACGGCGGAAGCTCCGCCGCCCGCGCGAACCCTGCTCTGCGGCCGAGGGGTAGGTAACTGGGGCACCCAGCAGGTGGCGCCGCAGGGCTGCCAACTGCGCGGAACAGCAGGCGCTGTGGGGAGAGTGGCTGGCGTGCCTAGCAGGGTGTCGCTGCGAGGCTGCCAACTGAGCGGACAGAAAACGTCGTGCAGAGACTGAGGCTCCGGGGATGGTAGTCGACGCACTCAGCAGGCTGTCGCTAAAGGGCTGCCAAATGTGCAGACGGAAGAAGGCGCTGTGCAGCCTCTGCGGGGGTGATCAGCATGCGCAGCAGGCTGTCACCACATGGCTGCCAACTGTGGGGACAGAATAGGACACAATGTTGCAGGGAGAGTAGCCTGGATTCAGCAGGGTGGCTCTCCGTAGCTGCTAACAGATATATGTCGGAAATCACACACTGTAGCCACTTGGGGTGGGACGTGGAGGGGGCAGAGAGGAGTGTGTCAGTAAAAGACCTTGCTAGGAAGTCCTGAAAGACTGCCAAAGACGTAGATAGAAAAGCAAGCACTCTATTGCGATCAGGGAGACAGAAAACAACCCGAGAAGGTGGTGCTGCAGAAATACAGACTGATAAAAGGTAAAACAGGAAAGCACCCTAGCCATGAAGCGATTAGCCAGTGTATCCAGCATATTGCATTACTGGGTTCTAATACTGCCAAGAAAACAAGGGTCGGATTTAAAAGTGGTTACTTTGTTTTCTGCATTGCAGCTCAACAAGTCTTGCTCTCACTAGGAACCCATCTCTGAAGGTTGACGTATGTAGGTTCGTCATAACATTGTTTCCAGATAGCTAAAGACTCCCCACGATGCATAGCGTAACGGTATTGAATGAGTGAAATCTTTCAAAAAGCAATAAATATAATGTGTAAGATTAACAATTCTAAGCTTCAAATTACTTTTTGTTGTTGTATAGCCCTGAAGCAATATTACAAGTCAATGTGGAACTTCCTGCCTAAATATCCACATACCCAAGAAAAGAAACTGGAATAGTGGAGCCACAGAGCATGACAAAGTGGTACAGTCTATTCCCTAATACTCAAGAAAAATGGTACAAATGTCTCTGAGCACTATGGGACTTAACATCTGTCCCCTAGATTTTAGAACTACTTAAAACCTAACTAACCTAAGGACATCACACACATCCATGCCCGAGGCAGGATTCGAACCTGCGACCGTAGCAGGCTCGCGGCTCCGGACTGAAGCCACAACGGGCGGCAATAGTGAACACTGACCCTACTTATGGCATGGTGCCCACCATATAAAAAACATGTCAATCCTGTAGGTGTTTATAGTAGAGCAATTTCTGATTACTGTCGTCCTCGGTTCTCCTCGCTGCCAGGCAGGGGAATAGAATATCGATAAAACTATTTCAGTTTGCAAAATAATTTTAGAAAGTTAAATGTATGGACTGAACTTAGAACATATGAATATTCTGTATATTGACCAAATATGGAAAGGCAGACGAGCTCGAACATGAATGGGAACTAGACATGTTATATCCACAGTAGAAACGTACTCGTTGAAACTGAGACGCAATTGTTGTTATTATGGTCTTCAGGCCATACCATTGTTGGTTTGATCCAACTCTCCATGTTACTCTATATTGTGCAAGCTTCTTCATCCCTGAGTAACTACTGCAATCTACATCCTTCTGAATCCGTTTAGTGTATTCATCTCTTGGTCTCCCTCTATGCTTTTTACCCTGCGCACTTCCATCCAATAATAAATTGATGATCCCTTGATGCCTCAGAACGTGTTCTACCAGCCGATCCCTTCTTCTAGTCAAGTTTTGCTACAAATTCCTCTTCTCCCCAATGTTATTTAGTACCTTCTCATTAGTTACGTGATATACCCATCTAAGCATCAGCAATCTTCTGTAGGATCAGTTTCCGAAAGCTTCATTCTCTTCTTGTCTAAACTATTTATCGTCCATGTTTCACTTTCATACTTGGCTACACTCCATGCAAATACTTTCAGAAAAGACTTCCTGACATTTAAATCTATACTCGGTATTACAAATTTCTCTTCTTCAGAAACGCTTTCCTTGCCATTGCCATTCTACATTTTATATCCTCTCCACTTAGACCATCATAAATTATTTTGCTCCCCAAATAACAAAACTCCTTTAGTAGTTTAAGTGTCTCATTTCCTAACCTAATACGCTCAACATCACCCGACTTAATTCGACTACATTCCATTATCCTCATTTTGCTTTTGTTGATGTTCATCTTATATCCTCCTTTCAAGACACTGTCCATTCCGTTCAACTGCTCTTGCAGGTCCTTTACTGTCTCTGACAGAATTACAAGGTCCTCAGGTTCTCCGTGGATTTTAATTCCGACTCCGAATTTTTCTTTTCTTTCCTTTACTGCTTGCTCAATATACAGATTGAATAACATCGAAGATAGGCTACAAGCCGGTCTCACTCCCTTCCCAACCACTGCTTCCCTTTCATACCCCTCGACTCTTATAACTGCCATCTGGTTTCTGCACAAATTCCAAATAGCCTTTCGCACCCTGTATTTGTCCCCTGCCACCTTCAGAATTTGAAATAGGGTATTCCAGTCAACATTGCCAAAAGCTTTCTCCAAGTCTACAAATGCTAGAAACGCACGTTTGCCTTTCCTTAATCTGTCTTCTAAGATAAGTCGTAGGGTCAGTATTGCCTCACGTATTCCAACATTAAGCGATGTAAAAAAACAACAACATTATTTGCACGCGTAAACATCAACATTATTTGCACAGTGTAGTATTATCTATTTACGTAGAAATAAATAGACACGTAAACTGCAAAAGAGCACGTGTGCTGGTCAGGACAGTGTAGAATACTATAATAACCATGTAAAACGTAGATATTTACAGGTAGTCAAGGTTTAGCAAACCGCGAGCACTGCTTAGGTAACCACTCACATTTTGACAAACCAGACAGAATTCTGATATAAGAAATATACATTTAGCCTTTTTTTGTTCTCTTTGTGATATATTTTGTGTAAATAATAATCTTTAGTATCTCTACTTCCATTTACATTACGTAGCATGATGCAACATACGTCAATGCACGACACGAACATTGTAAAAACTGAATTACTTGTTTTAGTGGTATAAATTTATTTACACCACTAACAGACTCGCAGCGGACACGACATCCCTGCCTTAGAGAGGTGATGACTGTAGCGAGAGGAGAGGCATCTGCCCACAAATTTAATTAACATAAATTCCCTAAATTTTGGATCCTGCAAAGCCCGTAGAAAGCAGTTCAAATGGCTCTAAGCGCTATGGGACTTAACATCTGAGGTCATCAGTCCCACAGACTTAGAACTACTTAAACCTAACTAACCTAAGGAAATCACACACATCCACGCCTGAGGCAGGATTCGAACCTGCTACCGTAGCAGCCGCGTGATTCCGGACTGGAGCGCCTAGAACCGATAGACCACAGCGGTCGGCATACAAAGCGGTATTAAGTAAAAGAAGAACGAAGGTATACAAGATAACAGGTGTAGCATTTATGTCAAAGAAATGGAAATGAGCGTTTGGCATCATTGGTCAGGAGGCCCCTTGCGGGGCAGATCCAGCCGCCTTGGTGCAGGTCTCATTACACTTGGCGACCTGTACCTCGGATGGGGATGAAATGATAATAACCCTGAGCGGAGAAAAATCCCTGACCCACCCGGGAATCGAACCCGGGCCCCTTAGGACGGCAATCCGTCCCATTGACCATTCAGCTATCGGGGCGGACTGTCAAAGAAACGAACGACATTAAGCTAACTGACTTAATCTATACACTCTATCAGTTTTGAACTAACGGTCTTAACATCTGTTGAAATTAGTACGTTTGCGATATACAGTGTACTTAATGAAACTCGCCTGAGGCGTGTATCATATTACCTTGTGCAGTCACATCAACGTGACCACCTGTGAAAAGCCTGAACAACCGTATTTTGCCGTCCACACCAGTGCGAGACGTGCAGGAATAGAGTCTATGAGAGCCTGCATGCTACCCACAGGGATGTGGAGACATGCCGACTCCAGGGCCGTGGACAACTAGGCCAGATTTCTCGGTTGGAGATCCACGGTGCCAAGAGCTCTATCAAGGTGGTCCCAGAGATTTGCGACTGGGTTTAAATTTGGGAAGATTGGTGGTCTGGGAGGTACGGTGAACGCCTCCTGGTGCCCTTCGAATAATGCATGTGCGCAGCGAGCAGTGTGACACGATGCAATCGTGCTGAGAAAAAATAAACTCCGTGTACAGGTGTACGTGGACCTAAAAGATAGGACCATACTGATCCATTGTTCAAGGGACTTCTACGAAAACATTTCCCAGACCATAACGTTCCCTCAGTTGGACTCTTACGATGATTGTGTGCAGGGTGTTTGCTTTCAGTCACTTCAGTCTTCGTCGCCCGTTAACAGTAGTCAGCAGAGGTGCACGAATCAGGCGCCATTTGCCGAGGCCCATAAGCTGCAACGTTCGCTGAACGCTTGGTGAGAAGAACTGTTGGTAGCCCCTTGGTTCGTCTAGGCTGTTAGTTACTCTACAGTTTCACTCTATTCGCTAGTAAACGTCAACAGCCGTCATTCACTCCTGTCATCTACGGCCCGTGGTGCACCACTGTTGCCTCTGTGTAAGTTTTGCATCGCCTCGGTCCGAGAGTTCCTGAACCTGTACAGAAAATTGGAATGACTGGAACTGATTGGCTGTCGGACCCCCCGCTCATGCATAGTTGGTTACATCTTTGGCCTGATTTAGTGACATCTCTGGACAGTCAAAAGGACTCAGTCAACATCTATCTTTAGGAGTTCTGGGAACCAGGGTGATGTAAAACTTTTTGTGGCGTGTGTATATGCCCGAGTTTGACGGATAGTGACCCTGGAACTAAAAAAATGGTTCAAATGGCTCTGAGCACTATGGGACTCAACTGCTGTGGTCATAAGTCCCCTAGAACTTAGAACTACTTAAACCTAACTAACCTAAGGACATCACACACATCCATGCCCGAGGCAGGATTCGAACCTGCGACCGTAGGGGTCGTGCGGTTCCAGACTGTAGCGCCTGTAACCGCTCGGCCACTCCGGCCGGCAACCCTGGAACTAAAACCGTTATTTGTGACTACTGAATCCACATGAAAAGTGGAATTATTGAATTATAGTTATCGGCAGGTGTATCATAGTTAATGGCTCCCGTTGGATTGGCTTTCGTGTGGACAATAGTGTGGAGACTGTATGAACATTCGGAGCCATCTGCTGTATTGCAAGAATGATCTTCTTTGAGGTTTGAATTAATTTGACTCTTTACCAGTGGCTGACCTACATGACACAAGTTTTCTGTCTGTTCGCGGCACAGCCATTCTTGCTTAGCGGACTGGAGGTTGGTGCTTAATTTTTCAATATTTGGAATACCTTTGCGTTATTACAGGGATAATGTAATTAGTTCTTGTTCAAGTGGATGCGTTGTGGCCGTTGTTACTTAAGTTTTATTAGCACATTCGTTTATTTATTTTTATTTATTTATTTAGCATCCGTGTCATCGTACAAACGACATTGAACTTGTCATACATAGAAATTAACAATATAGAATATACGAAACGAAATTGTCTACAATTGGATTTGTCATACACAGAAATTAAAATATAGAAAGTACAAAATGAAACTGTCTATAATAAATGACAGCAAACTTACAGTTTCTTTCCACGTAAATGCTTTATAGTAATTTCTTTCTCAGTAACTATATATAACTAGTACCATAGGCGGTAAGGTATAATAAAAACTGAAACAAATGAAGATAGAAAATTTTGGAGGTTAGTTTGCAAAGTCATTTTCGTGCTCTTCAAGATATTCATTTATTGAGTAGCAGCATTTATCAATTAAAATTTTTCCACGTTCCATGTTAAAATTTGTATTGTTCTTCAAATCTTTAATGTACTGAGGCAGTGCATTATAGAGCGTAATGCCCATGTGGCTTACATGCTTCTGAGTTCGTGTTCTTCTTACTTGTTCTATGTGGAGATCATTCTTGTTCCTTGTGTTATAGTTGTGACAGTCTGCTTTTGTGTGGAAATTGCTTAGATTACCTTTGGTTAAGAGTACACATTTAAGTATATAGACTGACGGCAGAGTAAGTATTCCTAACTTTTTGAAAAGAGGTCTGCAGTGAGCTTGTGTCGGACTGTGGGTAATTATTCGAACAGCTCGTTTTTGTAAAATAAAAATATCTTTCAAATTAGATTTTGAGCTGGCCCAGAACACTATTCCAAATTAGGCAACAGAATGAAAGTATCCAAAGTATGCCATTCTGATGCCTTCTAGAGTGCAAACATTTGCAATAACACTCAGTGCAAAGCAGGCTGAGTTAAGTCTGTGTGTAAGAAATTTTACATGGTGTTTCCAATTCATAGCTTCATCTATATGCATTCCTAACACTTTTGCAAAATGCGCTCTCTCTATTAGTCTGTCATCCAGTTCTAGATTAATGTCTTCATTCTGAATCATTTTACCAAACTGTATGTCATTCGTTTTCTTTGCGTTGGGTGTAAGTTTATTTGCACTGAACCAAGTCTCAATACTTTTTAGGTTTTTGTTAGCAGTTGACTGTAACAAGTTTTTAAAGTCGCTCACCATCAGACTTGTGTCATCTGCATATAGTACAATTTTGGCTGTATCATATTGTAACTCTAAATCATTGAAATATATGAGAAAGAGAAGAGGCCCTAAGATGCTCCCCTTGGGTTCTCCTAAAGGAACTTCTTTTGCTTCTGAAACTAACCTTATTTTTTGATTTGAATTTACAGTGGTGAGTTCTACAATCTGAGATCTATTTTTGACATGTGACTCAAACCACATTTTAAGTCTTCCTCTAATACCTACTGCTTCCAGCTTATCAAGGATGATTTCATGGTAGACCGTATCGAAAGCTTTAGATAGATCTAAATTGATTCCTACTACACTTCTGTTTTTCTCAAAATTTTCAATTATTTCTTGGGTGTAGTCTTTGACTGCAGTTTCTGTGCTTCGTTTTTCACGAAAAATATGTTGCTTACTATTCCAAAGTATATTATTGCCTAGGTAACTAGTGACTCTCAATTTCATCAGTTTCTCTAATATTTTGGAGGAAGCAGGAAGAAGTGATATGGGACAGTAGTTTTCTATTTTGTCTGTCTCCATTTTTAAATAGTGGCCTCACTTTTGAGATCT
The DNA here is from genome assembly GCF_023864345.2 of Schistocerca serialis cubense. Lineage (NCBI taxonomy): Eukaryota > Metazoa > Arthropoda > Insecta > Orthoptera > Acrididae > Schistocerca > Schistocerca serialis. Next base: position 1,256,467,582 of record NC_064638.1, on the reverse strand, counting down.
TCAGTCGCTGAGGAAACACACCTTCACTAAAGGATAAATTTGCAATATGTGCTAAAGGTTTTGCAATCGCTCTGCAGTCCTTATTATGACTGAAACTTGTACTTCATCAACACCTGCTGCCATTTTTGGTTTTAAGCTTCTAATCACTCCAAGTACCTCCTGTTCATTTGTTGAAGGCATATTCATGCTTCAGGCATACTCTTGGAGCATGTATTATTTTTTCTTTTGTGAGGTTTACGTTTAGTGAACGTAGTACATTTAAAAAATAGTTACTGATATAATTTGCCATTTCCTTCTTTTCTGTATTGCAAATTTCACTGCTTTTGAGTATTATTTCTTCCTCTTCTCCCAAGGTAGTAGTTTCATTCCTTACAATGTCCCATATAGTTTGTGGTTTGCTGTCTGAGTTACTGATTAAATTGTCATTATATAGCAACTTTGCCTTTGCTATTGCCTTTCGGTATATTTTTCTGTGTGTTTTTACATATTCTACAAACTGTGGATCTGAGCAAGTTTTAATTTCTTGGTTCAGTCTTTCATGGGTACACTGGAAGTCCTAATGCCTGTAGTTATCCAAGGTTTGTGTGCTTTTTGTTCCGATGACTTGGACCTCACTAACTTCGTAGGGAAACACATTTCAAATTTTGACATGAATGTAGAAGAAAAGGTATTATGTGAATTATTTGCACTTGATTGTGATCTCATATCTGTCCAGCTTTCATTGGTTAGACAGTTAACAAAATGTGTGCAGTTTTCTTTAGAAAAAAATCTTTTATAAGTGTGGCAAGGTGTTTTTTTTTCACAGGCATTGGGGGAACGGTAAGCACAAGAGAATTGTGATCAGATAAACCAAGGTCAGTGTTATTTACCTCCACTTCATTGGAACCTATGTTCTAGAATATATTATCTATGAGGATCTGTGATGTGTGTGTTATCCGGGTTGGACCTATTACATGGGGTAACATGTTAAAACTCTGTGAAATATTCAGAAATTCATCTTTATCCGTATTATTGCACGTAAGATTTATGTTCAAATCTCCACAAAGAAGCACAGCAGCTTTTTCATTGTACCCAACGTTTAACGTAATTTCTAGTTTTGAAAAAAATTTATCTACATCTCCACATGGTGACCAGTAAACAATAATTACTATCATTTTTTTTTGCTTACCATACAACTCAATAGCAGCTGCTTCAAAATGATTTTCTACAGTTTTCAATAACACATCTGCTTTTGAATTTTATCCCTGATCTTGTATAAACACAGTCACCACCACTTCTGGCATTTTCCCTACAGTAAGAGCTAGCTAGTCTTAAAGGGTGTATAATGATGTTTAATTCATATTCCCTACACCAATGTTCCGAAAGACACAAGCACTCAATGTTAAACTCATCTAAAGCAACTTCTAGTTCAAGGTATTTATTTCTTAGAGACTGAATATTTACATTCATAACTCGAAAATAATTTGATGGGAGCCTAGATTTAGTTACACTTCCAGTTTGTATTGTCGAACTGGTCGTAGAGAAGTTGGTTCTCTGCACATTTGTTGACAGTTCTATACTGCAACTTTTCCTGTTCTGGGGTAGAAAAAATCCTGGTTCATTCTTGAAGGTCGTTTTGGTCTTAAGCTCATTTTTCCATTCTTCAGTGTGTCGATTGTCACTACAGGCTGCACTGATCTCGTTTTTTCGTTATTCTTGCAACTACTTGGAATAGTGAAGTGTTTACCTGAATTATTGATCTTGCTTTCAGACTTTTGTGTGCTTGTTCCAGCAGGAGTGAGCTGTACTGCATTTGTTATTAGATTGGTTCTTGAAGCTGTTGGAGTACATAATTTATTTTGGACAAGTCCTTTAGGTACAACTTTCATAGTTAGAGAAGGTTCCGTGGTTGTTACCTTCGTATCTATACACAGATTAGAGTACTGTGTTGGGTCTTCTGCTTCCATTTGTAATATAATAGGATCATCATCTTTCTTGTCAATAAATTTCCAGATGAGCTTTTTTATTTGTGTACAGACATATTGCTTTCCCATATTATTCAAATGCATACCATGTCTGGTATAATGCACTCTTTCTAAGCCATCAAGTTTTAAAAACAATGTATTTGGGAAGGCTTTGGTAATCTGTTCCAGTTTCCTGTTCGTGACTTGAATTTCCTTGTTTACACACGAACTTGGAACGAGATCTTTTCTGAGTGGTATGCCTGATAACACTACATTTAGATTTTGGAAATTATTCACGGCCCTTCTAGCAGATCTGACGGCTTCTCTGGCGTTGTTTTGGTAGACATCATTTGCACCACCAAAAATTAAAACAATGTCCTTTTTAGTTAGTGCGCCTGCTAGTGTTTTGCAGCCCTGTGTCACTTCACTCATTCGAGCACCTGGCTTAGCTATACCTGTTGCATTCGCTTGTAGTTCTTTCAACATTTCTGCTACTTTTCGTCCGCTACTGTCAACAAGAATAAGTATTTCTCCTTGAAATCCAATGTGACCATTTGTATTGTATTTGTGTTCTGGTCTGTCGCGTTTTTTATAATGTTCACCTTTATTTGCACTGTTGCTTATATCACCATACTCCATAACACACACACTTGAGTCTATTGCTGTCATATTTAGGCTTCTGAACCCTTCATTCTGCGTTTCTTTTTCACTATTTACAGTTTTCGTAGGTTTTGTTTTGGATGATCCATGGATTTTCAGGTAACTTAGCATTTCAGTATTTTCTGTTCGAACTTTTATTATATCACTCTTTAAAGAATGAATTGCTGATTCTTGTTCTAATAAAACCCCATGTCATTCCAAGCATGTGTGTAAATTTTTACTCTCTATCTACATTATTCCGTGGTTTATTAAGTTTTCAAATTTATACTGACTTTTTGATCACCCGGTATATGAAAGACTTTGCTTCAGTTCACCTTCAGGCATTCGTAGCCAAACACAGATTAGCTTCCCTATAGACTCTGCAATTAGCTCTCGTAAACAGCAAGAGACAATTGTTTGAGTGCAGCGACGAACAGTTCCCTGAGTGACGCGACGAGAATTGCGACTCTCACGGCGCTGGATGATCGTGCGAGGCTGTGGAGGGGGAGGGAGGCTGGGTGGTAGGGGTAAGTGGCGGAGGCGTCGGCCGAGCGCGCGGCGGCAGTTCTACGGCGGGCAGCGAGAGGTGGGCGTCGGCGTCTCTCCAGCTAGCAGGTAGCAGGTAGCAAGCGCCGGCGGCGTCTGTCTCTAACGTCGAACGTTCTGTTTGTGTTGCACTCTGGGCAGTTCCGTCAGCGGCCGCGCAGGTACTAAGGCGGCGTTCTCGGTTCCTCAGCATCTCTGATACACAGGTACAGCACGCGGGCAAGAGTCACTTACGAAATAAGTCTCTTGGTCAGGCCCTGTACAGACTTTGGACCCCGGGGACAATCGCGAGTTTAAGAGCACTCCCTATGGGTGTTGTCTATAACATTAAACCTTATTTTTGAATGTATTCCATAAATTAATAGCAGTAAATGTAAATCAAAGATCGGATCTGTCTCTTAGAACAGACGTTGCTACCGAGGTAGGTCCATCGGTCACTGGACTCTGTTTTCTGATGAGGTAAGTAGGTTACATTCCTTCTATTAATTCTTCTTTCCATTATGCTTTTGTACGCTTATTCTGTAAAAGGTGTATGCTTATGAAGGAACTATTGTAATGAGACAGTGACATACAGCTTTTAAAGATTTATGATAAATCACGACTTAGTACAATAATTGTTTCACTTTATTCAGATTACCAGTTTCGGTAAAATGATGACCATTTCTTTCTGGGTTAACGTTACATTAACCGCATCAGAATGATAAAATAAGTAAACTGAGCGCTTTACATAGCAGGCAATGTGTTGAGAGGATCATGTGTTACACCTGGTTAACATGTAAATGTATAAAACGGGTACTTTCTTGCTTTCTGTAGTTTCTACGCAAGTAATGTATAACGTAGTGTAATTAATGTTGTTTCAGTAAATGTTTTTGCTGTGTTACGTGTTGAGCGTCATACTTATATGCTTCTACTGTTAATTATTATGGCTTTCCCCTTCCGGCATGATGCTAATCATGCCATGCAACGGTCAGTTCATTAACTCTTTTTCAAAGCACGTTAGGTATCGCTCTTATTAATACTTACTTTATTATCATACTCCGATCGTACTTAGCGTAAGCTTTACTTCACCGAGTATTCGTTACATTATTTGAATCCTTCACATGGTGTCAATTACCCCTCACGTAAAAATATATTTTGGTTAAAATTTACATGACTTGCCCGTCACCGTGTATTTGTTACATTCTTTGAAACCTTCCCACGGTGTCTGCGGAATTTCATTCATTGTAGTGTGCACATTCCCTCCATTGATCGATCGAAATTGACCCTTTACTAGCTGTCGAGTTTATGTATTTCTCTTCCACTGAGTACCAGTTAATGCAAACTAAGTGAATGTATCATAGAAACATGAACGCCATACGCTTTACGTTCTTCACCGCTATCTGTGACATATTTCTAGATGGTCGACAGAGCTATCTAATATTATCAAATATATATGTATTTTAATTTGGTAAAATTCATCCACAGTCTCCCGTATCATTCGCTCGATATTTTACAAACTAATTCGTAATTATAAATTCATTACATAGTGTTGGTTTGCGTTTCTTCTGTCTTCAAAATGTTTAGATTCTGTCTAACAGCAACCATGTCTGTCTCGAGGCTCATGTGGTGTGTCGACTCAACACCTTCCGATCAAAACAGCCTGAAGTCTGAATCTCCGGTCTATGTATGATCCTACATGGATATGGGTTTTCGTTCACATACGTTGAATAAAGTAAAGGCCAACTCATACTTTTAAGTACTTGGAAGCTCTGCAAGTGCGTTTGCACTTAATGTTCATGAAAATATATGCGCTGAATGATCGCAAACGAATGCTATATCGGAGGACATTTTCCTAATAATTAGGATACTACAAGAAATAACTTTTTAACACAAGACTTCTCTGTCTATTCTGTAACAGAAATCAGCTCCATACGTGAGAAGCCTTATCTATTGCGTAACATTTCCTTCGTTATAGCCGCGCGGGGTAGTCGCGCAGTCTTGAGCGACTTGGTTCGCGCGACTTCCCCCGTCGGAGGTTCCAGTCCTCCCTCGAGCGGGGGCGTGTGTGTTGTCCTTAGCATAAGTTAGTTTAAGCTACATTAATTAATGTGTAAGGTTAGGGATCGATGACCTCAGTAGTCTGATCCCTTTGAACCGTACCACAAATTTCCAATTTTCCTTCGTTTTAGCCTGACTGATACTTTACATTTTCTTATCATTTTAAAGTTCAGTCGTTTTATGTTCCTTAACGAAATTATCCGGTATTTTCGTCCAATAGGACTCCAATTCATATCGAGATATTCCTTCGTCATCTGGCTGTGTCACTGTATGGTATTTGTGATGAAAACGCTGTTATCAGGCCGTTAACGGCGCTTTTCGGCAAGGAAACAATCAAGTATCCTTCAAGCAGCTACTGGTATATCCTGATGCGGCTGGGTGGACACTGCTGCGGATCTCCTGGCAGGGAAGTCCTTGCCGGAACTTGAGTTCAAGCCCGGGACCTGTGAATAATAACCGATCACTGAGTTACAATTCCGAACACTATTCATATTACATATTCTGCGAGAGGTTTTCACATAATTTTCTGGACCGAACTGCCCTGAAACCTGAGTTACTGGACATTCAAGCTTCAATAAATAACACCAATCAAGGCGGCGTTAGCTGCATTCAGGAAGCTCAAACGTAAGTCACAGTTAGGTGAAATGTCAAGAAAGACACCGATTGGTGTTGTTAAGAAATTAAATTCGTCTGTGAAGGAGCAGGCCAGTTTCTTACACTGGTGTGCAAAACTTAAGGACGGAATTGCCTTTGATATGATGTGTCAATGCCAAGTAACACAGATTGATGAAACTTGGACCATACATAGGGAGAATTGCAACAGTATAGTAAGGAAATTGACTGAAAGAAATACCCAACGAAACGAATTGAAATGACATTTTATTCAAAGACAATAATAACACTGAAGTCACCGCTATTCATGATAGTCCGTCGGCGTTTAGAAAAGGCTGGACGTTGTTCTTAATAGGTATGCGATCACCAAGGACTACAGAGCATGTCCTGTAACGTATTCTGGTGCTCTCTACAAGGCTGGTAAAGAGTTCTTGTGGCAGGGCGTTCCATTACTCCATCAGCGGGCTTGTTACGTACTGGATAGTCGTTTGTGCATGGGGACGTTTTTCAGTACGTCCCTCCAACGCATCACACACATGCTCGATATGATTTAAGTCCGGAGTAAGGGCAGGCCACTCCATTCACCGACTATCCTCTCGTTCCAAGACATCCTCCACCAGCGCATTCTCTTCCATAAGACTGAAGTCAAACCTGAATGCACCCCTGGAAATACAAATCGGATAGGAGTACAGTGCACAATAACGTCCATGGCGAGTACCGTGTTTAAAATTTTGGAGGTCAGTAAGCAACATTATGCTTTCCCACACCATAACATCTGGGCCACCAAAACGATCGTGTTCGGCCACGGTTGACATACCCAAATATGGCGAGAGACGGGAACACTTTGTGTACCCACTTCTTCCTTCCCCCCCCCCCCCCCCTTTCCCCTCACCATTGCTTCATTCCTAGTGCTGCACCTGGATACGCTCACTTTCTTAAAGGCGCTGTGACGTTGGTTCAGTACGCTCTCTCCAACCTAAATACCGGAGACTGGTCAGCTGAGCACCTCCGCAGCAAACTCTTTATTCGCAATCCTGTATCACTTTTAATAATTCCTTATCTCTTCAATATCTTTTTAACCATCACAGCTCGCCTCTATTTCTAACACAGTTCCTATTTTCCGGAACAAAATTTCACTCTACAGTGGATATTGCGCTGATTTTAAACTTTCTGGCAGATTAAAACTACGTGTCAGACCTTGACTCGAACCTGGGACATTTGACTTTCGCGGGCAGGTACTCTACCTATCGAAAGGTGACTGGATGAGTTTGTAAATTGTGTGGGATTTAAAATTGAACACGCCAGTGATAAAAACAAAACAGTGATAAAAAACGGAAAATTCAGCGCCCTGGAGGACAGAGTGAGGGGAACAAAACCGTGAAGCAGGGACAGTCAAAGGACAATCAGACAGTGGATAATCAGTCAGACAAACTTTCAGCAGCCAATCAGATGGAGAAGAGAGGATGAATAATCTCTGAAAAGAGACCAGTGATTAGCGGTGAGCACACAGAGACGGCGAGTTTTAAAGACTAGAGGCATACCAAGCCACTGTCGACTGAGTCTTCAACCTTAAGAGTTAGATCCCTGTCTGCATTCCGATGTTTTCCGTCACTTTATTCCAAAGCATGAATCTTTATGCGTCAGGCTCCATTTCCTTGTCTGACAGCCTCCAAACATTACCCTAACACCACCCCAGCGAGCCAATAACTGCATATGTCAATAGACACACGAACATATGAGCACCGCTTCAGATTTTGAGTGTGTTGCTCCTGAGGGAATTAAGGCAGCCAGAATGGAAGAAGCGACGTGTTAAGCTGTCCTAGGTGTCGCCAAATACCATCCCAGTCTTCATCCTATGTGCAAATTTCTGATCCTGCGGTGGCTGGTACCTTACTCGGGACCTCCCAACTCACTTTATCGCTGTTTCTCGTCATGGGGGTTCCCAGCGTTGGTTCCTATTTCCCCAGCAAATCTTGCATCACTGGGCGTTGCTCCAACTGATAATTAATTGAAACCCTCAGCTGCCGACAGGTGTTGTTGATATACCTAGATGGGGGCAGCTGAAAATGTGTGCCCCGACCGGGACTCGAACCGTCCGAAGGAACAAATACCATCTTCATATATAGTTAGGGCTAACCGGCCATTGAGCTTCTTCTTTATGCGCATCCACACGTATTGACCGAACTCTCACGGGAATCGGTAAGATTGTCTGCCGCGACTAATGAGTGTAATGGGCAGGGGCACTACGAATGTAGTGTGTGGGTATTAAGTTGGGAATGTGGGTCTCACGGGGAGCACGCAAGGGATAACTCCCTGCAGTCGCACTATCCTCTGTGCCCACGGTGGCTCAGATGGATGCCGGCCCGGTAGCTGAGCGTGTTCGGTCAGTCGGCTGCTCGCCGTCTGTAATGAAAAACTGAGTTAAAGAGTCAACGATCAACGTGAACGGATGTCTTGTGACGTCCGCACAGACCAAACGCAACGAACAGTACCAAAAAAAAAAAAAAAAAAAAAAAAAAAAAAGAAGATAAAGAAGATGGATAGAGCGTCTGATACGTAAGCAGGAGATCCCGGGTTCCAGTCCCGGTCGGGGCACATATTTTCAGCTGTTCCCGTTGATGTATATCAACGCCTGTCGGCATCGTAGGTTCTTAATTTAATAACCATTTCATTCTGCTGTTAAGGTTCTTACCGCTATCCGCAGACGAAACTAAGAGACGCATTTCTTTTTGGTCATCAGTCTTCTGAGTCTTTTGATGCGGCCCGCCACGAATTCCTCTTCTGTGCTAACCTCTTCATCTCAGCAAACCTTACTGGATCCAACTGCGCTGCACGTATCAACGTCTCGTCGGAGCACCGGTGGACACTTGCAGTGAAGTTTCACCACTCATTATGTTTTATACCACTGGCATCCACTGACTGTTCGGTAGTTTTATTGTGGTGTCGTGAAGGAATACAGAGATGGTGACGGAATGGAGGTTATATACCATTCTATTACTTTTCGTCAGCGTCGTGTCGCTACATTTGTGATACACTTAGGTGACAAAAGTTATGGGATACCTCCTAATATCGTGTGCGACCTCCTTTTTCCCGGCACAGTGCAGCGAATCGACGTGGCATGGAGTCAACAAGTCGTTGGAAGTCCCCTACAGAAATACCTAGGCATGCCGCCTTTATAGCCGTCCACAACTGTGAAACTGTTGCAGGTACAGGATTTTGTCTACGAACTGACCTCTGTATTATGCCCCTTAAACGTTGGATGGGGTTCATATTGGACGATCTGGGTGGCCAAATCATTTTCTCGAATTGTCCAGAATGTTCTTCAAAGCAGTCGTGAACAATTGTGACCCGGTGACATGGCGCATTGTCATCCATCAAAATTCAAACCTTGTTAGTGAACATGAAGTCCATGAGTGGTCTTCAGCAAGCCAAACGTAACCATTTCCAGGAGTCATCGGTCCTGTTCGACCATAGAACCCAATCCATTCTATGTAAACACAACCCACACTATTACGAAACCGCCGGCGTATTGCACAGTGCCCTGGTGACAGCTTGGGTCCACCGCTTCGTGGAGTCTCCGCGACGCTCGAACCCTACCACCAGCTCTTACCAACTTAAATCGGAACTCGTCTGACCAGGCCACGGTTTTTCCAGTCGTCTGGCGTCCAACCGATACGGTCACGAGCCCAGGAGAATCGCTGCAGGCGATGTGGTGCTGTTGACAAAGGCACTCAACCGGTCGTCTCGTTCCACAGCCCATTAATGCCAAATTTCGCCGCACTGTCCTAACGAATACCTTCGTCGTAAGTCCCACATCGATTTCTGTGTTTATTTTGAACAGTGTTGCTTGACTGTTGGCGCTCATATCTCTACGCAAACGCCGCTGCTCTCGGTCGTTAAAAATGTGTGTTAATTCCTAAGGGATCAAAGTGCCAAGGTCATCGGTCCCTAGACTTACTCATTACATAAACCAGCTTAACGCTAAGGACAACTCTCACATCCATGCCCGAGGGAGGACTCGAACCTCCGGCGTGTCTCGGTGGTTAAGTGAAGGTCGTCGGCCACTGCAGTGTCCATCGTGAGAGGTAATACCTCAGATTTGGTGTTCTCGGCACAGTATTGATAATGTGGATCTCGAAATATCGTATTTATTAACGATTTTTGAAATGGAACGTCCCATGTATCTACAGGGTAGCTCCAACTACGCACCATTCCGTGTTCAAAGTCTGTTAATTCCCGTCGTGGCTCTATAACCTTTTCGCATCAAGCATCTGACTGCAAATGATAGCTCCGCCAATGAACTGCGCTTTATACCTTGCGTACGCGATACTACCGTATATGTGCATGCCGCTATCCCACGACTTTTGTCACCTCAGTGTCGTTTCTGATGCCGCTGCTCAGTGTGCGCGGCTATAAAATGGTCGCATTAGTTACACAGAGGGTGAATGGTTTATACACGCATAAAGCACCGTCTGCCACTACTCTCTGACAGTCTGATACGTTATCCGATTATTCACAGTTAATCTCCCCGCACTGTTAACTTTCTACGTGTTATTAACGCAGTTAAAACAGACTTTCAAGCAGCTCTTCGGGATTCTCAGAAGAGCATCGAGACGTAAATGTAATAGTGTATTATTCCGGGATCAGTAACAACTAAAGATCGATGAAACAGTCACTGAATACAGTTTTAATTAATTCTTTATTTGATTTTTGTACCTTATCTGACAAATCGGCATTTTTCAGATTCCCGATGAGCCCTTGGTATATTTTCGTACGTAGGAATTTGACGAAATACTATACATCCTCTTCTTTCAATAAGGTATGTTTCCTTTATATTTTATACGCATACAGAGTGCATCATAATTAATAGCAGAATCTGAAACTGGTGAAAATACTCGATAGTACAAGAACATACGTTTCACTGAACAGTGCTCCACAACGAGCCATTTTTGAGATAACAGCAAATAAGTAGTTAGTTCAGTATGACCCGCTGTTATAGCTGGTATAAAAGTATTTGAAAGTAATGTACTTGCAAACTGGCATTACGTTCTTGCCGTCACAGCCTTGAGTACAGATGAAAAAAACACATTTCAGTCAGTGAAGGACTTGCCGTCGGTGCATTATCCGTGTGATATTTTGATATAACCGTCAGCGCTTTTGTCAAATTATCTTTGACGATTATTTTAAAGGTTCGAGGCTATTCGGCGAGGGAGATGGTTATCTGTACAAAGAAAATATCCGTACCCAAAGACTGGAAAGTTTCACAGGTCACACCAATATTCAAGAAAGGTAGTAGGAATAATCCATTTAATTACAGGCCCATATCATTAACGTCGATATGCGGCAGGTTTCTGGAACATATATTGTGTTCGAACATCACGAATTACCTCGACGAAAACGGTCTATTGACACACAGTCAGCATGGCTTTAGAAAACATCGTTCTGGTGAAACACAACTAGCTCTTTATTCGCATGAAGTGTTGAGTGCTGTTGACAAAGGATTTCTGGATCTCTAGAAGGCTTTTGACACTGCACCACAAAAGCAGATTATAGTGAAATTGCATACTTAATGGGATATAGTCTCAGTTATGTGGCTGGATTTGTGGCGTCGTGTTAGAGAGGTCACAGTTCGTAGTAACTGACGGAAAGTCATCGAGTAAAACAATATAAGGTTCATCTGGCGTTCCCAAAGGTAGTGTTATAGGCCTTTTGTTATTCCTTATCTATATAAACGATTTGGCAGACAATCTGAGCATCCGTCTTAGGTTTTTTTGCAGATGACACTGTCGTTTATCGGCTAATCAAGTCATTAGAAGATCAAAACAAATTGCAAAAGATTTAGAAAAGATATGTGAATGGTGCGAAAATTGGCAGTTGACCCTAAATAACGAAGAGTGTGACGTCATCCAAATGAGTGCTAAAGCGAGTTCCTTAAACTTCGGTTACACTATAAATCAGTCAAATCTAAAGGAGAAGCGATCGCCACGACAAAATAAGGGAAATCAGAGCTCGTACGGAAAGATATAGGTGTTCATACTTCCCGTTCGCTATACGAGATTGGAATAATAGAGAATTGTGAAGGTGGTTCAATGAAACCTCAGCCAGGTACTTAAATGTGATTTGCGAAGTATCCATGTAGATGTAGATGAGTAATACTGAAGATTTTGGTTTAACACTGTGCCAGCACAATGGCTTGGGTCAATCCATCGTCCTGGTTTCCCATTTCTTTCTATGTCATCAAACCAAACACAGAAATGAAAGCCTTCGTCAGGATTTCGTATTGTACTTGTTACCACATTTCATATTCATCATCATTATCGTGTGTTCTTCCTTACTGACGTGTCTGCAGAACGCACTAAGAACCTTCCATTCTTTTCCTTCCTTCTTTGCATTTAGATGGCATCTATTGACTGGTACATTTCCGCCCTTTGACCATCCGTCCATTCACATTTCCCTCTTGGGAGTCTTTTTCTGACTGAATGGCCCAGGCAGTTTCGTTTCTTGCTCAAGACTGTCCTTACTAGCTACCGTACATACTTTGTAATAGCTCCACAAACGCTATTTTGTCTTTCCAGGCGACAGTTTTCATGTTCTTCCAGATACACATTTCGGAGGCTTCAAAGCGCAGCTCTTCGTGGTTTTACAGTGGCAGTGTTCAGTATTGCATTATGCAAGACTCGTCACGGGCCGCTTCACAGCTCCTCTCCTTATTTTTACTCCCCCGTTACATATCATGCCGCTGATTATTCTCCATCCTAAATCCCATACATTTCATACCTCTGCATATTCTCCACCCTAAATACTTTCAGCTGTCTTCCGGATTTATAATTTCTCTCACAATTTAGCTATGTCATTTCCTTCATGGGAATTTAGATTGCCTCACAGACCTAATTCAGTCCCTCCATGTTCTACTAAGGTCTTCTCATCCTCTGCTAATAATGTCATAGCATTTCACTTCCACCAACTGCAACTCGTTTTCCTTTCTGAAGAAAATTTTTTACAGTTCATTCTAAATAAATATTGAACAAAGTCAGTTGCAAGCAGTATCCCTGCCTCACAACCATGTAAATTTAAATTCCATCTCATAATTCTTCTCCACTCTTTGTGTCAATAGTTACATCATATGTGAGTGTATTTTACTTAAGAACGTTCTTTTTAGAGCACTCCAATTACCAGCATTAACACCAAGGGCTTTCTTCGAGACTCATTTACTCATCCCAACTAGATTTTCTCATATTTACTATCAAAAACAGTCTTGATCACAATTTATTTATTATGTTGACCGGTTTCGACCACTACTGTGGTCATCTGCAGACCAATGAGTAACAACCTCCTTCTGCTGGAGAATCACTACAGTACTGATTCTCCAGCAGAAGGAGGTTCGTACTCATTGGTCAGAAGCTGAGCACAGTAGTGGTCGAAATCGGTCAACATAATAAATAAATTGTGATCAAGACTGTTTCTGATAGTAAGTATTTGTAACACATCGATCACTCTCACTCCCATAATGTATTCAAAAGTAATAGATTTTCTCAGTTTGAAACATCCCCTTAGAAAAATTAATGAATTACTGTGCTTAAACTGACACACAATATTTTTAGCGCAACGCAATATGACTCTCAAAAATCCCTACAAAAGAATGGCCCTGACTAACAATAACCTATACCATTCACAAATCACTTACCTCACAAAAATCTTCGTTACTCGAACTACTGCAATACAGCGAGCGCCACTACTGCCAGCTAAATAAAAGATTCTAACTACTGAAGGCACTAACTACTGATAGGCATGGTTAGCAAATGAAAGATAGAGAACAAACAATGTATTTACCTTAATAGTGTTCAAATGTCATAATATATATAGCAGTTCATGACATCCTGTCTTACAAATTTACTGTCTCTGATGGACACACGTCCAGATCATCCGCTCTCAGAACTCCGCCATCTCTCTCCCCACAACCACCACTACTGGTGACTCACCTCCAACTGCGCAACGCTACCCACTGTTAACAGCCAGCTGCCCAACACTACAATAACGAACAACAATGCAAAGCAGCCACAGACTGCACACAGCACTGAGACTGGTTTGATGCAGCTCTCCATGCTACTCTATCCTGTGCAAGCTTCTTCATCTCCCGGTACCTACTGCAACTTACATCCTTTTGAATCTGCTTCGTGTATTCATCTCTTGGTCTCCCTCTACCATTTTTACCCTCCGCGCTGCCCTCCAATGCTAAATTAGTGATCCCTTGATACCTCAAAACATGTCCTACCAATCGATCCCTTCTTCTAGTCAACTTGTGCCACAAACTTCTATTCTCCCCAATCCTATTCTATACCTCCTAATTAGTTATGTGATCTACCTATCTAACCTTCAGCATTCCTCTGTAGCGCCACATTTAAAAAGCTTCTTGTCCCTTCTTGTCCAAACTATTTATCGTCTATGTTTCACTTCCATACATGGCTACACTCCATACATATACTTTCAGAAATGACTTCCTGACACTTAAATCTATACTCGATGTTAACAAATTTCTCTTCTTCAGAAACGCTTTCCTTGCCATTGCCAGTCTACATTTTATATCCTCTCTACTTCGACCATCATCAGTTATTTTGCTCCCCAAATAGCAAAACTCCTTTACTACTTTAAGTGTCTCATTTCCTACTCTAATTCCATCAGCATCTCCCGACTTAATTCGACTACATTCCATTATCCTCAATTTGCTTTTGTTGATGTTCATCTTATATACTCCTCTCAAGACACTGTCCATTCCATTCAACTGCTCTTCCAAGTCCTTTGCTGTCTCTGACAGAATTACAATGTCATCGGTGAACCTCAAGGTTTTTATTTCTTTTCCATGGATTTTAATACCTTCTCCGAATTTTTCTTTTGTTTCCTTTATTGCTTGCTCAATATACAGATTGAATAACATCGGGGAGAGGCTACAACCCTGTCTCACTCCCTTCCCAACCGCTGCTTCCCTTTGATGCCCCTCGACTTTTATAACTGCCATCTGGTTTCTGTACAAATTGTAAATAGCCTTTCGTTCCCTGTATTTTACTCCTGCCACCTTCAGAATCTGAAAGAGAGTACTCCAGTCAACATTGTCAAAAGCTAAGTCTACAAGTGCTAGAAACGTAGGTTTGCCTTTCCTTAATCTAGCTTCCAAGATAAGTCGTAGGGTCAGTATTGCCTCACGTGTTCCAATATTTCTACAGAATCCAAACTGATCTTCCCCGAGGTCGGCTTCTACTAGTTTTTCCATTCGTCTGTAAAGAATTCGAGTTAGTATTTTGCAGCTGTGACTTATTAAACTGATAGTTGGGTAATTTTCACATCTGACAACACCTGCTTCCTTTGGGACTGGAATTATTGTATTCTTCTTGAAGTCTGAGGGTATTTCGCCTGTCTCATACATCTTGCTCACCAGATGGTACAGTTTTGTTAGGACTGTCTCTCCCGAGGCCGTCTGTAGTTCTAATGGGATGTTATCTACTCCCGGGACCTTGTTTCGACTCAGGTCTTTCAGTTATCTGTCAAACTCTTCACGCGGTACATATCTCCCAATTCATCTTCATCTACATCCTCTTCCATTTCCATAATATTGCCCTCAAATACATCGCCCTTGTATAGACTCTCTATATACTCCTTCCACCTTTCTGCTTTCCTTTCTTTGCTTAGAAATATTCTGCCATCTGCCCTATACTAAAGACAGGAGACCCAATGAGATGTAGCAACCATAGAGGAATCACACTACTATCCAGAGCTTATAAGATCTTGAGCATGTTGTTACTGAAGCGACTAACACCACATGTCGAGAAAGTAGTGGGATTCCAACAAGCAGGTTTCAGAAAGGGGAAGTCAACTGTATACCATGTACATACAATACGGCATGTGCTAGCAACAGCTGGGAATTCCACAAAAAATGTAAGCTCCCTTTTTGTGGACTTCCAAAAAACATATGATAGTGTGAATAGACAAGCAATGTGGCAAGAACTCGATTGGGCTCAAGGTCCCAGAAAACTCAGAAAACTGACACAGATATGCACCCAGGAGACAACATACATGGTGAAAGTAAATGGAACCATATCAGAGAAGTTCAAGGTGAGGACTGGAGTGCGACAAGGAGACTGCCTCTCCACTGTTTTGCTTAACCTCGTACTGGAGAGAGTCCTGAGACAGGTAGCAAGCCTAGAGACAGGAATACAGCTGGGAAGAAGGATCAACACCCTGGCCTATGCGGATGATGTAGTTTTAATAGCAGAGAAAGAGCAAGACCTGGTTCAAATGACAAGAACGTTAGTGTAAGAGACAATGAGAGCATGCCTGAAGTTGAATATGGATAAGAAAAATTACCTCGTAGTTAGCAGAGAAAATGATGACATACCCCTGAATGTCGAGGACAAAGTCTTTGAAAGGTAAAAGAGTTTAAATATTTTGGGGCTATACTCAATGAAAGGAACGAAATAGACCAGGAAATTACCGCACGAATACAAGCAGGAAACAGGTCAAGGTTTGCTCTGGGAAAGCTGGTGAAGTCCCGGCTTCTATCGAGATCCTCAAAGACCAATATCTACAAGACAATATTACAATCCGTACTCTTGTATGGAGCAGAGACCTGGACCGTCACACAAAAGATGGAAAGAAAATTCCTGACATTTGAAAATGCCATCCTCAGACAGATTTTTGGGCCAGTGAAGGATGAAGATGAATGAAGGAAAAGAAAGAACTGTGAATTGTAGGCTTTTATACAAGTAGATGGACATAGTGGCAGTGATCAATGAAAGAAGACTGAAGTGGTGTGGACACGTAATGCGTCGAGAAGGCCAGATCATCAGGAAGACCACAACTCTAATGGACTGATCAGGTCAGAGAGGATATGAGTGCATTGCGGCTGACTGAAGAAGAATACATGGACCGAGTACGCTGGTGGAGGGTGATTAGTGAGGCCAAAGACCGACTGCGGTTTGTGTGGCCAACGTAGTAAGTAAGTAAGAAAGTAAGTAAGTAATTAAGTAAGCAACAGTGCCGAAGGGCAAATATAAAATAAACTAAAGCCCAAAGTAATCGGTATGTACAGCCACCTAGGTTATGGCAGACGTATCGTCCCCAGTGCTGTCCAGTAGAGCACAACGTTGTTTCAGTCTCTAACGGAACACAGTAGCTTTATTACACTGTTTTGTTCTATCTACCATCTTGCGTCGAAGGGTCAGTTCAAGCCCACAACGTGTGTGCATTGCCACTTTACCGTGAGCTGAGTTGTCAAGACGGGAAGTGAGTCACCCAGTTGGCGTTGACCACAGCGCACAGCGACGTCATTCGAACATTCAGCAACTATCGTGAGATACAGAACGCTGTAGATTCCCGCCCCCCCCCCCCTCTCTCTCTCTCTCTCTTCCCGTCAACAGCACTATCTCATGTCTCCTACCTACACTGCAGCGAACTGACGCATGGTGCAGGGAATGGCAATTGAATCTCAATGTAGACAAGTGTAATGTGCTGCGAATACATAGAAAGATAGATCCCTTATCATTTAGCTACAAAATAGCAGGTCAGCAACTGGAAGCAGTTAATTCCATAAATTATCTGGGAGTACGCATTAGGAGTGATTTAAAATGGAATGATCATATAAAGTTGATCGTCGGTAAAGCAGATGCCAGAGTGAGATTCATTGGAAGAATCCTAAGGAAATGCTATCCGAAAACAAAGGAAGTAGGTTACAGTACGCTTGTTCGCCCACTGCTTGAATACTGCTCAGCAGTGTGGGATCCGTACCAGATAGGGTTGATAGAAGAGATAGAGAAGATCCAACGGAGAGCAGCGCGCTTCGTTACAGGATCATTTAGTAATCGCGAAAGCGTTACGGAGATGATAGATAAACTCCAGTGGAAGACTCTGCGGGAGAGACGCTCAGTAGCTCGGTACGGGCTTTTGTTAAAGTGTCTCCCTGTGTTTTGTCCTCCAAATAAAACTCGTGCACTGGTGGGGAGCGCCAAAGATAACCTCGGTTTGAGGAACGCCGGCGTGTACCAGATTCCGTGTCAATGTGGCAAGTAGTATATTGGTCAGACGATGCGTACCGTCGAGGATCGATGCCGTGAACACCAGAGGCACACCCGACTGATGTATCCGAGCAAGTCGGCGGTCGCTGAACATTGTTCGTTGGAAAATCACGCCATGGAGTATGACCTCACGAGGATTCTGGTACAGACGTCGAGATACTGGGACAGCGTTGTTAGCGAGGCCATCGAAATTCGCACCAATGTCGACCTCATAAACCGTGACTGAGGGTATAATCTTAGCAAGGCTTGGGAACCAGCGATCGGGTTAATCAAGAGTAAATCGAGCAGACGTATAGTTGTGAGGACCACGGCGGACAGAGCCATCACACCGACGTCATCTCAGACGCCGTCGCAATCTGTTCCACCACGCGACCGTGGCGCAGGGCGCGGACGGCGGAGGGAGCGCGCCGCGGGCGGAGGGTATTTAAATCGGCCGCCGCCGCGACCGAACCCAGTTCCCTCTGAGCAGCCATAGCGTACGGATCTCCGTGCTGGCACGTTCACAGGAGCTCAGTCCGTCAGTTCACCTGATCATGGCGACATGTGTGATCGCCGAAATATTGTGCCCGTTGGACACTATAGACCGGCAGCACACTCGTGGATATTTTGATTAAAGGAATGTAGGGTTGACGGGGGCCATCGGAAAAGATCAACGAATGGGAGCTCGTTTTGTATCATCGAGAAACAGAAGAGAGAGTGTCACGGACATAATAAGCGAGTTAGGATGGTTATCATTAAAACAAAGATGTTTTTCATCGCTGCTTGTGAACCGTTGCGCGAGTGATAGCTCTCGCCACGTCTCCTGGAACACAATCTTTGGCGTGAATGGAGAGGGGTTGGGGTGGGGGGGGGGTGGTAGGGGTGCGAGTGCCGTTGAGGCCGTGATTACGGGAGAGGCAGCGTGCGAAGCAGCAGCAGCACGCACAGAGGGACAGAGCAGGTTTGCTGGTCAGTGGGCCGCCTGTTTGTCCTACTGCCCGCGTTACTTAAAAGTTTGTCTGGCTGCGCATTTTCCGGACTCGAGGGACCTGTACCCGAGACGGGAGTGGACACATCATTCCTTTAGAATTATATATTAATACCTTCAGCTGCTGACAGGCGTTGATATATATCATCGGGGACAGGTGAAAATGTGTGCCCCGACCGGGACACGAACCAGGGAGCTCCTGCTTACATGGCAGACACTCTATCCATCTGAGCCACGGAAGGCACGGAGGATAGTGCGACTGCAGGGACTATCTCGCGCACGCCTCCCGCGAGACCCACATTCTCACCTTATATGTCCACACACTACATTTGTAGTATCCCTACCCAACACACTCAGTACTCGTGGAAGACATTCTTACCAAGTCCCGTAAGAGTTCACGTAATGTGTGTGCATCCGCACAGAAGAGGAAGGTCGTTGCCGGTATTGCCAGAACTATATACTTATATGGATATGGTGTCCGAAAGAACAGACACCATACCATATAACTACATTATTCCTTTGACCGACGAGGTGCGCAGGCGAGCGGTGGGTCGTCGCCATCCACGCATCTTCCTACACTGTTTGTATGCTCGGTGAGTCACTTTTGCTTCGTTGCCTCGGTGCCGAGACATTCGTAAAGACTGACCTCGCTCTCCGCTGTGAGCGTGATAATTGTGACTGGTTCCTTCCTGCGCATATTTGTGCCCTGCTGCTTCTGTATCAGATTTCTTTGTCGTTCCCCGTGCCTGTATCCTCTAAATGAACACGTTTTTCGGTGAGCCTTAATTATTGGTTGTATTTTAATCTAACACATTCTATAAATATTTGTGACCTGCCTGATTTACACATTACTTTTTTAGATCCTTTGAAAAAAGTATTATGTAACTTCAGTTGCTGATATATTTACTTGTTAGTTTTTCCGAGAGTTGTTGCAGAGCGTAACGGTACAGAAGTAGAGTGAAAGTGGTTCCATGAACCCCTTGGCCGGCACTTAAGTGCGAATTGTCGAGTAATTGTGTAGACGACGATAGAGGAAACCTCATGACAGGTATAGGGAAGCTGAAGTGAGGTTGAGCTTTTCTTTTTAGCAGAGAATGACGTACACAGGTGTGAATGACATTATGACTAAGACTCAGATACGTTGACTTCGCATCATCTGCATTGGTATTCAGCTATGTAATTAGTAAGTTTCAATTCTAGCGCACATTTACTAATTCCTTCCAGAACTTCGACAGCAACAAAAATATTCTGGCTGATTTTCTTTATAAGTAAAGATGTACACTACTTGCACAAACTTCAGAAATTACTACTTCCATTTATAAGTAATAATGTCATCCATTACACTTCTTTTACCTGGTTAATGCAAAAATACGGGTCAAACTATGTCCCGAAACAACAAATTTCTGCTATACTTTTGTACTGGAAGTTTTAGACCTGACAAGGTGATTTTCGTTGTTTCCTGTTGTGTGTGTGTATGTGTGAGTGTGTGTGTGTGTGTGTGTGTGTGTGTGTGAGAGAGAGAGAGAGAGAGAGAGAGAGAGAGAGAGAGAGAGAGAGAGAGAGAGAGAGGGAGAGGGAAACAGAAAGAGAGAAAGAGAGTATGTTTTACGGGCATTCATTATGTTTTTTTGTGATGAACTGGACTTGAATAAAACCACCAACAGCTATTAATTGACTATTTAACCACACGAACAGTTTTGCTGCGTTAAAGCAACATCTTCAGATGATACTATGTAGAAAGAAAAGCTTTCTTGTAATCTATACGATCACAAAATTAAGGACAGGTAGTAAACACAGCTTAAATTAAAAGTTCTTCCAGTAGTGTGACATAGATTTGCATACAGAGATGTCCCAAACGTTCGTAGCCACAGAATGAGGCACCTTGAAGAGGGAAAGCAGTGAACAAATAACACCCGGCAGAACACTGGGAGCCGGCCGCGGTTA
Source organism: Schistocerca serialis cubense (assembly GCF_023864345.2). Classification (NCBI taxonomy): domain Eukaryota; kingdom Metazoa; phylum Arthropoda; class Insecta; order Orthoptera; family Acrididae; genus Schistocerca; species Schistocerca serialis. Next base: position 1,256,446,832 of record NC_064638.1, on the reverse strand, counting down.
CCGAGCGGTTCTAGGCGCTTCAGTCCGGAACCGCGCGACTGCTACGGTCGCAGGTTCGAATCCTGCCTCGGGCATGGATGTGTGTGATGTCCTTAGGTTAGTTACGTTTAAGTAGTTCGAAGTTCTAGGGGAGTGATGACCTCAGATGTTAAGTCCCATAGTGCTCAGAGCCAGAACACTGGGGCGAATAGTCTAACGTCTGAGGCTCTATGACAAAACTAATCGTAGTTAAATGCAATAAATGTGTTTAAAATGTAATACACGGAACACAAAACAAGCTACCATCAGTAGAGCGTGCGTTTGACAAACGCAATAACTTAACAAGGCCGTTAATCCATATACCTCCCCCCCCCCCCAAAGGAAAAATTGTTATGCAAGACAAAAAATGGGAAGCAGAACGTTAAGTGAGCAACTAGGCCTACATGTGCATCCATATTCAATGGAATGCAGATGAAACGGTAAAAGTATTAAATTTCCTTAAAAGTATTAACCGTATTTAAGATCGTTGTTGCTGTGGTCTTCAGTCCTGAGACTGGTTTGACGCAGCTCTACATGCTACTCTATCCTGTGCAAACTTCTTCATCTCCCAGTACTTACTGTAACCTACATCCTTCTGAATCTGCTTAGTGTATTCATATCTTGGTCTCCCTCTACCATTTTTACCCTCCACGCTGCCCTCCAATACTAAATTGGTGATCCCTTGATGCCTCAGAACATGTCCTACCAACCGATCCCTTCTTCTTGTCAAGTTGTGCCACAAACTTCTCTTCTCCCCATTCCTATTCAATACTTCCTCAAGTGTTATGTGATCTACCCATCTAATCTTCAGCATTCTTCTGTAGCACCACATTTCGAAAGCTTCTATTCTCTTCTTGTCCAAACTATTTATCGTCCATGTTTCACTTCCATACGTGGCTACACTCCATACAAATACTTTCAGAAAAGACTTCCTGACACTTAAATCTATACTCGATCTTAACAAATTTCCCTTCTTCAGAAACGCTTTCCTTGCCATTGCCAGTCTACATTTTATATCCTCTCTACTTCGACCATCATCAGTTATTTTGCTCCCCAAATAGCAAACTCCTTTACTACTTTAAGTGTCTCATTCCATAATCTAATTCCCTCAGCATCACCCGACTTAATTCGACTATATTCCATTATCCACGTTTTGCTTTTGTTGATGTTCATTTTATATACTCCTCTCAAGACACTGTCCATTCCATTCAACTGCTCTTCTAAGTCCTTTGCTGTCTCTGACAGAATTACAATGTCATCGGCGAACCTCAAGGTATTTATTTCATCTCCATGGATTTTAATACCTACCCCGAATTTTTCTTTTGTTTCCTTTACTGCTTGCTCAATATACAGATTGAATAACATCGGGGAGAGGCTACAACCCCGTCTACTCCCTTCCCAGCCACTGCTTCTCTTTCATGTCCCTCGACTCTTATAACTGCCATCTGGTTCTGTACAAATTGTAAATAGCCTTTCACTCCCTGTATTTTACCCCTGCCACCTTTAGAATTTGAAAGAGAGTGTTCCAGTCAACATTGTCAAAAGCTTTCTCTAAGTCTTTTCCCTTTTTAGAACTGGGTCTCCATCTGAGCTCTTGATGTTCATACAAGTGGTTCTCTTATCTCCAAAGGTCCCTTTCATTTTCCTGTAGGCAGTATCTATCGTACTCGTAGTGAGATAAGCCTCTACATCCTTACATTTGTCCTCTAGCCATCCCTGCTTAACCATTTTGCACTTCCTGTCGATCTCATTTTTGAGACGTTTGTATTCCTTTTTGCCTGCTTCATTTGTTGCATTTTTATATTTTCCCCTTTCATCAATTAAATTCAATATTTCTTCTGCTACCCAAGGATTTCTACTAGCCCTCGTCTTTTTACTTACTTGATCCTCTGCTGCCTTCACTAGTTCATCCCTCAAAGCTATCCATTCTTCTTCTACTGTATTTCTTTCCCCCATTCCTGTCAATTGTTCCCTTATGCTCTCCCTGAAACTCTGTACAACCTCTGGTTTAGTCAGTTTATCCAGGTCCCATCTCCTTAAATTCCCACCTTTTTGCAGTTTCTTCAGTTTGAATCTACAGGTCATAACCAATAGATTGTGGTCAGAGTCCACATCTGCCCCTGGAAAGGTCTTACAATTTAAAACCTGGTTCCTAAATCTCTGTCTTACCATTATATAATCTGTCTGATACCTTTTAGTATCTCCAGGGTTCTTCCATGTATACAACCTTCTTTTATGATTCTTGAACCAAGTGTTAGCTATGATTAAGTTGTGCTCTGTGCAAAATTCTACCAGGCGGCTTCCTCTTTCATTTCTTAGCCCCAATCCGTATCCACCTACTACGTTTCCTTCTTTCCCTTTTCCTACACTCGAATTCCAGTCACCCATGACTATTAAATTTTCATCTCCCTTCACTATCGGAATAATTTCTTTTATTTCATCATACATTTCTTGAATTTCTTCGTCATCTGCAGAGCTAGTTGGCATATAAACTTGTACTACTGTAGCTGGTGTGGGCTTCGTATCTATCTTGGCCACAGTAATGCGTTCACTATGCTGTTTGTAGTAGCTTACCCGCAATCCTATTTTCCTATTCATTATTAAACCTACTCCTGCATTACCCCTATTTGATTTTGTGTTTATAACCCTGTAGTCACCTGACCAGAAGTCTTGTTCCTCCTGCCAGCGAACTTCACTAATTCCCACTGTATCTAACTTTAACCTATCCATTTCCTTTTTTAAATTTTCTAACCTACCTGCCCAATTAAGGGATATGACATTCCACGCTCCGACCCGTAGAACGCCAGTTTTCTTTCTCCTGATAACGACATCCTCTTCAGTAGTCCTCACCCGGAGATCCGAATGGGGGACTATTTTACCTCCGGAATATTTTACCCAAGAGGACGCCATCATCATTTAATCATACAGTAAAGCTGCATGCCCTCGGGAAAAATTACGGCCGTAGTTTCCCCTTGCTTTACCGAGCGAGGTGGCGCAGTGGTTAGCACACTGGACTCGCATTCGGGAGGACGACGGTTCAATCCCGTCTCCAGCCATCCTGATTTAGGTTTTCCGTGATTTCCCTAAATCGTTTCAGGCAAATGCCGGGATGGTTCCTTTGAAAGGGCACGGCCGATTTCCTTCCCAATCCTTCCCTAACCCGAGCTTGCGCTCCGTCTCTAATGACCTCGTTGTCGACGGGACGTTAAACACTAACCACCACCACCACCACTACCTCCCGTTGCTTTCAGCCGTTCGCAGTACCAGCACAGCAAGGCCGTTTTGGTTATTGTTACAAGGCCAGATCAGTCAATCATCCAGACTGTTGCCCTTGCAACTACTGAAAAGGCTGCTGCCCCTCTTCAGGAACCACACGTTTGTCTGACCTCTCAACAGATACCCCTCCGTTGTGGTTGCACCTACGGTACGGCTATCTGTATCGCTGAGGCACGCAAGCCTCCCCCACCAACGGCAAGGTCCATGGTTCATGGAGGGGGGGGGGATTTAAGATACCAATAACAGAATATCCAGAAGCGAGACCGAACATATCAGATGATAGCCGTCCCCACTTATAATGGCAAAACAACCAAAAGAACAGACTAATAAGCAGCCTAACCTAACTTAACTGTCGAAAATACAAATACGGTACACGAAAATTACATACCCAGTAGTTGGTTGCCACGAGGGTGAAGCACTGGATGCGGTCAGCTGTGTACGAATCTGACAGGTGTCGCCGCCATACGACCAGATGTGCTAGTGAACATTGGAAAATCGCAACACGTGTCAGATGCGGCGACATTTTGAACTCCAAGGTTCTGGAGCACCTAAATACTAGTACATTCTTTCTAGTACCTAAAGAGCAAAATAAACGCGAAGAGATGGCTTTCATCAAGATAGATCATTGTATTAGTGGGAATGTTAGAAATACAAATAATGGGGGAATTAGGTATCAAATGCAAATACAGAGAGAGGTGGGATACAAGGAATTAAGTTCCACTACTTGAACAATCAATATTACTTAGAATACCACAGTGTCTTAGATCTGTGTGCCAATCTATGTGGCGCTAATGGTAGTACTTTTCATTTAGATTATTTTTATTGGCTGTCTTTAATTTTTAAATCATTTGGATTGGGATGATGCTCTTCTTTCTATGTGGTGTCACGTGACGATACTGCTTTAACGCAGTGAAACAGATATTGTGGATAAATCATCAATTAACAGCAGGTTAATTTTTATTCACGTTCATTTTACCATGAATTTCAACGTCTTTGCCCGGCCATGTTATAAAGTTTTATGTTTTTCTTCGAGTGTTTTACTAATTTTGCTGGTATGATCCACATTCACCTCTTAAAATTTTAGTGGCTTACGGAGCGAAAACCTTTCGAGACTGGATTGCTAAAAAATAGAGAAACGTTAAGATGTGTTTTTAATGCTTCAGGTGTTCAACATAGTCCCCCCCAGCCTCGCCCATACTCGACTCGAGTACAACGAACAGAACGTTCATACAACCAAGTGAAATTGTTGGAGGAGTCCTTTGGCATGTTGTTCAATCCACGCGTCGCATTGACTTCAATGTCGCAAAAGCATAGACCCTTCATGTGAGTTTCTGCACTTTTTCGTTTTCTGGTAGGTTCGTGTTGACGAAACAAGGTCTCGTTTTTGTGCAGTCATAGAAATGTATTTCAATCAAATAGCGTCAGGTGTTGACGTGTCGTTATTTTTGTTAGAGTGTCAAGGTGTGCGGGACAACTTCTCTGTCTTTTGTAACAGTATTCTACCATGATTTACCGTCTTTCTTTCTCAGTAGGGGAACGTACTCGAAATGATGCCCCAATCCTGGGCTCAACTTTCAGTCATTTAATGACACGTTTCCGTTATTAAACATTGGTTCCAGCTTTCTATGCGTTATTTCACGTAACTAATATGTTGTAGACATATTGTCGATTTCCTCCATCCCCTGAGAAAACTGAATGTTGCACACGTCTCTTGAAGGAAATTGTGATGTATTTTCGCGTGTCAAGGAGTGTTTGTTGATAGCATGTACATTTTTTGTCTTGTAGTGAGCGGAAGTGGGCATCTTTGACATTTTCCCAAAAGTGTCAAAATATCTCTGTTTTCCAGGACGCTCTATCGCCAATACCGCTTGCCACAAAATCTAACCTGACTAACGCATTTCGTATGAAATTCTGTCTTCTTTAATTTTACATAGAGTCATGGTCTTCGAAAAACTTTTAGTTCATAGCTTTCAAGATATAAACAAAAAACTGAAAAAAGTGCAAACATTTTGAGGCTTTTTGCGTTTTTTGTTGTAGAGCAGACAAACTACAGGGCACAAAACTTGAAAATCGGACTCAGCACCCCAGAAAACATGTATAACTGTTGAAAAAAATTCTTTAATTTTCTTACGAAACAGCTAGTTTCTGACCAATTGACTGGAGTAAGGGGCGCTAATGAGACATCGATAGGGTATCAATAAAAAACTCTGATTTAGTTCGTACTATGTGCTGGCATCCTGCAGAACGGGCGTAAACGTTAATTAAAGGTAACACCGGAACTACGGAGCACACGAAAAGCACAACTGTGAGTATCTAATACATATAGCTTCCATGGGGAAGTTTGTAGAGCGTTAGATCGTCATACAAAGGAGCCTGGGCTCGAATACCAATGATGACAACTTTTTTCTTACTGTATTATGCGTGGAAGTGTTATGTGGGTCCATTAATACATGTGCACATTTAATGCAGTTGTTTCGTTATTCTACTGCTCCGATTGTTTATGTATATTCTGTGAAATCGCAAATGCACTAGCTGCTTCGTCACGAGTGGTGTCTGTTCCGTTCCACGGGCCCGACAGAACAGCACGCCTGTCTATACAAATGTTCGCTATAGGTTTGCTACTCTCAACTAAAGAAGCGAAAGTGGTTCTGCTAAAAGAGCATTGCTACGAACTCCGAAATGTCCTTTTACATGTCAGGAAAATGTTCTCCCATACAACAGATCAACGCATAACGCGTAAAGAAAAATTTGTCACCAGTGGGCCTGGTGTTACTTTTAATTACCATCCACGCATGTTGTACTGGGCAACAGCACATATTACGAAATAAATCGGTGTTTTGGCTGATACTCTTCCGCTTACTACGTTTGGTACGTAGGCGGAACAGATGGGGTGGGCACGTTGGAGGACTCAAAAATACGAGGGCAGTTCAATAAGTAATGCAACACATTTCTTTTCTCGGCCAATTTTGGTTGAAAAAACCGGAAATTTCTTGTGGAATATTTTCAAACATTCCCGCTTTGTCTCGTATAGTTTCATTGACTTCCGACAGATGGCAGCGCTGTACGGAGCTGTTAAAATGGCGTCTGTAACGGATGTGCGTTGCAAACAACGGGCAGTGATCGAGTTTCTTTTGGCGGAAAACCAGGGCATCTCAGATATTCATAGGTGCTTGCAGAATGTCTACGGTGATCTGGCAGTGGACAAAAGCACGGTGAGTCGTTGGGAAAAGCGTGTGTCATAATCGCCACAAGGTCAAGCAAGACTGTCTGATCTCCCGCGTGCGGGCCGGCCGTGCACAGCTGTGACTCCTGCAATGGCGGAGCGTGCGAACACACTCGTTCGAGATGATCGACGGATCACCATCAAACAACTCAGTGCTCAACTTGACATCTCTGTTGGTAGTGCTGTCACAATTGTTCACCAGTTGGGATATTCAAAGGTTTGTTCCCGCTGGGTCCCTCGTTGTCTAACCGAACACCATAAAGAGCAAAGGAGAACCATCTGTGAGGAATTGCTTGCTCGTCATGTGGTTGAGGGTGACAATTTCTTGCCAAAGATTGTTACAGGCAATGAAACATGGGTTCATCACTTCGAACCTGAAACAAAACGGCAATCAATGGAGTGGCGCCACACCCACTCCCCTACCAAGAAAAAGTTTAAAGCCATACCCTCAGCCGGTAAAGTCATGGTTACAGTCTTCTGGGACGCTGAAGGGGTTATTCTGTTCGATGTCCTTCCCCATGGTCAAACGATCAACTCTGAAGTGTATTGTGCTACTCTTCAGAAACTGAAGAAACGACTTCAGCGTGTTCGTAGGCACAAAAAACTGAACGAACTTCTCCTTCTTCATGACAACGCAAGACCTCACACAAGTCTTCGCACCCGAGAGGACCTCACAAAACTTCAGTGGACTGTTCTTCCTCATGCACCCTACAGCCCCAATCTCGCACCGTCGGATTTCCATATGTTTGGCCCAATGAAGGACGCAATCCGTGGGAGGCACTACGCGGATGATGAAGAAGTTATTGATGCAGTACGACGTTGGCTCCGACATCGACCAGTGGAATGGTACCGTGCAGGCATACAGGCCCTCATTTCAAGGTGGCGTAAGGCCGTAGCATTGAATGGAGATTACGTTGAAAAATAGTGTTGTGTAGCTAAAAGATTGGGAAATAACCTGGTGTATTTCAATGCTGAATAAAACAACTCCTGTTTCAGAAAAAAAATGTGTTGCATTACTTATTGAACTGCCCTCGTACAACAAATAGATATGGCAAGCAATCAAAGTTAGGACAGAAGCCAGAAAATTATCTGCAACGCCCACATGAAAACTCTGATTAGCAAAAACGACAAAAAACTATTAAAAGAATGAGTTCCCCTGCGAAGTAAAGACACGACAGAATTAAGGCTCCAGCACATAAAAAAAAAGTCCGTGGCTGTCGGCACGGAGTTCATTTGGAAGGGCTCGTCGCCCACTCGTCTCTTATAGGGTGCCTAAAGGATGCTGCGTTCTCGGAATGCTATGCAACAAATCAAGCAAATAATATGAGTAAACTTATTTCAATAAAGCAGATTGACAATACTTAACTTTGAAACAACATGAGTGTCGGAAGCGATGGGCGACATGCAACTTAAATCCGAGTACTTTGCTATACATAATGTTCATGCAAGTTTGATACACAGTTTGTAGATCACTAACGACCGCTATCGTAGCGCACTCTGGTAGGCGGTACTAATACTCGGCGAATACTATCCACTAATGTCCATCAGAGGCTGGCAGGAGCGACGCTTATATTCATCTCAGCTAGATGCCGCCCCTATCGTGGTGCGGTCCTAATCAGAGCACCATTGGCTGACGTCGTTTCACCGCCTTCTCTTCTCTTGCGTTCTTCATCTTCGTTCCGGCGCTTGTGGTTAGGCCAGAACGCAGCCTGAAATACGTTACTGTGTCGCCCCTAGGGCGATCTACTAGATGAGCGAGTGGCTGCTCTACATTATCTGAGTACTGGATCAGGTGTTTATGACGTTCTCTCTCGCACGCTCTGCTGAAATAAGCTCACTGTCTCTACTTCACCTCTTTCAACTGCTCATATTATTACGCTAACGTTGCGTACTCGGTGGACGTATCCCACTTAGCGTAACAAAATTTTATTCATGCATTTTATTACTATTCTGCTGTGCAACACTCATTAACACATTTATCTTCACAATGTAAGGTCACCTACTTACACACCACACTCGTTACTCCTAACGAGAGCAGAAATAAACGTTTCCTACTGACTTCAATTTGGAGTCACTGAGCTAGACTGTACTAAATGCAAAGCCCGCTGTTCCCACCAGAATCAAGAAGATATTGCAAGCTGCACATACACTACTGCCCATTAAAATTCCTACAACAAGAAGAAATGTAGATGATAAACGGGAATTCATTGGACAAATGTATTATACTAGAACTGACATGTGATTACATTTTCACGCAATTTGGGTGCATAAATCCTGAGAAATCAGTACCCAGAACAACCACCTATGGCCATAATAACGGCCTTGATACTCCCTGGGCATTAAGTCAAACAGAGCTTGGATGGCGTGTACAGGTACAGCTGCCCATGCGGCTTCAACACGATACCACACTTCATCAAGAGTAGTGACTGGCGTATTGTGACGAGCCAGTTGCTCAGCCACCATTGACCAGACGTTTTCAATTGGTGAGAGATCTGGAGAATGTGCTGGCCAGGGCAGCAGTCGAACATTTTCTGTATCCAGAAAGGCCCGTACAGGACCTGCAACATGCGGTCGTACATTATCGTGCTGAAATGTATGGTTTCGCAGGGATCGAATGAAGGGTAGAGCCACGGGTCGTAACACATCTGTAATGTGTCGTCCACTGTTGAAACTGCTGTCAGTGCGAACAAGAGGTGACCGAGACGTGTAACCAATGGCACCCCATATCATCACCCTGGGTGATACGCCAGTATGGCGATGACGAATACACGCTCCAATGTGCATTCACCGCGATGTCGCCAGACACGGATGCGACCATCATGATGCTGTAAACAGAACCTGGATTCATCCGAAAAAATGACGTTTTGCCATTCGTGCACCCAGGTTCGTCGTTGAGGCGCTCCTGTCTGTGATGCAGAGTCAAGGCTAGCCGCAGCGACGGTCTTTGACCTGATAGTCCATGCTGCTGCAAACGTTGTGGAACTGTTCGTGCAGATGGTTGTTGTCTTGCAAACGTCCCCATCTGCTGACTCAGAGATTCAGACGTGGCTGCAGGATCCGTTACAGCCATGCGGATAAGATACCTGTCATCTCGACTGCTAGTGATACTAGGCCGTTGGGATCCAGCACGGCTTTTCGTATTACCATCCTGAACCCAGCGATTCCATGTTCTGCTAACAGTCATTGGATCTCGACCAATGCGATAAACCGCAATCGCGATAGGCTACAATCCGACCTTTATCAAAGCCGGAAACGTGATGGTACGCATTTCTCCTCCTCACACGAGGCATCACAACAACGTTTCACCAGGTAACGCCGGTCAACCGCTGTTTGTGTATGAGATATCGGTTGGAAACTTTCCTCATGTCAGCACGTTGTAGGTGTCGCTACCTTGTGTGTATGCTCTGAAAAGCTAATCATTTACATATCACAGCATCTTCTTCTTGTCGGTTAAATTTCGCGTCTTTAGCCTGTCATCTTCGTGGTGTAGCAATTTTAATGACCAGTAGCGTATTATCGACACTTTGAACTATGCAACATTTACATAATGTAAACGACAATAAATTAGCAGCTGGTTGGTAATGCAAATGCCACCACGCATCAGTGAGGTTTTCAACTTGACGTCCCTTGCCGGAGCTTTCTTCCCTGGACGTTCGTTGTCCCCTTCGCGCGTAGAAATTCTGCAAACCACGGAGAGCGGCAGTAACTCGCAGACTCCCTTGTCCTGCCTGCCGAGGCTGGATGCCGCGCTAACTAGATTTTCCGAGCCAGCCGCCCTCAAAGCCGAGGGGGCGGACGTCCAACTTTGCGGCTTCCTCGGCGTCTTCCGCCAATTTTAGCATCGCCCAGCGCGGCAAAGTCGCCACTGTCCGCGAAACGGAAGTTACTGCACGGGGACGGACGAATGGCTGAACCAAACTAAAAGAAACAACGTATAGCAGCTGCTCTCCCTTTAAAACGCAGGTTCCCTTTATTAAGCGATACATTGTTTAGCTAGCAAATAGTGAAACAATGTTAGGGACATAAAGACTACAATAACTTCCTTTCCACGTCTGCTTTCAGTACAGCAAAAACAAACGAAGCGTCACAAATTGTTCCCTTAATATTTTCATTGGTTACAGAAACGTTACAGTAGTCTTTCTCAGACCCAATAAATAACCCTAGAGAATATGAGTTTTTCAGGGACATAAGAGAGGAAGTTCCAGTTTAATTTTAAAATGTCTCCAGCTACTGGAGAAGCCGACTGTAGGAACGAACTGATGGAACAGTGCCTGAAACAATCATCCAGTGACATTGCAGGAAAATGAAAACACGACGAACAATGTACTTAAGCCCTACAGACGCCTTTCTCTGTGCACACGTACAGGACCTGAACGAAAATATGCAAACACTAAAAATAGAACACCTTCCCATGTTCGATGTTGTTGTTGTGGTGGTCTTCAGTCAAGAGAGTGGTTTGATGAAGCTCTCCATGCTACTCTACCCTGTGGAAGCTTCTTCATCTCCCAGTACCTTCTGCAACCGAAATTCTTCTGAATCTGTTTAGTGTATTCATCTCTTGGTCTCCCTCTATGATTTTTATCCTCCATGCTGCCATCCAATACTAAATTGGTGAGCCATTGATGCCTCAGAATATGCCATATCGGCCTATCCCTTCTTCTAGACAAGTTGTACCACAAATTTCTCTTCTCCCCAATTCTATTCGATACCCTCCTCATTACTTACGTGATCTACCGATCTAATCTTCAGCAATCTTCTGTAGCACAACATTTCGAAAGCTTCTGTTCTCTTCTTGTCTAAACTATTTATCGTCCACGCTTCACTTCCTTACATGGCTACAATCCATACAAATACTTTCAGAATCGACTTCCTGACACTTAAATCTATACTCGATCTTAACAAATTTCCCTTCTTCAGAAACGCTTACCTTGCCATTGCCAGTCTACATTTTATATCCTCTCTACTTCGACCATCATCAGTTATTTTGCTCCCCAAATAGCAAACTCCTTTACTACTTTAAGTGTCTCATTCCATAATCTAATTCCCTCAGCATCACCCGACTTAATTCGACTATATTCCATTATCCACGTTTTGCTTTTGTTGATGTTCATTTTATATACTCCTCTCAAGACACTGTCCATTCCATTCAACTGCTCTTCTAAGTCCTTTGCTGTCTCTGACAGAATTACAATGTCATCGGAGAACCTCAAAGTATTTATTTCATCTCCATGGATTTTAATACCTACTCCGAATTTTTCTTTTGTTTCCTTTAGTGCTTGCTCAATATACAGATTGAATAACATCGGGGATAGTCTACACTCCCTTCGCAACCACTGCGTCCCTTTCATGCCCATCGACTCTTATAACTGCCATCTGGTTTCTGTACAAATTGTAAATAGCCTTTCGCTCCCTGTATTTTACCCCTGCCACCTTCAGCATTTGAAAGACAGTAGTCCACTCAAGATTGTTTGATAACGCGTAGGAAACCAATTCGGATGAAAAACAGCTTCCAGTCGTACCGGAATGGATAAATAGAGGTCCAGACCTGAACGACGCGAGCTTTGTAAATAGGGTCCTTGTGTTCTTGGAACACGGCATCACCATTGGGGAACAGTCATCCTGTCATGGGATGGGTCT